>NC_060145.1:429430144-430630144 GCF_021461385.2 Schistocerca piceifrons
GAAATCCTTGGAAATCTTTAACACTTTTCCTAAATGTATTTCTAATTTTTGTGACTCAGAAGTTCGACTTCTCCAGATCTATCTTGACTTGCTTCATCCACAGGATTGTTGTTGTTAATGTCGTCTTTATTATTATTATTATTATTATTTATTACTGGCCAATACTATAATGCCACATTAAATCAATGCTAAGCCTTTCAAGTCAATATTAGGTACAAGGACATTCCAAAACATAATACCAGCTGCAAATAATATTTTATTTATTACTATACTTTTGTAGAATTCCACAATCACCAACAAAACAAAAAAGTAATTTATGAACAGCACAAATAAATTAACTTACTTTTACGGAAGCGGTTTCCTTGGTTAGGATTTGTGAAAGCAGGTTGGCTTGTTGTCACTACATATGTTGGAACCACCATTGCCATACCAGCAGCATACTGTGGCGTTTGAGGAGTATGAGGTCTTGATGGTGTTGGTGTACTGGGTGACCTCTGCAATAAGAAAATCTTGCAGTTCTATATAACTATGTTGAAACCTACTAGAACTGGAGTTACAGAATGGTATGATATTTTTAGGCAATACCAACTCAAAATAACCATGCAATCATGGCACTCAGTGCAAACGCTGGCAACAGACACAAGAAACTAAATTGCTACAGATATATATTCATTTGTTAACATCCCTGTACTAGTCCAGAATTTATACATTATTCACACTTGAAAGGCATTGTTTTGGGAGAGATTACAGCTACCTTGTTATATGGTAACAACTTGCTATCTTGTCCAACAGGGAGGAATTACATACGTGAGAAGTATTACTGGTCTTTAGCTACATAATATTTTATTTTCAATACGCAAACAGGGTATTTAACACACTGCAAGATTCTTCAAATTTCTGTTCTGGTATTAATTCTGGAGTTACCCCAAAAAAGTACATTTAATGCCGTGATACGTAAAGTTTAATAAATGACTATAAATGTCACAAGAACTGAATAAAGAAATGTTAAGAGTTAAGTATCTATCAACAACATCATTAATATGAAAGGGATAGATCGCTGATCACCTCATGGAGGTGGTGTTGAGTTGCAGACAGGCACAATGGTGAAGCCTGGTAACACACAAGCTCCTAGATCTATCTCTATACCCTGTGAATCACTGAAGTGCATAATAAAGGGTACCTCCCACTGTACAGTTATTAGGGCTTTTTCCCATTCCACACACATGTCAAGAGCAATTCGGACAAAGTCGTTCCTCCAACTGCCAGTTGGGTTCCGGTGCCTGGAGATTGTGGTAAAATATGAGAGAGTTGTGCTTGTGCGTGTGCGCACATTTATGTTTCTATTTCAGAAGCAGAATTTTATTTGTAAGCTTAATATTTTAGCTGTCTTTTCATTGCCTCCTTTATGTGGTAGGCAGCAATCCATCCTTTTCATATTATTGTAACAATATTATGAAAAGGAAAGCTGCTACTCATCATATAGCAAAGATACTGAGTTGCAGATAGGCATAACAAAAAGACTGTCACAAATAAAGTGTTCGGCCAGTACGGTCTTCGTCAAAAATAGATGACAAGACACACACATACACGCTCACGCAAACACAACTCTCACACACGACTGCAGTCTCAGGCAACTGAGGCCACACTGCAAGCAGCAGCACCGATGCATGATGGGACTGGCAAATGAGTGGGGATCAGGAGGAGGCTGGGACAGGAAGAGGAGGGATAGTAGGGTAGAGGTGGCAGACAGTGAGGTGCTGCTGGGGAGCACACAAGAACCAGGTGGAGAGAGGGTAGGGCAGCTACATGCAGTCGGCATGTTAGATGGAGGGCAGCATGGATGTGGGGAGGGAACTAGCAGAAAAGGAGAGAAGTAAAAACACTGGGTATGATGGTGGAATGAGGGCTGTGTAGTACTGGAATGGGAGCAGAGAAGGGGTTGGATGGAGGAGAACAATGACTAACAAATGTTTGGGCCAGGAGGGTTACAGGAATGTAGGATATATTGCAGGGAAAGTTCCCACCTGTGCAATTCAGAAAAGCTGGTGTTGTCAGGAAGGATCCACTTGGCACAGGCTGTAAAGCAGACATTGAAATGAAGGATGTCATGTTTGGCAGCGTGCTCAGCAACAGGGTGGTCCACTTGTTTCTTGGGCACAGTTTGTTGGTGGCCATTCATGCAGACAGACAGCTTGTTGGTTGTCATGCCCACACAGAATGTAGCACAGTGGTTGCAGCTCAGCTTGTATATCACACGAATGGTTTCACAAGTTGCCCTGGCTTTGATGGGATAGATGATGTTTGTGACAAGATTGGAGTACGTGGTGGTGGGAGGATGTATGGGACAGGTCTTGACTCTAGGTCTACTACAGGAGTACGAGCCATGAGGTAAGGGGTTGGGTGCAGAGGTTGTGTAGGGATGGAAGAGTATATTGTGTAGGCCTGATGGATGGCAGAATACCACTGTGGGAAGGGTAGGAAGGAGAGTTGGCTGGACATTTCACATTTCAGGGTATGACGAGAGGTAGGCAAAACCCTCGTGGAGAATGCAACTCAGCTGCTCCAATCCTGGATGGTACTGAGTTACTTAGGGAATGTTCCTCGGTAGATAGATGGTGGGACATTGAAATTTGTTTCTGTACAAGGTTGAGAGAACAATTACGATTTGTGAAGGCTTCAGTGAGACCCTCAGTATATTACGAGGGGGATTGCTCGTCACTGCAGATGTGATTACCACGGGTGGCTAGGCCGCATGGAAGGACATCTTGGTATGGAACAGGGTGGAAGCTGTCTAAGTGGAGGTACTGCTGTTGGTTAGTAGGTTTGATATGGGCAGGACAGACGTACGGATATAGCATTCTTTGAGGTGGAGGTCAACATCTAGGAAGGTGGGTTGTTAGGTTGAGTAGGACCAGGTGAAGCAAATGGGGAGAAGTAGTTGAGGTTCTGTAGGAACGTGAGTGTCCTCGCCCTCGATCCAGATCGCAAAGGTGTCATCAATGAATATGAATCATGTGAGGAGTTTACGATTCTGGGTGTTTAGGAAGGATTCCTGTAGATGGCCCATGAATAGGTTGGCATAAAATCGTGCCATGTGGGTGCCCACAGCCGTACCCTGGATTTGTTTGTAGGTAATGCCTTCTAAGGACAAGTAATTCTGGGTGAGGATATAGTTGGTCATGGCGACTGGGAAGGAGGTTGTTGTCCTGGAATTGATTAGGTGTTGGGAAAAGTAAAGTTCAATAGCAGTAAGGCCATGGGCATTAGGGATGTTAGTCTAATGGGAGATGACATCAATAGTGATGAGCCTGACAGGGATGAGGGTAGAATCCACTTAACTTTCATCAAGGCAGTTCAACATTTCATTCAGTGATGGACATTACACATGACCACACATGCGTGACCATATGAAGAACTTTATCCCACCCTGCAAGATAAGCACTCTTTCACTTTCCCAAATCTCTCAGTTGTGGACAAAAGCTGTTATTGAGACAAGTACACAATTTATAGATGGACTACACTATAATCCGATGGAAATTTTTCAATACAAATCATGAAGGACACAGCAGGCTAATGTGTGATTAAAATAGCTTGTGATTTTTAGCAGCCTAACATCGAGTGAGCAGGTGGGGTGTAGCATTAACACAGACACATACCAGGAATGTATGCCACACAGACTTAACCAATACTCTATAAAATATACAGCTGTTTACAGCGGGTGAACAATGGGGCCAACTATACCGATCCAACAGTTAGTGGCACAAGAGGGAGGATGACTCACTGTGGACATTACAAAAGTAATAGCATCATTTCCCCTCCTGCGAGTTGATACCTCAAAAGTAGCAAGTTACATTAGGCTAATCACATTCTACTACGACAGAATTACATCTGGATGCTTACAATATTACAGATACATGGATCTCAGTGAAAGTATTGAGCGTAGCTGGGGTTCTTATGCTACTGTCTCACCTCCATGAAATGAAAGTAATAATGGTATCCAATCTAATCTAATGCTACAGTTATAAAACTGTTGGAAGATATAAGGACATCTATTGTTATGAGAACACTAACTGCCATACACAAAGATTCAACATCTATATTTCTACTGATTCAGTTTTGAAGTAGTCCAGAATTAGTGCTTTGAGAAACTGGATTTGTTACTGAGAGCTACTCTCTTCCTATGGCCACAGTACTTCATTGGTTCATTGAATACAGATTGTACAAATTCTCTTTCAAGGGGAACTCCAGCTCCTCACACAAGACTGTGTTCTCACTAACAAGTTGCACACAGCAGAAGATTTAATACAATAGAACTGACATTTGCAGTCACTCTTCCCCAGTTCTAATTAAATGATGTTTAGGCTGTAGATAAAAGTAACAATTACTAAAGTTTTCAACTGACTTCAGTTAAGAAAATTATAACATTTCATATCATTGTTAGAGGTTAACCTAGCAGCAAGGTCAAGTGCAATGAAGCACTGTAGTGAAATTTAGTTCAGTGGATTGGTTGGTTGGTTGGTTGGTTATGAGACGGGACCAAACTAGATGGTCATCAGTCCCTCCGACATTGGAATAACTAAAACTGATAAAACCTCACACTATAAGAGGGAACTACAATGACCATAAAATTAAAAACGACTGACCGAGAAGGAAGGAAGAAGGCAGAAGAAGAGAGGGAAAGAAAGTGACGAATGACAGGAGCATGAAGGAAGAAGCACAGGTAGACAAGATACACACTCAGGATAAAACAGACCCCATAAGGAAATGAGTGGGAAGGCAGAGGACGGGGGTGAACCACCAAGCCCAGTCGAAGCCAGTCCAATCAGGGCGAAGGGTGGAGCAAGATGGGGACTGCCATCCCACCCTTAAAGCGATAAAAACCCTCATCACGAAGAAACTGTAAAACAAAATCAGCTGCTGAGGCATTGTCAGCTAACGCCAGGGGTAGCAAGTCAGGAAAGCTAAGAGTCCGTTGTAGGGTGGTTAAGTTGGGAGATTCCAGTAAGAGGTGAACAACAGTCAACATCGATCCACAACAACAGGGAGGTGTGTCCTCACGACGGAGGAGACAACCACGAGTCAGCCAATTATGGCCGATGCGGAACCGGCAAAGGACAACAGAGGCCTTACGAGAGGCCCGTAAGGAAGACTGCCACATAGTTGTAGAATCCTTTATCGACCTGAGCTTGTTCGGCAAAGAAAGAGTGTGCCATTCTGCATTCCAAAGTCCCAAAACCAGACGACATAATAGCCAATTTAGCCAGTCGATCATTGCCAGGGACCCCAACATGGCCTGGGGTCCAAATGAAAACCACTGAGCACCCATGTTGATCAAGGAGAGAAAGGGAGTCCTGGATAGCTATGACCAACAGGTGGCGAGGGAAGCACTGGCCGATAGCTTGCAAACTGCTCAAGAAGTCACAACAGATAGTGAAGGACAGCCCCGAGCAGAAGCGGACACGGTCCAGTGCATGCAAGATGGCTACCAATTTGCAGTAAAAACACTAAAACCATCTGGCAACGAAGTTCTGTAGGTCTCTCATAGGTGTAAGCATAACAGTGCGACCAGCAACCATGGAGCCATTAGTATTAATCACTTCTGAACCCTGGAATGAACTGAGGAGATAGTAGAATTGGTGGTGAAGGGCCTCAGAAGGGGTAGAATCCTCCGAATTGATGGAGAGATCAAGACAGAGCTGTGGCGGAGACACGCACCACGGAGGGGTCTACGTGTGTGAGCCAAGAAAAATGCTGGAGCTCAGAAAAGAGCGACTGAATGTGGGCAGTCATGGTAAGCCCACATCGTGGCCACCACCGTGGGAGGTTGATCTCAGCGTCTGGATAGAGGAAACCAGAATTAGGGTGCATTGGGGTGCAGTAAATGCGGAGAGAGTAAGATATCAGCTGTCGTTGGCGCAAAACTCACAGCGGTGGAATCCCCACCTATGCGAGAAGGCTAATCATGGGGCTAGTCCGGAAGGCACCAGTTGCAAGTTGTACCCCACAATGGTGGATGGGGTCTAATATCTAAATGTTGAAGGTGACGCAGACTCCCATAGCCTAAACGAGACTGGACCAGCGCTTTGTACAATCACAGGAAATAGAGCGGTCTGCACCCCCTGGTGATATTGCATCTAAGAACATTGAGATGTAACCAGCACGTCCTCTTCAGCTGGTGAAGATGAGAGAGCTGTGCCAACTAGGCACTGAAGACCAGGCCCAAGAAGTGATGGGTGTCCATCACCTTGAGGGACTGGCCATTGAGGAACAGGTCCTGACGGGGATGGACTGTATGGCGACGGCAGAAATGTATGACATGACTTGGCTACCGAAAACTGAAAACCATGGGAGTAAGCCCAAGACTGCGCTCAGTAGATTGCCCCCTGTAGACAGCATTCTGCAGCGACCATGATGGAGGAATTGACGTAGGTACAAAAATCGTCAGCATAAAAAGAGGGGGACACTGTCAGCCCAGCAGCCGCCACCAGTCCATTAATGGCTATGAGAAAGGGAGGGACACTCACCACGGAACCCTATTTTCTTGCCGATGCAACTGCTGTAGGAGGAACCAACTTGAACCCAGAAAGAGCGACACAAAAACGTTACAGATAAAAACGGGCAGAGTGCCACGAAGGCCCCATTTGTGAAGGGCGGTGATGATATGGTGGCGCCAGGTGGTGTCGTAGGCTTTATACAGGTCAAAGAAGACTGTAATGAGATGTTGCCGATGGGCGAAAGCTGACCGGATAGCAGACTCCAGGTGGACTAAGTTATCCACTGTAGAGCGGCCACAGTGAAAACCACCTGGAGTTGTTGACAAAAGGTTGCAGGATTTAAGGATCCAAAACAGCCGCAGAATTACCAGGCATTCAAGGAGCTTGCAGAGGGTGTTGGTAAGGCTAATTGGACGGTAGCTGTACAACTGAAGAGGTGGCTTCCCAGGCTTCAACACCAGAATAACAATGCTTTCCTCACTCCACAGACAGTTGAAAAGGGTCAGTATACGACAGTGGCCAGCCACCAATGTTGGAGCATTTGGTTATGTATCCAATCCGGTCCAGGAGCTGTGTCGGGACAAAGGGCGAGGGTGCTGGCAAATTCCCACTCACTAAATGGGGCATTATAAGGCCCCAAGCAGCGAGAAAAGAAAGACAAAAGCAGTCATTCCGAGTGCCCTTACAGGAGGAGGAGGAATGTGGGTGGATACTGAGTCTATGTAGAGGCTTGGGCAAAGTGTTGAGCGAAATGCTCTGCGACAAAGTCCAGATGGGTAAGGACAACACCACACAAAGAAATTCCTGTAATGCCGGTGGGAGGACAATGGCCAAAAATTCGCTCGAGTTTCGCCCAGACTTATAAAGGGGGGTTGTGCAGTCCTATGGCAACCACATATCGTCTCCCAGCAAATCCGTTTCTGAAATTTGATTAGGTAACAGGTCCGGGAGCGGAATCGTTTACAGACCAGCAGGAGAGCAGAGAAGTGTTGAAGAGCACAGCGTGGTCTTTTATGGCTGCAGCAATTTCCTGAGTCTACCAAGGGACCTCCTTTCGATGGGGGATCCTCAAGGAACAAGGGATGGCTGAAACAGCTTCAGAAAGAATGGCGGTAGTCAAAGTCTGTGTAGACTCATGAATACTGCTGTGTGGTAGTACAGGGGGGGATGACAGCAGAGAAGAAGGCACCCCAATCAGCTTTAGAGAAGGCCCACCTGGGAGGGTGGCGGGGCGAGATACACTGAAGGAAGGTCAAAACAATCGGGTAATTATCGCTGTCATATAAGTCATCATGGACACGCCACTGAATGGAGGGAAGAAGGCCAGGACTGCAGATGAAGAGGTCAACGGCAGAGAAAGTGCCGTGTGCCACTCCAAAGCGTGTGGCAGTGCCGGTGTTTAGGAGACAGAGGTCAAGCCCTGCCAGAATAGCTTCAACTGTCCTGCCCAGCGCAGTAGTCGTGTGACTACCCGAAAGAGGGTTGTAGGCTTTAAAGTCCCCTAGAAGCAGGAAGGGAGTTGTTGAAGAAGGGTGGTTAGGGCAAGGGATGTGGGCAGCGTGTCAGGTGGGAGGTAGAGATTACAGATTGTGATTGGAGTGGCCAGATGGACCCTGACAGTAATTGCTTCCAGAGTGGTATGTAGGGGAACTCATTTACTAACAATGTCCTTGCGGACCAAGGTGCAAACACCAATAGAAACCCACAAGGGGCCAACTCGGTTCAGACAAAGTGTGGAACCCACAAAGGGTGGGTGAGTAAGAATTGACAAAATGGGTCTCCAGGAGAAAAATGCAAGCAGCAGAGTAGGAGGAAAGAAGGGGCTGCAACCAGAGGAGGCGATGCATATATCTATTACAATTCCACTGGATGATTCTCAAGCTGGAGTCCAAATGGGAAGTGAACAGACCGGAGCCGGTCATGCCACTGAGTCACCATCCGTCACCGATAAGGATGGGATAATGTTCATATAGGTGGGAACAGACTGTTTGTTCATTGGCTGGAGGAGGGGAAGGCAGCACCTCAGGGGATACCAGATGTGCCCTTGGTCTTGTGTTTTTGCTTCTTCTCTTGTGAAGGAAGAGAAGGGCAGACTGCAGCGAGGTCGGGCACGGAATTATACCTGGCAATCTTGGCGCCCACCAGCTGCGGATTGCGCGGCCGATGTAGAGCTACAGGTCGCCTTTCAGGGGGCTGCTGGGAAGAGGAGTCTCAGGAGGGAGCTCCAGCACCTGCGGCTGCCAAAGAAGAGGAGTGCTTCTCTGACGGGGGAGGGGGAGCAGCACCCGAAGGGGTGGGTGTGGGTACTGATGGGGAGGGGGAAGGGGAGTGGGAGAGAGAGGGTGAGGAGGAAGGTGTAGGGGCGAATGGGATGGGGCTGGGAAGAAGAGGGGGTAGGAGGGGGAATTGACCTTACTCGAGCAAAAGTAGAAGGTTTCATATACACCGGGCATACTGGCGAGCGTGGAGGATGCAGCGCATTACAATTTATGCAAACTGGTGCAGGAGCACAGGCACTCCCCTAATGGAGGGGGCACCCACAGTCTCCGCAGAGGGGATCATGGGGGCAGCGGGAAGACGTGTCCAAGACATGTGTAAGGTTTTACATCACACCAATAGACCATCACCTTGACCTTCTCTGGGAGGGAATGCCCCTCGAAGGCCAGGATAAAGGTGCCTGTATCGGTGCGATTGTTTTTAGACCCTCATTGTACACGGCAGATAAATCTAATTCCTCACCGCTCAAGGTTTGCGCGGAGCTCCTCGAGAGTTTGGAGAAGAAGATCCCGGTGGAAAATAATGCCCTGTGCCGAGTTCAAAGATTGATGGGGTGCGATGGAGACTGGGACGTCACTGAAATGGTCACAAGCACGCAGGGCTTCAGACTGGGCAGCAGAAGATGGCTTTATGAGCAAAGAACCAGACTGCATTTTACTCAAGGATTCCACTTCACCATGCGTATCTTCAATCGTCTACACAAAAAACAAAGGCATGATCATGGCAAAACTTTTGCCATCTGTCCGTGTACAAACCAGGTAGCGAGAGAAAGGTTTCAACCCAAGCTGGCGAGCTTGACCCTCTTCCCGAGAGGGGGAAGGCTGAAGGATAAGAAGGAGGAGTGTCATGTCTTCTATCACTCTTACAGACGGCCACAGAATGGCCAGGATGTTGACGCCTTTGTTGCTTCATGTGCAAGGTGTCCACCCTAGTACCATCCACTCCAACCAGGGGCTCGCCCCATGGGTGCCACCCAGCCACAGCAAGGGCCGTCTGGCACGGCGGCCATTGCAGGATTATGATGCCCAAAAGTGACGACTCATTGGCATATATGAGGCGTTAACAGCTCAGGTACTACCAGTGTGATCCCTGTGTTGTCAGGGGGCTCAGCCAAGTGGGTACTTAACAGCCCCACCACACGGACTGGCTATCGTGCTGGTGACCTAGCAGGAAGGGGGCCAGGGTGCAAGGGGAAAAGGGGAGGGGGGGGGGGGGAGAGGAGCCTGCAACATGGAAACTAGGTTGGGAGTTCATCCCCAAATGGCTCACATGGAATGAAAAACGTTGGAAATGGAGGTCAAACCCCAAGAGGAGCAAAGGAATACATAGACAAAACACATGAATTTTTTGATGCTAATAATATTAAGCATATTGAAAAAGATCCAACCAAATAATTTCAAAATGTTTTTGATGTTTAAAAGTATACAAGTTGTGTGTGATGTTTTGTGGGTGTGACACTCTGCACAAATGGACCATAAGGAAACTTAAAGTCAACAAAATGAAGCAGAATCTCACATATCGACAACATCACATAGGAATAACATAACAAACACAAAAAATGCACTTGAAAATGGGAATCATTTCCTGAAACGCATTGTGCGAAAAATAAAGAAAATCGTGACTGGTAGCAGATGAGTTATTTACAAACAAACTTATTAAATATAATATTCACTGAATAGAAAAACTCTTAGTTATTTTTATATACAAGATAAACAGAATAGTAGTTAAATATTGGACTGACAGTCTTCTCTCAGACTGTACATGAGAGTCTTTGTCCCAGACATATCTTCAATCTGTAAGTGCCACAATTCTGAATCCTGAGATTTTACGGTAACGCTCACATGAATCTACCACCATTAAACAGAGCCATAAAATAAAACAGCTGCGAGTTTCATGATACTGCAATTCTGTTACACTAACTGTTGGCTGGAACCTAACATTATTCTAAAGCGATAATATATCTCTGGCCCAGCCAAAACTCTCAATAATCTCGGGATGCAATATATCTTTTCTGTGTAGCTTCCCATATAAATGGAGTATTTCTGGCAATGAAACAAACACATATAAATCATAAAATAAAACTTTACTTACAGGAGTAAATGGTTTGGCATTGGGATTATACACAAACTCCTTTGCGTTCGGGTTTAGTGTAGACTTCTTGAGGGCATTTGACACCTTGTCAGCACTTTCTCCCTGCTCCTTATGTTCTTCCGTCTGCTGTGGCGGCTGCTGTTGCTGCGGTTGCACTGCAGCTGGCTGCTGCTGCTGTGTGGGCAGTGAAGATGGTGGTTGTTGTTGTTGTTGCTGCTGCTGCTGCTGGGCAGAAGGTGCTGACTGTTGCTGCTGCTGGACGAGAGGCTGCTGCTGTGGCTGTGGTGTCTGAACCTGATGCTGCGGCAATGGTTGGGAAACAGATGATGGTGGAGCAGTAGAATTTTGGTGCTGTTTCCTGTCGGAGCTATCCACTTCAGCCAGTTTGAAGTCTTGTCCAAATTTCTTCAGCTCTGCCAGTTGTTCTTCCCGACCTTCGATAGAAAAAACTAGAAAAACAACTATTCTCTGACTAATTGACTGTTCCACATATTACGCAAAGTTCATTGAAATAAATGTTGCACTACAGCAATGGTCATTAACCTGGTCCCTACCACCCACTTGTGAGCATTCCAACTTTCTTTGAGGATGGTTGGCAGTAGATGGTTGGGGGAGGGGACCAAACAGTGAGGTTATTGGTCCCAAGATCTAAGATGGCATAAACAAGGGAGGAACCACGCAAACAGCACAATAAAGTCAACAGGAAGGGACAATGGGTGTACAAATAGGTAAAAATAAAAGGGCGGCGGGGGGTTTGGGCTTACAGTGAGAGTATGGGTGCCCCAGAAACAGTTAGGTGGTAGAGGTTTTAAAAAGATTTACATCCGTAAACTGAGTATAGCCTCTGGCTTTCCATTCCACGAAAATAAACTACAGCACAGAGAGATATTTAGCTGACATATCTGCACTTCTACAATGTATACAATGATGAACACCGATGCCTAGGAAGAGATGGTTCTCAATCCTTCCATATTTTTTATATTTAAAAATCAGTACTCTGCTTTCTACAAGTCATCATTTTAGTCTCTGTTGCTTGGTCTTAACACAGATTTTGTATCCATACTCTGTCCATAATGACTCAACATTTATATTTAGTTTTTCTTACTTTAAGGTAAAAAGCCACCATCAACCTCTGTCCACAAATCAGCACGAATTTAGAAAGCATCGCTCGTACACCCTCAGCCTGCCTCTTTCTCACACAATATCTTGCAAACCAGGAATGAATGGCAGACAGACAGACTCCACATTCCCAGATTTCCGAAAAGCGTTTGACATGGTGCCCCACTGCAGACTGTTAAAGGTAGAAGCATATAGAATAGTTCCCATTTATTTGGATGGTTCAAAAACTACATAAGCAATAGAACCCAGTACATTGTCCTTGACAGTAAGTGTTCAGAGACAATGGTATCATCAGCAATACCCAAGGGAAGTGTGAAGGATCTATTCTTTTTCTCTTTACATGTAATCAATATGAAAGACAGGAAAGACAGGGTGAGCAGCAGTCTGCTTTCTGCTGATGACGCTGTGGTGTATGGGAAGTTATCGTTTAGTGAATAGGAGGACACACAAGATGACAAAATTTGTAGTTGGTATGATGAATGGCAGCTTGCTCTAAATGTAGAAAAAAGTAAGTTTAACAACAGAAAGTTACACAAAGAAAATACTGTTGTATATAAGCTTTCAGCCAAAGCCTTCTTCTGAGAAGAAAAATACACACACATTCACATATGTATGACAGCATTTTCATACGGCTGGAATGTTTTTTTATTCTCTTAAGAAGGCTCTGGCCGAAAGCTTATGTACACCAGGCTTTTCATTGTGCCTGTCTGCAAGTCAATATGACACGTTTACAGTGAGTAGCAACCCACCCTTCTCATGATATTGTTAAAATGTGTTAGACTAAAAGGCTCATTTTTAGCAGTTGTTGGGGCAGCACCACAACAACTGTTGGAAACAAGGCTTTTAATCTAACCCAACTGTCACACATTATTACATTTTCCATGTCCAATTTGTCACAAAAAAAACTGTAGCATGACTGCTATTCAATTTTAGGAATAATTAATTTTAAAAAAATTAAGTAACAGATGGCTCAACTGATTTGGGAACAAATTTTCTGCATCGATACGAGAAAAAAATTCTATACTTGTGTCAATATGTAAGCATGTAATAATATTTAACAAAGTTTCATTTAATCAAAATATGAGACTCCATAATTTCATTAGCTGCTAACTAAGGTAACTTGTATACAACAGGGAAATGAAATCTTTTATTCAGTAATCTTCAATATTTACCACGTCCAGCTGGAACCTTGCTTCGTGGCAGTGACCCTTGGGATTGATTAGGAGCTGTGGTTGGCAGAGCTGGTTGTGGCAGCTGCTGCTGTTGCTGCGATACAGAAGAGGGGGCTGTCTGCTGATCTGCAATCTGTGGAAAAATATCTCCTTTGCTGATATATTCAAAAGTAATTGTTTTAGACACCAGCCACAAAAAATAACACAAAAAGAAAGATCAACCTGAAGCCAACTGCTGAGCGGCGCATATACAAAAACAACAAGAAATGTCACAAACTTCTGAGCTACCAATTTTCTAAAGCAGCACTAACATACACAACCAGACAATTGCCGAAATCCACCCATTTACAGTGACTATGAAGATGAGTGGTAGTTCCCCTATGCATACAGAGCTTTCAAGTAATTTTGCCTTAATTTATGTTGGTCCTTTTGCACACTACTCCTTCATTCATTATTTCATTCTGAGTGTTGTCAGTCAACATTTTTTACTTATTTCAATATTTTATCATTTCTTTTCCCATTTATTTTGCATTTCTTTCACTTTGACTGCCTTTTATTTCCATCTGCACTCCTGATTTCTCTCAGATTTCTTCAAATGATCAATTTTATTATATTATTAGTACCAAGCAGAGATTTCAAGTTGAGTTCATCATCCATTTTTATTATTATGTAAAACTTTGTTGCCTCTTGTAACTTCCACAATTTAAACAGACTTTCTACCATCAATAACCTTTGTCTTTTTCCCATATTCTACATTTCAGCTTCATCATTTTTTCTAATAATGAAATTTATAATGATGCTGAAAGATGTTAAATATCATCATCTGCAAGCATGTCAGCCCCTGCCATCTTTCCCCATTGCTACTTGCCATACAGCGGAGATGCTGAGTCACTGATAGGAACTACAAAAAGACTGTCAGAAAGTGAGCTTTCAGCCAACAAGACTGGGGGCTCAGCAGCCAGAGACTGTGGTCATGTACATGTGAACTGCCCATGCAATGTGTGTGTGTGTGTGTGTGTGTGTGTGTGTGTGGTGTGTGTGTGTGTGTGTGTGAGGGTGCGCGCAACTCGGCATCTCCACTATATAGTGAGTAGCAATTATCTCCACTTTGGTCTTCACATGATTCTCTCTCTCTCTCTCTCTCTCTCTCTCTCTCTCTCTCTCTCACACACACACACACACACACACACACACACACACACTATAGGTGCCTGGAAGAGGATTCTTAAGCAGAAACACTGGACACTTTTTCCCTCACCGTTATACCAAAGCACATAATGAACATTTTAAGTCTTACATGACGGGTGGAAAAACAATGGACTGGTTTGAGGTGCACTAGGAACTGATTCAGAACCTGTTTTATCACAAATAAAGGAAACAGCACAACATTCAAAGTTACTGTGTAGAACAATAGCTCTGTCAGCTACTGCTTCTGAGTGGGGTTTTTCAATCCAGAGATTGACAAATGTTACTTGAGTGTAATCTTTAGTTTTCTGTCAATACATGAGAGTTTTGGTCAATAAAGGAGCAGGGACTTTTAAGGACAAAAACAGTTAACAAATAGAAACTATGTTCTGAATCCTAGAGAATCAAACTGTAAAATTCTTCCCTTTTAGTTGAGTTTCAGTCATTTTCGCTACAGCGATGATTAGGGTCCTGAAAAATTCATATTTGCAATAAATGCAAATTCTCCATCAAAATGTGAAAAAATGATATTACCTAATAAATGCTATATCAGAGCAAATTATATACAGATGAACTAATTTATTAGAAATATCTTTATTTGCTGCATATACATATTGAATATGTTATTTTTGTATACTGGTATTGCTGATCATCTGACACAGCACAATTTGGAAAGATAATGTACACAAGAATGTGTGTGAAAAATAAAAAGTGTACAAACACAGTGACACATCTATGCACTTTATGCTCCAGTACCACAATAACTGTGTACAGTAGTATGGTTTCTTATAAGATACACAAAACGTAATGCAACATGTGACACTGTTGTTTGACCCAGCATCTTAGAACAATGAAAACACACCTATGTCTGATAGCTAAAGTTGATGAATTGTGGTAATGCCGAAACTTTAATGAGGCAGTTCTCCAGAGATTGGGCCTGAACCACCTCGTTTATGACACTGCCAGGTTCAGCAAGGAATTGTGTGGCAGCTGTTACCGAACAGCTTATGTTGTATGTTGCACATTATCTTGCATTCTTATTTTGAAATAAATGAAGACGCTAATTCTAGTTCATCACAGAGTTTGATTGTGACACACACAACACCAGAAGGGATTGGCAATCGAAATGACCATGTGTTAGTTCTACTTCCATAGAAAACCTGCAAGCTGGTATATGCTGGCTGCCCTATGAGAGAGAGACTGGCCTCCTCTCCCCTCTGGTAGTATAATTCTAATTTGTTTACACTTTTGGCCAACGAAAGGTTTATAGTGTCTGCATTCTGCTCTATGACAACTACAAAACAAAACCTGTCAACATACTTCGATCATGCCAAAAGTCTCTAACATGCAAACAGTTATTTTCTGCTCCACTCCTACACTAAATACCTAGTTGGTTCTAACGGCAGATTTATTAAGTATGGGTCGGACAGCTATGAATGCCCAGGAAAAGTTGAAATCAATATTCCGCTGATTTTGTAATCATCATACTGGGTGGGAAAAGAAAAACAAATGTTGAGAGACATCCTAATCAGAGAAGCGCTCTGTTCACTGGCTGGAAAATTCCGCTGCGTCTGAATTACAACAACCATTTGTTTTAAATTTAAATATAGCCAAAAGGGAAAAACAGGTCCTCAGCAATGATGGAACTTGTATTCAATGAATTGTTTGTACTACTTTGGAAACAAATTTTATTACTTCCTAAGAGACTTACAGGAAAGATGATGTATGGTGTTGTTGTTGTGGTCTGCAGTCCTGAGCAAGGTTTGATGCAGCTCTCCATGCTACTCTATCCTGCGCAAGCTTCTTCATCTCCCAGTACCTACTGCAGCCAACATCCTTCTGCAGCCAACATCCTTTTGAATCTGCTTAATGTATTCATCTCTTGGTCTCCCTCTACGATTTTTACCCTCCACGCTGCCCTCCAGTACTAAATTGGTGATCCCTTGATGTCTCAGAACATGTCCTACCAACCGATCCCTTCTTCTAGTCAAGTTGTGCCACAAACTCCTCTTCTCCCCAATTCTATTCAATACCTCATCATTAGTTATGTGATTTACCCATCTAACCTTCAGCATTCTTCTGTAGCACCACATTTCGAAAGCTTCTATTCTCTTCTTGTCCAAACTATTTATCGTCCATGTTTCACTCCATACATGGCTACACTCCATACAAATACTTTCAGAAACGACTTCCTGACACTTAAATCTATACTCGATGTTAACAAATTTCTCTTCTTCAGAAACGCTTTCCTTGCCATTGTCAGTCTACATTTTATATCCTCTCTACTTCGACCATCATCAGTTATTTTGCTCCCCATATAGCAAAACTCCTTTACTACTTTAAGTGTCTCATTTATCAATCTAATTCCCTCAGCATCACCTGACTTCATTCGACTACATTCCATCATCCTCGTTTTGCTTTTGTTGATGTTCATCTTATACCCTCCTTTCAAGACACTGTCCATTCCGTTCAACTGCTCTTCCAAGTCCTTTGCTGTCTCTGACACAATTACAATGTCATCGGCGAACCTCAAAGTTTTTATTTCTTCTCCCTGGATTTTAATACCTACTCCGAACTTTTCTTTTGTTTCCTTTACTGCTTGCTCACTATACAGATTGAATAGCATTGGGGAGAAGCTACAACCCTGTCTCACTCCCTTCCCAACCACTGCTTTCCTTTCATGTCCCTCGACTCTTATAACTGCCATCTGATTTCTGTACAAATTGTAAATAGCCTTTCACTCCCTGTATTTTACCCCTACCACCTTCAGAATTTGAAAGAGAGTACTCCAGTCAACATTGTCAAAAGCTTTCTCTAAGTCTACGAATGCTAGAAACGTAGGTTTGCCTTTCCTTAATCTTTCTTCTAAAATAAGTCGTAGTGTCAGTATTGCCTCTAGTGCTCCAACATTTCTTCAGAATCCAAACTCATCGTCCCCAAGGTCGGCTTCTACCAGTTTTTCCATTCGTCTGTAAAGAATTCGTGTTAGTATTTTGCAGCTGTGATTTATTAAACTGATAGTTCGGTAATTTTCACATCTGTCAACACCTGCTTTCTTTGGGATTGGAATTTTTATATTCTTCTTGAAGTCTGAGGGTATTTCACCTGTCTCATACATCTTGCTCACCAGATGGTAGAGTTTTGTCAGGACTGGCTCTCCCAAGGGCGTCAGTAGTTCTAATGGAATGTTGTCTACTCCCGGGGCCTTGTTTTGACTCGGTTCTTTCAGTGCTCTGTCAAACTCTTCTCGCAGTATCGTATCTCTCATTTCATCTTCATCTACCTCATCTTCCATTTCCATAATATTGTCCTCAAGAACATCGTCCCTGTATAAACCCTCTATATACTCCTTCCACCTTTCTGCTTTCCCTTCTTTGCTTAGAACTGGGTTTCCATCTGAGCTCTTGATATTCATGCAAGTGGTTCCCTCTCTCCAAAGGTCTCTTTAATTTCCCTATAGGCAGTATCTATCCTACCCCTCGTGAGATAATCCTCTATATCCTTACATTTGTCCTCTAGCCATCCCTGCTTAGCCATTTTGCACTTCCTGTTGATCTCATTTTGTTACATTTGTATTCCTTTTTGCCTGCTTCACTTACCGCATTTTTGTATTTTCTCCTTTCATCAATTAAATTCAGCATCTCTTCTGTTACCCAAGGATTTCTACTAGCCCTCGTCTTTTTACCTACTCGATCCTCTGCTGCCTTCACTATTTCATTCCTCAAAGTTACCCATTCTTCTTCTACTGTATTTCTTTCCCCCATTCTTGTCAATTGTTCCCTAACACTCTCCCTGAAACTCTGTACAACCCCTGGTTCTGTCAGTTTATCCAGGTCCCATCTCCTCAATTTCCCACTTTTTTGCAGTTTCTTCAGTTTTAATCTACAGTTCATAACCAATAGATTGTGGTCAGAGTCCACATGTGCCCCCGGAAATGTCTTAAAATTTAGAACCTGGTTCCAAAATCTCTGTCTTACCAGTATATGATATATCTGACACCTTCCAGTATCTCAGGCTTCTTCCATGTATACAACCTCCTTTTATGATTCTTGAACCAAGTGTTAGCTATGATTAAGTTATGCTCTGTGCAAAATTCTACCAGGCAGCTTCCTCTTTCATTTCTTCCCCTCAATCCATATTCACCTACTACATTTCCTTCTCTCCCTTTCCCTATTCTTTAATTCCAGTCACCCATGACTATTAAATTTTCGTCTCCCTTCACTACCTGAATAATTTCTTTTATCTCATCATACATTTCATCAATTTCTTCATCATCTGCAGAGCTAGTTGGCATATGAACTTGTACTACTGTAGTAGGTTTGGGCTTTGTGTCTATCTTGGCCACAATAATGCGTTTACTATGCTGTTTGTAGTAGCTTACCCGCACTCCTATTTTTTTATTCATTATTAAACCTACTCCTGCATTACCCCTATTAGATTTTGTATTTATAACCCTGCATTCACCTGACCAAAAGTCTTGTTCCTCCTGCCACCGACCTTCACTAATTCCCACTATATCTAACTTTAACCTATCCATTTCCCTTTTTAAATTTTCTAACCTACCTGCCCGATTAAGAGATCTGACATTCCACGCTCCGACCTGTAGAATGCCAGTTTTCTCTCTCCTGATAACGACATCCTCTTGAGTAGTCCCCGCCCGGAGATCCGAATGGGAGACTATTTTACCTCCGGAATATTTTACCCAAGAGGATACCATCATCATTTAATCATACAGTAAAGCTGCATGCCCTCAAGAAAAATTACGGCTATAGTTTCCCCTTGCTTTCAGCCATTTGCAGTACCAAAACAGCAAGGCCGTTTTGGTTAATGTTACAAGGCCAGATCAGTCAATCATCCAGACTGTTGCCCCTGCAACTACTCAAAAGGCTGCTGCCCCTCTTCAGGAACCACAAGTTTGTCTGGCCTCTCAACAGATACCCCTCCGTCTTGGTTGCACCTACGGTACAGATATCTGTATCGCTGAGGCATGCAAGCCTCCCCACCAACGGCAAGGTCATGGTTCTTGGGGGAGGGGGGGGGGGTGATGTATGGTATCAACTCCAACTCCTAAGCTGACCACAGAAGGGAACCTGGCCACATGTTGTTGTTGTTGATTGCCACGCACATCAACGAGAAGGGGGCATCCTAATCACAAAAAGCATGAGAATGTAGTTTAAAAGATTCAATAATCAACAAATTTAAAATATTTAAATATTCGCCACTTTATGGACTTTACTGAAGTAGAGGATATTAAGCCAATTTTTATATTTATTTAGCAGGCAACACAGTATGCTAAAACAGTATAAAGAAAGCCTGAAAACATTTTAGTGTATGTTTTTTTGTTTGTATATTTTAGGTTAAGTACTGTATCCACAGTTGGTAGGGCCTAGACCGAGACTTATCAATGGCTTTACTAGGCAGTGTGCTATCAATTGCACTATCACCTTGCTATATTCTTTCTGTGAAATTGTACTGTGTACGTAGTTTTCATTGTTACTGATGCCTTTTTCTAGACCAAGCTAGCCAGGAGTTTTTGTTATGGAAGTAACCAAGCAAAATCTATTCAGCGATCAGCTTCACACACAGCTTGAGCCCATTTCTACTTGATCTTGCTTCTTCCCTTTGTCTTTCGGTGTAATTCCAGCACCATACTGTAATGGCATTGTACAATACAAGATAGGGCTGAGTAAGGAAGTTTTACGGGAATCATCAAATCCACCAAAGTTACAATTTTCAGCTTATTCACCTACTTTGTGGCACACTTCAGCAACACAGCCAGCAAAAAAAGGCACTTGTTCATGGCGAACTCAATGGATATTATGTAACACCCAAGCAGATGGGCATAATATTCATGCAAATCATGACTTCGATGCCAGAAATAAAATAGCAAAGTATCAGATTTTGCTAAAGCATATGGTTTCAACATTTGGAATCCATTTTCCAAGAAACCTTTCTCCCTATCATACAAAAGTAGAAGCCATAAAAACCAGACTGATCACATATTACTGTAGAAAGATGACTTTCAAATTGTTACTAGAAGGCCATGTCTCACATCACAAACTGCTAGTTGCCAACTTTAAAATCAGAGGTTACAAGAGAAAATAGGGCACAATGCATGCTTCGAAAACTTAAGCTTCATGAGAATAAAAAGTTCGGAGATGAAGTTGCATTTCTGTTAATCAGCCTCGCTGTCAGTCAGCACTGTATGCGTCAAATATTGTTGCAGTGAAGACTATGCTTTATGTTACAATATTTGGTTGCAAACAAACAAAAAACACTTCCGATTGGTGCTGTGGTGACACGAACATCAGGCACGAACAGACCAGAGCCCGCAGCAACTCAAACTCGTGAGCCACATCACCAGAGGGTGGCAACAGGGGTTGGATCTGCATACAGACGTGTACGCAGCTACAACTTGTGTACACAGGCCAAACTATCTCCTATTGCTGCAGAAATCAACTGCAGCCAATCACACATTGGGAATCACTCTGCGAGGCAATTATTTAGGCTTGCGCACTGGCTCCAGAGGCCACTTCCAGTGCAATGAGCAGCTCTGGAGAGATTTCATGACGACATCACTCAACATGAATGTCTCTCCACTCTGCACATCACCAAGGAATTAGACTTTGTCAATGTAATGGTGTATTGCTGGGAGGCCTTGATATACTCTCTGCTTCTTCACCGCTTTGACAGTGTCGGACTTGGTGCTGGTAATATTTGTCCAAACAGTTTCTTTGGTTCTCTCATTGGGACTTTAGTGAAATACGACCCCACAAAATTCCAAATGTTGTGACTGCTTTACAACTTTTGGACTTTAATGTCAGCCTAGGACTCCACACTAACTTCTGGTTCCTATTTCAAAACTTAAGTTTGTTCAAGTAATCGAGAAACTTTATGTTATACTTCAGATTCTGACCAAATTAAACTTATGAACTTTGACTTTGTGGAACTCTTTTTATTGTCAGTCGCTCACTGCAAGAAGACTCGAGTTTGTTTCTTTGGAAGTTACTGATTGTGTTATATAGATTCATTGGCATTACCTGTGTGACATACACTTTGTTTGCAATAAAATTTTTAATGGTGTGTGTGATATATTTTAGTGTGACATTTCCGTTGGGACAGGACACATCAATTGGAAAGATCAGAGACATGAAAATATTCATGCCAAACAAACAATGGAACCAATTTACAAAGTGCTTACGGCCACGAGAACTATAAAACAGCTCAAACAAAATAAGAAGACAGTACTGTTACGACAAATGTACAACACTTTTAAAGAAACTTATGTTTAGTTAGAAACAAAGATTAGTGAAAGTCTGTACACCAACTTACACAAATGCCAGCACAAACACGTCCAATGACTATAAGACAATGATGATAAGAAGAAGGATGAGGAGGAGGAGGAGGAGGGAGGGAGGGAGGAGGAGGGAGGGAGGGAGGGAGGGAGGGAGGGAGGGAGGGAGGGAGGGAGGGAGGGAGGGAGGGAGGGAGGGAGGGAGGGAGGGGGGTGGGGGAGAAGAAGATTCTGTGATCACAAGCCAACAACTGTCACACTACCAGAACTACAATTATGGCATAAAGAAGGAATGATCAGAATAATGTCAACATTTGTACCACACACACACACACACACACACACACACACACACCACTACAAGAAAGTCTCAGCTTAATATAGCTACACCGCTAAAAAGATAGTGACATTACTCTAAACTGCAGTAAGATAATCTTCCATAAGCTTTTCTTTTGGCCTTAATGTTCAGTCAGTGATCAAGCACACAGCCAAGTTATCATTAATCCTTTTTTCAACAACTCAACTGAAAACCTCCAGCCACTGCAATAGAACTTAATGACAAACTTCCAAATCAAATGTGTGTTTAAAGTGTTAATGGTAAAATCTTAAGTGATTGCTACCAACTCCACAGACTTCAGCACATCAACTTCCAATAGACTGCAAGTTTCCAGCCAATACCAAGCCCAGCGTGTGCTGACAAAAGAAGAGCATTACAACTATGGCTTTGGAGTCAACAATTTTGTAGATAAATTAACTGCTGCTGGGTATGTTTGCCATTTCTTTGTAGACACAAACTGCCCCACCATACATCATCCCTAACACTCATCTGTTGGCATTCCTAAGGGTGTATAGCAATCCAGCTGTTGAGAGATTACATGTATTGTAACATGAAGCACTAGCAGTACATGATAAAATTCAGTCTACATTTATCAGATTCACAAGCAGTCTTTGGCATTCAATGTCAATTTAACATGACTCACATCTGGATGTGTCTCAGGTATTTTAAGACAATCTGCATTGCCGCATTGCTTCAGATTCCATGTTAAGTAGGGGTTGATTACAAGTAACTGTGCCAAAGGCCTTGCTGCAGTGGTAATGCTGATTCCCATCAGATCACCAAAGTTAACTGATGTCGGCATTGGCTAGCACTGGGATGGGCCACTGTCCAGGTCTGCCGAATGTAGCTGGCAAGCGGGGTGCATTCAGGCCTCATATGGCCAATTGAGGAGCTACTTGATTCAGAAGTAGTGTTTCCGGTCATGAAAACTGACAATGGCCAGGAGAGTGGTGCGCTGACCACATACCCTTCCATATCAGCATCTAATCTATTGACACCTGTCAGCTGTGGATGACACAGCAGTCAGTCGGTGCTGCTGGGCCCTCTGAAGCCTGTTCAGACGGAGAGGGTAAATTACTGTTTTGAGTCTTCACAAATTAAACAAGGCCATGAAATCTTTACTGGGCCATATCTATTATGGTACATGACTCTTGGTCTGTGTTTCTTTAAGCTTTTCTGGCCTTGCCGCAGTGGTAACACCGGTTCCCGTCAGATCACTGAAGTTAAGCACCGTCAGGCTGGGCTAGCACTTGGATGGGTGACCATCCCCGTCTGCCAAGCACTGTTGGAAAGCGGGATGCACTCAGCCCTTGTGAGGCAAGAAGTAGCGGCTCTGGTCTCATAAATTGACATATGACCAGGAGAGCAGTGTGCTTGACCACATGCCCCTCCAACTCTGCATCCAGTGACGCCTGCGGGCTGAGGATGACACAGAGGCAGGTCAGTACCGAGGCCTTCCAAGGCCTGTTCGGACGGAGTTATTTATTTCTTGGGAGTGCATCCAGGATATTATTAATTATTGTACCAATATTTCAGCTGTTTTACTCTCAGAGGTGTAAAGTCTTATCTATGACTAACGTTCATTGCCAACAGTGTTATCTATGATGCATGCTAGTTTGCTCCACAGTATAAAGTGCTTTAATAAAACTTGAAAGTGCTCACCTTGAGAATCGTTGAAAGGTTGTCAAATGGAATATCGTTACAAGAGTTAATAATAATCTGGACACTTGCCTGAAAAATAATGGTAGCTCTTTGGTTGGTTCTCATTTTACATTTCTACTCTGCAAGTAACAGGAATAATACAGACGAGTTTCATGGAATTTTATCAATAGAGACTGAGTGCTTCCAACACCAACCACTATGCTGCACAAGCAGAATGACTCATAAGTCTCTGACAGTTTGTAAGTGCCAAACAAGTTATCAGCCTGGCAGCAAATACATGAGAAACAAACAAAATACCTCGAGACGTGAAAGAGTACAGAAGCTCTTACCTTCTTCAGTTCATACTAGCTTTTGAAAATATCTATAGTAGGAGAGTGATTTAGTTGAGATGGGTAACTTTCAGCATTACTTGACAGTTTAACTACAAGGGAAATTATGTCTTCATTATAATGAAACTTTTTGACACAGCAGTGTAACTGAACAACATTCATTCTTCAAATAGATCATTGAGATTATACACAAACCACAACACAATAATAACTGGATATTATCAGCACAAGTAACCTATCAAAGATAATTCTGTCTCCAATCATTTTGGCCACTGTACAGAACTCTCCTCATCTAAAGTTATAAATTATTTCTCCTTTCACTACCTGTTCTACTTCTGTTACCCACTTCTGCTCTCTTGGCTGGAAAAACAAAAATATCTGGACAAAATCCTGAACCCAAAGAATAAAGAAATAGTGATCAACATAGCAGCCAAGAAAGTGTGTGTGTGTGTGTGTGTGTGTGTGTGTGTGTGTGTGTGTGTGTGTGTGTCAAACACACACTTATCAAACTAAGAGCAAAATCTTGAAACTGTAATATTTCTTATCAGTTTAGTGCACATGCATGCTACCCCATCATCTAAGGTAAAAATTATCTTCCCAGATTTTTGATACGTAGTACTTTATAATAAGTAAAAGGCATATACAGATGTTCAAGTAACACTACACTAAAATTAATTTTGTAGAATCGAGAAATGGCACAAGAGTTGCTGAATCAACAATATTTTATTACACGGCTGTTTTCAGAACAAAGGTCAATCATCTGAAATAAAAATATCAAATTGCTTATCCTCACCCCCACTGCTGTCATGGAACGAAAATTCTGTATCAGCAGAGTAAAAAGGAGATACAAATTCCACAAAAGCCATTTCCTCATGTGCCAAATCATAGCTAGTAAGTATTTACTATTGCACAGTTTTCCTGTCAAGTGTTCCCAGTCAGGTGATACGAGGGGAATAGTTTTTATGGAATTTATGTCCCCATTTTATTCCATTGACACAGAACTTCTGTTCCATGACAACAGTGGGGGGTGAGGATGACCTCATATGGTTAAGTGATATTTTTTAAACCACATGATGGAACTTTAAGTGTTCTGAAATTATGTATGCAATAAAATATTGTTGATTCAGCAGCTGCTGTGCAGTTTCTTCATTTTACAAAATGGACTTTTGTAGTTGCAGCTGCCCCATAAGATGCCCCCTTTGTACTAAAATCAATGGTACACAATATATAATAGTGTCTGTAAAACACACACACACACACACACACACACACACACACAGGCAGTCTTCTTTCTCAGCCCCTCTCCCTCTGAATACTAGCTGATATCAAGAAAACAAAATCCAAAACCAATTTGTGTTCCCTGTTAACTTGGCACAATTTCTACTATTAAATTTCCTTGAATCTATAGAATGCTTAATAGCTTTCACATTCTACTTTCATGAAACATTTAAATAATAAAGCAAAATAACAGTAATCTTAAAGTATATAATTAAAACACTGATCAACCAAAACCCTATGAGCATCATCTTAATAATGTACTAGCTCAACTTTGGAGTGCAATACAGCAGCATTATTGCATGGTTTGAATTCACAAGTCCTTGATAGATTTCTGAAGCTATGTAGCATCAGATGTCTCCGCACAGATCACACTATTCCTATAAATTACAGGTTGCTGGTTTGTCGATGTGGAGCTGGCATCCAATAGCATCCCAAGTGTGCTCCATCAGTTTGAGATCAGGTAAATTTGGTGACCAAGACATCAACACTAGTTCACTATCATGCTCTTCAAACCACTATAGCATGATTCTGGTCTTGTGACACAAACCGTTTTCCAACAATCACTATCAGGGAAGACATCAAGCATTTAGGGATGCAGCTGGTTCACAATAATGTTTATGCAGTCCACAGCTGCCTCAAAGGAATCAACTACCACCACATAATGCAGCCCACATCGGCTTGCACCTGTGGCACAGTGTACACGTTGAGCAGTCTGTCACCTGGGTGATCGCAAATCTGAATGGGACTGTCGACACCGTGTTACCAACAAAGTTAAATGATTCAACCAGGTGACATTTCCATCGATTCACGGTCCAATCTCAATGATCCTGTGCCCACTCCAATTTTAACTGACAATGGTGTGTCAATATGGGAACAAATATGGGTTATCTGCTGCTGAGCTCCAAGGTCAACAATGTGTGCTGAACAATGTGCCCTGAAACACCTGTGGTTGCACCAGCATGATACTCTTGTTATCTGTCACAGACTGCTGCCTGTCTTACTTTACAGACTGGACAAGCCTCTGACCTCCATTTCTGTGATGAGGCATGGACACCCAACAAATCGTACTCATGGTTTCACTGTCATTACAACAGTTTTCCTCAACCTCACGATTAGCAAACTAACAAAAAATCTTCCTTGTGGGCCACAATGATTGTCCTTTGTCAAAGTCGCTTATGTCAGTGGATCCCCCATTTGTGGCCACTACACTTGCTAGAATGATTCCCATTTGCCTCTGCTCTGCATATATACTTTCCTTATCATGTCACATGTCTGCAGTGTCACCATAACAAGTTCAATACTGTTTCGGCTCATCAGTGTGTATCAAACATATTGCTCTTCCACATTTCTCAACTGTTTATTCATACCATATTCTTCAATGCTGCTTTGAATTCAATTTATTCTACAGACATGCTCAATGACATACTACCACCTGCTACACAGAACTACCATATCCCTTGATGTAAGATTTGATAGTATACTATTTCTAAATACATTGTCATTATACCGATTTCTTACAACACTGAAATTAAAAATGTAATAATTTTAACTATTGGAAATATGCATATTTCAGCACACACTCTTCACAGAACTACACTATTTTACCCAACAGAACAGCAATACAATTTATCCTCTAAAACAATAACAATAATATAAAGACAGTGGAACCATGGAGCAACTTGCTCCATTGAGAACTGCTGAATCAGTGAAAAGAAAGATTAAAAAATCTGAAAATCTCCATCTACCCACAAACTAAAATTACCATTTAGTGTCAAATTTGTCCTTATGTAACATCATGGAATCTATGTCGTCAAGTCAATAGTACATACAAATTCCTTTTACTGCACTAGAAACGTCATACTATTAAGACATCAAAAACAAGTAATTGCACATTCAACTGCAAAAATATTCCATACAAATGGTGGGAAAAAATTACAATTGCCAAAGTCATTACCTTTGTGGTTGGAGCTGTCACAGATGGGACAATTCCAACCCCATCGTTTGCAGGAGACCGGACTGGAGATGGCGAGGCAGGTAAAGGGCTCTGTGCTTGGTGAACTGTGGCTAACGGAGCCTGTTGTGGAGGTTGACCCTGTGGAGGCACACTTGTCCCTGCTCCTGCACTCGGAAACGGTGCTGGCGGAACAGATGATGGCGTTATAGCCACTGGGTGTTGCTTTGTGGGTCCCTGATGATGTCCCTGAGATTCCACGTTTGTGAAAGCTCGAGTGCCTGTAAAATATCATTTAGCTAAAACACAGGAGTTCTTCATATCATGTCAGTTTCACAAATGACTACGTCTGTCAAAGAGAAGTCACAGGGCAGCAGATGGAAAATGAGGATTCTCAAATAGTATCATCAGGCTGGTCATGCTGATTGACAAATCCACAAGGAGTATGAAGGATGTATTTCTGTGAATGTCATGCTGTCCAACAGGAACTATGACAAAGTCTACTACACAAACCTCAAGTCAATGAAATACCAGCCAAAACAGTAGGCAAAGCCAAGGTTACGAATTTTCCTCTTGTAATGGTAAGACAGTTTACTGCACAGTGAATCCACTTCAAAAATAAATACAGCAAAATTTTAATTGTTCTACTATGATTTTTCACATTTATTCAATATTTCTTTTAATGAATAATTTCAAAGCATTTACAGGAATAGCTAATAGGACTTAAAAATGAATTGCAGTAAAAATGACTTTTCAGCTAAAATGAAACTGATAGCACATCCAAAATAAATTCTGCAGTTTTTTGTTTTCCATGTTATGCAGTTCTAAAGCTTACTTTCACTAATTACGGGCTACTTCTATTTTCACTGCAGTTTATATTGTACTTCCAAAACTATCAAAACAAAATTTTATTTTCAAAGAGCACTTTATCAGTATCTTTGCAATCACTAGAGTGTAATGAAATTCTGGAAGCTGGCTTTAAATTTCAAGTTATCTGAACAGCTTTGAGAATACAACTAGGATTTTATATTACAGCCTCACTGATAAGTATTTAATGAAGACAGCTCAGCAGCATTGTCTGACTACCTGTGACCAAAAGTAGTGAGCCAAAGATGGAGGTGCTTGATCAGGCAGCACGAATCATGTTGCCAAGCTTAATATCATGTAAGGGTGTTAAATGAAGGGCACATTTACTAGAACAGGCACTGTCACTTGTTGTTTTGTTTAAAAGTAGTTTACGGTAATCTGCTTTTTAGTGTGCATTCAATTCTATTTGATACTAATGTATGTCAGGTGTGGTGAGCATAGCACACTGAACATATTAAGTGAAATTCAGGTTGAGAAGAAAGAAGGTCCACACTTGGAAATTAATATGCTTGGTGACAAGATACTTTCAGAAAGAATAGTGAACCCTTGTTAATTACTGGAAATAGCACTGTGGCAGCTTTGGAAATAAGCATAATACTGTTACAATACTGGGGAAGACTGATATAATGTAGATTCTTATGACTAATACAATACTACAGAAGACATGAATAAGCAATCAAGGTAAAGTGGCAGTGCCAATCAATTTCCAGGAAATTGTCGTTTATACACCAGTTGATGGCCCTACATCTGGTTCAATGACTACGTCATCCTCCTGGCCATCAGTTTCTTCTCTCATAATCTGAATGATATCGTCACTGAGAATTTTGAATGTAGCGTCCGAAGATCACAAGTCAGCCTCTTGTCTATATCCTCTGCACCACAACTGGAATGTCCACATATTTTCAAAAGGATCTTTCTTAGGTCCTCAAGTGACACTTCATACTCTGCTGCTTCTCTTTCTTCATCTCCCTTTTCATCACACTCTGCTTCTCTTTCTTTATCTCCCTTTTCAAACTTATTCTTTTCATTTTTGGCTTTCTTTACCTATCTTTGGTGGAGTGACTCAATTTATTCCAACCTTTTTTACTGTGGCTATCTTCAGCAAATTCCTTGCTTCTGCCACCATGTAAGAGCAGTCTTTTAAATTCAATTTTTTGGTGGTGAGCCTCAATGCTTTCAGTTTCATCTTCTGTTAAAACATCCTCAACAGTTGTCTTCTGTAAAGTCAATTTAGATTTTTGATAACCAATTGGTCCACTGGCTGTGTGCTATCATGTTTCGATACCAACCCAGGGCATCTCAAAGGTGGCAACAGAATAGTAAGTTTCCTTCAGATGCCTGTAGCAGTCATGTGGGATGCAGCAGACCCAATGGTGCCGTGGCTTCAATGGGTCTGGACTATGAGTGCCCTCAACCACTGCAATACAGGACAGTCAGCGACCGCCACAGATCCCACTCACTTGTATCCTTTTCGCTTCGTGATGCTATGCCAACATAGTCTAGTAATGGCTCTCACACTATCGTTCATGCTTTCATTCAGAGAGCCTCCTCACTGGAGCTACAGTACGAGCTGGACTATTTTTTACTGCATAATTTGTAATGAATCTTTGCACACTTGGAGAAATACAATCTTCTGTTTTCTGTACTTGTTCACTAATCATTTCTGCTCTTATCCGGCTTTTCTATGATGACAGCTGCTGCACCACTCTGTAGCCAACCTCTCCTTAGTGTTGTGTACAAAGTAGTAACAACATACCTGGCGACAAGTACTGGTATCTACATGAGGCAATCGTCAAGTCTGGTTTACTTCTCCCTGTTCTTTTTCTTGTGTCCCCAGTGTTTGTCTTGCTTGTGGTCTTTATGTTCTAGATTCTGAGGCTGCTGCTTTTGCACCCCTCTTTTTGCTTTCTCTGTGCTTATTTCATGTACTGCTTGGTTACATGGTTATCTCGCCATAATCACCTGCTGCATCACCTGCAGTTGATCTAACTCAGTTTGTTCAGTTTGAGAGTCAACAAATGGGACAACTGCTCAACTGATGAATCGCTTCATGACGGCGAAGATGACTCCACACAAGATGCTGGATCCAACAGCAGCGCCACTGTCTATGTGCTGCAATGTCCTGAATTTGAAGACACGAGGGAAGACTGGACAGAGTAAATTCAATGCACACGTAACAGTGCATCACATACAAGGTACTGACAAACATTCTTATTTCTTGGGCATGGCAGGAACAACTGTTTATAGGTTGTGCATAAAGTTGTTTCCCAAGTCGCATCCTGAGATGGTACCATATATGGACCTATTCCAGGCACTTACAAAGTATTATGAGGGCAGGGTACGAGTGGCAGCTGCCTGTTACAAAATTCTTCAAGTCACGAACAGCGTGTAGTGTGGTTTTAAAGGCCCAAAGTGTCATTAGTGCAATACAACAGTGTAATAGCTGTTCAGGAAATGATCCCAACTCAATCAACAGTGCTGCACGAGGTCAAAATTGCTGGAAAATTGGTATATTTGCAAGTTGAAACTGGAACTTCAATAATCGGCAAGACATTCCTGTCTTAAGCACATTTAGACTTCCTGCAACTTTATGAAATTTGATGAAGGTAGTGACATTTACAGTGGTTTCCTCCTGAGGTCATGATAATATTTTTGGCCTAGGCACTTAATATTTGTTGGGTTAAGCATTCAGGATACTATACTTTCAGTTTCTTTCTGTGATCCTTGGGACAGTGCTGCTGTTATGTACAGAATTTCAAGATTTGTTTTCGGAGGATTTAGGTAAAGCCAATAATTTTGTTGCCCATGTCACAATGAAGGAAAATGGATAGACATCTTTTGTTAGAACTTGTACTGTTCCTCATACTCTTCGAGAATAGATGGCTCAGTAACTTAGTACTTTGTCAGTAATGGATGCTACGACCCCACTATCTTGCAGTCAATGGGCACCCCCTCTTGTTACTCTAAACAAGCTAGCCGGCGGAGTCCGATGGTGCACTGATTAAAAAAAAAGAAAAACCAACAACAACAACAACAACACACACACACACACAATCCTCATACCACCACTGACAGTTGTCCCTTGCCGCACCTGGAAAAACTGATGGGTAAATTGTGTGCCAATCAATACTTTTCCAGAACTGATTTGCGCTATGCTTACTTGCAAATCTCTCTCTATGAGCAGTCTTGAGAAGTCTGTCATTAACATTCATCCGGATCTCTTCAAATTTTTGAGATTGCTGTTCGGTACTGCCCCCAGAGACGCCATATTTCAGTGTTTTCTGAAGCAGCTGACTGCAAAAGTCCTTTTTGCTCAAATTATTTTCATGACATTGTTGTCTCAGCTCACACTACTGAACAACACATAAGTAATCTCTGCACTTTTGTTTCAAGTGTTGTCTGCAGCTAATCTCAAAAGTAACAGAGACAAATGTGTGTTTTTTCACATAGAACTTGAGTTTTTAGAACATGTTGTTAATAGCCAGGGTGTTCACAGATTGCAGTTCAATCTGTTTGCTATCCAGGGTGTCATCCGCACAAAGCAGTTGGCGCAATGTCATTGCCCTTGGCACGGTCTGGCTGCACGAACTGAACAACTGACTTCCCTGTGCCAAACCTGAGCTGAACATCAGTCAGCCCCGTGTCAGCAGTTCTTCAAATGGTCCAAACCACAAGTACTCTGGCAACATTTGCACTTTGATTTCACAAATCCTTTCTGGAATACACATCAGCTAGTCATCACTGACACTTTCAGCAAATTTTCTTCTGCAGTTCCTACACATTCTGCTATGGCTTGTTCCACAATCAAAGCCGTGTTGTCGATCTTTTGCGTTGAGGGATTGCCTGAGGTGACTGTGACTGACAATGGACTCAATATTGTTGCTGCCGAGTTTGAACAGTTTTGCAATGCTTTAGGCATTAACCCCATCACCTGTGCACTGCTCCACCAATCCAACAATGAATATGAACACTTTGTGCAGACATATAAGCAATAGGTGGACAAAACTTTGTACTTCCCACACACAGGATCAAGCTCTGTTGTTCTCGTCTTCCTACCATTCATAGCCCTGCAACAGACCATCGCCGGCGGAGTAGTTATGATCGGAGCTATGGCACCTTGCTTCAGCCCAGATAGGCAAAGTATCAAACTAAAAATTCGGTCTTTTACAGATTGTATGGCAGACAGAGGCAAAGGGAGCAAGGCACCATTGTACAACTTCACACAAAGAAATTTATCCATATGAATTATTTGAGCCTGCTGCATGCTTTGTACTTCAAGATTCTACGCATGCCTGCCTGGACGCCACAGCCATCACCGCACCTGGCTCCTGCAGGGCCTGTCCTGTCAGCACCAGTCCCAGAGCCGATGGAAATCTGTGCCCTTTCACAGTTTAGTTTTGTTTTGTTTTAGGGCACAAAAACAACTAGGATCATACACGCCCATGTCTTAACAGCAGAACACAAAGACGAGAAAAGAAGTTATAAACGACCATACATTAAGCCCAATCGAAGGAAGGAAACAGAGCTAGAAACAAGGACTTGCAGAAAGGTTCATAAAATACTCCATAGAGACAACACAGAGATCCTGAACTAAAGATTCAATGTCCTCCACCAAAAGTATAAAAAGTAAAATGCGGTTGACAGCCCACGTGTCATTTGCTATAAAGGCCAATAGCTCAGGTGGCAAACACAAACAAGAACATAAGTGATTAAAAATAGAGCATTCCATCAGGAAATGGTGAACTGTCAACAGTCCTCAATGACCACGAAGTGGTGGGGGAGCACCACTTAAATGGCGATGTCTAAAAAGGCAGTGCCCAATACACTGCCTAGCTAAAATGATTTCCTTGGGGCAAGAGGTCGGGCAAGCCACTGGGAGAAATTTAATTCCCCAGAGTTTGTTCCCATGAAGGGAAGACCAGTGGTGATGCCTAAGTTACATCACCTGCCGACAGAGGGCAACGCAGAGATCATCGGAGGGATTGGAACAACTATCGAGGCACGGTTCGAGGACAGCAGCCTTGGCAGCAGCGTCAACAGCCTCATTTCCTGTCAGACCAATGTGACCAGGAGTCCACATGAGAATCACAGCAGCTCCATTGACAGTGAACAAGCAAAAGCATTCCTGGACCCATGCACTAAGGGATGGGTAGCGTACAGCATGGAGAGGCTCTGAAGGGTACAGAGAGTCAGGAACAATTTAAAAAACCTGTGTCGCCAGTTTTACTCCATGGCCTGATACAGAGCGAAGCGCGCCGCTGCAAATACTGAGCAGTGTTCAGGGGGCCGATACCAAAAGGAGTCAGTGGCAACGACGAAGGCACACCCAACTCCACGGCTGGCCCCAGAGGCATCAGTGTACACAAATGTACTATCGCGAAGTTCTGTGCGAAGGTCGAGAGACTTATGGCAATAGAGTGAGTCTGGACTAGTGTCCTTAGGGAGCGAGTGAAGTACACGGTAAACAAATGATGGCACATGAAGCCAAGATGATGATGAGTTCACACACGTTGGGAAAATGGTAGGTAGCATGAAGTTTAGCCACTAGAGCAATAGACAAAAGCGATCTCCAGGAGGTAACAGGGAAGAGGGCCACACCTCATACTGGCAATCAAAGGAGTTATCGAAGGAGGCAGCATAGGACGGGTGGCCAGGCAGACAAACAGTATCTACTGAGGAGAAAATCACGGCAGTATGACAGCAGTAGTTTGGCGCCCTTCTGCATACAGACTCTCAACTGACCTAGTGTAAATGGTGCCAGTGGCCAAACAGATGCCACGATGCAAGATTGTATTGAGGAGGCATAATATGGATGGACGTGCAGATGCATAATCAAAACACCCAAAGTCTAGTTTTAATCGGACAAGGGACCAGTAAAAACAGAGGAGGGTGGTCCGATCCGCTGCTCGGAAGTTCTGCTGAGGACACGTATGACACTGAGGGACCAGCTACAGTGGGCGACCAGGTAAGACGTGGGAGGACTAAGAAAGTTTCCTATCAAGCACGAGTCGTAGAAATTTCAAAGTTTTAATGAACGGAAGAGCAAGGGGCCCAAGATGTAAAGATGGTGAAAGAAACCAACTGCAGTGCCTGAAATTCGTAGTAACTGTTTTGTCAGTGGAAAAGCACAAGCTACTGTTGATACTCGAGGAGTAAAGATGCTGAAGAAGCCACTCAATGAGAGAAATCTGTGGAGAACTGCAATAATGGCCAAATAGTCAATGAAAAGTGAGCCCGAGATGCGCGGTTGAAGACAGACCATTATAGGGTTAATTGCGATAGCAAAGAGGACAATGCTCTGTACAGAACCCTGTGGCACATCTTTTTCCTGGCTAAAGGTGTGCTACAAGACAGATCCCACATGTATCTTCAAAATGCTGTCTTTTAAAAATTCCTGAAGGAGCATGCAGCTTCAGAAGCCCCACAAGTAGAGTGTACTGAGGTACTGAGGATACTAGTCCTCCAGCAGGTATTATAGGCTTTCAACAAATCAAAAAAACATGGCCACAGTCTGGTATTGCTGCAAAAATGCATTAATGACATGGACTGACGAAGTGACAAGACAGTCAACTGCAGAACGGTGCATTTGAAATTCATATTGTGCAATCTTTAGTAAATTGTGAACATCATCTGGCCCTGGGATGGAGGATCAGGATGAAGTGAGAGCATGATCTCGTTCCCTCATAGTAAAGGCGCCATTGTATCACTCATGATTCTAAGAGAAGAGTATCACCTGAACTGCCTCTACTTGTTTCCTATGGAGGAAGGCAAGGTGATAGCGGGTGGAGCTGGAAATCTCTACGAAATAGGGGCCCAAGCAGTTGGAGACAGCAATAGGGTCCACTATGACCATCTGCTATGGTCATGCCGGAAATTGGGGAATGGACCTAGGCCCCAGAGTGTCTTGGAGGTTAGCCCACAGGACAGAAGAGGAAGTGGAACTGGAACTGTTGAAACAACTAGTAAATTAGCTTTTCTGCTGAAGAATGTGATGACAACTGTTTATAACAAATGCAGTTTGTATCGTAAGATGACAGTTAAAAAATTGGAAAGCACATCTCCACACACGAATTGCATTGTGGCATACCTCAAATCCACCAAGGGACCACTATGAGGTAAAGATGAAGTGCAAGGAATAGAATGTTTTGAGGTGGTAAGGATAACATTGGGAAGGTAGTTTAGCTGGTAATCACAACTAGGGAAATGTTAGTTGAAGGTTGCCAGGGAGGAGTAAAGCCTCCATTCGGCCTTAGAAAGCTGCCATTTAGGTGCACACCTAGATGGGGTAGGAGTCAGCAAACAGATAGCACACAGGAAATGGTTATTATAGTCTGGGAGACGAGTCTTTGGTATTGACAGCTCGGTAGCGTCTTTCCGTTGCCTAGCGACCGCAGGCAGGCAGCCAATGACGGCCTGACTTTGAGCGGGTAGCAAGGGCCACGTTGCCGCTCTGAAACCCGGTCGCGCGCGCTTATGAAACTTACCAGTGTCTCGCGTGCAGGCGGTGCGGTCGTTCGTCGTTTGTCTGAAGTTGAATTCGCAGTTTATTTCGTTTTTGTTGTTTTTAGTGTTTCATTGTTTATTTTTCGTTGTAAACAATGTCTAGTGCGGCGGGTAGTACCAGCCCAACACAAGAAGTGAAACAGAGGAAGAAAAGTGTGCTACACACCCAGGCCCGTGAATTCGTGTGCTCTGTGAGGGATTACTTTGAGAAAGAAAAGGACAAAGGTGGTCCCTTAATTCCTGTTGTTCAGGTTGTGAAGAGAACTGCAGCAGCATTGAAAATAAGTAAGAACACTGTTGTAAAGATAGGGAAAGAACAGTATAGTGTAGATTGTGATGAGAGTGGCACAACAAAGCTGCACACACCAGGAAAGAAGCAACCGAGAAATAAGCAGGTGACAGCTTTGGACGATTTTCAGAAAGACGCTATTCGTCGTCATATATACAGCTATTATAAGAGAAGGGAACATCCCACTATCTAAATTACAGGTGTCGCTTCAGAAAGACGATCTTTTTAAAGGGAGCAAATTTTCATTGCGTACAGTGTTGAAAGACATAGGCTTCAGCTATTCACTGTTTAACGGACGCAAAATATTAATGGAAAGGACAGATGTAGTTGCATGGCGGTGCAGATTTCTGCGCAGGATCATGGGCGTGGAATTCGAAAGTATAGTGTGGTTAGATGAAACTTGGGTCAATGCCAGCCATTCTTTACGTAGAGTCTGGAATGATGGAACGCCCGAGGGGACAATGGCAGTGCCTGTTGGTAAAGGAGGGCGTATTATTGTCTTACATGCAGGAACATCGAAAGATTTTGTGCCAAACTGCTTGAAAATGTTTCGGTCAAAAAAGACGGGAGATTACCATGAAGAAATGAACAGTGTAGTATTTCAAGAATGGTTCGAGACATCGCTTATGACGAATCTGACAAGTCCATCAGTGATTGTTATGGACAATGCGCCTTATCATTCCGTTGTTCACGATAAGGCACCAACCTTGGCAACAAAAAAAGACGATATCATTCAGTGGTTGAAACGGCGAAAAGTAGATTTCAGAGAAGATTTAAGGAAGGCGGAACTGCTCGAAATTGTGGCACAAAAGAAACTCCAATTTCCAATATATGTAATTGACGAGATTGCTAAAAGGCACGGGCATGAAATCGTTCGGCTTCCTCCATACCACTGTCACTTCAATGCAATTGAAGGAATGTGGGCGCAGATAAAAAATTACATTGCTGCAAACAATAAGAAATTCACAATCTCTGAAGTGGAAACTCTCCTTCCAGCAGCTATCAATAAAGTGACAAGCGAGACGTGGGCTAAAATTGTAAACAGCACTGCAAGTGCCATCAGAGAGGCGGCCAAAACCGAAGGGGTTGTGGAAGAATGCATCGAAAATTTAATTATACATCTGGGAGAGAGCAGTGATAGTTAGAGTAGTGCTGAGGAAGACAATGTCAAATCAGATTCTGACAGTGATGTGAGTGGTGTTTTTCCATTACAGTAATTACAACGTATTCAGGAATGTAAGGAGGGAGTTTGCTATCGATCTACAACCAGATCATCATATTGTGAGTACTTTCTTCAGATTATAACTCTTAATACACTGACCAGTTATTCTGTAGCTTGTAGTAGAACAAATTAATAATGCTAATACTTAACAATGGAAACCAAAACTGCTAATATTCAACAACTTGTGAAAATAGTTTTCATTTCAGTTGTGAAGTTTAACAAATAACTTTATTATGTTTCAGCATCTTAGATACTTGTACTAAATAGCTCTTATCAGTTTTTGAGTTAATATATTTCAAGCATAAACTTTAAATAAATTCACGCGTACCAATACGACTTTTATTTTGTCTTGCTTTTATTTCTGCTGCTAGAGAATGCGTGTAGCAGACAGGGCGCCGCGTGCTGTGAGCCACGTTCGGCAACAGCGCCGTCTGCCCGCCAGAACTGTCAGTACCAATCACTCGTCTCACGGACTATAGAGTATATGTCAGAGAGAACAGATCACTCGAGACAATGGGCAGGATGGCCAGTGTGCAGAAGGAGAGGTCCAAAGGGGAATAGCTGTGCATGGAGATCGCAAGGAATGTGGGTGCTCCCGTGTTAAGGTAGATAAGGTTAAGTCAATTGAGAAGGTCAGCCAAGATGGCACCTCTCTGACAGGTTCTGAAAGAACACCTAAGGGGACTGTGCACATTAAAGTCACCGAGCTGCAGAAAGGGGTGACGTAGTTGCCCAAAAAGCTGGAGGAAGTCTGCTGTGTTGCACTCAATGTCAGAGGGATTCAGGATGTTTGGTTGGTTTGTTTGTTTGGTTTTGCTTTAGGGTGCAAAAAACAACTGGGGTCATACGAGCCCAAGTCAGAACTACAGAACACGAACACAGAGAGGAGTTAAATGACTATATGTCAATCCCAGTTGACAGAAGATAGGCACACAGGCATGTGGCAAAAGGGCTGAAACAGACACCATACAGAAACGAAGGTCCAAAACTAAAAGTTAACTGGCCTTAGCCATATTGCTTCAATGGATAAAAAGTAAAAAATGGTCGACAGCCGGCACGTCATTCACTAAACAGCTGATAAATCAGATAAACCCAAGCTGGAATGTAAATGGTTAGAAATATGGCAGTCCAGCAGGTAGTGGCGGACACATAATATTTGGGCGCAATATGTATGAAGTGGAGGGGTAGCACCACTTAGCAAATTATGATGGCTGAAAAGGCAGTGCACAATACACAGCCAAGTTAAAATAATCTCCTCCTGGCGGGAAGGCCGAGAGGAGGTCGCCAAAGGTACTGGGAGAGGCTTAAGAAGCTGAACCTTATTCCCATTGGCGATGCCAAAGGGACACCACCTCCTGACAAACAGCAGTGCAGAGATCAACTGAGGGAATATAGGTACTCGCGAGCTGAGGTATGAGGACTGCAGCCTCATTTCCTGGCAGCCTGGCACGGCCAGGAACCCACAGAAACATCACACTGGCTGCACCAAGAGTGAGCATTTGAAAGTTTTCCCGGACCCGCTGCACTAAGGGATGAGCAGTGTACAGCACACAGAGACTTTGGAGGGTGCTGAGTGAGTCTAAGCAGAGGACACAATTGGGAAGGCTGTGTCACCGGACGTACTCCGTGGCCTGATACAAGGCGAAAAGCTCGGCTGTAAATACCGAGGAGTGTGCCGGAAGCCGATATTGAAAGAAACAGGTGCCAATGACTAAGGCATACCCGACCCCACGGTCTGTCCAAGAGCCATCAGTGTTTACAAAGGTATTATAGCGACATTCCATGTGAAGGTCATGAAACTGAAGGCGACAGACCGAGGCTGGAGTAGTGTCCTTAGGAAGCGAATGAAGGCCAAGGTTAACATGGTTGCTTCATTAAGCCAAGGTGGTGAAGGGTTCACACCCACTGGGGAAGTCGAAGGTAGTGTGAAGTTAAGCCGCTGTACCAAGTGGCGAAAGAGGACTCCAGGAGGTAAGAGAAGAGGGACGAGCCCCATACTGGCGATCTAAGGAATCATCAAAAAAGGAGGTATAGGAGGGGTGGCCACGCATGGCAGACAAACAGCATGCATACCTGCTGAGGAGAAAGTCATAGCGATAGCACAGTGGTAGTTCAGCAGCTTTAGCATACAGACTCTCAACTCGGCTAGTGTAAAAGGCACCTGTGGCAAAATGGATGCCACGACGGTGGACAGGGTTAACATGGTGTAAGAGGGATGGGCGTGCAGACACATAAATAAAGCACCCATACTCGAGTTTTGAACGGACAAGGGACCGGTACAAACAGAGGAGGGTGGTTCAATCGGCACCCCAGGAAAAACCATTGAGGACACGTAGGACATTGAGGAACTGCGTACAGCAGCCTGTCAAGTAAGACATGGGAGGACCAAGAGAGTTTCCTATCGAGCATGAGCCCCAGTAATTTCATAGTTTCAACAAATAGAAGGGCAACAGGCCCAAGATGGAAAGATGGTGGGAGAAACCATTTGCACCGCCAGAAATTCATACAGACGGTTTTCTCAGTGGAAAAGCAAAAGCCATTGTCCATGCTCCAGGAGTAAAGATGATCAAGACAGTGGTGAAACATGTCGGTGGAGCTGGAGATGCCTGGTTTGAGACCAGCCATTATAGGGTTAATGGCGATAGCAAACAGGGCGAAGCTCACGACGGAACCCTGAGGCACACCATTTTCCTGGATAAAGGTGTTCAACAAGGCAGAACCCACATGCACCGTGAAAACTCATTCTTGTAAAAATGCCCATAGAAAACAGGGCAGGTGCCCGTGGAAGCCCCACGTATAGAGTACGGAGGATACCAGTTCTCCAGCAGACGTCGTAGGCCTTCGTCAAATCAAAAAACACGGCCAGTCTAGGATTTCTGCAGAATACCTTTCATGACATGGATGGACAAAGTAACAAGGTGGTCAACTGCAGAATGCCGTACTCTAAATCCACATTGTGCATTCGTCAGTAAAATTGCGAGACTCGAGCCACAATACTAGCCAGGTATGAATCATATGTTCCATCATCTTGCAAACGAAGCTGGTAAGAGACATGGGGCCATAGCTAGAAGGAAGGTTTTTGTCCTTACCGTGCTTAGGTATGGCTAAGACAGTGTCTTCACACCAGCGTACGGGAAATGTGCCCTCTGCCCAGATGTGGTTGTACATATTAAGCAGAAAGTGCTTGCCCACACGAGAAAGTTGCTGCAACATCTGAATGTGGATGGTGTACAGCCCTGGGGTGGAGGATTGGGATAAACTTAGCATTATCTAGCTCCCTCATAGTAATGGCGGCATTGTCACACTCACAATTCGGGAAGAGAAGTGCATCGCCCAAGCCTCCTTCACTCGTTTTCAATGGAGGAAGGCAGAGTGATAGAGGGAAGAGCTCGAAATTTCCGAAAAATGGCGGTCCAAGGTGTTGGAGATAGCAATAGTGTCCACGATGCCATCATCAGCTACTATGAGGCCGGAAATGGGGGGAATGGATCTTTGTCACAGAGAGCCATCTGAGGAGGTCCCACACGACAGAGGAACAGTTAAAAGAACTAGTGAATGAAATCCAGCTAGCTCTTGTTATCTCAAAGAACGCAACGACACTTTGCACACATCTGTTTATAATTAATACAGTTTGTCTGCGTAGGATGGTGGTTAAAAACACGGAGAGCATGTCTCCATCATGCGCGAACTGCGTCTTGGCATGCCTCAGTCCTCCAAGGGACTGGACACGATGTGGTAAAGAGGAAGTGATGGGGGGACACATTCTGCAGCATTAAGGATAACTTTTAATGGAAAATCTCATATAAAGATGTGAAACAAACACTAACAAAGAGATAGAGGGGCTGGCCAGTACTTACCTCAGCTCAGTACAGCCGATAGATAACACAAAACAGAAAATTTACATTCCTAGCTTTCGGAACTTTGTTCCTTCATCAGGGAGGAGAGAGGGGGAAAAAAGGAAGAAGGGAAAATGGATTTAGTTACTCACAACCCAGGTTATGAAGCAACAGGGAAAGGTAAACAGGGAGGGTAGCAAGGATGGAGGACAGGGAGATGAGCTGACTATGAATATCATCTCATATGAGCAGCATGACGCCCTCATAAGATGGAATGCCGACCTCTGGGGCAAGATAGAAACGAATAGGTAAGAAATGTGAACACTCAAAGCGGTCGTGAGAGCACAATTTCATTTCCTGAAGGCAGAGTAAAAGGGGATTGCGACACTAAAAGCAGGTGTAAATCCTCTTTGCGGTTCTGAAGGCTGAGAATGTTGCATTGGTGGAGCATCTTGATGATTAAGTGATGTAGGGGTGCCACCTCGGCAGCTGCTGAGTGATAGCTGGGGAAGAGGCGCCACTACAGGACACAGGGAGGAGGATCCTTCCTTTCTTTTTTTTTTCTTTTTCTTTTGGTTTTAGGGCGCAAAACTGCTATGGTCATTAGCGCCCGGTCCGTGACTTAGGAAACAGTAAAAACCAAAATGGAAACCAGCAGCAATGGGAACTAAAAAAAAAAATAAATAAATAAATAAATAAATAAATAAAAAAAAAAAAAAAAAAAAATTGGAGAAACAAAGCAGAAGGAAGGCTTAAAAATCCACTACATAAAGGGGTTGGTTGTCCCCAAAAAAAAAAGCTTCAAATGACTGACGTCATTTCACTGGCACTAATAAACTCTAGAACGCGATCGGCCGAGCGTGTGTCATCTGCTAAAATTGACGATATATCAGGCGACAGCTGTAGACGGGTGCGTAACGGAGTAAAATAGGGGCACTCAATTAAAAGGTGTCTTACCGTCCACAGCTGAGAGCAGTGGGGACAGAGTGGGGGAGGATCGCCGCTTAAAAGATGTTGACGGCTACAAAGACAGTGCCCTATCACGAGTCTAGTTAAAATTACCTCCTCCCGACGACGCGTTCGGGAGGAAGAGGTCCAAGCACAAGGAACAGCTTTCACGTCCCGCAATTTATTATGGGGAAGTGTCGACCAATGTGCGTGCCATAAAAGAACAACACGACGACATAAAACACTCCGTAGATCGGCAAAGGGAATCGATTGAATAGCTGGCCGAAGAAGAGAGACTGCAGCCTTGGCCGCTATATCGGCCGCCTCATTTCCACAGATACCAACGTGTCCCGGGAGCCAGAGGAACGCCACCAAGACACCCCCCAGGTGGAGCAAGTGCAGACAGTCCTGGATCCCGTGGACCAGAGGGTGCACAGGGTAAAGAGCTTGGAGACTGAGGAGAGAGCTGAGAGAATCTGAGCGGATAACATACTGTATCCGCTGATGACGGCAGATGTAGTGGACAGCCTGGAGAACAGCGTAAAGCTCCGCAGTATAAACCGAACACTGGTCGGGAAGCCGAAATTGATTTGGGGTGTCACCAACAATATAGGCACTCCCTACACCTAACGATGTTTTCGAGCCATCAGTGTAAATAAATGTGGCTTTCTTCATTTGTGCACACAGAGCAGCAAATGCCCGACGATAAACAAGTGCAGGGGTACCATCCTTGGGAAATTGACAAAGGTAACGGAGCAGGCAGATCCGGGGACGGAGCCAAGGTGGTGATGTACCCCAAGTTGTCAAGAAGGTTTTAGGAAAGCGGAAGGAAAGAGAATGGATCAGTTGACGGAAGTGGACTCCCGGTGGTAGTAGGGAGAAGGGGCGGCCTGCATACCCTACATCAAAGGAGGCGTCGAAAAAAATTTCATGTGCTGGATTAGCAGGCATGGAAGACAGATGGCTAGCATAAGGACTCAGAAGGACTGCTCACCGATTGGACAGCGGAGGTTCAGCAGTCTCAGCATAAAGGCTTTCCACAGGGCTGGTGTAAAAAGCTCCAGACACTAAACGTAATCCACGGTGGTGGATAGAGTCGAGATGACGAAGAATAGACGGCCGAGCAGAGGAGTAAACTATGCTTCCATAGTCCAATTTCGAATGCACTAAGGCGCGATAGAGGCGGAGATGGACCACTCGGTCCGCTCCCCAAGAGGTACCATTCAGGACACGGAGGGTGTTGAGCGATCGCAGACAGCGAGCCGAAAGATAGGAAACGTGGGAGGACCAGCACAGTTTTCTGTCAAACATAAGACCCAAGAATTTAGCGACATCCGAAAAAGGAAGGTTGACAGGTCCTAGATGTAAGGAGGGTGGAAGAAACTCCTTACGTCGCCAAAAATTAACACAAACTGTCTTACTGGGAGAAAAACGGAAGCCGGTTTCGGTGCTCCAAGAGTAGAGGCGATCGAGACATTCTTGAAGACGTCGTTCAAGAAGGCTGGTCCGTTGAGAGCTGTAGTAGATCGCAAAATCATCCACGAAGAGGGAGCCCGAGACATCAGGAAGGAGACAATCCATAATTGGATTTATGGCAATAGCAAACAGTACAACACTTAGCACGGAGCCCTGGGGTACCCCGTTTTCTTGGGAGAAAGTACGGGAGAGAGTAGTGTTCACCCGCACTCTAAATGTGTGCTCTGCCATAGGTTCGCGAAGAAAAAGGGGCAGCCGACCTCGAAAGCTCCAAGAGAACAGTGTGCGGAGGATGCCTGTCCTCCAACAGGTATCGTACGCTCTCTCCAGATCAAAAAATATTGCTACTGTTTGGCGATTCCGGAGAAAATTGTTCATGATATAAGTGGAGAGAGAAACAAGATGGTCAACTGCAAAACGATGCTTTCGGAAACCGCATTGGGCAGGTGTTAAAAGACTGCGGGACTCCAGCCACCAAGCTAAACGGCAATTCACCATACGCTCCAAAACCTTACATACAACTACTCGTGAGAGAAATGGGGCGATAGCTAGAGGGGAGATGTTTGTCCTTTCAAGGTTTCGGAACAGGAACGACGATAGCTTCCCGCCATCGTCTGGGAAAAGTACTGTTGGACCAAATTCGATTATAAATGCGAAGGAGGTAACGCAGACTATGGGTTGATAAATGCAGCAACATTTGGATGTGGATACCATCCGGTCCTGGGGCGGAGGAGCGAGAAGAATAGAGCGCATGTTGGAGTTCCCGCATGGAGAAAATAGTATTATAGCTTTCGCGATTTTGAGAGAAGAAAGCAAGAGGTTGCACTTCCGCTGCACGTTTCTTCGGGAGAAAAGCTGGTGGGTAATTTGAAGAGCTCGAAATTTCAGCAAAGTGTTTACCCAAGGAGTTAGAAATTGCGACGCGGTCCACTAACATATCACGCGCAACAGTGAGCCCAGAGACCGGGGAGAAACTAGGCGCGCCTGATAACTGTCGAAGCCGACTCCAAACTTCCGAGGAAGGAGTGAAGGTGTTAGATGAGCTAATAAAGAATTTCCAGCTTGCCTTCTTGCTATCGCGGATGACGCGACGGCATCGCGCACGGAGCTGCTTATAGCGGATACAGTTGGCCAAAGTAGGATGGTGGCGGAAAACGCGAAGAGCACGTCGCCGCTCACGTAATGCGTCACGGCATGCCTCGTTCCACCAAGGAACTGGGGGCACCGGGGCAATTCGGAGGTGCGTGGAATTGAACGTTCTGCAGCTGAAAGAATAACGTCGGTAATATGTGTGACCTCATCGTCGACACTAGGAACGTGACGGTCATCGAATGTCGCTAGAGACGAAGTGTCCAATCGGCTTGGGCAAACTTCCAGCGTCGTGGGCGCATATATGGCAGTTGAGGCTGCAGTCTAAGGACACATGGAAAGTGGTCACTCGAGTGTGTATCATCGAGGGTGAACCATTCGAAGCGCCGAGCTAGCGGAACAGTACCGACCGAAAGGTCCAAATGAGAGAAATTTGTCGTGGAGGCAGACATAAATGTAGGGACCCCAGTGTTGAGGCAAACTAGATCCGCTTGGTGGAAGACGTCTAGCAATAGTGAGCCACGTGGACAAGGATGTGGAGATCCCCAAAGCAGGTGGTGGGCACTGAAGTCCCCAACCAGCAAATAGGGGGGTGGAAGCTGACCAAGAAGATGAAGGAGATCAGCTCGTGCCATTGGTGTGGATGATGGAATGTATACAGTACAAAAAGGTATATCCAGAACGGGAAAGACGGACAGCGACAGCTTGGAAGGAAGTGTTTAAGTGGATTGGGTAATAATGGAGAGTATCATGGAGAAGAATCATGAGTCCTCCATGGGCTGGAGTGCCTTCAACAGAGAGGAGATCAAATCGGACGGACTGAAAATGGGGAGAACAAAGCGGTCATGGGGACGCAGCCTTGTTTCCTGAAGACAGAAGATGACCGGCGAGTAGGATCGTAAGAGGATCGACAATTCATCCCGACTGGCTCGAATGCCGCGGATATTCCAGTGGATAATGGACATAGGGTGAACAGGAAATGGAGGAATGTGACCAAGGTTGCCGTCAACTCAACGACTGCTCAGAGCTTGCGACAGACAGCATGGAATAGCATTCAGCCGAAGGCAGAAGATCCTGATCCATAGGTTGTTCAGGAGCAGCTCCTGCCACCAGCAATCTGCCGGTTGATCGGCCGCCAGCAGTGCGCCTCGGCGACAGGGCGATTTCCGCCAGGTGGTGCTGTAGATGAGACACGCCTAGGCGGAGAAGGAGCTGAACTGGGTTTCTTATCAGCCTTCTTGGAAATATGATTTTTAGATGAAGGAGGAACCGATGATTGTGAAGTTGGGGTACGTAAAAAATCTTCACGAGTATGCTCTTTTTTCGAAGTCTTGGTGTCTGACTTTTGGGTTCGAGATTTAGCAGAACCTGATGAAGGGTGAGCCATAGAGTGGGCAGGCGAAAGGGGTGAGGTTGAACGGGCGATCTTTGCGCTGGCCGATCTGACGACCGTGGCAATAAAGGTGAGGTCGCAAGTCTGCATGGCCGCCTCCTTTGTTGGCCGAGGAGAAGCAAGGACAGTGCTGTATTGTCCTGTCTGTGGCACGATGGGCTGTCGACTGGCGAATAATTTTCGAGCAGCAAAGGTCGACACCTTTTCCTTCACTCTGATTTCCTGGATGAGCTTTTCGTCTTTAAAAATGGGGCAATCTCGAGAGGAAGCAGCGTGGTCACCCATACAGTTGATGCAGCGAGGGGATGGAGGTGGACAAGCACCCTCATGGGCATCCTTGCCACACGTAACACATTTAGCCGGATTGGAACACGACTGGCTGGTGTGATTGAACCGCTGACACCGATAGCAACGCGTAGGGTTTGGGACGTAAGAGCGAACGGAAATTATCTCATAGCCTGCTTTGATTCTGGATGGGAGTTGAACTTTGTCAAATGTCAAGAAGACAGTGCGGGTTGGAATGATGTTCGTGTCAACCCTTCTCATAACTCTATGAACAGCCGTTACACCCTGGTCAGACAGGTAGTGCTGAATTTCGTCGTCAGACAAGCCATCGAGGGAGCGTGTATAAACGACTCCACGCGAGGAATTTAAAGTACGGTGCGGTTCCACCCGGACAGGGAAGGTGTGTAGTAGTGAGGTACGCAGCAATTTTTGTGCCTGGAGGGCACTGACTGTTTCTAACAACAAGGTGCCATTCCGTAATGTGGAACAAGACTTTACAGGACCTGCAATTGCGTCGACACCTTTCTGAATAATGAAAGGGTTGACCGTGGAGAAGTCGTGACCTTCATCAGACCGAGAAACAACAAGGAACTGTGGCAACGAGGGAAGAACTGTCTGTGGCTGAGACTCAGTGAACTTACGCTTGTGAGCAGACATAGTGGAAGGTGAGGAAACCATTGCGGAAGAATCCCCCATGATTATCGGCGTCTCCGATGGCGCGCTCCTCCCTTGTGGGGGCCCTCTCTGAAGGCACTCCCGCCTTAGGTGATTGTTCACACCTCAGGTCACACCTCCCGACAAACGGACGGAGGGACCAATCGGCACTTTCGGAAGGTATCAGGTCGGGTAATCACCCCTCCCTGGGCCTGGCCATTACCAGGGGGTACGTTCGTGTCCTACCTGTCTACCTGGGGCGGGGAATTACGCGTTACCCCATCACCGGCTACGCACAAAAATGCGTGGGTCGTCCTTCAGACACGCACAAGGAGGAAGAAAGAGAAAGGGAAAAACAAAGAAAGGGAAAGGAAAGAAGAGAGGTCTCAAACGTCGCAGCGGAGAAAAGGGTAAAGAGAAGAGAAGGCGAAGAATGCGTTACATTTACGAGCGTCCGTCTCCGGACGTAGGCACAAACCATACTCCCAGAGGGGGAGAAAGGGAAGTAAAGAGCCAGAAGTGAGGGGGGGGGGGGGGGGGCGAAGATGGGGGATAGGGAAGGATGCAGAAAAGGAAGGTATGCAGCCCGGAAAGGAAGGAGGGCCACATTAGCTCGGGGTCCCGTGCTCGCTATGCACGTATCCGCAAAAGAGTTGTGGGCCCCCTGGGGGTGAGAGGAGGATCCTGCTTCATGGGGTCCGCAGAATCATCAGCTTGCTTGTGCGGTCGGTTTGTGGAGTCCAACACTGAAAAATGGTTGTTTTGTGCTCACCAGCGACACGGAGGCTGGCTGGGCTAAGGTAGTGCGTGGCGACACCACTGAAGAAGATCTTCGAGGTAGTGAATGAGAAGACCGTTTGCCTTTGGTGGACTACTTCGAGCCTTTCCAGTTAGCTGAAGACTCAGGTGGTGTTTGGCTGGAAGGATGGAACAAGTCTTCACAGGAGTAACCCTTCTGTCCAGGTGTGTAGCTGGTGGCTTCACCCCTTGAGGCGAGAGTTTGACGGCTTGTTGCACAGCTGGACAGGGGAATGGCGATGCTACCTTGACACTGGGCGATTTCACAACCTCAGAGCGGAATTGGAGATCACATGTCTATGTGGCCATGTCTTTCATGGAGCGAGGGATAACAAGAACAGAACTATAGGTACCAGACAGGAGAATGCATGGATTGCAACTAGCCAGTAACTTGCAAGCGACTGGATAAGGCACCTTTTCCTTTACCCGTATATCTTGAACAGCTCACTCATCAAGACACACTAAACAATCCCAAGAGGAGATGGCGTGGCTGCCATTGCAGTTTATACAGCGGGCAGGAGGAGGTGGACAATCGCCCTGGTGCGCGCCCTATCACAGGTGACATGTGGTCGGGTTTCGACAAGAAGTTCTAGTGTGGTTGAAATGATGACACTGGTAGCAGCGCATTGGGTTCAGAATCTAAGGCCTGACGGTGATAATTTCATAGCCTATTTTGAGCTTTGACGGAAGCACCACTATCAAAGATGAGAAAGAGTGTGGGTGGGCACTAAGGAAGAATCTACCTTTTTCATTACACGATGGACAGCAATGACCCTCTGATCAGAGAGGTAAGATTGGATTTCAGTCTCAGCTAGACCATTGGGGAACCTGGTGTAAATTGCACCAAGGGAAGAATTCAAATTTCTATGGGCCTTGACACTAACAGGGTAACCGTGGAGAAGTGAGGCAGCAGGCAGTAGTTGTGCTTGAGTATCAGAAGTGGTCTCCAAAAGAAAAGTGCCATTCCGTTAACGAGAGCAGGATTTCACAGGGCCAGCAATGGCATCAACACCTTTCTGAGTAATACATGGATTGACCGTCGTGAAGGACTGACCATCTTCAGTATGTGAGACCATGAGGAACCGTGGTGCAGCAAGAAGGGTCTTTGAATCATTAGCCTTATTACTTTTAGGTTTTGTAGGTATTGGGTGTGAAGATGATTGACTCATCATGAGGAAATCCCCCATGACTGCCAGCGTCTCCGATGGTGCACTCCTTCCAAGTGGAGGCCCCCTTCACAAGGGGGCGCACCCACCTTAGGTGATTGTTCATACCTCTGGTCACACCTCCCGAACACCTGACAGAGGGACGAATCGTCTGTTTGGGAAGGTTACAGCTCAGGCGAACACCCCTCCCTGGGCCTCGCCTGTACCAGGGGGTATGTGCGAACCCTACCTGTCGACCCAGGGCTGGGAATTAAGCGTTACCCAGTCACTTGTCATGCGTCAGAAGTACGGGCCGGCCTTCAGGAGTGCACAGGGAGGAAGAAGAAAAGAGGATCCTCAAACATCAAATCAGAGGAACGAGAGGAGAAAGGAAACAAAGAAAGAAAAGGGAGCAAAAAATGAAGGTGAGACTGTTCGTTCAGCAGCGGCACAGTGCAGAACATTCCCAATCATACCCCAGACATGTTCCCCTAGGGAGGGGAAAAAGAATAGGGAGGGGAAAAAGAATAGCAAGAGAACAGACATGCAGCATGGAAGGGAACAAATGCTGCAAAGGCTGGAGCCCCGTGGTAGCCAAGCACAAACCCGCCAAAGAGTGGGGGGGATTTGAGATGTAAACGGTACAATGGGAAAAGGTGAAGCGAGGAAGGAAAATGTGGATCGCAACAGCTTGAAACCACATAGTCAGGGAGATGTTCTGACTATGAACGTCATCCCAGATGAGCAGCACGATTCCCCATGAGATGAAATGCCATCCTGAGGGGGAAGATCAAAACGGACCGGAAAGAAATGCAAGAGGTAAAAGAGGTTGTGAGGATGCAATTTTGTTTCTTGAAGGCAGAGAACAAGTGGATGCTGTGATTCAAAGTCCAGCCATAATTCCTCTGTTTTGGATCTAAGACCACTAACATTCCATTGGGAGGCGAGTCACGACTAGCAAAGGGGAGGGAAGAAAAATGAAAGGGTGTCACCTTGGCGGCTGCTGAGTGTCAGACTTCAAAGACTCACTGCTTCTGGGAGCAGAGGGTGGAGGATCCTGCTCCACGAGACCTACAGAAGCATCGTCATTCTCCCTCTGTCGGTCTGCGGAGTTTGAGACAGAGAAATGGTGCACACCAGCGACATGGAGGTTGGCCAGGTGAGGATATCTTATAGCGACACAGTTTAAAAGGATCTAAACGACTGTAAAGCAAAATACCATTTGCCTCTGATTTCTTGGAGCCTCTGCGGGTGGCAGATGATGATTCAGATGTTTATTGGCTGGAGGGATGAAAGAAATCATTGCGGGAGTATTCCTTGGGTCGTTTCCGGCCAGCCGGTGGTGTAGCAGGTGACTTCGCCCCATGAGGGGAAAGATCGGTTGCTTGTTGCACAGCTGGAGGAGGAGACTGGGATGCTACCAAGACATTGGGCGATTTAATAACCACGGTGCTGAATCTGAGGTCACATGTCTGCGTGGTCATGTCCTTCGTGGAGTAAGATGTAGCAGGAACAGTACTGGAAGTGCTGGATGGTTTAACACAGAATTTCTGACAAACCAAAAGCTTGCATGCAACAGGGTAAGTTACTTTTTGCTTCACCCACTCATTGAGATATGTGGCAGACAATCTCAGGAGGAGCCTACATGGCCACCATAGCAATTGATGCAGTGGGGAGAATGAGGTGGGCAATAATCCTTGTGAGCATCCCTAACACACTTGTCCTTGTGTCAACAGGGCATTCCAGTATGGCTGCAACGATGACACTGGTAGCAGCGCATCAGGTTCGGAATGTATGGTCAGACTGTGATAAGTTCATAGCCTGCTTTGATCTTTGACGGAAGCACTACTCTGTTAAACGTCAGAAAACATCAACACCTTTTTGAATAATAAACAGACTGACCATTGCAAAGGACTGACCATCTTCAGTATGTGAGACCACAAAGAACCGTGGTGCAGCTGGGAGAGTCTTTAAATTGTGAGCTTCAGTCCGTTTACGTTTGGTAGAAGTTGATTGAAGATGATTGAAGATGATGATTGGCTCATTGTGAGAAAATCCCCACGACTGCCATCATCTCCGATGGCATGCTCCTTCCAACTGGGGGATATATAAGGGCTTCACAGCGAAACTTGCCACCATGTTGCCCACATGGCAAGAAATTTATAATTACACCAATGCAAAGGCAGGTGGAAATTAACACTGTGAAGGCAGGAAATTTGAAGGTGTTTTTAATAAAATGTTGTAAACAGCGGGAAAACATTTTCTACAACTTAGTAACTTATGTCAAGTCGTCTGAATGAGCTACAGGTTTATGGATTTAAATAAAACAACGAAGTTTATGATTTCAAAAACTGAGAAATCCCATGTGGAAAATGTGCATCAAATCACAAAACTAGGAGGCTAGGGAGGTAGAGAACACTCAGAACAATGAGTGAAAAATTATACATCTGAGAAGTAGCAGTAATAGTTTGAGCAGTGGAGAGGAAAGTGATTTACAATTAGATGCTGACAGCAATGGGGGTGAATTTCATATAATCATAAATGCAACACAGTCGTGATTTTAAAGGAAAAGTCACAACGAACAGGCTAGCAAAGTAAGATTCAGCGTTGGTTCCATGGTATAAAAAAATTTCATACTTGACAATAATAAAATTAACTAGAATGTCATTAATATAATTGTGTAGGCATCCATGGCCATGGGCAACTGGCGTGGAAGTTTTCTCAGTATGGTACCACATCATACTGTAAGAAACCACTGTTACAGTGGTCTTCTTTTCGATCTTTTGTAGACCCAGATGAAGACCACTGTACTCATGGCCGAAATGTTGGTATCAGTAATAGATTTATACAGTATGACATCATACGATGCCCAGAAAACTATCATGTAAAACATTCTATATTACACAAATATTTTCGCATTTTCACATTTATGTCAAAATATAAATAATAAATTTCATATAAATAAGAAATTTCGGTATGTGAAGTACTAAACGATTATTAGTTGTCTTTCGAATTTACTTGTTACGGCTTAAGACCACATGGAAGCAAGCTGTTGCAGCAAATTGTGTGTCTTTGTGCTCTCATCATTACAACCAGCTCCAGTTCATTTTAACAAGAGACTTTTCTTTTTAGGCAATGCCATATTGAATAACAGGAAATCATGCTCATAAAATCTTACTTGGAGTTCTAACAGCAATTAACAATGTTTTAATAGACATTTTTAGTATGTTCTCTTCAATACTTGTTCATGAGACAGTTACAGGATTTAGTACATGATGTGATAGTTCTAACTCAAACTACGAAAAGGATAGGTTGTGACTATTCACAACATAGAGGTGGTGTTGAGTTGCAGACATGCACAATGAAAAAGACTGCTAAAATATTAAACTTCTGGACAAAAAGTCCTTCCCCCCCCCCCCCCCACACACACACACACACACACACACACACACACACACACACACACACACACAGAGAGAGAGAGAGAGAGAGAGAGAGAGAGAGAGAGAGAGAGAGAGAGAGAGAGAGAGAGCGCGCACAATCCACACACACACACATGGTCATTGCCTCCAGGTGCTGGGATAGTTACGCCCCGGTGCCCGTGCCCGTGCGCGCGTGGGTGTGGGTGTGGGTGTGGGTGGGTGGTGTGTGTGTGTGTGTGTGTGTGTGTGTGTGTGTGTGTGTTTCTAATTGGAAGGATATTCTTGTCTGAAACTCCATGCCTCCTCTGAACAGTGAGTAGCAACCTATTCACTCATGTAGGTGGTAATTCTAAAAACTCATACACGACCTAACCTGCGTTTCACAACTATTATAAATTTCTTCATTTAAATTGAGAAAATGTCAAAATTAAGCATTATTATATATCTGAAAAGCTATTAAATAAAAAAAATCCAAGTTTTCATGAATAAACAAAACACAGACATTTGCAGCCAACCACATCATCATTCCATGAAATTATCCATAATTAATCTAATTTTGATTGTCATCTATCAAATGGTTTCTGTTCAATATCTGAGGGGGCCTACTACAAATAGTGCCCTACAAATTTTAAGATTTTTTTTACCTCCCCTTATCTGTGGTGTCCGCTGAGCCTTTGGTTCCATTCCATTGACTTTGGGCTCTCTGATGCCCACAGGAACAACAGGGGAGCCAGGTGAAGGATGCCTCGGCATTGGCAGCTGTGGTGTAGCCTGCGGCTGGGCGGCGTGTGCCTGCGGTTGTGGCTGCTGCTGAGAAGATTGCTGCTGCTGTTGCTGCTGCTGCTGCTGAGAAACTGAAAATATTACCGAATGGTGATAGCTATTTGTTTGTGGGAGAGGTGGGTACGCCTTTGTGGAAGACGGTAACTGTGGCAACTGCTGTTGTTGCTGCTGCTGTGTTGCTGCTGGCTGTTGCGACGGTTGAGATATTTGGGGCTGTGGTGGAGGGGTTGAACGCACGCCCTTGCCTGCAGATGGTGGTGCAGGGCCTGTCTTGCGCTTCTGTGGAGGCAAATATTTGCCTGCTTCACCCTGGCCGTCTGGCCGGATAACTGCCGCAAAACGTTCCTCCTCGTCACCGTTCTCCAATTCAGCACGTGCTTTGTAATTTGGGTTACTCTCTATTTCACTTGCAATCTTTGCTGCTTTTGCCTCCGCATCTCTGCAAGAAACATAATATAGAGTTCTTCTACTGACAGATTATTCAAAATACAAAAATACATGTTAAAGTAAATCGAGAAATGATAAAGGAAGATGAAAAAAGATAAAAGCAATAGACGAAAAGAAGGCTGGGTGTCATTTTAGTCAAATATGCACCAGAACAAGGCAAGGAAGAGAGAAGCTTGTGCAGGTGCAGAAATTGGTATAAAATTCTTACTTGAATTCTTTTGTATCTTTCTTCTGTAATGGCACAGTATAAGATTCCATTGATGGCTGAAACGACGACTGAACGCCATAGTCTCTCTCATTCTTGCGGAACATTTCATTAGGATCCCAACCGAGCTGAAACCCGAAAGCGTTTATGAGAATCGAAGTTCTACGATAGCTTAAGTTACAGTTGGCGTTACTTTCAAACATACACAAAACATGCTAAACAGCCAAACAAATATCTTACCGAACTATTTGAATCAAGATCAAATTCATCTCCATTACAACCTGGTTCATCCCAAGGTTCGAGCTCACGCTCTCCACTTATATTGCCATTGAATTTGCTTATGGCAGTATCAGTCTGAAACGTATCTGCAAGACAAAACAGTTATCTTCAGCAGTCACTAATGACACACATACAAGTAGTGTATCCCTTCAAAATACACAGAATTTGAAAGAAAACCAGGGGCTGTTAAGGGAAAAAAGGATTGAACAGCAGCAACAGAGAGAGATTTATATTGTGACAAAAACTACCATTTTCCATTAGCACACAAAATTTAAGTAACAAAAGAGTACCCAAAGAGATCAACCATATTGTTTGGTAAAAGAAATCTAAAAACTCTCAGCACCTTACAATTAAAACATAACTATCTTACTAAGACAAATTTTAATCTGCAACAAAACACTAAATTTTATTTTTCTTTACACGACTAAACAGCATAAAATCAGAGTTCCTTTAAGATAAAAAAGGAAAAAAGAACAAGTAGAACCTAGAATTACAAATGTGATTAAGCTAGTGCTCTTTCAATCAATAAGAGAAAATAATAATCTGTTACCTCTTGTAGCGTATTCCAAATCACAATCTCTCACTTCAATTGTAACAATATCTTCGGGCTTGAAAATTAACTTTTCAACAACAGTATCGATATCAATTTTGCTTGGATCATCTGTATTAACTTTGTGTGCCATCTCAAGAACAACATCAAATTGGCTTGAAAATGTTCGGAAAACTCCTTCAAATACCGATCCATTTAGAGTTGATATCTGAAACAATTTCACTCTTATTTCTGAACAGCATATATAACGGTTACAGTTCTTGTGAATACTAAACAGGTATTATTATTATTATATAAAAAATATGGCAAACTATGGAAGGCATTCCCTCAACTGCTAAAATAACACACATTCCAAATACAATACATTATATAAACAACTAAGTGGACTCTCTCTCTCTCTCTCTCTCTCTCTCTCTCTCTCTCTCTCTCTCTCTATCTCTCTCTCTATCTCTCTCTCTATCTCTCTCTCTATCTCTCTCTCTGGTCAACAGACGGGAAGCCACAAGGCACCACATACAAATATATTATGGGTTCCAATTCTTACTCTTTGGGAAACAAAAGAAAATAACGGACAGTCATGGGAAAATAACGACAGCTTAAAACTGTGCCTGGTATTAGGATGCAAGCAAGGTATCAGCCTATCCCAGGCAGTAGGACTGTGGAATGTCATCGCTCCATAAATTTTCTTTCCTGTGAGCATAAACATCAGCATGAAAGACTCCATAGAGTTTGAATTGGAATTATAAGGTTGAAGTTTTGTCTCTACACATCCACTCTGCACAGTAGGACCACGAATGGCAGGGAACTGATTTGGATTTACTGTGTCGCACAGTTATTAGGCTGTTACTAAAGTCACTTTTTCAGCATTAGTTCAATTTAGAGCAAATATTTATTGCTGGAAAAATTTTCACTCCTCTTCAATTACACAGTTTAAGTACAGAAGTAGTTATTCTGCCTGCCTGAAAAACAAATTTGTTGCACTTAATTTTTGAGGGTATTTTCTTTCAGCCTATTCACAAAGTAACAGTTTCATCTGGGTTCTTCTAAAACCATTTTCCTTTCTATTATCTATAGTGGTTTAGTAACTAAAGCTAACGGCTCTAAATTTACACTGAATTTACAGTCAAGGCAATGTAAGAAGATACCTAACAACTGCAGTGGGCTAAGTGCAACAGCTCTCCACCCACCTCAACCAAGCATGTAATGTGATTCTGTAAAAGTAACCATGGCAAAACCTCAGTGTTATTGCAGCTCTATAGAAGGCTGTTGTCTCACCTGCAGACATTTACACTTCATAACTGAAAGCTGACAACAGCAATTGTAGCTCTGAAGAATCTTCTTACACTGTCTCAACTGTAACTATTAGGAATTAGGTTCCTCAAACTACAAAATTATTTCAATACATAGACTGCAATCTGCTATTTCTCACCACCACCATCACCTTCCATTAAGCAAATTAATGTTGCACTCAATAAACCTTGCAGCCTGGTCACTGTTTAGCTGAAATTCAATCTTACAGATAAGCTCTAACACCTGGTCGGAAACACTCCACTCACTAGTCGAGATGAGGTAACTTTTGGTGGCTCCTTTAGTGAGACTGGCTTGGTTACACAGCTAACATCTATACCAGTCACACTTTAAGCACAGAATACGGGAAACCTGCTGTGTCAGCTGAGAGGAGAATAATTAGTGGATAACAGTTTCTGGCGACAGAGAGGTCACTTGCTGCATGCTGTGGGTCAAGGGCCTTGGGAACAATGGACACAATAGATTCAACCCCTTCTCAGAAATAGGTGTCATGACACATTGTGGCCCCTGGAATTGTTATACAACCATAGCTCCCCCTGGAATCTCCAAGGCTATTTTGCAAACACAGAACAGATGTGTGTTGCCAGATGCCAAGTGTTACTTTCCCACGAAATGAAAAGCTGTAGTTTTCAGCCCAGAGTTATACCAGGAATTTCACCTGGGAGGAGCAAGAAGGGTGAGGGCATAGTAGGAAACTGAGTGAACAACAAGAACTTGTTGCAGTCACCTGTGAGACAGCCAGTCAAAAGAGGGCAGAGGCCAAGATACTTATATTGGGTTACATGAGCAAAAAACACAGCGAGGAGAGCCTGTTTTGGTCCAGAGTCAGGAATGCAGGCATAAGTGACAAGTGCTGTCTGCAGTTTGAGGAGATGGAAGCAGCAAGAAGGAAGTGGGAGGCAGTTTGGCTAGGACTGGTGAAGAGATGCATCCCTCAGTGACAAAGGTAAAATGCCATAGGAACCTTTCTATAGTTTTATTTATGTGCAGGAGCAAGTAATTCTAGTTGGTCAAAGATGGGAAGACATGTAGTTTTTCCATTTTACTATCTGTCAGGAAGGACTGCAAGTGTCTTACGAGTCTTACAGATGCTAGATGAAACCTTACTTCTCAAAGTAGAAAAAAGATGGCACAATTTATTAAATAATATGAATAAAACTGTTACCACTTTTAATTTATATCGCCATGTCCAATTTAACCATTTACCTTTTCACCTGTAAATGCTTCTACATCTTATGTGCCATCTTTTTGTTTTCAGTGTACTCTTTATTTGCTGTGTTTGATAGCCCGAGTTTATGTATAGTTGTATGTCTTCCTGCAAAGCCTTCCCTATGGTTCAACAATGCTTATGAACTGATGCTGGGTCTTTGCAACTGTCAGATGGGCCTGTGATCCTGTTTAAAGAATTACCCTCAACTCATGGGGCAAATCTTTTATAGTAAGGTTGACGAGCCAATTATTTAGAGTTATCCGTGTTTGCCAGACTGCTATTAAAGGCTGCAGAGAGTGATTACTTTATTAGCACACTTAAGGGTGGTACATTCCAAGCTGCTTACAAAGACAGACCCGTCAGCAACTCCAAATGTAATTGATATCACCCACTTCAGGGCTTAACTATCCTAACTAATACACTGCAATTTGTAAAATGTAATTTGTGTTGTGCATGCTACCAGTATAGAACAGTTATACTCCCATAATTTTTACATATCTCTCAATTGTATTTTGAAGCTGGTGACATGAAAAAATTCATCAACATTATCATTAGCCATTTGGTACGCGCTGTTGGGTAAAGGTACCTCCACCCACTTTTTATTAATTGTACTCTTCAAAGGTACTTATTTATGTTGCCTGTTTACATTTTCAAATGTCATCTGCCCACCTTCTATTAAGTTATCACTTCTGACTTCTTTTATCTTTGAATTCATCAACAAACTTCCTTGGACCATCTACAATCCCCTCACCTAACTAAATGTTCCATCTCCATTTCATTATGGTCATTATTACGTCTTCCACTCCAGTCTACTGCCTGATTGATCCCACTTCCAATCTCTTCTTGCAATGCCCAACATGCACCTCTCCATCGTTCACTGCCCAACCCTCAGTTTTTTAATGCTCTTCTAATTAAAAATCCTGGTTTCACTGCCATACACCAAAATGATAATACACAATAAACATAAACTTACAGTTTCAGACACATCAAAAGCTTAGTTTTAAAAGCCTCGTTTAGTTTACAAAAAAGCAACTTATTGTTTTCAAAATCCCATTCATCATTTCTATTACTGCACTGTTAAGTTGTACTATTCTCTATCAGATATGCCAATCATAGATCATTTAAACTGCTACGACCCAGCTGAAATGTTTCAAGTAAATATGGACATATTCATTTTAACCAACCTTGATGTAGTAAATTCTCCGACTATCAACGAGGTAGTAACCGCAATTAGAGAACTACAAAATTACAATGGATGTGATGAAGATGTAATCTGTAAACAAATCTAAAAAACACATAAAACATGCAATCATAAATCAAAATGTGGCTTGCACACAAAATACTAGAGGACAGGATCACAGGAATAACCCACCCGTTATTCAACGAACGGTGATAAAAACAAACCCACATAACTACAGAAAAGAAACCTCTCTGGACTACAAATACTAAATATTTTCCCTCATAATTTACAAAATCAAAAACACTTTGGAACCACAACTTGGGAAATACCAAGAACTATTTCGCCCATACAGGAGAAGCTGCCCGCAGAAATTTTCAGGCTGAAACTAATAATTAAATATCACAAGTACAGAAATAAATAGTTATTTATTTCAGAGATTTCAATTTGCCATATGAATGTAAAATGACTCGTTCCACATCATGACGATTTATCATGCAAAATGATCCGTGGAACATGAAAGTAACTGACTAACTCACTCAAAAAAAAGCACACATTTTAAACATCCTCAGGTCATACAGCCTCCATCCCAAATTAATACAGATCACTGAACTTTAACCCACACAATTTTCAAGATAAAGTTAAGGGAAGAAATTGCAAAAGTGTTCACAATAAAAACTATTCTTAGAAAATGTGACAGTATCCCAATGTAGCCCTCAAGTACAACATGGAGATTTGGCAAAAGAAAACTCACCTAAAATTAAAATCTGAGCAAAAACCTCCATGAGAACAAAGAACCTGGTGTGTGCTGATTATCTCTTGACTTGGGACAACTTCATAAAAAAAAAAAGACGACTAAGAAGAAGCCTTAAAACTAGTCTTTGAGACAAATAAAATCACACCCATGAAATCCCTATGTACAAAGTCTGCATTAATAGTACTACAATTTAAATATCTTGGAGAAAACATCAACCAAGGATAAATAGAATCAATAAAATGAAAAACTTAAATCTCTCACCTGGTCAGCATATAACAACAAACACTTGTCCATATTTACTAACATCCAACACCACAAAAACTTAACTCTACTGAAGGCCACAAATACCCGAGCAATCCAGTTCCAAATTAAAAATGAAACAAGAACTGACAAGCTAATCAAAACTGAAAAAAGAATGGTTGGTTGGTTGGTTGTTTGAGGTTAAAGGGACCAAACAGCAAGGTCATCAGTCCCTTGTTTCAAATAGACTCCATTCTGCTAACGGGACATCTCAGTATAGTCAGAAAAATAAAACAGATAAAGGGGAAACGTAAAAGGGCAGTCACGTTGTCATTAGTAAAAACAAATGAGGGAAGTTGGCAAGAGAACGAACCCAACACTATGCTGAAACAGCATAGGCAAGACCACCTGTGACTTAAAAGGTACAACTGCTACAATGCAGAAAGTACGTATGGGAATAGAAAAACTAACCAAGCCTTAAAAAGAAGGGGTAAAAACAGAGTAAAAGGGAAAGAAAAGAGGATTCCGGTCAGGGAGGTGAATCGGGAATCTCTGAACACTGCCTACAGTGGGAGACACCCAAACACTCACCGCCCTGCCCCAACACCAGAGGGAGATTAAAAACTTTAAAACTGAGAATAAAAACCACTCTCCCGGAGGAAACCTAGAACCAGAGAGACCATCCGGGAATCGTCAGCCAACATCAAAGGTAAAGTGTGGGGGAGTCTGTACTTAGCACGCAGAGCCAAAAGAAGGGGGCATTCAACCAAAATGTGGGCCACTGACTGGAAGGCTCCACAACCACATAGCGGGGGTGGCTCATCACGCAAAAGGAAACCATGGGTCAGCCTGGTATGGCCAATGCGGAGACGACACAGTGTGGTCGAGTCCTTGCGGGAGAGGCTAAAGGAAGAACGCCATGGGCCTGTATTCACCTTAATGGCACGAAGTTTATTAGACAGTGGAGTAGCCTCCCAAGAATTGGCCCATGACTGTGCAAAGTGGGATTTGATGTGAAGCCGTAAATCCGCTGCAGGAGGGGTTACAGAAAACGGGGGGTAAGTAACTGCTCCCCCAGCCAAACGATCAGCGAGCTCATTACCCGGGATACCCACATGGCCCGGGACCCATAGGAAGTCAATGGAACAAGCAGCACGGTGAAGATCAGCGAGATGGTCATGGATGGCAGAGACCAAGGGATGGCGCGAAAAACACCGGTCAATAGCAAGAAGGCCACTCATCGAGTCCGTACATAACAAAACGCGGTTGTGTTGGGATTGTTTAATAAAGGTAAGGGCCCGGGAAATTGCCATCAATTCCGCAGTAAACACCCCACATGAGGGTGGCAGTAGATGATTTTCCGTTCCAACAAAGGACGTGAAGGCATACCCAACATGATCAGCAGATTTAGAGCCATCAGTGTAAAAAACAACAGCATCCCGAAACTCCCATAAAATTTGGCGGAAAAAGGAACGGAACACCACCGGGGGGATGGAATCTTTCGGACCGCGGCGGAGATCCATCCGAATTCGAGGCCGAGGAACTAACCAAGGAGGGGTGGAGGGGAGGGAGCGAGGAAGACAGGACAAAGAAGGAAGCTGAAAATCACGGGTAAGAGACGCAAGGCGCAGCCCAACCGGTAAACCCGCCCGAGGGCGGGAGTCAGGCGGGCGACGTCCATGGTCTGGGAATAGGATAGAATAGGAAGGATGAGCGGGAGAAGAACGGATAGTAAGGGCATAAGACACCAGAAGCTGGGACCGCCGAACAGAAAGGGGGGGGATCCCAGCTTCAACCAGGAGACTATCAACAGGGCTAGTAGGGAAGGCACCGGTGGCCAAACGGATACCACGATGGTGGACTGGATCCAGCACGTGCAGCGTGGAAGGAGCAGCTGAACCATAAACTTGACAACCATAGTCCAAACGTGACAGAACTAGAGCACGATAAAGACGGAGGAGGAGGGAACGGTCCGCACCCCAGGAGGAGTGGGCAAGGAAGCGAAGGACATTGAGTTTACGGAAACATGCTACCTTCAGGAGTCTGATATGGGGCAGCCAACTGAGCTTGTTGTCGAAAAGAAGACCTAGAAAACGAAACTGTGGAACCACAGGCAATCTTTGTGCAGCGAGATAGAGCTCTGGATCAGGGTGGACCGTAGTACGGCGACAGAAGTGGACCACCCGCGATTTTAAAGGAGAGAATTGAAACCCATGGGAGAGGGTCCATGCAGAGGCACGCCGTATAGCCACCTGGAGCTGCCGTTCTGCAGATGGCATCGAGGAGGAACTAACCCAAATGCAGAAATCATCCACATACAGGGCAGGGGCGACCAAGGGACCGACAGAGGCCACAAGTCCATCGATAGCAATGAGGAAAAGAAGGACACTCAAGACAGAACCCTGTGGGATGCCCGTCTCCTGGGTCCGTGGAGAACTAAAAGCAGTACCAACTCGAACTCTGAATGACCGATGGATCAGGAACTGGCGGATAAAAATCGGGAGTGGGCCCCGAAGACCCCACTGATGAAGGGTTAGTAAGATGTGATGGCGCCAGGCCGTGTCATAGGCCTTGCGAAGGTCAAAAAACACTGCAACCAAATGGCGGCGCTGGGAAAAAGCCTGCCGAACTGCGGATTCCAAGCGAAGCAAATGATCGATTGGAGATCGTCCCTCTCGAAAGCCACACTGGTAAGGGGACAATAGATCCCGAGATTCGAGGACCCAAGTGAGCCGACGGGCTACCAGCCGTTCAAGTAACTTACAACCAACATTGGTCAAACTAATTGGCCGATAGCTGTCAACAGATAGGGGGTTCTGACCAGGCTTAAGGACAGGAACCACAATGCTATCCCTCCACTGAGAAGGGAAGTCACCCTGGAGCCAGATACGGTTAAACACCCGAAGAAGATGGTGCCGTTGTGGAGCACTGAGATGTTGAAGCAGCTGGTTATGAATGGAATCTGGGCCAGGAGCCGTATCATGAGAAGCAGATAGAGCAGAAAGAAATTCCCATTCAGTGAAAGGTTCGTTGTAAGATTCTGACTCACAAGTGGTGAAACATAAGGTGACAGCTTCAGCCTGCTGTTTTTGATGAAGGAAAGCAGCTGGATAGGAGGCCGACGCTGATGCCACTGCAAAATGGGTCGCAAGATGTTCTGCGAGAACTAATGGGTCCGTACAAATGCCATCTGGGAGGTGAAGGCCTGGGAGGGTGGACTGCCGATGGCAACCTTGGAGAGAGCGAAGTGTAGCCCATACCCGTGACAGAGGGACAGTGGAACCAAGGGAAGAAACGAATTGTTCCCAACATATCCGCTTGCTCTGTTTGATTAAATAACGGGCTTTAGCGCGAAGGCGCTTAAAGGTAGAAAGGCTGGCTACAGATGGGTGCCTCTTAAAGTGTTGCAAAGCTCGACGGCGATCACGGATGGCAATGGCAATGGCCGTACTCCACCACGGGACTTGCCGACGACGAAATTGTCCAGATGAGCGCGGGACAGCAAGGTTAGCAGCGCGAACAATCGCGTCAGACACGTCACGTAGGACGTCATCAATACAACCCGACAAAGAGGGAGAAAACTCGACCTGTGCAGTATATAGAGGCCAATCGGCGCAGTGGAAAGACCAACGAGGTAACCTCTCCATCGGGGAGCGGGAAGGGAGCGTGATAATCAACGGGAAATGGTCACTATCACAAAGGTCGTCGTGTGGCGACCCGTGTAATGAAGGGAGGAGAGAGGGAGAAGAAAGAGAAAGATCAATGGCAGAAAAGGTACCATGACCAGCACTGAAATGAGTGGGGGAGCCATCATTAAGAAGGCACAGGTCGTGGTCTGCAATAAATTGGTCGATAAGAAGACCTCGTCTAGATGGAAAGGCACTGCCCCACAAAGGATGATGAGCATTAAAATCCCCAAGGAGGAGGAAGGGAGGAGGAAGTTGCTGAAGAAGGGTGGTTAAGGCAGCAGGTGTAAGAGTCCTGTCAGGAGGGAGATAAAGATTGCATACTGTGACTGCAGAGTCTAAGTGGACCCTAACAGCAACTGCTTCCAATGTAGTTTGGAGAGGAATCCACGTGCTAGCAATGTCTGTACGGACCAACGTACAAACGCCACCAGAAGCCCGCAAGGGTCCGACCCGATTTCGACAGAAAACACGGAACCCACGGAGGGTCGGTGAGTGAGCATCAGTAAAATGAGATTCCTGGAGAACCACACAAGCTGCTGAGTAGGACGAAAGAAGGGATTTCAATTCCGGAAGGTGACGATAGTAGCCATTACAATTCCATTGGAGAACCACAGAACGATGGTTTAAATGAGGGCTGAACACGCTAAATCCAGTCATACCGCCGGGTCCCCACCCGTCACCGACAAGGATGGGGCGACATCCATAAACGACAGGTCAGAATCCGGTTGTGAAGCCGGGGAAGGGACCTCCGGTGACACCAGAGGCTCTTTGTCCCGGGACTTATGTTTCTTCTTCTTTTCAGGCTGAGATCGAGGAGGGCTGTGTGGCATAATGGAGCCAGCTGCAGCAAGATCAGGAACAGAAAGAGACCGGGCGACCTGGGGGCCGATAGACCGCGGCTCTCGCGGTCGCCGCGCTGCAGCAGACCTTTGACCTGGAAGGTGCCGGGAAGGGGCATCCCGGGAGAGGCGCCCTTGACCGGCAGACGCCGAAGGAGTGGGACACTTCTCCGGCTGGGGAGGGGGAGCGGCGCCCAGAGGAGAAGGTGTGGGAGCCGCAGGGGAGGGGGGAAGGAGAGGGGTCCGGGACGGGGGTAAGGAAGGGGGAGGAAGGGATGAAGATGTAACCAAGGCGTAACTAGATGTCATGGACACAGGGTGCAATCGTGCATATTTCTTACGGGCCTCTGTGTAGCTTAAACGATCAAGAGACTTATACTCCTGTATCTTTTTTTCTTTCTTATAGACTGGGCAATCTGCTGAACGTGGAGAATGATTACCATGACAATTTACACATACAGAAGGGGGAACACAGGGACTCCCCTCATGGAGTGGACGTCCACAGTCACCACAGAGAGGGTCCTGGGTACAGCGAGAAGACATGTGGCCAAAACGCAAGCACTTAAAACACCGCATAGGAGGTGGGATGTACGGCTTCACATCACAGCGATAGACCATAATCTTAACTTTCTCAGGAAGGGTATCCCCTTCAAAGGCCAGGATAAAGGCACCAGTATCAATACGATTATCTTTAGGACCCTTCTGAACACGCCGAACAAAGTGAACACCCCGCCGTCCGAGATTGTCCCGAAGTTCCTCATCAGTTTGAAGGATGAGGTCTCTGTGAAAAATCACACCTTGTACCATATTTAGAGACTGGTGAGGGGTAATGGACACGGGAATTGTGCCAAGATGGGTACAGGCACGAAGGGCCGCAGATTGGGCAGCCGAAGCAGTTTTTATCAGTAAAGAACCCGACCGCATCTTGCTCAGGGAGTCCACTTCGCCGAACTTGTCTTCAATGTGTTCCACAAAGAATAAAGGTTTGACACTGGTGAAAGTATCTCCATCAGTCCTGGTGCAAACTAGATAACGGGGGAAAGGTTTTGCCCCTAGTCGACGGGCCTGACCCTCCTCCCAGGGGGTAGCCACGGAAGGGAAGGCCGAAGGGGCAAGAGAAGCAGCACTTGAGGAATCAGTACCACGCAGAGAGACGGCCGCGGAAGAGCGGCCAGAGGTTTGGACCCTTATGCGTTTCATCTGCATAGCGTCCGCCCTGATACCACCCACTCCGATCAGGGGCTCTCCTCACGGGCGCCACCCAGCCACAGCAAGGGCCGTCTGGCACGGCGGCCATTGCCGGGAGTTCCGATGCTCCAGGATGACGAGCAACCACTCCAAGGCATGCATGAGGAGGTCACAGCTCAGGTATCAGAAGTGTGATCCCTGTGTGTTCAGGGGGCTCAACCAAAAGGGTACATAGCGACCCCACCACACGGGCTGGCTACCGTGCTGGCTATGCACCCTAGCATCAGACAACGACGTAGGAGAAAAGGTGGAATATACTAGGAGGGCACACGTCGGAGACACTAGGTAAGGTGCTCTTCCCCAAATGGCTCACACTACGGAAGAGAAATTTTGGAATGGAGGTCAAACCCCAGAGGGGGACCAAGGAATGCCAAAAGGAGGAGATGATTACGCAACAAAGCCAGAGTGTAAAACCAACAGAACCAGGAGGATAGCGGGGCCAACATAAGCAAGGACACCAATAGAGGGAGAGGAGAGGGCGAGGGGAAAGGGGTATGGAGGGGAAAGGAGGGGAAGGGAAAGGAAATGCAGCCCGGGAGAGAAAGAAGGCTGCAATGGCTCGGGGCCCCGTGCTCGCCACGCACGTATCCACGAAAGAGTTGTGGACCCCCTGGGGGGTGAAAAAAGAATCATGGGAATGTTGAAAACCAGCAAACACCATAATTAAGATGAAAATTTTTTATAACAACTTGTTCTGTGAAAACTTGAAAGGAATATAGGAAGAAAATGGATCCAATTATTCAGTAAGATCTTAAAGCTTCTAAAGAATTGCAATTTTTTAGCAGAAACAACATGTAGCAAGTCTTTAGAGATTTCAAATTAATTGAAAAAACTATGATCGGGAAGAATGAAATGCAACAGGTTGGATCAAAGGACTGAACAGTACAATCTGCAAAGAAAAATATTACATGGAATGAATCAAGTGGTCCAGTGTGGTCAATGAAGTTAATAATAAGAATAATAACAACAACAACTTATCTTATTCTACTTAATTTTCGAGGCCACTTATAAGGTCCTACACTCCTTGACAAAGTATGTGTTGAAGACAAACTGTATATTGGCATCAGCAAAATTTAAGTGATTTAGTTACTTCCATTAACATTTATTCCTCCTCCATTTTCCCAAGTCAAAGACCTGAAAACTTCCTCTAGAATAGTGCAGAATAATTCCAGTGATGAAAGAATCTCTCTTTAAACAAATTTCTCACAACCTTATGAAGTCTAACGGAAACTACAGCATTGATAAAGAGCTTAAAAAAATTCTGCAGCACTATAATTATCTGTATAGTTTGTTTTTGGAATTGCAAACCTTTCTCACAAATATTTTGGCCACAGATAATCAATGCATACTTGTGAGATTCCAATTATGAATGGGACAATGAGGCTTGACTACGCTGTTCAGTCTGCCAAGGTATCTGGAGTGGTGTTTTCAAGTTTAGACCACGAGTCCACTGTTGCTTTATGATAATAGGCGCGTCAGCTCGAGAAGTTGTCCATCAAACTGCCACACACCACGCCACCATCATAAAATTGTATTATTACCTTGAGATTAAAACTTTTAAGCTCAACCTCACAGGTGTTACCTGCAGTCAACACCTGTCAATTGCCGCTAAATACAAATTGTAGTCTGTAGGTATCCTGTGGACAATGTGACAGAGCTCACACTGCCTTTCTGGAGGTAACTGGAAGGGCCGTGTCAACACAGGCAGTACACATCTGTTTCCACACAATACATTTCGCCTCCACTGAACTTAGACAAATGTCGTCTTGGTTCTCCGACTAAAATGTGCAGGTTTTGTCTTATGCTTGTTAACTGTTTGTCCAATGCCAGACAATCTTAGAAGGTTGTGCAGATGGTAAGATACCAATGTATGCCTCGGGCATCAGTCCCACGAGATCAGCAGGGGTATTTTAGACCAGTATGCCACTCTCTTCAGTGACAACATTAATTTGAGAATTGTGCAATATCTACATAATAGTCCAACATTACAATGAACACAGATATTGGACCCATCTAGTGAATATCTTCCTTCACAAAACAGGAATCAAATAGAATGGCCTGAAGTATTTGCAGACAGAAACAACTGAGTGTGCTAGGAAGAAGACGAAACCTGCACTGTGTACTCGTAGGAATTGCCCTCACTGGATGACCTCAGGAGGTCCATAAACAAATACTGCTACAGGTTTGAATAACAACAAGTCTACCAACTTGTGAAGATCATGCCAAGGAATATCCATGTACATTAAAATCCACTGCATGGAACACGAGGCTGAATGTTGCTCTGCAGGATATTTTGTGATTTGACAAATGTGCAATTCTGAAAAGGCTGGCATTAGGCTACTTATGGTTGTGTTTTTATTGTGCAATGATGTGATTTTTTTTTTGTTTGTGGTTTTAGGGCGCAAAACTTCTATGGTCATTAGCGCCCAGCCCGTGACTTAGGAAACAGGAAAAAACCGAAATTTAAAACCAGCAGCAATGGGAACAAAGTCATAAAATTTGAGAAACTAAAAGCAGAAGGAATGCTTAAAAATCCACTACAGAAAGGGGTTGGTTGTCCCCAAAAAAAGCTTCAAATGACTGAAGTCATTTCACTGGCACTAATAAACTGGAGAAACCGGTCGGGTGAGCGCGTGTCATCTGCTAAAATAGACGATAGATCAGGCGATAGCTGTAGACGGGAGCGTAACGGATTAAAATAGGGGCATTCAATTAAAAGGTGTCTGACCGTCCACAGCTGAGAGCAGTGGGGACAGAGTGGGGGAGGATCGCCGCTTAAAAGATGTCGATGGCTAAAAAGACAGTGCCCTATCCGGAGTCTAGCTAAAATTACCTCCTCCCGACGACGCGTTCGGGAGGAAGAGGTCCAAGCGCAAGGAAGGGCTTTCACTTCCCGCAATTTATTATGGGGAAGTGTTGACCAATGTGCATGCCATAAATGAGCAACTTGGCGACATAAACCGCTCCGTAGATCGGTGAAGGGAAGTGACTGAATAGCTGGCCGAAGAAGAGAGACTGCAGCCTTGGCCGCTATATCGGCCGCCTCATTCCCACAGATACCAGCGTGTCCCGGGAGCCAGAGGAACGCCACCGAGACGCCCCCCAGGTGGAGCAAGCGCAGACAGTCCTGAATCCGGTGGACCAGAGGGTGCACAGGGTAAAGAGATTGGAGACTGAGGAGAGAGCTGAGAGAATCTGAGCAGATTACGTACTGTATCTGCTGATAGCGGCGGATGTAGTGGACATCCTGGAGAACAGCGTAAAGCTCCGCAGTATAAACCGAACACTGGTCAGGAAGCCGAAAGTGATTTGGGGTGTCGCCAACAATATAGGCACTCCCTACACCTAACGATGTTTTCGAGCAGTCAGTGTAAATAAATGTGGCGTCCGTCATTTGTGCACATAGAGCAGCAAATGCCCCACGGTAAACAAGTGTAGGGGTACCATCCTTGGGAAATTGACATAGGTCACGGAGCAAGTAGATCCGGGGACGGAGCCAAGGCGGTGCTGTACCCCAAGTTGTCAAGAAGGTTTTAGGAAAGCGGAAGGAAAGAGAATGGATCAGTTGACGGAAGTGGACTCCCGGGGGTAGTAGGGAGGAGGAGCGGCCTGCATACCCTACATCAAAGGAGGCGTCGAAACAATGGTCATGAGCTGGATTAGCAGGCATGGAAGACAGATGGCTAGCATAACGACTCAGAAGGACTGCCCGCCGATTGGACAGCGGAGGTTCAGCAGTCTCAGCATAAAGGCTTTCCACAGGGCTGGTGTAAAAAGCTCCAGACACTAAACGTAATCCACGGTGGTGGATAGAGTCGAGACGCCGAAGAATAGACGGCCGAGCAGAGGAGTAGACTATGCTTCCATAATCCAATTTCGAGCGCACTAAGGCGCGATAGAGGCGGAGAAGGACCACTCGGTCCGCTCCCCAGGAGGTACCATTCAGGACACGGAGGGTGTTAAGGGAACGCAGACAGCGAGCCGAAAGATAGGAAACGTGGGAGGACCAGCACAGTTTTCTGTCAAACATAAGACCCAAGAATTTAGCGACGTCGGAAAACGGAAGGTTGACAGGACCTAGATGTAAGGAGGGCGGAAGAAACTCCTTACCTCGCCAAAAATTAACACAAACGGTCTTACTGGGTGAGAAACGGAAGCCGGTTTCGATGCTCCACGAGTGGAGGCAATCGAGACATCCTTGAAGACGTCGTTCAATAAGGGTTATTCGTTGAGAGCTGTAGTAGATCGCAAAATCGTCCACGAAGAGGGAGCCCGAGACATCAGGAAGGAGACAATCCATAATTGGATTTATGGCGATTGCAAAAAGTACAACACTCAGCACGGAGCCCTGGGGTACCCCGTTTTCTTGGGAGAAAGTACGGGAGAGAGTAGTGTTCACCCGCACCCTAAATGTGCGCTCTGCCATAAATTCGCGAAGAAAAAGGGGCAGCCGGCCTCGAAAGCCCCAAGAGAACAGTGTGCGGAGGATGCCTGTCCTCCAACAGGTATTGTATGCTCTCTCCAGCTCAAAAAATATTGCTACCGTTTGGCGTTTCCGGAGAAAATTGTTCATGATATAAGTGGAGAGAGCAACAAGATGGTCAACTGCAGAACGATGCTTTCGGAATCCGCATTGGGCAGGTGTTAAAAGACTGCGGGATTCCAGCCACCAAGCTAAACGGTAATTCACCATACGCTCCAAAACCTTACAGACACTACTCGTGAGAGAAATGGGGCGATAGCTAGAGGGGAGATGTTTGTCCTTTCCAGGTTTCGGAAGGGGAACGACGATAGCTTCCCGCCATTGTCTGGGAAAAGTACTGTCGGTCCAAATTCGATTATAAAGGAAGGAGGAAACGCAGGCTATGGGTGGATAAATGCAGCAACATTTGGACATGGATACCATCCGGTCCTGGGGCGGAGGAGCGAGAAGAAGAGAGGGCATGTTGGAGTTCCCGCATGGAGAAAACAGTATTGTAGCTTTCGTGATTTTGAGAGGAGAAAGCAAGATGTCGCACTTCCGCTGCATGTTTCTTCGGGAGAAATGCTGGCGGGTAATTGGAAGTGCTCGAAATCTCAGCAAAGTGCTGACCCAATGAGTTAGAAATTGAGACGGGGTCCACTATGGTATCATGCGCGACAGTGAGCCCAGAGACCGGGGAGAAACTAGGCGCGCCTGAGAACCGTCGAAGCCGACTCCAAACTTCCGAGGAGGGAGTGAAGGTGTTAAATGAGCTAATAAAGAATTTCCAGCTTGCCTTCTTGCTATCGCGGATGACGCGACGGCATCGCGCACGGAGCTGCTTATAGCGGATACAGTTGGCCAAAGTAGGATGGTGACGGAAAATGCGACGAGCACGTCGCCGCTCACGTATTGCGTCACGGCATGCCTCGTTCCACCAAGGGACTGGGGGGCGCCGGGGCAATTCGGAGGTGCGTGGTATTGAACGTTCCGCAGCTGTAAGAATAACATCGGTAATATGTGTGACCTCATCGTCGACGCTGGGAAAGCAACGGTCATCGAATGTCGCTAGAGACGAAGTGTCCAATCGGCTTGGGCAAACTTCCAGCGTCGTGGGCGCATATATGGCAGTTGAGGCTGCAGTCTAAGGACACATGGAAAGTGGTCACTCGAGTGTGTATCATCAAGGGCGAACCATTCGAAGCGCCGAGCTAACAGAACAGTACCGACGGCAAGATCCAAATGAGATAAATTTGTCGTGAAGGCAGACAAAAATGTGGGGACCCCAGTGTTGAGGCAAACTAGATTCGCTTGGTGGAAGACTTCTAGCAATAGGGAGCCACGTGGACAAGGATGTGGAGATCCCCAAAGCGGGTGGTGGGCATTGAAGTCCCCAACCAGCAAATAGGGGGGTGGAAGCTGACCAAGAAGATGAAGGAGATCAGCTCGTGCCATTGGTGTGGACGATGGAATGTATATAGTACAAAGAGAGAACGTGTATCCAGAAAGAGAAAGACGGACGGCGACAGCTTGGAAGGAACTGTTTAAGGGGATTGGGTGATAATGGAGAGTTTCATGGAGAAGAATCACGAGTCCTCCATGTGCTGGGGTGCCTTCAACAGAGGGGAGGTCATATCGGACGGACTGAAAATGAGGGAGAACAAAGCGGTCATGGGGACGCAGCTTTGTTTCCTGAAGACAGAAGATGACCGGCGAGTAGGATCGTAAGAGGATCGACAATTCATCCCGATTGGCTCGAATGCTGCGGATATTCCACTGGATAATGGACATAGGGTGAACAAAAAATTGAGGACTGTGACCAAGGTCGCTGTCAACTCAACGACTGCTCAGAGCTTGCGACCGACAGCATGGGATGGCATTCAGCCGAAGGCAGAAGATTCTGATCCATAGGTGGGTCAGGAGCAGCTCCTGCCACCAGCGATCGGCCGGTTGACCGGCCACCAGCAGTGCGCCTCGGCGACACAGAAGATGGCCGAGGGCGATTTCCGCCAGATGGTGCTGTAGATATGACACGCCTTGGCGGAGAAGGAGAGGAACTGGGTTTCTTTGTAGCCTTCTTGGAAGTATGATGTTTAGATGAAGGAGGAACCGATGGTTGTGAAGTTGGGGTACGTAAAAACTCTTCACGAGTATGCTCTTTTTTCGAAGACGTCGTGTCTGACTTGTGGGCTCGAGATTTAGCAGAACCCGACGAAGGGTGAGCCATAGACTGGGCAGGCGAAAGCGGGGAGGTTGAACAGGCGATCTTTGCGCTGGCCGATCTGACGACCGTGGCACTAAAGGTGAGGTCGCAAGTCTGCGTGGCCGCCTCCTTTGTTGGCCGAGGAGAAGCAAGGACAGTGCTGTATTTTCCTTTCTGAGGCACGGTGGGCTGTCGACTGGCGAATAATTTTCGAGCAGCAAAGGTCGACACCTTTTCCTTTACTCTGATTTCCTGGATGAGCTTTTCGTCCTTAAAAACGGGACAATCTCGAGAGGAAGCAGCGTGGTCACCCATACAGTTGATGCAGCGAGGGGATGGAGGTGGACAAGCACCCTCATGGGCATCCTTGCCACACGTAACACTTTTAGCCGGACTGGAACACGACTGGCTGGTGTGATTGAACCGCTGACACCGATAGCAACGCGTAGGGTTTGGGACGTAAGGGCGAACGGAAATTATCTCATAGCCTGCTTTGATTTTTGATGGGAGTTGAACTTTGTCAAATGTCAAGAAGACAGTGCAGGTTGGAATGATGTTTGTGTCAACCCTCTTCATAACCCTACGAACAGCCGTTACGCCCTGGTCAGACAGGTAGTGCTGAACTTCTTCGTCAGACAAGCCATCGAGGGAGCGTGTATAAACGACTCCACGCGAGGAATTTAAAGTACGGTGCGGTTCCACCCGGACAGGGAAGGTGTGTAGTAGTGAGGTACGCAGCAATTTTTGTGCCTGGAGGGCACTGACTGTTTCTAACAACAAGGTGCCATTCCGTAATGTGGAACAAGACTTTACAGGACCTGCAATTGCGTCGACACCTTTCTGAATAATGAAAGGGTTGACCGTGGAGAAGTCGTGACCTTCGTCAGACCGAGAAACAACAAGGAACTGTGGCAACGATGGAAGAACTGACTGTGGCTGAGACTCAGTGAACTTACGTTTGTGAGCAGACATAGTGGAAGGTGAAGAAACCATTGCGGAAGAATCCCCCATGATTACCGGCGTCTCCGATGGCGCACTCCTCCCTTGTGGGGGCCCTCTCTGAGGGCACTCCCACCTTAGGTGATTGTTCACACCTCAGGTCACACCTCCCGACAAACGGACGGAGGGACCAATCGGCACTTTCGGAAGGTATCAGGTCGGGTAATCACCCCTCCCTGGGCCTGGCCCTTACCAGGGGGTACGTACGTGTCCTACCTGTCTACCCGGGGCGGGTAATTACGCGTTACCCCGTCACCGGCTACGCATGGAAGTGCATGGGTCGGCCTTCAGACACGCACAGGGAGGAAGAAAGAGAAAGGGAAAGGAAAGAAGAGGGGGTCTCAAACGCCGCAGCGGAGAAAAGGGTAAAGAGAAGAGGTAAGGAAAAGAGAAGGACAAAGGAAGGAAGAAGACATACAAGCAAGGAAGGCGAAGAATGCGGTACATTTACAAGCGTCCGTCTCCGGACGTAGGCACAAACCATACTCTCCCAGAGGGGGAGAAAGGGAAGGAAAGAGCCAGAGGTGAGGAGGAGGGGGGGGGGGGGGGGGGCGAAGACGGGGGATGGGGAAGAATGCGGAAAGGGAAGGTATGCAGCCCGGAAAGGATGGAAGGCCACATTAGCTCGGGGCCCCGTGCTCGCTACGCACGTATCCATAAAAGAGTTGTGGATCCCCTGGGGGGAATGATGTGATTTGTAGCACCATATGGCGTCTTTCACTTCCTGTTTCTGAAAAAATCTCCCATGCTGCAGCTAAGCCTTGCCTCTACATCTTTTCTTCACCGAAGATAAAAAGTCAGTCATCATCTGCACAAGAAAATTTTTATTTGGTTCACTTAACCAGTTTCGACAGTTTAAACTGCCATCTTCAGAAGTGAAACAGAATCATATCATTGGTAAGCCCACATGAAAATAAGAATTGGGCAGTTCTGTCCTTTACTACAGAGCAAAATGGAGTGACACCTCTGAAAATATGTGATACATGGGATGAGTGGCAAACAGTTAACTGTAAATTTCACATCATACATAGAACATGTGAAAAAAGTCAACCATCAAACAGTTTTGAAGACTACAATTTAAACTGTCTAAACAAGCTAAAGGTTTTCTTGTGCAGCTGTGAATGACTTTGCATCTCTGGTGAAATATTCTGCAGCTGCTGAACTACTGCTATGAAAAAAATCATAATATCCGTTCTTCCAGGAGTGCTAGTCCTGCAAGTTTCACAGCAGGACTTCTGTGAAATTTGGACAGTAGGGGATGAGGTACAGATGGTAACAGAGCTGTGAGTACTGGGCACATTTGGATAACTCAGTTGGTTGACAGACAAGCGATCCTGGATTCACAAACAGCAGCAAATACTGGTTCTCTAGTTTTACAAAAGTGTTTCACAAAAAGAATGCAAGCTTTCCTACAGGGATTCTCATTTGAGTTCAAATAGCATCTTCGTACCACTTGTTGATCGAACCTATTAGAAACAAGTCTGGCAGCATGCTTCTGGACTGCTTCAATTTCTTCCTTTAATTCAATCTGGTGGCAATTTCAAACACGCTATCGGTACTCAAGAATGGATCACACTGGTGTTCTACATGCAGTCCCCTTACAGATGTGCCACACTTTCCTAAAATTCTCCCAATAAATCGAAGTTAACCATTCACCTTTCTTACTACTGTCCTTACATGCTCATTCCATTTCATATCGCTTTGCAACATTATGCCCAGATACTTAAATGACATGGCCATGTCGAGTAGCATACCACACTAACACTGTATTTGAACATTACAAGACTTTTTTCCACTCATCTGCATTAACTTACATCTTTCTACAGTTAGAGCTAAAAGAACATCATACAAAAATGGAAGTCCAAAACTAAAAATTAAATGGCCTTCACCATATTGCTTCAGCAGATAAGTAAAATGTGGTCGACATCCCGCACGTCATTTGCAAAAACGGCTGATAAATCACATGGCAAACGCAAGCTGGGGCGTAAATTGGTAAAAAAAAAAGAGCATTCTAGCAGGAAGTGGCGGACAGTTAAAATTTGGGCGCAATGCTTACAAAGTGGTGGGGTAGCACCACTGAGCAAATGATGATGGCTAAAAAGGCAATGCCAAATACACAGCAAAGTTACAATTATATCCTCCCAGCAGGAGGGCCGAGAGGAGTTCGTGTAAGGCACTGGGAGAGGCTTAATAAGCCGAAGCTTATTCCCGTGAAGGGAGGACCATTGGCGATGCCAAAGGGACACCACCTCCTGACAGACGGCAATGCAGAGATCACCAGAGGGAATAGAGGTACTCGTGGGCTGAGATACGAGGACTGCAGCCTTGGCAGCAAAGTCGGCAGCCTCGTTTCCTGGCAGACAGACATGACCAGGGACCCACAGAAACATGACAATGCTCCCCCCACCCCCCAAGAGTGAGCACGTGACAGTTTTCCTGGACCCGCAGCACTAAGGGATGAGCAGTGTACAGCACACAGAGACTTTGGAGGGCACTGAGCGAGTCTGAGCAGAGGACACAACTGGGAAGGCTGTGTCGCCGGATGTACTCCGTGGCCTGATACAAGGTGAAAAGCTCGGCTGTGAATACCGAAGAGTGGGCCGGAAGCCGATATCGAAAGACATGGGTGCCAATGACTAAGGCACACCCAACCCCGTAGTCAGTCCGAGAGCCATCAGTGTATACAAAAATACTATCCCAACGTTCCATGCGAAGGTCGCAAAACTGAAGGCGGTAGACCGAGGCTGGAGTAGTGTTCTTATGAAGTGAATGAAGGCCAAGGTTAACATGGGCCGCTTCATGAAGCCAAGGTGGTGAAGGGTTCATACCCACTGGGCAAGCGGAAGGTAGTGTGAAGTTGTTTACACCACGCAACTTTCCGATTTTCAGAATTTAAGGCCTTATTAGTAAGTGGCGAAAGTGGACTCCAGGAGGTAAGAGAAGAGGGATGAGCCCCATACTGACGATCTAAGGAATCATAAAAAAAGGAGGCATAGGAGGGGTGGCCACGCTTGGCAGACATACGGCATGCATACCTGCTGATGAGAAAGTCACGGCGGTAGGATAGTGGTAGTTCAGCAACTTCAGCACACAGACTCTCAACCAGGCTAGTGTAAAAGGCGTCTGTGGCCAAACAGATGCCATGATGATAGTGTTGAGACAGCATAAAATGGATGGGCGTGCAGATGCATAAACAAAGCACCCATAGTCGAGTTTCGAATGGACAAGGGACTGGTACAAACAGAGGATGGTGGTTCGATCAGCACCCAAAGTAGTACCATTGAGGACACATAGGACAATGAGGAACTGCATACAGCGGGTTGCCAGGTAAGAGACATGGGAGGACCAAGAAAGTTTCCTATCAAGCATGAGCCCCAGGAATTTCGTAGTGTCAACGAATGGACGGGCAACAGGTCCAAAAGATGGTGGGAGAAACCATTTGCGCTACCAGAAATTCATACAGACAGTTTTGTCAGTGGAAAAGTGAAAGCCACTGTCGATGTGCACACCATTGTCCTAAATCAAGGTGCCCGACAAGGCAGAACCTACACGCACCCTGAAAATTTGGTCTTTTAAAAATGCCCAAAGAAAACGGGGCAGGTGCCCACGGAAACCCCACATGTAAAGAGTAGAGAGGATACCAGTTCTCCAGCAGGTGTCGTAGGCCTTCTCCAAATCAAAAAACACAGCCATAGTCTGGGATTTCCACAGAAAACTATTCATGACATGGGTGGACAAAGTAACGATATGGTCAACTGCAGAACGCCGCGCTCGAAATCCACATTGTGCATTTGGCAGTAAATTGTGACTTGAGCCACCATACCAGCTGGGCATGAATCATACGTTCCATCACCTTAAAAACACAGCTGGTAAGAGACATGAGGCAGTAGCTAGAAGGAAGGTTTTTGTCCTTACTGGGTTTAGGTATGGGTATGATGGTGGCTTCACACCAGCGTCCAGGAAATGAGCCCTCAGCCCAGATGCGTTTGTATGTGTTAAGCATAAAGTTCTTGCCCACAAGAGAGAGGTGCTGCAACATCTGAGTGTGGATAGCATCTGGTCTTGGGGTGGAGGACTGGGATGAACTGAGAGCATGATGTACCTCCCTCATAGTGAAGGCAGCATTGTAGCACTCACGATTCGGAGAAGAGAAGGGTATCGCCCAAGCTGCCTCGACTAGTTTCTGATGGATGAAGGCAGGATGATATTGGGAAGAGCTCAAAACTTCTGCAAAATGGCAGCCCAAGGTGTTGGAGATAGCAACAGGATACACACAGACATCGGCACCTACTAAAATGAAATGATTGTATGGCATTTATTGGCTGGGATATCCCCTTTGGGATTCGGCCACCATATCGAGGGTCTTTTTTTTTTTTTAGTTGACGCCACTTCTGCGACTTTCATGTCAATGATGATGGAGACAACACCCAGTCCCCTACCGAAAATTGAACCCGGTCCCCCTTACGCAGTAAGCAGTAATGCTACCGATGCGCTACAGATATGGATATCGGCACCTACTGTCAGGCCGTAAATGGGGGAATGGATCTTGGTTCCAGAGAGCCATTGGAGGTTGGCCCACAAGACAGAAGAAGGTATTAACTGTTAACAGAACTAGTGAATGAAATCCAACTAGCTCTTTTGCTATCCTGAAGAACTAAGACACTTTGCATGCATCTGTTTCTAATGAATGCAGTTTTCCAGCGTAGGGTGGCGGTTAAAAAACACAGAAAGGATGTCTCCGTGCACGAATTGTGTCACGGCATGCCTCAGTACACCAAGGGACTCGGACACGACATGGTAAAGAGAAAGTGCAAGGAATGGAACGTTCTGCAGCAGTGAGGATAACGTTGGTGAGATAGCCCACCTGGTCATCACAACTGAGGAACTCTTGTTCTGCGAAGGTCGCCAGGGATGAGTAAAGCTGCCAGTCAGCCTTAGTAAGCTGCCATTTGGGCATGCATGTGGATGGGGTAGGAGTCAGCAGATGGAGAGCACACGGGAAATGATTGATCGAGTAGGTGTCAGAAAGAATAGACCACTCAAGACCATGGGCAAATTGGGCAGTGCAAAAGGATAGATCCGAAAGGGAATAGGTGTGCGAGGAGTCAGAAAGGAAAGGGGGTGCTCCAGTGTTACGGCAGAAGAGGTTGAGGTGGTTAAGAAGGTTGGCCAAGAGGGTACCTCTCTGGCAGGTCCTGGAAGAACCCCAAAGGGGATTATGCGCATTTAAGTCACTGAGTAGCAAAAACAGGGTTTGTAGCTGCCCAATAAGCTGAAGAAAGTCTGCCCTGGTGACATCGAAGGACAGAGGTACATAACCGGTACAGAGGGAGAAAGTCAGGTGGGTACGGAAAAGGCGAACGGTAACAGCTTGAAGACTGGTAGTCAGGGAGATGGGTTGACTATGAAGGTCATCCTGTAGGAGCAACATGATGTGTCACGAGTTATGAGAAGCCAAATCTCTTGTACAGCCCATTCATCTAGATACACGGGACAATCCCATGAGGAGGCAGTATGGCCGCCACTGCAGTTGATTGGGGAGGAGGCGGCGGACATTCGCCCTCGTGTGCATCCCTGCCACAGGTTACACATTTGGCTGGGCATTGACAAAATGTTCTCGTGTTATTGAACCGATGACACTGGTAGCAGCGCATTGGGTTCAGAATGTAAGGCCTGATGGTGATAATTTCATAGCCTACTTTGAGCTTGGATGGAAACACCACTATCAAAGGTGAGAAAGAGAGAGCGGGTGGGCACTAAGGAGGAATCTGCCTTTTTCATTACATGATGGACAGCAATGACCCCCTGATCAGAGAGGTAAGATTGGATTTCAGTCTCAGTTAGACTGTTGAGCAGCCTGGTGTAAATTACACCATGGGAAGAATTCAAATTTCTATGGACCTTGACACAAACAGGGTAACCGTGGAGAAGTGAGGCAGCAGGCAGTAGTTGTGCTTGAGTATCAGAAGTGGTCTCCAAAAGAAAAGTGCCATTCCGTAAACGAGAGCAGGATTTCACAGGGCCAGCAATGACATCAACACCTTTCTGAATAATAAATGGATTGACCGTGGTGAAGGACTGACCATCTTCAGTACGTGAGACCATGAGGAACCGTGGTGCAGCAAAAAGGGTCTTTGAATCATTAGCCTTATTACTTTTAGATTTTGTAGGTATTGAGTGGGAAGATGATTGACTCATCATGAGGAAATCCCCCATGACTGCCAGCGTCTCCGATGGTGCACAAGGGGGCACACCCGCCTTAGGTGATTGTTCACACCTCCCGAACACCTGCTAGAGAGACCAATCGGCAATTTGGGAAGGTTACAGCTCACGCAATCACCTCTCCCTGGGCCTGGCCTGTACCAGGGGGTACATGCAAACCCTACCTGTCGACCCCGGGTGGGAATTATGCGTCACCCAGTCACCTTTTACATGTCAGACGTGTGGGCCAGCCTTCAAGAGTGCACAGGGAGGAAGAAGAAAAAAAAGAGAATCCTCAAATGCCGAAGTGGAGGAACGAGAGGAGAAGGGAAACAAAGAAACAAAAAGGGAGCCAAAAAGAAAGTTGAGACTGTTCACAGGTCAGCAACAGAGTGCAGGACCTTTCCAATAATGCCCCAGACATGTTACCCAAGAGAGGGGAAAAAGAATAGCAACAGGATAGACAGACAGCACGAAAGGGAAAAAGTGCTACAGTGCTACAAAGGCTGGGGCCCCGTGGTAGCCAAGCACGAATCCGCCAAAGTGTGGCAAGCCCCCTGCGCGCGCGTGTGTGTGTACACACATCACAACTGCAGAACGATTCACAGATTTCAAAACCAACCAGTTAAGCTAGGTTTTGGACACCCTGATTGAAGGATTAGAGGAACGAATCTTCACAAAACTGGAGACACTGCAGAACTAGCCTAGCAAATGTGAGTTAGGCATTCCACATATGCTAAAACTTGGCTTTTTCTCACACAGGATGCTGGAAGGGGAGGAACTGGTACAATCTCATACTTCCCTTTCCAGCTGATGAATGTCTATTTCCAAGTTACAACTCATTTAAACTATACTTCCTATTTCATCTACATTGGCTGAAATCAATATTACCAATATACTCCAACATGTTTCTAGTGTCTATTCGAGAGAAAAAGTTTTTACATGATGTACCTATCCATCAATCTGTCAGAGGGCTGCACATGCAACAGAAAAAATTACTTACAAAACTTGTCCAAGTCATTCATTCTACCGACTTAAAACTGCACTATATTTCCACAAATCTTTGGAAAAGTTTCGATGGCTCTGGTACACTTCATCAACGAAGACATTTTGTTTACGATTTAGGATTCATTGTTACAAGTTTTGTTGACACTATAGTTAACTAACTACCTTGGATTAGATAACTTTAGAACTATGAAAGTTTTTATTTTGATTCCTCATTGGGACATCTATTTTCAAAATGTTTCAGAGTTTCCATTTGTGTACAGATGCCCTTTTCACAGAGTTGTTTTGTTTCGTTAGTCTTCACGCAATGTACCATAGGAAATGATTGTTTCACTGTACTCTGTAAAGTCAGAGAAATAATTTTCCTGCTATACATGGCAGAGTGTAAACAGTATTCCAGTTGGATTCTACATCCTCATTGTTCTATTAACTAATGGCAAGCTGAAATAATGACTGTCATCCCTTTTGAAGTCTCTATGTAAGTTAGACAAGACAGTAATATGTTTCTCGACATTTTGCAAAAGAAAGTGCTCCGAACTGTTCAATGCATCTTCATGTAACATGTTTGTAATGGAGCCTGCTCCATATTACGCATTACTGTGACACTAATGTTGTAATTGCTGTTGGTTTTCACAGTTTTTATACCACTGATGAATAACGCTTTGCTTTGAAAATTTATTCCTGCCTACAGTTCTGGTTAATAACAATAATCTGGCAGCACTTTATATAGGGGCTAACAGAGAAAGGAGTGATTTATAGAGTCATACTAAAGTAGCAACTTTTAGTGAATGCCAAAGATTTTCCTGTCTTTGATCTGTTTAGGCTTCTTCCATTAAACAACTTGGTAAGGACCTTAGAATGGCAAGAAATAATTAGACAAATGACCTCAACAGTGGATGAATTACAGTTAGAATTATTCTTTAGATTAGCTTTGTGCCCTTCCGATACCTATTTATACGGTTATAGACCTTAAATTGTTTTGGCAGAATACTCCTACATATGTGGTGTTTGGGACTGATTTCGGCACTTCCTAAGCAATGGTGTAAACAATCACTATTTCTCTCTCATCTGTTTACATGCACTACATAACATTTGATTTAGCTGCCATGTTCATATTTGGAATTATGAAGCATTTAACAAAGCCAGCCAGCCTCCATTGGAAGTCCCAAAAACTACACTTCAAATTTGAACAAGGTTCTGCGTAAGTTCTTTCCTCATTTGAGAGAACTGTCCAATCACATTGCAGCATTCTTTGTTTTACTCACTTCTCTACTTTCGGCAGGTGTGTGTATTCAAACACAATGGTCTACTTCCAGGCCATTCTCAAATATGCACAATGATGCAGACACTTGCACACTGGTAATTTTAATTATAAAATATCCTACAGCAATAAATTTAAGAGTTTTCGTGCAGATACTCTTCAATGGAGTTGGAGATGTTCAACAAAGTTCTTTAATTCAGTCAAACTCTACCACATCATCCACCTGTCACATTAGTTTGCTTTGGGAGGTTTTTGGATACCTTTGCACCCATGTTTCTGACTTTCTATACTAATGTTGTCCCTTTGAGTCTTTGTAGGGATTGCTTTTTGTGCTATAGCTACATTCATGTTTTTCAGTGATTCTGAATTGTGAAAGAGTTTTCAAAATATCAAGCTTTTATTTTAAGTGGTATCTGTAGCATTTCAAGAATTAACACCAGATAGACCTAATTCTTATAACCTGGCTCTGTATTTTGAAAATACTCTCCCTGTAAGTGGAGCTTACCAAAAAATTATGCCACAATTCATTAGCAAATGGAACTATGTAGAGTAAGCCAGGTTCTTCACTTTGAATTATCTATATCAGTCATACAAAGATGAACAATTCCACGATTAAAACAAAGTGAGTGACTATGTCACATCTGTCTGCGACATCCAGAGCTGGGCATTTCATTTTGAATGTATTTACATGCTGCCTGTTAACAGTGCAGAATCAGGTTTGCTTAGCAGAGTGGTAATAGTCCAATCACTTTTCTATGCACTTCAACATCTAGTTTAAGACAAAGTCACATACAATTAACACACCAAATACGGAAACACTATAAACAATTAAAACATATCCTAACTTATAATACGAGCAGCAGGTGTCACCTTCAACTGACTATGGGAACTGGCCCTTGTGGTAGCAGAGCAATATGACATTGGTGAACAGAATGGAAAGCATGAACAAGATTATTCTTTGATTTCTTGTTCTTATGGCAGCTGTCCTGTAAACAACTAGCTGTCAGTCACTTTGTTATTCTGATCGAGGTATAAAACACCTCATTAATTCTAAGTAGTGTGTTTTCCAAGTAAGGTTGTGGTCTGTAAAGAGGTACTACAGTTCAGGCATCCTATTATAGTTTTATAAGGGAAATAGTGTGGCCACAGAGAGGAAGTAATATTTACAAAACTGACCTCACTGATTATAACCCAGCAAACACTTCTAGAAGAACAAAGAATCTACACTATTGTAGTAACATAAAGAGTAAAATGTTTATCCTCATTCTGAACTAGAAGTGAGAAATTGAGAAACTTTACCAACATATTAAGATCTGCACGTTTCCTCAACGATGAGATAGACAAAGCAACCCCAGTTGAAGTTAGAAAACATCTTAGGTTGGGTGAAGAAACCTTAGCTGAGTCCACGTAAGATACACTGCAATGCATTCTTGTTTAATGTCTCTACAGCAACACCCCAATATTGTCACAGCTCTATAGGTGGCATCATTTCCACCTATAGACATTTGCATTTCACAGTTGAAATCTGGCAACAATGTTGTTAGTTGGTACTCAAACACGATTATAGCCACAATAAACAGCAACTTAGAACAAAACAAAAGCAGACTACTACTAAATCACAATTTGAAGCTAATAACTGTCTACCACAGTGGCCATGTCTTGCCACTAGATCACTCCAGAGCACTGTCGTAATCTGTCCAAGTCACCACTGCATGTTGCGAAGTGCTTGCAGATTACAATAACTTTCCTTACAGCCCACATTCCACTCAATGAGGAAAGTAACTATATCATCAGTAGGTACATGGATAATATGAAAGTTGTTGCACACTAATAGCCGATATTTTTTTAGAGTATGTGCCACATCTACACTACTGACCAACTAATACTGAGCACATAGCTGAAGAAAGAAATCATGTACTAAGCACACCCACTATTCAAAAGCTTCTTTCAAAAATTTATTCCTTGAATTCCTTGTTGACACTACCTTCCTCATACTGCATGCAATTTTCTGAAAATGTCCAACTTTTTCAATAGATTTGTATTTACATGTAAGCCAGTTACCAAAAAGGCAGCCATTTGTTATCTGTTAGCCTTTGCTGCTGTTTTGATTTCCCCAATATGTATATTAATGCAATACCACCAGCAAGACAGAATACTGTCAGAGGTAAAATTAGCAAATCCCACAATCAAGCAATCAAATTCCGAAATCTGCAAGTTACATAGATGTATTAAGTCACAATCAACCAACTCAACGATCTATTAAGCTCCCAAACTTCATCACTATGCAGATTTTACGCCGCAACAATAACTTAATTCAATAGATCCATGACAATTGGTTACAAACTAACACGCAATTGGAATGGTTGTTCCATTAGAATAGTTCACAAATTTTCTCACTGGGATATTCTAAAACAACACGAATAAAAAAAGATTAGTCAGAGGGTTGGACAGATTTGCAAAGAAACAAAGAGCAAACAAGAAATGCTGCTAAGCTATGTGAGTGTACAAGATGAAAGCAAATCTATTACAGCGTGGATTTAAGATACGTGCCACATTCAAGTTGAGTACGATGCCTGTTTGATTTTTAATTAAAGTTGATCTGGTGTGGTTATAGCAAGCCCATTATCAAAGCACCACTTTCAATTGCTAATTGTTGTGCAGAGTAATCTGATAAATCGACACTGTAAGAAGATGAGAATGGAGGGAATACCAAATCACCAACTTTAGAGAGTAAAACACACACACACACACACACACACACACAAAATGTTTAACAATCTATGATATCAAAAACCATGTATCTAACAGACAAGACCTCAACAAGTCCGAGGAGAGGATAAGCAAATATACATTTACATGGATTCACTCCATATGAATGAAAAAGAACTAATTCCCTTCAATCTTTATTCAAACAAACTACGAGCCTGTTGGCGCATAAACTCTTTTTTAAACTTTCCACTGCGACTACATGTCAGTGTGGAAGAGAGATGTACACGCTGAAATAGTCTTCCCAGATCTGACAACATTTATGAGCAGGATTTTACAAAACTACTGTGTTCAGCCGACCAGACCCAAGGCTTGGCCTAATGCTTCGTATTCTGCAGCCACTGCATACAAACACAGGAAGGCTGTAATAGACAGCATGACCCCAAGCGCTGAATATTCACAAACCATAATTAAAAGCTTCCAAATATTTTACGAATCCAGAACTCTACAAAGCGTGCCTCCTATTTACCTACGAACTTCACAACGGAACATTACAAAAGGAAAAGGTATTATATATACGACATGGCATGCCATATCATGTCAGACATAAATAACCTACTTACCAAAACGTTATTGCCAACGTGACTAGTAATTGCGTGCATGAAATGTGGATTCTGGTAAATGCCATCAGCTGTCACGCTTCTCTCCGGACGTGTACGTGGAGACCTAAAGGAAATACACTATCGTCAATAAATTACATAACAAAAAAAAAAAAAAAACAAAAAAAAAAAAAAGCACGTCCGTCCAATATATGCACTTTACACTCCGAAATGATCTTGCAACACTTCATTCATGTCGAGATCTAATGACCTCCAAATGCAAGAAAAACGTTGTATACTGATTTTCACTTTCCCAATTCCTACCATCGATTTCATTTCATGTACACTAAAGCACTCAGTTGTTCTTTATTCATCGTCGAAACACGCTATCACTTTAATCAGAATGGAGCATGTAAACTAGAGCGTACCTTGAAGCATTCGGTCTGGTTTTCCGTTTGTTGTTCATTCTGCCTTCCTCGCTCCTGCCGGGGTAGGCGCCTTCACGTATTTTTGTAGGGACCGGAATTTTGGCAAATTTTATTAGCACCCACAAGAAGAAAGATAAGATATTTAAGATTATAAAAATCTTGGGAAGGTGGTTTAACGGCGATTAGATGCGCTAGATGCGAATCAAAGTTTTGTTCCCCCTTCCACAAAATTAATCACCATCCACAAACCTCGTCTCAATATGGCAGCTAAGATTGTGTACACCTTGTAGACATGTGACTACTACACAATACAGCAGCGAACAAACAGCTGTGTCGCTGAAGACGCGAATTGGCAAACGTGCAAGAAATGCGATTCTTTAATATCGCTGATACAGTTGAGAGAATGACGAACAAGCTTATACTAAAGCTAGCTGATCAGGATTAATACAAAATAATTGGTAGACATAACAATCACATTAATTTCCTGGAGTTACACGTTTTCTTCCCGCGATGCAAAATATTTTCCACGTATATCTACGTACAGCTCAATCAATGTATTTTATCGATTGGTTTGAAATCGAAGAACCGGGTATTATATCGCATAGTCGAATACGAATTCAAAAAGACTAACAATTGTTCCAGAAGCCGCCAAAAATAAAAGTTATAACTAATTCTCAACTGTTGAGAAAACCACTGCATCTTTGGTGAAGCTCAAACGTTACGTGTATAATGATAATTGAGAAAATTGGTCATGATTTAGAAACTGATATAAATATTTGTATATGCAAGACAGAGTTAATTCCCTCGAACAATACTTAGTTAACACATTTGCTTTAACACATTCCTACAACCTATTTTAGAATGGTGAAAAGTGCATAGGATCCATGCGGTTTCGGACAGCAAATTACAAGCTTGAAGCCCATGAAGTAGCTATCAATGATCAGAAAATAAATGAAATTTCACATAAGAGATTTCTAGGAATACAAATGAATAATAAATGAAGAGAGAGTGAACATTACCCGCTCAGGAAACACAGACCAGCATGTTTGTACTAAGAGCTATTTTGCCCTTTGTTGACAGGGAAAAAATAATTCTGTCATATTCCGCATATTTCCACTCCATGATCTGGTACAATGTTCTGGCGAAATGTTACAAAAGTGGAAAAAGCTTTCAAAATACAAAAAACGATCTGTGGGATTGATCTCAGATGTTTCAAATCGTATATCCTGTAGGCACCCATTCAAGACACTTGAGACATTGACACTCGCAAATCAATGCAGCCAGTCATTGATAACATTTCTAATCAACAACAAAAATCTTTCCTGAACTAGCTGTAGTATTCACAATCATAACACAAGGCAGAAGCAAAGCCTTAACAAAGACTCAATTACTATCAATATTGTACAAAAAGGAGTTATACAGGCTGGAGTAAGAATTTACAGTAAGCTCCTACCGAATAAAAAAAAGAACATTGACAACCCTCATATATTTAAAAATAAACTGAAACAATTCCTCATAAACCATATTGTACATAATTTAAATGAATTTCTAGAGTTACAAGATTTGTGTATTATATTACAAATTATGAAATTTGTATACTAATGTACATAGTATTGTATATATTTTATGCATATTGTCTGCAGTGCAGTTGGTTTTTTTACCATGAATATTAAATCGTATATCTTGTATTTGTATTATTTCCTGTATTGTTTGTTTTTCTCTTCTTTTTGCCCATATAATAATATATTTATTGATTTTCTCTTGTACTGCAGAATAGTCTGTATAAAATGTAATTTTACAGGGCCAAATAATAATGGGATCAAATGAAACCATACAGTTAGAACCAACAAGAAGTAATGGATGCATACAAAGTAGGAGCATGAGAATTGACAATTTGTTTGATCTATGGGAGAGCATCATGAAAATGTTGAAAACCCTGAACTGGCAGATGCTTGGAGATAAACGCCAAATACCTCATGAAAGCTTGTTTAGAAGGTTTTAACAATCATGATGAAGTGAGAACCTTGTGAATATACTAAGCCCCATATGTATTGCTCCTGTAGGACCACAAAGACCAGAGTAGAATAATTACAGCGTTCACAGAAGCATTTAAGAAGTCAGATTTCCCATCTTCTTTGTGCAAATGGAACGGGCAAAAACATGAATATGTGCTACTATAGGTAATGTCCTATGTCATGCAATCTGCAGTGTTTGCAGCGTATGGATATAGACGGAAAGGTTATAGAGTGAGAACTTAATATAAAAACTCAACACCCATAAAACTATTAACTTAGGTCCCACGAAGTGCAGATGGAAGTAGTTACAAATATAAATATTACAGTCTCAAGAGTTGAAATATACAGGAGATTCACTTCAAATCACACACTGGAAAGTGTAAAATAGGCCTAAGGTGACCACAGTATGATCACTAATAAATTAGATTGATTGATTCATTTTTATTTGGCCCCATTTAGTTACATTATGTACAGAGTGTGTACTTGCGAGACAGGAAAGACAATTTAATCTAATGCCTTCAAATAATTATCCTACATATTACAGTATAAAACATGAAATTGAAAACAATGATAGGCTAATAATGTTGCATACATATTTTCTTGATTAATATCTAGGTCTTAAAGTTACTCACATACTCTTTAACTCAGGCGACTACAGAAAAGATATAAAAAAACACATGGTGCTTGCAGTAGAGTCAGGTGAATACAGTACACACACACACACACAGGTAAAAATAGCATTCCTTCTTACTTGCATGTACAGTGAGGTGACAAATGTCATGGTACTACATCATGTATATGAAGATAGCGATATGCACATATACAGATGGCAATGTGTACACAAGATATAAAACGGCAGTGTATTGGCGGAGATGTCATTTGCACTCAGGAGATCCATCTGAAAAGGTTACCGACGCGATTACGGCCGGATGACAGGAATTATCAGTCTTTGAACGCAGAATGGTAGTTGGAGAGAGACGCATGGGACATTCCATTCTGGTGATCGTTAGAGAATTCAGTATTTGGCCATCCACATTATCAAGAGTGTGCCGAGACCTCCAGATTTTAGGCCTACATCTCACCACGGACAATGCAGTGGCCGACAGCAGCAGAGTTTGCATGAAGTTGTCAGTGATAATAGAGAAGTAACACAGAGAAAATAATCGCAGAAATCAATGTGGGACGTACGATGAACATGCCCGTGAGGCGAAATTTGGCGTTAATGGGCTACAGCAGAAGGCAACAAACACGAGTGCCCTGGCAACAACATATCGCCTACAGTTCCTCTCCTGTACTTGTCACCAGGTCGGTTTTAACCTTGACAACTGGAAAAACGTGGTCTGATCAGATGAGTTCTAATTTCAGTTTGTGAGAGCTGATGGTAGGGTCCGACTGTAGTGTAGAACCCACGAAGACATGGACATAGGCTGTGTTTACAAATTATGGACTGGATCCTCTGGTCCTACTGAACCAATCATTGACTGGAAATGTTTATGTTCAGCTACATAGAGATCATTTGCAGCCTTTCATGGGCTTCATATTCCCAAACAAGGATGCATCATGTCATCTGGCCAAATTGAGTGGTCTGAAGAACATCATAGACAGTTCGAGCGAATTATTTAACCACCCAGATCATCCAACGTGACTCTCATCGAACATTTATGAGACATAATAGAGAGGTCAGTTCAAGCATAAAATTATGCAATGGTGACACTTTGTGAATTGTGGTTTATTAGTCTCATAACATACATAATGAAGATTATTTGATTTAGGTACAGGAGACACGACAAAAGTTTCGTAAAATTTACCACATAGAAACCTGATGTTTACATACAGCATCATAATAATAATGGAATTTTGTTTTATATACACGAAAGGTAGAGATAACAATAATAACAATAATAAAAATAATATCTAAAGATCTAACACTAAATTACCCTCGCTCAAATTATCATATCGTCCTCCAAAAACACCAGAAACTGATGTAGCCTTATTTTTAGGATCTCTGGACCAATATTAAATATAATTTTGGCAATTAATTTGTTATATATTGTCATCCCCAAATACTGTGGAGGCCATTCATACAATTTCAATCTGTGTGTGGAAAGCATAAAATTATTTTTATTTTTTGTGTTGTATGTGTGGTTAAATTGATTTTCCTCAAATAATTTCATAAATGTATATGGAGGGTACAATTAGGATTTGCAGTTGTCGAAATAATATGTGAAAAGATTCTGTTTTCTGCACAGTACATGTGTATCTGTGAATTTTTTCTGAAGTTTCAGAATACTTGAACTTCCCAATAAAATTATTCCATACCTAATGACACATTCAGAATAACTATGGTATGCTATTTTTCGTGTACTCATGTTGGTAGAATTTGCAAGTATCTGCAAATGCAAAACTGTTTAGTTTATTTTATAAGGAGTCAATATGTGTGCTCCAGTTCAAGTTGTCCACATTTAGTCCTAGGAGTTTGACAGTGTCAACTTCTTCCGTAAGTTGATTGTTGTGCTGTATTTTAAGCTCTGCAAATTTTGTGTGTTTGGTTTGGCCCCATATGGTTTTTTGCAATGTTCAGTTTCAACCCATTTAACTGGAAACAGTTGTCTAAGGTATCCAGTGTGCTCACAATGAAGCTTGGAATTCTTTCTGCGTCACCATCTTCAATTAAAACAGAAATATTGTCTGCAAACAGAACTGATGGGGAACTGATATTTGTGGATAAGTCATTTACATAGAATAGGAACAAGATTGGCCCCAAAATGGAGCCTTGAGGCACACCTTGTGATACAGTACTCCACTTGGTAAAATAGTACACCACATTTGAAGTGATAGTTACCCTTTGTTTTCTGTTCTGCAGGTATGAAGTAAGATATTTGAGATTATTGCCCTAAATCCCATATTTATCTAATTTGTAGATAAGCAAGGCATGGTTTACACAGTCGAAAGCTTTAGTAAGATCACAGAAAATGCCAGCAACTTTACTCCTCTGGTCCAGTGCTTTGCATATCTTTTCAATAAAGTTATTTACTGCATCCAGGGTGTTTTTTCCTGGTTGGAATCGAAATTGATTATTTATAATAATATCATTTTTACAATAAAATTTTATATCTGGTTTGCAGCTACTTTCTCAAACACTTTCGACAAGTTTGGAGGAGAAGGAGGAGATTAGTGTTTAACGTCCCGTCGACAACGAGGTCATTAGAGACGGAGCGCAAGCTCGGGTGAGGGAAGGATGTGGAAGGAAATCGGCCGTGCCCTCTCAAAGGAACCATCCCGGCATTTGCCTGAAGCGATTTAGGGAAATCACGGAAAACCTAAATCAGGATGGCCGGAGACGGGATTGAACCGTCGTCCTCCCGAATGCGAGTCCAGTGTGCTAACCACTGCGCCACCTCGCTCGGTACAAGTTTGGAAGAATAGAAATAGGACATTAGTTTCCCATGTCTTCGCTCGACCCTTTCTTGAACAGAGGTCTGACTTCAGCATAATTCAACAAATCAGGAAAGCATCCCTGTTCAATAGATTGATTAATTATTACAGTTAGCGGACGTGCTATTATGTGATACACTGCTTTAATCACTTTAGTCGGTATCCCATCCCACCCAGCTGAGTTTTTATTTTTTAATGATAATATAACATTTGCCACATGCCTTATTGAGACATTTTAAAATCTGTGAGATACTCAGCTCCTTGCTGGAGTCCAAAGGGGTTTACTTTAGTTTGACACTCTACTATATTAACATCTGACTTTGCTACATTTAAGAAGAATTCATTTAAACACTCCAATATTTGAGCTGGGTTTACAATAATTTACTTTAATCCTAGATATTTCATTTCTGTTAATTCTAACACCTAACTCTGATTTGACAACAGACCACACTGCCTTTGTTTTACTTTTGTGTTGTGAAATGTACTTATTGTTTGCCATTTGTTTGGCTGCTTTCACAACTTTTTTGAAGGTAGCTTTATAATGTCTAACATATCCAAAGAAATACATGTTTTTCTTATATGTCAGTTCATTATGTAGTGGCCTCTTCCTAGCACTAGAATTTTTTATACCCAGAATTACCCATTTAACTTTACCAGTGATTTTGTTACATGAAATTCTAAGTGGAAAAGTTTCATTAAACACTCCAAGAAAACTGCTTAAAATTTGTCAAAGTTATTACTACTACTTGAAATACAGCTGTCATAAAGCTATTCAATCTCTGTTAACTTATTTCTTAATAGAGCTGAATTTTTTTCATTGAAGTCCCTTTTCATAGAGCTTCTGTTGCATGGAATTTCTTTGTTAATTTTTGGTACTTCAATGAATAATACAGAGTGGTCATAGATTCCTAGATCTAAGCAAAATTTATGGACATCTTCAAATACATAGTTGGTTATGATATTATCAATATAGGTGGCTGACTGTGCATTTACCCTAGTGACTTGATTAAAGTTTACTATGAAGCCAAAACTTTTTACTGTGTCACTGGATTTCGACACCTCATTGCTTTCACCTAGGATATTAATGTTGAAGTCAGCAGCTATTACAACCTCTTTTCCTTTTTCTTTCTTTAGATTTTTTTTCGTCTGATGGGTGGCTGTAGAGGCGCAGTGTTTCTGCAGACTTGTTGAATCTATACCATGTCGACTTGCTGCACCATTTGGGCACAAGGAGGTCCAACACAATATAAGTAGGTACGTCATGACTTTTGTCACTTCAGTGTACACTCTTCTGCACTACAAAATTCCTTTTCCATAAAATAATCCTTTAGAAGTTGCCAAAATTCTTTTCTTTGGTACTGTCCTGTAGAGTCGTGGGAAGATAGTTTACGAAATGTACACCTGAGTGTTGATGACATGTTTCAGCAGCTCTTGTTCTGTACTTCTTAACTGGCCTTTATTTTTCGTGTCATACGAATAAACATTTGCAGTTTTTCTAGTCAGATACACTGATCAGCCAGAACATTATGACCACCACCCTACTATCGATACAAGCCTGTCCAGACATTAGCAGCGTCGCCTGGCAAGTAATGACTGCGAGTCACACACACACAAGGTGCATGTAGTGCTGTCTGTGTGTAGAAAGGGAAAGGCAGGCTATCTATTAGAGTTTGACCGAGGACAGACTGTGAAGGCCCAGAGGCTCAACACAAGCACTTCAGAAACTGCACAACTTGTCAGATGTTTGAGGGGTGCTGTAGTGAGTGTCTTCAACATGTGTCGAGACCAAGCTGAAATCGTCATGGGGTTGGGCAGCCACACATCATTACAGATGTTGGACGTTGTAGGCTGGGTAGACTAGTAAAACAGGGTAGGTGGCGAACTGTGGTGGAACTAACATAAGACTATAATGCTGGGTAGAGTACAGTTGTGTCTGAACATACAGTGCTCTGAACACTCCTAACGATGGCCTCTGCATCTGACGACTCACCACGACTTAACTATGACTGAAATGGGCATGCGACCATTGGAACTGGATGTCGGCGCAGTGGCAGAACATTTCATGACTGATGACTCCTGATACCTTCTTCTGCTGATGGGAAGGTGCGAATCCGTCGTCTTCCAGGAGATGCGCTGGGGATTCATGAGACCAGTGAAGCTCATGCAAGCCACTATGATGGCCAAGAAGTATCATTCGCTGGTTGCGGATAATGTACATTCTTCATGACAATCATGTTTCTCGACGACAGTGGCGTTTTTGAACAAGATAAGGTGCCATGTCCCAAGACAGGAGTGTGATGAAGTGATTCGAGGAACACAGTGACGAGTTTCAGTTGATGTGCTGGGCATCCAGCTCAACAGATCTGAACCCAATCGAACACAACTGGGATATGAATGAATGTGGCATCAGAGTCATCGCCCTCCTTCCTGGAATTTACAGGAATTAGATTACTTGTGTGTGCAGATGTTGTTTCAACACCCTCCAACAACCTACCAAGGCCTTGTTGCTTCCAGGCCATGACGGGTTGCCTCTGTTATCTACGCCAAAGGTCGACATATAGGCTATTAAGTAGGTGGTCATAATGTTCTGGTTGATCAGTGTATTGCCTCTGAGTTACAGATTTATTGTTCTGTACATATACATGGATGGAAATTTCAACAACTATAGATTGTTGGAAACAGATCTGCATGAGTCTGTTTGTTTTAATTCAGAATGATCCTAATTGTCTTCTTTTGAAACACAAAAATTGTTTTGTATTATTACTTCTCCAGTTCCCCCAAACAGTAATTCTATACTGTAAGTATGATTCAAAAGGAGCATTTTAGAATGTATGTAATAGTTGTTTACTACCATGATATGCTAGTTGTCACAAGATAAGTATTATAGTGCTTAATTTACAGCAAGCATTGTCTATACACTGTCTCCATTTGAGCTGATTGTCAAATGTAATTCCTAAGAATTTTATAGATGTAACGTCTTCCAGTCTCGTTTGATAAATGAATCTATCTATGTGGTCTTCCATTTTTACATTTGTGAACATCATGAATATTGTCTTTTTTATATTCATAATTAGGTTGTTCTGTATGAGTCACTGTAGTGTGTTAGTTGTTGAAATAAACGTGCGTATTTCCAAATTTTCTACTCCATTTAATAATCACATGACATGAGTGTAAAGTATTTTTGATTCTTCTCACTGATTTCAATATTGTTCATAAAAACGTCAAGCAAAATTGGGCAAAGTCCAGATCCTTGAGGTTAACTCTACTCACCATCCCTGATTTCAGATCTATACCCAGGCTCTGTAGTCACTTAATGCTTTCTGCTATATGATTTTATCCAATGCACAGCATGTCCAAATGTGCTACAGTTTCCAAGCCTTGCAGTTAGTGTTTTTGGGTTATTCTAACAAAAGCTTTAGACAAATCCATGAATGTAGCAGGTATCGCTTTTCTTTTGTCTAAAGGCATATATATCACATTCTGCTAGGCCTGAGATAGGGGTTTCAGTAGATTTCGCTATTTCTGAATCATGTTGTGCCAAAATCAGAATGCTATGTTTTCCTAGGAACGTATTCAGCCTGCTACACATATGCATATCCTGTATTTTCGAGAAACCAGGGATTAAAGATACTGGTTGTAGTTATCTGGATCATCTTTGTCACCTTTCTTGTATAATTGTAATACGTTACTTAATTTGAATTTCTCTGGAAATACACCTTTTCTGAATGAACAGTTTGCTATATCCAAAAGTGGTTCATTTATTTATTCATTCACATGCTTGATTAGGTAATTTTATAGTTCATCATCTCCTGCAGACTTCTTAGATTTTAGTATCTCACTGGTTCCAGGAACATTGAGTGGGATGGTCACCCAAGTGTTTCAGTATGCTTTGAGCCCATTTGGTTTCTTCCACACTTAAAATTTTTTACAGCATCTATGAAAGTGTTGTTGAGTATATTAAAAATTTTTGTTGCACCTGTAACTACAGTATTCTCAGCTTTCATTGATTAATATGACTACACGTTTCAGTGTTGATTATGTCCCACACTGCTTTACTTTTATGATTGGAATTTGTTACAGCTCTTTTTATTGAATTGGTTCTTGCTTCTGTTATTAATTGCATGTACTTCTGATATCATTTATATGTCTTCATGTTCCACATTGGTTTGAGTATCTTTACTCTAGTCCCGTTCAATTATGTTTTTTGGTAGTTCATTGCCTATACACTGACCCTGCTTTTCTGATGGGTTATTTGTGTGAATACTACATGAAAATCATGCATTAGTGTGTTAAGAAATGCATCATACTTCTCATTTGTTCCTTGTGCTTGCATTTTTCAGTCCTTTTTTTTTCCTCGGTGGTATTTTAAAATGTTCATGATTTATAGATCGTTAATCCTGATTTCTTTCTTGCCTTGCTTGACTTCTCTTTTAGAGTTCCTATTTTTGTAGATACAACAAATTAATCCAAGTTGATTAGAGATAACTGTCTGCAGAACTTCTGCTGTTTTCAATATTAGTGGTAATGTTATCAGTGATGACCTGACTTTAATCAGTCTCCCTTGTAGGTTCATTTATTATTATTTTAATACTAAACTGTAATAACGTTTCTTTTAAATCTCGTTTTGGTTTTGTTTCTTTAGTCATGTCTATAATGTATTTCCCAGGTATTATAACATCTTTAATTTTGAACTTCATTAATTAATTTGTTCGTTTTTTTAGGAATGCTGCAATATTACCACTTGGTGACTTGTATACACAGAAACTTCTTAGTGCTTCATCCATTATGCTAATATTTTAAAGTATTTTTCTATGTGTGCTAATATGTTTATACATATACAGTAGTCAGTGTTTTGTATATTACCAATTTTTCTTCTTACATCTAGCAACACTCCCACTTTTATATTTTGATCTGCAGAAATAATTTATCAGCTCATAGTATCTTTTTAACAGATTGCAGAGTTCTGCTATGTTTAGGACATGCTAACAATGGCTTAATATATTTGGGAGTGGTTCGCTTGGAGAATTTCTATGGCCTACATGGTGAATGTGCAATACTTTAATGTTATTTTGCTTTTGATGATTCCTGAGTTGTTGGAAATCAATTATATTTGGAGACTGACGTGCACTACATTGTATTCACTATTATTTGTCGTTTTCCTCATCTTTTTCATTGGCTTGGAATAAAAAATCTTATGCTAAGTAGTGGGGAACTTGTCCTGCATTGGACGAAATCCATGTAGCTTTCCTTTCTGTTTGTTCAAATTTTCTCAGTCGTGATAAAACGTAAAATTGAGTATCTCATCATACAGGGAATGTTCAAAATATATCTTTTAATGGAGTGTAATTACTGGCTACAAAAAAAGTGTATAAAATCAGTTTAAAACTTATAAAGGATTATTCTCCATGGTCGTGTCTGCTTCGTTTATGTACTGAATGGTTGACCTCATAAGTACAACGAGCCTGAAAGAAGAAATCAGAACCACCAAACACCAAAACAAGAAAACAATGCAGTACAGGGGGATCCCATAAATTCGCAGTGTGGATTCTGTAACAGCTGAAGAAATCCGTATAGAAACAGTAAGAATATTAGCCAATACAAAACCGCCGAAAAGTAATATAACTGTGGGTGAGAGAAGAGCTTTAAAACTCCTGAATGATGACGATAGTATTTTGGTTCTCCCAGCTGACAAAGAAAGCGCAACGGTGGTTATGGATGTGGCCGACTATCGGAGTAAAATTACTGATCTGCTGGATCCGCAAACATATAGGAAGCTGAATAAGGACCCCACTAACAGCGTTCTCAGAACTGTGTCGCAGTTAATAAAAAAGTCCTCCATTGAAGAGAGTGTACAGAAAGGTCTCTGCAATTCGGTTGCCCTACCACCGAAGCTTTATGGATTGTCCAAAATTCATAAAGAAAATGTGCCGTTAAGACCGATACTAAGTGCCATTGGTTCGCCCACCTACTCGTTAGCCAAGTTTTTGACTACGCTGCTAAAACCACATGTGGGCCGTTCGGACTCTTATATAAAGAATTCGACACATTTCATCAGCAGATTGAATGGCATAGTGGTCCAGCCGGAGGACATATTGGTCAGCTTCGATGTGGTATCGCTGTTTACTATGGTTCCACTTAATGATGTATTGAAACAGCTGGATCGAATTTTTCCTGCCGATATTTCAGAACTGTTTAAGTGTTGTTTGACGACCACATACTTCAAGTGGAATGAACAGTTTTATGAGCAAACGGATGGCGTGGCTATGGGAAGCCCCCTAAGTCCCGTTATTGCAAACTTCTTTATGGAGAAATTCGAGGAACAGGCCTTAGGTACTGCCAGCAAAAAACCAAATGTATGGTTCCGATACGTGGATGACACGTTTGTGCTGTGGAGACATGGTAGGGAGGAACTAAGCCGGTTCCACGACCATCTGAACAGTATAAACTCGAGAATTCAGTTTACAATGGAGGAGGAGGTAGACGGCAAGTTACATTTCCTCGATGTGCTTGTTTTTAGAAACGAAAATGGTAGTTTGGGCCACTCAGTATACCGCAAACCCACGCACACGGATCGTTATTTGCACCGGGATTCGAACCACCACCCACAACAGAAGCGGGGTGTTATCAAGACGTTAGCGGACAGAGCTAGAAATATTTGTGAACCTGAGTTGCTCGACGCTGAGATGGAACATCTCCACAATGCACTAATGAAGAACGGATATTCGTCCGCCGAAATAAAACGTGATTTGTTGCACCCACGCAGAAATCATACTGACGTACAGGCTACTGCAAAATCTAAGGTTTTCCTGCCGTTTGTTAAAAATGTAACGGAAAGAATAGGGAGGATCTTGACGAAGCGGAATATTACCGTAATTTACAAGCCCACCAGGAAGATACAGGAATACCTTAAGCCTGCCAAGGACGCTCGCAAACCACTGGAAAAAGCTGGAGTGTATAGGATCCCATGCAGCTGTGGTGATGTTTATGTGGGTACCACTAAAAGAACTGTTTCTAAACGTTTGGAAGAGCATAAGGGAAATTGCAGAAGACGAGAAACGGAACGATCAGCTGTTGCGGAGCATGCTTTCCAGCCAGGGAACCACAATATTCGTTTCGAGGAGACGCAAGTACTAGCGGCCACAAGCGGATATTACGAAAGGCTCTACAGGGAGGCAATCGAAAGCGCTAAACACCCTAATAATTTCAGCCGTAAGGAGGAGGGTGTGAAATTAAACGGCGCATGGATGCCGGTGTTAAAGAAGATGTGTACCACCCGCCCACTACTGGGTGATGGCAACGACGATCGACGGCGACGGACAGCGGCCAATTGCACTGACGTTTTCAAAACACGTGACGTCACGCCGCGGCGTGGGAGCGCGCGGACACGGAATTTAGCGGCAGTCAGTAGCGAGCCAGTGGGTGTGTTGCACCTTCCATTGAGCTACGGACCCCCTTGAAGATGTCTCCCGCAGTCGGAGACGAAACGTTGGGAATCGACACAGAATTCGTCAACCGACCACGGCATAACAGCCCGGATAATTATAAAGGACATGATATTTCCGGCCGTGATAGTCTACATTTTAGCTTCCAGTATTGCTGGCCCCATTTTCTCTGAAACAACTGCAGACATTACAGATTATATGTGCATCTTCAATAACTATGCAACAAAATAGAGCAACATTTCAAACATCTAACTATTCCATGGAACTTATAACCATTTTCTTTGTTGACCAAATACTCTCAAACATATGTGGCGTCTTCAATCAGCTGACCTAACCCCCTGAATTTTTCCTTATGGGGGTATATTATAAGCAGGGTGTCCAAGAATAGGATACAGACAACTGGAAAACTCCGTGAAGCCGCTACACATGAAATAAGCAACGCTGGCAAGGATTCACTTGACAAAAAGTCGTGGGATATGGCGTCCCACTATTGATTCAATTTGTATGACTCAATAAAGGTGCTCAGTGCACTTAGAGAAAGAAAGTCCAATGTGTGTGAAAATCAACTGATTGCTAAAACAGTGGAAAAAATTCGCAAACATCTAATACAATGAAAAATATTACAGAGAACTCTGTCAGTGGAATAACAAGTGATGCATATAAATGGAAAACTGTTACCCATAACAGAAAATCAGAAGTGTAAGTCCTACAAAGAAAGCTGAGAAAAATAATTTCTTGTTGATAACTTGTAAATAATTTCTTGAGATAACTCGGGATAGACTGTTTTGCTGAGGAATATTATCCCGAGGTAACTTGGACTCCTGATTTTCTCGCGTTCATGCGCCAGCATCGCGATTATACTCGTTATTGTTCCTTCCGCTGCCGCTAGATAGCGTCAGCGACCAGCTATAGTCGCTGTTCCTTCTGCTGCCGCTAGTTGGCGTTTTTCGTGTTTTACTACCTTGTATTGCTGCTGGGTGTTGCCCTTTAAGCCTTTAGGAGACTTGGGAGTTGAGGGGTATTTTCCAACCAGATTATACTCGCGTCAGTAGCGTTGCTATTGTCGTTGCAACAATTATGCAACTTTTATTAGCGTTTTGTCGCAGTTTTCGTAGTATTACGCCTGTTTGGAGTCATGTAAAATGGATAGTGATCATTCCAGTGACGAAGAGCAGCGCGAAAGCAGCTACGTTTCGGAATCTAGCGATTTCTCTTTTGAAGTTTCGTCAAGTGAAGAAGAATGTGAAGAGGACAGAGATATAGATTGGTCTCAGGTGAGAGTGTGGCATGCTGCCAATCCTAATTCTGACTGTGCTCCTCCAAGATTTCCGTTTTCTGCTGAAACTGGTTGTACGATTCCATTTGCTCATGATGAACTTCAAATATTTGAACACTTTTTTGATAGGGATTTGCTGGGAATAATACAGGTGGAAACTGCTAAATATATGAGCCAATGTGTTTTAACCACTGGCTGCAGCGTTCTGTCACCATCATGTGAAGAACTTCGAATTTTCTTTGCTCTAATTATTTTACAAGTGCTGTACAGAAACCTGAATTGCAAATGTACTGTTCACAGCAGGCAAGCATGTCAACTCCATTTTTCAATTACATTATGTCCTACAGGAGGTTTTGCCAAATAAAAAAGTATATTTTTTTCTGACAATGTAATATATGATGCCGCAAATCACCCAAATCCTAAGTTGAACCAAATTTTGCAAGTTTACCAGCACCTTGAAAATAAGTTTAAAGGCTCTTGTGTTCCTGAGTGGGACATTACGGTGGATGTAAGATTACCTTTGTACAAGGGCAGATTCGGTTGGGTACAGTATATCCCGCTGAAAAGGGTGAGATTTGGAATAAAATTCTACATTGTGTGTGAATCGTCTAGCGGATATGTGTGGTCCCTGATTATTTACATTGGAAAAGGGACAAACCTGGATGCAGACTTCATGGACTTTTCAGTGTCGTCACAAATTGTCTTGGCACTTGCAAAAAAAACTCCTGTAACAAGCTTACTGTATAACGACAGATAACTTTTACACGTCTCCACAGTTAGCAGATTTCCTAATTTTGAAGTCCACTGAAAGTTATGGAATAGTAAAAATGACAGAAAGAAACGCTACAATCTCTCCGAAATCTAAAATTGCAGCTGAAAGACAAGGAAAAGTACTGGCTTTGCGTTGGAAGGACAAGAAAGACGTGGTACTTCTTTCAATTGTCCACACAGGACATGGTGGAGATTCAGAAAAGTTCGAAGAAAATAATAAAGCCAAAGCTTGTGCTTGACTACAGCTGTACAATGGGAGGAGTGGATTGTGCCAGTCAAAGAATGACATCATAGCCAATACCCTGAAAGCAAGGTATGAAATACTACAAGAAAATCTTTTTCCGTTTGCTGGAAATTTATGTGTGGAATTCGTTTGTTTTATATGAAAAATCTGGAGGGAAAAAAGACTCACTGGAATTTATGTTGACCTTCTCAGAAAAAAATAATTGAGAAGTACAAAAGAAGTGTCATTTCTCCTAAGCCAAGCCAACCAGGACGAATGCCTCACCCTCTTCAGTTGACAGAAAGACATTTCCCAGAAGTCATCGGGCCAACAGAGAAAAAGAGCAATCCAACACAAGTGTGGATAGTTTGTTCCAAGAAGCAGGATACACTTGGGAAGCGCATCTGGAGAGAAACATGGCACTATTGCCCCCAGTGCAAGGTCCCATTGTGCTTCACACCACGCTTCAGAATCTACAACACATCAAAGGATTTGACATGTGGTTGTAGTGTGTGATTCTAATCTTCTATATCTTATCTAACTTCTTATTTGTATTTTTTTAATCTGTGTGATAAATAACATATTTTAACGAAGATTTGTGGAGATTTTTGAGAGCCCCAATAATCTTGGGTTAATGCTGTTTAGTTACTCCAAACTGCAGTATCTCCTTTGATTTTCAAGATAAATATAAAAATGAATTGTTGATGCAAACTATTTTCAAGAGAGTGTAAAAATATCTAGAAAAAAATGGATAAGATTTTGAAAGTTTTGTGTCATAAATAGGTATGTTAAGAAATTTAAAATGTTAGTTTGCCAAATGGTAAGACTGATGTTGAATCTGAAATTCTATCCCATTAGCTACATAAGCATTTTAAAATTTATTGAGCATGACAAGAAATGTGGCTGAAGGTGAAACCACTGATAGTTATAAAAAGAGTCTTCTCCATGTGGGCACAAACTCTAATTGCAACAACAATGAAATAGAAATTGTGAGTGAAATACAAAATCTGATTGCATCAGCGAAATCTGTGTAAACAATATCCATGTTGCAATAATGTTTATAGACTTGAGGGAAATCCTATAAAGCAAGGGAAACTGATATATTCAGATGGGGTGACAAATCAAAGGTACAATTTGATAATGAAATGTGGTGATGGTGAAGTGTATAAATATCAAGGGAAGATTTCACATCAAATCATAGTCAACACCACACCAAGAGCTGCTGACAACAGGTTTCTAACCTTTACTTAAACGTCAGTCAGTCAGAAACAAATTAAATGAAATATATATCTTAAACACAAAACTCTGCCATATCTTCTGCATTTCTTCTGTATAAATGAGCACTGACTCACACTAGCTGCAACTTACTTGTTCATTCCTGAAGTATATGTTCTATCACATACTTACTACAAGACTTAGATTAGCCATGGAGGAGTAACTGTATTTGTAAATAAAATGTTTAAAATTAGACTTGACATACTGAATGTTGAAATGTTTCCCCAAGAGCAAGTTATTGAAATTTTAGCTGCATTATTTTCTTGTATTAAGATAATACTTGTCTCTTTCTTAACCCACAGTCAGGTGTTATTGTATTTACTGAAAATGTTGACAGTCTTACTAATTACCTGGAAATGAAATATAGGGAACTTCAAACTTCCGTTTATTTTAAATATTTGTCTTGACTTCAGATACAAAATTCAGACTGTGGCCTGCTATTTGAACTTTATGGATAACTATCGAAAGTGTTAACTATAGTGTACAGCAACCCTCATATGCTTGTAAGTTCATAAGGTTAAAACAGATTACATTATGCACTTGAGGGACATGTTATCCAAAGTAAAGTGGGAAAGTCTGATTAACTATGACTGCACCAACAATACCTTTGTTATGTTTATTGATACTCTCCCTAACGTACTTGATAAATGTTGCCTCAAAGTAACTACAAGGGTTAAAAGTGACTGTTCATCAAAGAAACAGAATAAACTGCACTGGTGTAGCCAGGACCTTGTCTAAAATGACTCAGAGATGAACTTTTTGCCCTGTACACCATAATAAAAGGTGGCGATCCTGTTATGAAGCAGAGATGCACAGCTGGAAAAAACCATGGTGGAAATACAAGTGGCAAAGAAGAGAGTCAATGATAACTTCATTTAAAATTGCCACAACAAACGCAAAGCACCCTTAATGGTTCTCCATAACATGGAAACACAGAATCAAGCAATTAAATGCAGTCTCACCTGAGGTGCTACACAAATTTTTCATACACTTTGCAAATCATGGAATATGTGTTACCTCAGAAAGAGATGAAAATGATTCTGAAGATACTTTGGTCAGGATAGGCCTACCTGATTTGAGATTCATTAATTACAAGTGGACACAAGGTGGTTAGCAGATTGTATGTCAGAATGTACCTAATCTAGGTAGCTCACATTCTGAAGATATCTATAGCTTATTAAATGACATCCAAAAGCATGTCATTGATATTATAGTGTCTCCTCTGAACTTATCTTATAAACTGCATGCTTCAGTCTGTGAAAGTCCGTACGCCCTTAAATCCACAATTGCTGTCCCATTCTATTAAAAAATAGATAAAAGCAGACCTCGCAGATACAAGCCAATATCCCTCATTTCTGTAATATGTTGGGTCATAGAACACTCAGTGAAAGAGCAACTATGCAGCTACATAGAAAACAATAAACCAATCTCTTCTTAGCTATGTGGCTTTTATCCACCACTGAAATCTAAAAATCTCTGGTTATAGATGTTCTGAAATGCTTTGAAAGCAATTCTTTAACCTGAGTTATGACCCCTGATCTGCGTAGGGAATTTGATAGTGTTCCTTACGATATCCTAATAAAAAAAATGACAAATATGGAATCAAGGATTATGGACCATCACTAATCAAATCATATCCTTTAGACAGGAAACAAGTTATCACTGTAAATTACTTGTTGCCTGTTACTACAGGACCTCACATGGTGCTGTACTGAGCAATTTTCTTTTTCTTATGCACATGACGATCTCCCTATAAGATATGTACTTATGTCTCCATAGTAGTTATAAAAAAATTTCTGATATTAAATAAAGACAAAACAGAAACAATATACTCCACAAACTAAGTGAAAAAGTAAATGAGCCATACAGAAAGGTAGTGTCTAAGATAGAAGTTCGGATTGTGTCTCTCCACAGAAATGCGAATTTTGGTCCAAAAAGAAAAGTGTGGGACTTGAAGAACGAAATTACCAAGATAAATGAATACATTAGTAGTTTGCTCTGAGAATGTATCTGACGAAACTTCAAGAAAGATGATTGAACTGAACATGCAAAGTTTTATGTATGAGGATAGTTCGACCACTCTGGAAAAGTGGACTAAATTGAAGTTAAGCAACCGCAAAATATGTGCAAAATCAAGTAAATTTTGCGAGAAACGTAAGTTTTGTCCACGAAACCTTCTTTCAAGTGTTACGTACAATAGTTTAAGAAAGTGAAGTATGCAGTTATCATAAGCCATGTAAAAAGAAAATGTTTAGAGTGAGAAAGGCTCGACAAGAAAATCTGCTGAAGCAGACAAATACAAAATCCAACATAAATATGATAAATGAATAATTGCTGACCACTAGTTGTTCCATTTAACTATCAGCTTGTCTGATGAAAATAGGACGAAATAAACAGTGCAAAAAAGACACAAGGACAGAAAAGATTGGCCTACATTTTCCAGCTCCAAATCAGCTATTGAAATTGAAGTATATGTTGATAGCCAAAAGTGTAACATAGCAAATTATTTTTGTAATAAAAGCAAGATGAACCCGACTTTCATAGTGAGACCGGGTGCAAAACTCTGTACAGCAATATCAATAAGTCACAAAAAATTTTTGCAGTAAATAATAAATACTTTTTCCTTTTACCTGGAAGTAACAAACGATGTTGTGAGAAATGAGGAACGACATTTAGAGCTCTCGCTTAAAAGAAGACTATATAAGCCAAGAAATACTGATGTAATCGTTTTTCAGTTCCACATCATTAGGATGTTGCAAAATGGTCCTGTATTAACAGAGAAATGCAAAGTGTAAATAGTGAGATTAATATAGATATGCAGCCCATTTTAAAATGTGACTTCTGTACATATAAACAAAGTGGGAAAGACATTTCATACTAAAAGTGGTTTCCATCTATGTAGATCAGTAAAAAGATTTCTAATGACAATATTTTATAAGTAATAAACACAAAAACAAAAGCAAATTCCAGCATCTCAAAGGTCATTCCCCTCAAGGACATGAAGTATGTATTATTAGGATAATCTGATGCGCAATCTGCTGACAATAAAGCATTGACATTGCAAGACAAATATGATGTTAACACAAGGAAACATCCCAAATGCTTGAAGTCTATAAGGAAATATAGCATTTGTGGTAGAACCAACACCTGCAGTAACTGAAACAGCACCACAATCAACAACAACAGCAATGGCAGCATCAATAAAGTTAGCAGCAGCCACAACTGCAACAGTAAGACACTCACCACAGTCGAGTGACCGATGTGAGAGGTGAAGAAAATCAGTCCATCTTAAGTACCTGGGATAGAGCATGACACCACAAAACGTAAATAAAACTGCAATCAGTTCTTATCCAACTCACTTGCAGATCTTATGCCTAACATTCAGTGCCTCAGAAATAAATTATAATACCTTGAGGTAGCAATAAATGTTGCAAACACTGACTCCATGTTAATTATGGATCACTGGTGCGCACGTATTTAATGTAGTATATATAAGTTGGCACGGCAATGTTGTAGAAAAAATGGAGGTGTATGTATGTATGGGTGTATGTATCAGGTATGGGTGTAAAAGAAAGTGTGATGCCCAGTCATTGAGTGTGGAAAAGAATTTTGAAGCAGCAACTGTACAGTTGTGAATACAAGGAAAAGTCATAGTTGTAGCAATATGTGGATCAAATACTGGGAATAGAGACATATTTGGGGAAAAGTGTGTTACATGTGTAGCATACAACATGTGTAGAAGAATTTTTTTCTGCATAAACTGTGTAGACCTTACAAACATCCAAACTAAAGAGTTCTGGATGGTTCAAATGGCTCTGAGCATTATGGGACTTAATATCTGAGATTATCAGTCCCCTAGAACCTTGAACTACTTAAACCTAACTAACCTAAGGACATCACACACATTCATGCCCGAAGCAGGATTCAAACCTGTGACCGTAGTGGTTGCGTGGTTCCAGACTGAAGCGCCTAGTACCGCTTGGCCACACTGGCTGGCAGTTCTGGATGGAAGTACAGTCCCTAATAAATACAAATTACGCATATAGATCCTTTTCTTCAACTTTCATTCGATATTTTGAAATGTGTTTTCCAAAGAAGCTGTCAAGAATCAGATCCCACAGCAATATAGAACCCAATTCTTGGATCACAGCTGGCATCAAAACTTCTTGTGGGACTCTAAAGAGTCACCTGTGGGGATCATAGCATAGTTCAGCTATTTAGAGCTACAGTGCAAAAAACCACAAAAAAATCTTACACACATTGTAAATCTTGTCTTGAACACACCATGGTAATCTGGCACGTAATCCATATTGGTATACATGGCAGCTGCTGGACCAGAAAAGAAGAACAGCACTGCTTGCCCCAAATAGGAGATATTTACCTAAAGTGTTACATACACATCAATTTTATTATTTAAATCTAGATTTAGGTTTCCTCTGTACTTGTTAAGTTTTAAGAAAGTATAGTTAGTCATTTTAATTTTCTTACATTATATCTGAAGTAATGTTAACAATACATGCGTCCTCACGACCTGGGGCAAGGTTACCTAGTAACCTGACAGTGCATACAGTTTGTATTTTGAATCCAGCCTCGAAATGTCTGTTTGGACTGACCTATTGCTTAGTGTACAGATTATGCTATGTATTATCAAAATCTGTAAGTGGGGTTCTATGCCAGCACTGCTTTCTCAACTGACTTTGGTGTGTTGAAGGTAAGGTTTGCAGTGTGTGTATAATTTTTTTTGTGGCTTTCCTCGCACCACAGCTCTCAATAGTTGAATTGTACAGTTCTTTGCCCCATAGATACACAGTTCGGTATCCACAGATGTGATGAATGCAAATTTTGCAATATATTGAAGTAAGTTCTCAAGTAATGTTTTTTAATTTCCAGCATAGCTCTGCGGGATAAGACCATACCCTGATCAATATGTACATTCTTTTTATTATAAATTTTCTGATGATACCCCTGAAGAGCATCAATAAAAATACTGTTTCCCCTCTAAACTGTGACAGCTTTAACAGACATGCCATGTAGTGGGAAGATTGTACATGTTTTTAATTGCTAAGTGACTATTTAGGCAAATATCAGTTTCTGATAACATTTATATTAAGGAAAATCGGAAAATACTGTCTTTCATTCATAAATTTTACATCATTTTTGCAAATCTAGTGCAGAAATGTTGTGTGACATAAAATCTTTATTGAACATAAGCATACAAGTATATAAAGTTATATTGCTATATATTGTATGACCTTGTATTGTCTCGTTTGTACACTTTTATATACATATTTTTATGTTCAATTTCCTTCAAGTAGTTCTCCATAACTTCATACGTCTGTATGTATCTTAACTACTCCTATGTAATATTCAAATAATACAACATATCAGGATTGCCATACACTTTATTACTAATCTAATGCATGACTTCATAAAATAAAACGCAAAATACATCAACCAAAGGACAATCGCAAACTAACTTTCAATGTGCACACTTCACTCTGGTGGTGGCAGCTCGCACACAGCCCTCTCCCCCACCTTCATTGGGTAGAGTGGAGCTCCAGGGATGTACATATATTTGTGTGTTATGTGTTGTACAGCCCTAGAATGCCTTACATGTATCTGAGGCTTCACCTCTAGAGTTGTGTGATGTATGACCGGTGGCATGGTTCTTTCCCACATCGTTTCTTCTTTGTGTTGTTTCTGCAAAGCAGGTGCTATTTCTTCCTGTCGTCCATTCTCTATTTCCCTGTCTGAATTAGCATGTGCATAGGTTTCACCCAGTTATTGAAATAGTTTGTCATTTACCATTGCACTCTGTCTGCATTGTGAGCTCACCTCTTGTCAACACGTCATAAGGTTCCGAGTACAGTGGTCACAGTAGCGGTCGTACTACTGTAATCCCTAACTGCACATAAGACCAGGAACTAAGTTCTTTGTGTATGAATGGGCTGCCTTCACCAAGTCAGAATCCCATTGCTGCATGTCTTCACAACTGCTTTACCATTTATGTAGCATGTTAGTAGTAGGGCATTAGTGGTTCTGACCCATTTTGCTTTGCACAGGTTTCATGTATTCAGGGGCAACCCTCTCCTTCCCACGGATACAAGCAAACTTCTGATATCAAATTAATTGATTAATTAATTAAATCGATAAATTAATTAACCCTTCCCCCTCAGAGAAACCACCTGGACTCCCCCCTCCCCTCCTCTCCCAGAAGAAAAGAGCTGGCGGGAAAATCGCACAGTATATACTGAGCTGTTGGTGTGGAAGGTCGTATTCTTTATTTTTGGAAATTATGGATGTTATCCTGCTGGAAAATTTTCTAGAAATTGGGGGGAAAAGGCTATGTGTTTGCTCACCTTGATGTGCGAGGATCAACTTCGCTAGTGCACAATGTCACCACCAGAGGACATCACTCTCCCCACCCCTCATACCCCCACACCCTTCCTCCTCACTGCTCCAACAAAAAATTGGTGGGAAAAGTCGCTGAGCTGACGGTGTGGAAGGATCCCATGACAAGAAATTCAGTTACACTGAAGAGGCATAATAATAATAATAATAATAATAATGTATTGTTTATTTATAAAATTTAATTTGCATACCAATCTTTTATTTGATGGGAAAAGCACATCATTCTCTGTTGTTTTAATTTTGGAAAATGCAGGTCTTGTTAAACATGTTGAAAAAAGTAATTATGTACTCAAATAGATAGTTTTTCCCTCATTGTACAAGGAATACCGTCATGAAATAGGCAAAAAAACACTCACCACATGTAGTTACAGTGGTCACTTTCTTCCATGAAAAATCATTTGCGCTATAGCTGTGATGTAAGACCAGAAGCAACCTGTTTACTTTGTAGTAGGAACACCGCCAAATTTCAGCAGGTATTTATGTTGTCACAGTTGTCAAATTCCCAATCACTACAAGTCTACTAAGTGTTTCTTTGTTTTTTCTTTCTTAGGTACTGTAGAATTCCAAAGCTAGAATAGGAGAATAAGAAGGAGGAGTAAGTGTCCGCTGTGTGTTAGGGTAGAAACAACAACAAATACGAAACTTCGTGGCAGATTAAAACTGTGTGCCCGCAAAAGGCAAAGGTCCCGAGTTCGAGTCTCGGTCGGGCCCACAGTTTTAATCTGCCAGGAAGTTTCATATCAGCGCACACTCCGCTGAAGAGTGAAAATCTCATTCCGCTAACAACAAATACTTCTGCAAGACAATATCCACCAGACTGTATTGAGAAGCAATGAGCACGTATGCTTAAACTACAATCCATTCCACTGTAATTGCCACAATTAGATGTCAGAGAATGTGGAAACTTCCTTAGGCTATCGCCGCACATTGGCCACACCGATAGCTGCACGCTTATGTCCTGGCATCCACACGTTGGCTGTTCTCGATGCTCAGATGTCGGAGAGAATGCCGCCATAACCGCCCAGCCGTCAATCAATCTGTTAATACAGGAGAGATAATTCTCAGGTGCAAACACTCACCATATTGTATCTTCTGAAATTCCGACGTAAAAATCGGAGAATACTCACAAAACACGCTGTCACAAAGGCTGTCCAACGCATACTGCCTATTAGTTATGTATTCATTCGCCCAGAAGACGCCACGATCTCAGACACAAGCTACATTTTTGTGGGCGCACATCCACCTAAACATTTTACAGCCACTGGGCGACACCGACTGCAGTCCGGAAATCTTGCTAATCCCTAAAGAAAGCCTCAGTCATAGGCTTCCTATGAATGCGCCAAGGCGCAGAAAGGAGTCGTCCAAGGAAACCAGTCACATATTTATCAATGTAGTAATTCACAGTATTACGATTATGCCAGTTTGACAACGAGCAAAGTGCTGGATGTACCTCCTCATGACGACTGCAGCACCGTAAATATCAATTTCCCACATAATTTTATGATCTCCTTATGATTGCAGATAATTTTCCACGTAAAATCTATCATACTCTTTACGGCTATCGATCCATCGAAATTGCGATTTTCCACGTCAGATCCATATCTCTCCTACGACCAGGCATACCTCATCCATGTAATTATTCTTTCGAGGCGACGACGATGATGACTATGTTTGGTTTGTGGGGTGCTCAACTGCACAGCCACCAGCGCCTGTACGCATTCCTATCTGAATGTCATGGCTGGCTCTCCTGAGGCTATCAATAGTTCTAATGGAATGTCGTCTACTCCTGGGGCATTTTTCGACTTAGGTCCTTCAATACTCCGTCAAATTCTTGATGCAGTAGCGTATCTTTCATCTCATTTTCATCAATGCCCTCTTCCATTTCCATAATATTGCCCTCAAGTACATCTCCCTTGTATACACCCTCTTTATACTGTTTCCTCCTTTCTGATTTCCCTTCTTGGCTTAGGACTGGTTTTCCATATGAGCTGTTGATATTTATACAGGTGGTTCTCTTTTCTCCAAATGCTCTTTAATTTTCCTGTAGGTGGCATCTGTCCTACCTCTACTGATATCTGCTTCTACAGCCATACATTTGATATGTACCCATTCCTGCTTAACAATTTTGCACTTTGTGTCGATCTTGTTTTTCAGCCCTTTGTATTCCTTTTCGCCTACCTCATTTATTGAATTTTTATATTTTTTTCCTTTCATCAATTATATTCCATATCTCTTGTGTTACACACGCATTTCTACAAGCCCTTGTTTTTTTATGTACTTCATCCTGTGCTGCCTTCACCATTTGACCTCTCAAAGCTATCCATTCTTCTTCTGCTGTATTCCTTTCCCCTGTTCTTGTCAGTCATTCCCTAATGCCCCCCTGAAACTCTTATAGCCTGTGGTTTTTTCAGTTTATCCAGCTCCCGTCGTCATTAATTCCTAATTTTTTTGCAGTTTCTTCAGTTTTAATCTGCAGTTCATAACCAATAAATAGTATTGAGAGTCCCCATCTGACCTGGAAATGTCTTGTAGTTTAAAACCTGGTTCCGAAATCTCATTATATAATCAATCTGAAACCTTCCAGTGTTTCCAGATCTCTTCCATGTGTACAACTTTCTTTAATGATTCTTAAACCAAGTGTTAGGTATGATTAAATTATGCTCTGTGCAATATTCTTTCCTCTTTCATTCCTTTCCCCCAGTCCATATTCACCTATTACTTTTCCTTCTCTTCCTTTTCCAGTCCTCCATCACTATTAAATTTTCGTCTCCCTTAACTATCTTAATAATTTCTTTTACCTCATGGCATACAAACTTGTACTACTATGGTGGGTGTGGGCTTAGTTATCTATGTTGGCTACAGTAATGCATTCACTATGTTGTTCATTGTTGCTTATCTGTGTTTCTATTTTTGTATTTATTATTAAACCTACTCCCACATTACCCTTATTTGATTTTGTATTTATAACCCTGTATTCACCTTACCAGAATTCCAGTTCCTCCTACCAGAGAACATCACTAATACCCCCTTTATCTAAATTTAACTTATCCATGTCTATTTTTTATTTTTGTAACACTCCTACCCAATTAAGGCATCTGGTATCTCATGCCCTGATCTGTAGAATGCCAGTTATGTTTCTCCTAATAACGACATCTCCAGAGTGGATGACCTCATCATTTAACCATCACAGTACAGGTGCAGATACGACTGTCATTTGCCCTTGCTTTCAGCCATTCATAGTACCAGCACAACAGGATCGTATTGGTTAATATTACAAGCCCAGATCAGTCAGTCATCCAGACTGCTGCCCTTGCAACTACTGAAAAGGCTGCTATCCTCTTCAGCAACCACACGTTTGTCTGGGCTCTCAAGAGATACCCCTTTGTTGTGGTTGCACCTACGATGTGGCTATCTGTATTGCTGAGACATGCAAGTCTTCCCACTAGCGACAAAGTCCATGGTTTCTCCTAGACACTTTAACTTGTCTACTTTCAATATTATACCGAAATTGATGATTAACACTCTCAGTACTGGCCCAATATTTTTCCATGTCCACAGAATCTAGGAAATTTCAGCTGAGTACAATAAAAATATAAATACAAAATTAACGCTATTTTAAGCCCATTTTGTCTTCTTTAATATGCAGCTACGACTAAAATTCTGTCTGGTATAAGATGGACAAATTAGAGTACTGCACACAATGTTGTTTTAGTCAAATTAAAAATTTCATAACATTTATATAGGTAGAGCGAATGAGTTCATAAATACACAATGATCAGTGTTGAATATCGTATTTAAATACAATAGCACTTTCTACATGGATTTATACTGCATTTTCATACGAAATATTTTAAAACAGGGTTCGATACACAGCACCACACAGCATTAGTTGCGGCGGTAATGTGATCCTTGCGAGATGCTTTCTCATTTTCTTTCTTTTATTTTGAAGAACAAACATAAAACACACAGGAGGCAGATTTTTTGCTTGTAGTTGGTACATATTGCAGGAAATGTCTCTGAGCCAGTCAGCGTACAGGTCCATTTTAGTTATTTAGAGCTGTTGGCAAGATTGGTAGTGAAATCAGTTACTGTAGTGTTATTGTTCTGAAATGAACTGTCTAACCAAAATGCATTCGACACTCCTAGCAAGAACAAATGAAACAAGAAAAAAAGTTTCCACCACCATTTCACAGTTGTGTGCTGAACATGTTGTACTGCAGTCACCGTCAAAGACACTTATGTCATATAAATCATCTTCACCAACTACAGCGTCGAAAATGTCTCCAAAATTCACCAAAACGGCAGTTCCTTCACCCGATAAACCATGGCGCACCATTTATTTTACACAGATTACCAATAATTGCCTTATCGGCAAATTTAAACAATGACTCCTAACGAACAAAGTACCTTGAAAAGAAGAAGCAGACTCAGGCCATCTGTCCGTGAAACTAATAAATCTACATCTACATCCATACTCCGCAAGCCATCTGACGGTGTGTGGCGGAGGGTACCCTGAGTACCTCTATTGGTTCTCCCTTCTATTCCAGTCTCGTATTGTTCGTGGAAAGAAGGATTGTCGGTATGCTTCCGTGTGGGCTCTAATCTCTCTGATTTTATCCTCATGGTCTCTTTGCGAGATAAACGTAGGAGGGAGCAATATACTGCTTGACTCTTCGGTGAAGGTATGTTCTCGAAACTGTAACAAAAGCCCGTACCGAGCTACTGAGCGTCTCTCTTGCAGAGTCTTCCACTGGAGTTAATCTATCATCTCCGTAACGCTTTCGCGATTACTAAATGATCCTGTAACGAAGTGCGTGCTCTCCGCTGGATCTTCTCTATCTCTTCTATCAACCCTGTGTGGTACGGATCCCACACTACTGAGCAGTATTCAAGCAGTGGGCGAACAAGCGTACTGTAACCTGCTTCCTTTGTTTTCGGATTGCATTTCCTTAGGATTCTTCCAATGAATCTCAGTCTGGCATCTGCTTTACCGACGATCAATTTTATATGATCATTCCATTTTACATTACTCCTAATGCGTACTCCCAGATAATTTATGGAATTAACTGCTTCCAGTTGCTGACCTGCTATTTTGTAGCTAAATGATAATGGATCTATCTTTCTATGTATTTGCAGCACATTACAGTTGTCTACATTGAGATTCAATTGCCATTCCCTGCACCATGCGTCAATTCGCTGCAGATCCTCCTGCATTTCAGTACAATTTTCCATTGTTAAAACCTCTCGATAAACCACAGCATCATCTGTAAATAGCCTCAGTGAACTTCCGATGTCATCCACCAGGTCATTTATGTATATTGTGAATAGCAACGGTCCTATGACACTCCCCTGCTGCACACCTGAAATCACTCTTACTTCGGAAGACTTCTCTCCATTGAGAATGACATGCTGCATTCTGTTATCTAGGAACTCCTCAATCCAATCACACAACTGGTCTGATAGTCCATATGCTCTTACTTTGTTCATTAAATGACTGTGGGTAACTGTATCGAATATATCGTATATAGATAGCCAGAGGTGTGAAAACAACACACGGAGTTTTTTAATCAACAAAATACGCTCGCCTGTAGAACATGTGTGTTTCTCGGTTTTGGAAGGGAGCATGGTCCATAGTATCTATGGGCCTCGCACTGAGAGATTTGAAAGTTAACTGCTGGGTCTTGAAATGACCTTTCCATATAATTTCTCTTCATATATAAAATTTGGAGACAATATCATGGAATTCTTTACAGAATGGATTGCTTCTGGTCTCTTATTGCTGAGGGATCTAATATCATCACTTTCTCCAAAAGCAAATTGAACAGTAATGGCAATAATCCAGCTCCTCATTTGAACACTATTTTGCTTTCAAATGGTTCAGAAATTTCTCCCAAAAATTTTATTTTTGATCTTGTATTGATAAGATTTTTTATCTGTTATCTTTTTTTTCTCACTTGGGAGTATTTCGAATACATTAAACAGTGATTGTCTATCTAAAGAATCATATGCCTTTTTTAAATCAAATATGATTATTGTTTGTTTATTTTTGCAAATTTGGAGGAAGGATGTCAGTTCATGATTTTCGTTATTTTGACTGATATTCTCCAATTAAGTTGCCTGTTTGTTATTCTAACCTTCTAAGTACAGCTACAGAAAGGATTTTATAGCTGACTGAAAGTAAGGAAATTCCTCTATAACTGTTTGCATCTGATTTGTCCCCTTCCTTGTGAAGTGTGTGATTTAATGCACATTTCCATTGGGGATTTTTTCATTTGCTTTCAATACTTTGGTAATTATTCTGTCTCTCCAGTGTCTTGCTGTTCTTCATGTTGCAGACTATTTCTTAGATTTCTTCCAATATTGGGTGAGCTGATTCTAGATTTGGGATGGATTTCTTAAAATTGGATTGGGCCTTTCAGACTTCCACAATGTAGTAAATTTTGAGAATATTCTGCAAGACATTTACAGTTTTCTGTGCCACATAGTTTCAGCTTTCCATCCTGAGATTGCATCTATTGTTATAGTCATAGTTATTACTCCTATTATCATTATTATATTTTTTCATGTTGCTAATTAGCATAACTGTTTTTCTTATACTTACATAAAATTAACTGAGACACAAAATATAGAAAACTAAATGTTAGGACATTACAGTTTTGTATTATGTATTTGATTTAAGAGGGAGTCTAATCTAAACAAGTTAAACAAAGGATTAAGTAAACAAAATTTGTAATGTAAATAAAAAACTGTATGATGTATATTGAGGACCTTTCTACAATTCATTTGTTTTGTGGCGGTGTTCGTAGCGACAAACAATTCGCGGTAGAAACGGCTTACGAAGTCACCGCCACACTTTAATAGCGGGCCGACCGGTCCGCTGGAACAGTGAACAGAAAGGTGAAAACCCAAACACTCTGGTTAAATAAAAGTCGGTACTTATCTTTATTGTCGAAGATACAGAAACACAATAGTGAACTCCGTGTCTACAGAGATCTGTCTAGTTCGAGTCGGAGCGGCTAGGTCAACGTCGGCTGACGACAAACAACAACTCTGCTGCGATGAACACACAACTGACTAGCAAGTACACAATTCGGTGGCGAGTATACAACTGAGCGGCGAATACAGAACTGTCCTAGCGCTCGCGACTCCAGCGCTTAAGAACCCAGAAGCCAGCGGTGGCGCGCGCAGACTTGCGGCGATTTGCTGTCTCGCTGCGCTGCTTATGCGGACGGCGTCCGGACTTTGATGCTGCCAACCTTTTGGCAGCAGGCTCGGGTGGCATTACTGGCTAGGATACAACACTCCTCCCCCCCAAATCGCCGCACCGTCGTTGAATAATGACGTGGCGAGCGTCGACGGCGCTCATCGGCGTCAATCTGATGGCAAGAGTCGTCAGAGGAATCGAAGACATCATCCGCAGCAATCGGCAATCTAGAAAGCGCGTCAGCGTTTGCATGCTGAGCTGTAGGGCGATACAGTATCTCATACTGGTATTGTGATAACAAAAGAGCCCAACGTTGTAGTCTCTGAGCTGTCCGCTGAGGAACTGGTTTAGACGGATGAAACAGTGACGTCAGAGGCTTGTGATCTGTTACTAAATAGAATGGTCTACCATAGAGGTAGTGATGGAATTTTGTGATACCGAACACAATAGCCAACGCTTCCTTGTCCAATTGGCTATAATTACACTCAGCTTTGTTTAGCAATTTAGATGCGAACGCAATAGGACGTTCGGTGTTACCGACTCGGTGAGACAACACAGCACCGAGGCCGAAAGAAGAGGCATCACAAGCTAACACCAGAGGCTTGTTAGGGTCGTAATGGACCAGACAACGATCATTCAATAAAGCCTCTTTAAGCTGCTGAAAGGCTGACTGGCAATCAGCTGACCACACAAACGGAACATTCTTACGGCGGAGACGATGCAACGGTGCAGCAATCTGTGATGCATTAGGTATAAACCTAATATAATACGTCAATTTGCCAAGAACTGCTTGCAATTCATGCAGATTGCGAGGGGCGGGCAAATCACGAATAGCTGCTAAATGTGACTGGGAGGGATGAATGCCTTGAGCATTAATAACATGTCCCAGATACTCCATCTCCGTAAGGAAAAATGAACATTTATCGATGTTGCAACGTAGGCCTGCCTGAGACAACACTTTAAGCAAACACTCCAAATTACGGAAATGTTCAGCAGGCGTCCGACCGGACACAACAATATCGTCTAAATAGTTGCAACACGATGGCACATTAGCCAGAAGTTGTGACAAAAAACGCTGAAAAACAGCTGGAGCTGACGCACAACCAAAAGGCAAACGCAGAAAACGGAACAACCCCAACGACGTGTTATGACAAAATACTGTTGTGATTGCTCGTCGGGGGGCAATTGCAAATATGCTTCACGGAGATCAATTTTGGAAAAGAAACGAGCTTCCCCTAACTTATCCATCAGCTCGTCCGGTCTAGGCAAAGGAAAAGAATCAATGACAGTCTGAGGATTAACTGTCGACTTAAAATCAGCACACAAACGTAACTTGCCAGACGGTTTCTTTATAATAACTAAGGGAGAAGCCCACTGGCTCGCTGAAACGGGTTGAATAACACCGTTGTTTTGCCAACGACGAAGTTCATCTTCTACAGGTGCCCGGAGGGCGTGAGGCACTGGACGAGCACGACAAAATCGAGGCTGAGCATTATCTTTTAACGTAATATGAGCGGCAAAGTTCGCAGCACAACCTAGTTCGTCTTTAAATATGTCACTGTATCGTTTACACAAATCGGTTATGCTGTCTTGCGGAACAACAACAGAATTAATTTGCAACACATTGTCTTGGATAGACAGGCCAAACAAGTCAAAACAGTGTAATCCGAAAATGTTTACACTGTCTGTAGCGCGGAGCACTGTGAATGAAACTGTATTTGTATTGCCACGGAATGTGGCTGGCACGCTACATACACCTAACACAGGAATTTGTTCTCCACTATAAGTTGCCAAAGAATGTTTTGCCGCTGAAAGTTTAGGGCGGCCGATAGCCGCATACGTAGCACTATTGATGAGAGTCACAGACGCACCAGTGTCTAATTGAAAATTGAAGGTCGTATCCTGGATGCGTAGCTTCGCAATAGTTTATTACACTGTCTCTGGATCGGTGCAGTGGAGGCGGAAGACACAAAATCAGCGCGTTTAGCGCGTGTTCGCTGTTTACGACAACTCGTGGGTTGGGCGGGTGGAACAACAACTCCCGCTTCACTTGCAGTCTGTACATTACTTTTTACAGCGTTTGAATTACGCTTGGGTCGCATAGCAGAGGGCTGGGTGGGTGGCTTATTGCGAACAAGTTTATTACCCACACGAACCGTGGAAGAGTCTTTAAACGCGACCTTCTGGGCGGGCTGGCTTTGAAGAACATGAATATCCATGGGCTGGGCAGCACTAGAATTGTTCTTGCGTTTACGCAAACAAACAGTCTGGATGTGTCCTTTCCTTTGACAAAAGTGACAAACCGCGTTTCTTAACGGGCAACGTTCACGAGGATGAGCAAGAACACACTTAGGGCAAGACTTAACTCTATCATTTTGCACACGCGGCTGACGAATGTGTTTAACATGACGCGGCCGGCTAGTGTTTACAGTCTGACTCTGCCGGTGGGGCCGCGGGCGTGACATAACTTGCTTAGCACAGGCAATTTGAGAAATACATGGCTGATCTAACTCACACTCAGCATAGTCAAAAGTATCTTGGGCTTCAATGATGTTCATCACAGTCTCTAATGACGGGTCAGGCAACTTTAAGATAGCAGCACGAATACGAGAATCTGCAATGTTTTGAGTAATAGCGTCTCGTAACATGACATCACTGTAGGAAGCTCCACACACACAATTAAATCGGCACTGACGGGTGAGGCCCCGTAAATCTGTTAACCACTGTTTATTAGATTGATGTGGCAGTTTCTTTAATCTGAAGAACTTGAATCTGGCTGCTGCCACATGAACTCGCGACTCGAAATACTCAGCAAGCTTGTTAACAACAACGTCATAGTCTAAAGCTTCTGGCTGGGATTCCGGGAACAACTTACAAAGTAGTCGATAGACTTCCACGCCTGCAGTGGAAATTAAATAAAGCTGCCGCTCAGTACCTGTGATTTTGTAGACTGTCATGTGCGCCTGCAACTGCGCGAAATATTCTCGCCATTCTTCTCTTGATGCATCAAAAGCACGGAAATGTGGTGCTGCCTGTGCTTGTTCCTTTTGTGTTGGAGGATTAGCCGCTTGTTTGGCGATTGCTTCCACCAGACTTTGTATTTGCTGACTCTGTAACAAGATCAACTGTTGTAATTCGGCAGACATAGTGAACACAAATTAAACCAGCCGCCAATATTTTATCTCTATAATTAGTATAACAAGAACAAGTTGAACCAGCCCTGCACACGAGTTCGGAAGACCTCGTCGCCAGTTTTGTGGCGGTGTTCGTAGCGACAAACAATTCGCGGTAGAAACGGCTTACGAAGTCACCGCCACACTTTAATAGCGGGCCGACCGGTCCGCTGGAACAGTGAACAGAAAGGTGAAAACCCAAACACTCTGGTTAAATAAAAGTCGGTACTTATCTTTATTGTCGAAGATACAGAAACACAATAGTGAACTCCGTGTCTACAGAGATCTGTCTAGTTCGAGTCGGAGCGGCTAGGTCAACGTCGGCTGACGACAAACAACAACTCTGCTGCGATGAACACACAACTGACTAGCAAGTACACAATTCGGTGGCGAGTATACAACTGAGCGGCGAATACAGAACTGTCCTAGCGCTCGCGACTCCAGCGCTTAAGAACCCAGAAGCCAGCGGTGGCACGCGCAGACTTGCGGCGATTTGCTGTCTCGCTGGCGCTGCTTATGCGGACGGCGTCCGGACTTTGATGCTGCCAACCTTTTGGCAGCGGACTCGGGTGGCATTACTGGCTAGGATACAACAATTTGTGTTTGAAAAAGTAATAAAACAGTGAATGATTCTACATATTTTTGCCATAAATATTTTCAGTCTTCCAACATAAATACGAGTAATCATAAACATAATTGCCATATTTCACCTTTGTTTGGATGTTTCCATAATTGCAATTGGGAATTGACTATTCAAATTCTAATTAACATCTAAAATATGTTTTACATACTTTGATATTCTATGCAAACGTTTTCTGGTGCATAAAATGCCTAAATTGTGGCAAAGAAAAAAATTTGCTTTATAAATGCACCCAGTTTGTTTAATAGAGTTATATAGTAAATCGGTATTAATTAATATAGAAATGAAATAAATGATGCTCAACTCCAAATCAGTAACCACGTAATGTACTACAAGATACCACTGTTTGAAATTTTCTTGCTCCCTAAATACATAAAAATGAATATTTTTAGGAAAAATCTTTTGGCGTGAACTGATTGGGTAAGTTTTTGATTGGCAATGAAAATACTACTTCGATGAAACCTAAAGTCATACTAGCACTGAATCTCAATAGTTTTCGATTTGGAAGTCTAATTATGTTAACTGAGAGACTCTGTATTCTGTAGAAGATGAGATATATCATTCATTTGTACAGGGTTTGGGTCAATTTGTAATTTTTATGAACAAACTAATCTATGTTAAATCTGCTGATGCATGTTTTTGCCTATTGTAAAAATATAAAATAATGTGAGATCTTAAAAGGTGGTTAATATTTTAAAAGTGTAAATATATTTTGGAAAAGTATCCTATTATCTGTTTGTCAAAAATTGATAGAAAATTTCACAGTAACAGGCTGAAAATATTTTTTATAGATTCTATCAGGTTCTATGTTGAAAGTTTTAGAAATGGATGAAATTTTTCTTGTATTCTTAGTATTTACATTTTCAGATATGATTGGGTGTTTTTCCTTAATTTTCTTGTGCTTCAAGCTTCAATTGTTATAGTTTTTTCCAATATCTTTTGTAAAATTAATCACTCTAGCAATGCTCCTTTTCAGTTATTTATGCTTACACATTTTTCTTGGTTCTTATTTACACAGTTTTTATCATATTTTCTCTTTCTTGTTTCAACATTTCTTCATATTCCAAAAGTTTATAATTCAACACGAAACGCTACAATAAGCAAACAGGAATGTACACTCCTGACAGAAACGAAATTTCTTACATTAATATCAGCATACTTTCAACTAAACAAAACAGCCATTGATGTAATGCACGAATTAGGCCAGTTGATCACTTAGAGTAAACATAATAACCACCAATTATTGCCAGAGACTTAAACTGTACAATGGATGTAAAAAACTACAAAGCAAAAATAATAGCGGAAAAGTTGCAGGAAGAAGGCTTTATCCATTAACAAACCCAGAATACCTACATATACTTCCCACAATGGCCAAAGCACAACAGACTTGCATACATAAGAGGATCAACCATGGGCAATAATCACCTGTCTGAACTGCAGACCACCACTTTGGAAACACGTACCTCTAGAAATAAATATTCACGGAGAGTGGTGGAAAGCACAAGAAAAAGAGACAGAAGCACTTTCTAGAACAACAGATATTGAGAAAGTGGAAGCAAAGTCAGATGACACAAAACAAATTGAAATCCGTAACTAGAGGAAGCAACAGAAGCGATAGGAGAACTCCAAAGAGAAGCTACCAATCCCAGGCACAAAAGAAGACCGAAAAAATAGTTTGACAAAGAGTGTTACAGGCTACTAATAGATGTGCTGGCAAGCTTACATCAACTAAAACTGTCTGCAGAGAACCCTACCCTCCTCAAAACTTACGCCGAAAAACGATTCAATGGCACGAAAACTCTAAAAGGAAAAAAGAGAACATTCTGGGCAAAAGGAGGAAAGAAACTAGTGGAGGAATCCACGATATATTGCGCTACGCCCCAGAAAACGAGCTGGCATACAGTATGTCGATATGAGGGAATGGGAGATGCATTCGACATCATGCTGAATGAGGAATGACTAAAAGGCAGACCAGAGGGCAGACAAGTAACAATGCCATAAACAATTACAGAATGTTTTTGTATTTTGAACACTGCAGCAATCGTGATAATCAAATAAATAAGAAACTATTAGCCTCAATTGCGGTAATGAAACCAACTTTTACCTATGTTTCATTACCACAATCGAGGGTGATAGTTTCTTATATATTACGTTACGGAATGGGTCCCATTGGCCACAGAAGAGTTCAAAGATGCCATTAACGGCACCAAAAACAAGAAAACAACAGGCCCTGACAGAATTTTTAGCGAATATTTAAAAGACACATCCCAAATACTAGCGCCACTGTGGACAAAACTCTACAATAAGTGCACAGGAATAGCCTCCATTCCAGAACAGTGGAGTCAGTCAATAGTAAAAGTGCTATATAAAGGTAGAGAAGACCCCAACAACCCTATCAAATACAGAGGCATAGCCTAGAAAACTTACCTTTCAAAGTATTCATAAAAATAATAACAGAAAGAATAAAGCAGACTATCGACGACACCTGCCCGAAAACCAAAGGGGAATCAGGAAAGGACGATCAGCTCTGAATGCTATAGAGCTCCTGCTAAAGAGCGTATTGGAAACCCTTGAAGACAGAGAAAAGTTTCATGCAGTATCTATAGACTTTACAAAAGCATTTGACTTTATAAACAGAAAATTAATTACCAAAAAACTATACGAAACCCTAAATGAAAACAACATATGGACACAAATCACGTGCAGTACTGGGATAGAATGAAATAAGAATCTAGTAAAACCCCTCCCTATCGCAGACGATACTCCAATCAAATGGAGTACTTCAGGGAGACCCACTGAGTTCTCTGTTATTTATCCTTGCAGTGGAAGAAATTGTAAGAATACCCAGAAGGGAGGATGTAATCTCATACATATATGTGACAATATTGTAATAGGCGCAAGGATCATTGCAAAGTTAGAAGAAACAATAAACGACATGGAAGATTGGTGCATCGAACATGGCTCCGAAATAAATGTGTACCTAGGGTCACAATATAAGCAACTGCAAAATGTTTCACAAAACATGTAACAGAGAAAGCAATGCAAGCAAAATGACAATCTATGAAATAGATTACATTGTATCACACAGCCTAGAGCAGCAGTGGAACTATTCAGAGGCAAAACCTTCCCAATGATGAAATACAGCATATAAATTATCAGACCACATCTTACAGTGAAAAACCTAACGACACTGAAAGAATAAAGGCGAAATATATAAAGAAAGCAATTGGAGTGTCCAAAACAACACGATCCAGACTTGTATACCCACTGGCGAGGGAATCCTTCCTCACTGAAGACCTATGGACAAACCTGATACTACCCAACACCAGTGCTTCAGAAAGTCTACTAAAACGTACAAGGAAAAAAGCGAAAACCTACCATCACCATTTTACAGCACAGGTGCCACACGATTGACTGAACATGGACAAAGGAAAACTTCGAAATGAGACATGTGATCACCAGAATCGCAGTCCAAGGTTTCCACCACTTTATTTGCAACAACACGTCACATCATGAACCAAACACAATGTATGGGTTTAAACTGTGCCATCAAATATGCAAAGATTACTATATAGATCTCTGTTCCAAAAGGACACAGTCAATGTAAGTGACTATGCAAACCACAATAGGTAAAATTTCTAATTTCACATATTATTATCATTGTACTTTGAACTTGTATCAGTATTTGGCAACAATAAACTTATTATTATAATTCAATTTCTTGTAATGAAACAAGCTTCTTAAACCTCTATTTTATAAAAAAATTGTGTGTGGCTGCAATAATTGTGTCATTTATTTTAGAGACCTACAGAAATTCATGGTCTCTCCTTTCAAATTTCTTTTGGTTTCATACTAGGGTAATTTCTTACAATGAAGAAAAGCTAAAATAAAGTGTAAGACACTCCTATTTTTATATAATTTTTTTACGTTATTGACTTTAGATTGAGAATCTGTGAGAGTTAAAATAACATTTTCTGTTTACTCCAAGTTCAGAAGACCATGTTAGGAAAGAATGATAAATTCATCTCAGAAGTATGAATAACAATTGCATCATTAAAGATTGTAAAATATTATATTGTATGCGATATATTGTTGCTCATTCCCCATTGGTCACCTCTTCAACTAGCATATAGGGAATGCTTGGTATGTCAGTGCTTTACTTATATGTTTCTGCAATCTATTCGCCCCTTGTTACCTGAAACAAGTTACAGTTACGCTTACTATTCAAGATCTGAAGATCGTTAAATGAACAGCCAAAACTAGTGTAATTTAATGTGTTTTTATTTGCAATCTTGAATTTTAAAAGGCTTGGTGAAATTTTTTAAAATAGCTTTTTGTAAACTAGTTGTCTGCTGTTGGTTCGTGCATGAGGTTCTGTGTTAGTTGTTGCTGATTTTGTGCAAGTGTTTCTGTGGATTTTTATTGAGTCTACTCACAAATGTCTGCCATTAAGAAAAAAAAGCATATCAAAGTGTATCAGGAGTGTGAAAAACCATTTTCAGTTGCCATACTTGCCAAGAACCAAAGAAACTGGCATAGGCATTCGTATTCAAATACAGAGATATGTAAACAGGCAGAATACGGTGCTGCAGTCGACAACCCTTATGTAAGTCAACAAGTGTCTGGCGCAGTTGTTAGGTTGGTTACTGTTGCTACACTGGCAGGTTATCAAGATTTAAGTGCGTTTGAACGTAGTGTTATAGTCGGTGCACGAGTGGTGGGACACAGCAAATCCGAGGTTTCGATGAAGTGGGGATTTTCCCATACGACCATTTCACGAGTGTACCGAGAATGTCAAGAATCCAGTAAAACATCAAATCTCCGACATTGCTGCGGCTGGAAAAAGATCCTACAAGAACAGCCAGTCGTTCAACGTGACAAAAGTGCAACTCTTCCTCACATAGCTGCAGATTTCGATGCTGGACCATCAACATGTATCAGCGTGTGAACCATTCAAAGAAACATTATCGATATGAGCTTTCGGAGTCGAAGACTCACTTGTGTACCCCTGATGACTGCACAACACGAAGCCTTATGCCTCGCTTGGGCCCATCAACAATGACATTGAACTGTTGATGACTCGAAACATTTTACCTGGTTGGGCGAGTCTCGTTCCAAATTGTATCGAGCAGATAGGTAAGTACTGATATGGCGCCACCTCATGGGCGCTGCATGTCAGGAGGGGACTGTTCAAGCTGGTGGAGGCTCTGTAATGGTATGGGGTGTGTGCGTTTGGAGTGATATGAGACCGCTGATAGGTCTAGATACGACTCTGACAGGTGACATGACGTACTCATACTGTCTGATCACCTACATCCATTCATGTCCATTGTGTATTACGACGGACTTGGGCAATTCCAGCAGGACAGTGCTACACCTCAGACGTCCAGAGTTGCTACAGCGGGGCTCCAGGTACACTCTTCTGAATTTAAACACTTACGCTGGCCACTAAGCTCCCCAGACATGAACATTATGGAGCATATCTGGGATGCAACATGCTGTCAGAGGAGATCTCCATCGCTCATACTATTAAAGATTTAAGGACGGCCTGCAGGATTCATGGTGTCAGTTCCCTCCAGCACTACATCAGCCATTAGTCAAGTCCATGCCACGTCATGTCACATCACTTCTGGATACTCATGGGGGGCCCTACAAAATATTAGGCAGTTTCTTTGGCTCTTCAGTGTATATGTTAAATAAAGGTGTTGTTTCATTTGTGTGTGTTCCCTGCAATTTTTCCTAAGGAAGAGTCACAGATTATGGGCCCAGGATCGCCAATCTACAGCGACAGGAAGTAAGAGTATCATTAAATAGGCTGCAGAAGAAAAATTAATACACCAGTAGTAGGGAAAAGACGTTATGAGAAGAGTTTTAGTTTATTCAAGATGACAGAACCTTGCCCCCCTTGCTGCTGACCTCCGATCAATTAATTAACCTGCCTCCCTCTGGGAATCTTCCATCCCATCAGAGGGTCCTTCCCCCTTCCGCCTCTGAGAAATCTACCCACCCCACCCCCTCCCAACACTCCACTCCTAGAAAAAGTGGTGGGAAAATCGCTGGGCGTGCTAAGCTGTTGGCCTGGAAGACTCTCACAACATGAAATGCAAATCAATATCAAGGAAATTGCAGAAGCTATAATAATATGTTGTTTATTTATAAAATTCAATACGTAGAGGTTGGATCTCTTTATTTGACAGGAAAAACTCATCATCCTCTGTTCTTTATTTACTTTTGGAAGGTGCAAGTTTTGTCAAATACTTTGAAAAAAGTGATCGAATTCTCAAAAAGAAATTACACTGCTACAGTTCGCAGTCCTTGCACTAAATATAGTCAGCCCAGACATATATAGCAAAACAAAGGTCCTTTTTACGGTAAATCATACATACCGTGAAACAGTGGGTAGTTAAAAACGTCGTCATAAGTAGAAATAATCACGAAAAACTGCGGGAAACTGAACTTAAATGCGTGTAGGAATCGGCGGGAAATCATACACATCACGAACAAAAGGCAGTTAAAAACTTCGTCAGAGGCAAAAATAATCACAAAAAACTGCAGTACGCTGAACTGACACCACTTTACACCAATGAAATGCATAGAAATTGATGGTAAATCACACATATCGCCATAAAACGGCAGTTAATAACATTGCAATACATGGTGCTAAAAATCACTGAAGAAAACACGTAACTACAAGTATCATGTAACACGCGCATCTTCCATGTGGGTGGAGCGCTCCCTGTGTGTTGTACACATCACGAAACTCATAGGTGCTGTGGAAGCGCTGAACACTGCGCACTGCCACCCGATGTCTGCTTGTGTCATAGTCAAGTGGACTAAAGATGTAGTTCTGTGAGCTGTCACCAAAGGACAGCACTGCATGGGTCGGCGTGGGTGGCTGCTATGAGCCAGAAGGTAGCAGCACAGCCAGGGGACAGATCATTTATTTCTTTTTACCTCAGAAGCCCACTCTTCTCTATGAACAGTTGTAATCCTCTAGAGGCATGCTCTGGTGACTTTCTTCTTTTTCAGTAACCAACCACCTGCGTATCATAATATGTATTTTCCAAAACACAATGTTCGCTCAGTCAGTGGCTGCTTCAAAGACATCTCCTTCTTTCTGGACAGACAATGTCGTCCTATGTAGTGGACGCAACCAGTCTTTGTGGACCATTCTGTTTTTTTTTTTTTTTTTTTTTTTTTTGTTTCGGCCCCAAAAGCCCATAGTCTGGAAGCAGCAGCTTATGGCCATTGATCTGTCTCCCTTTCATGCAATTTGTCTGCTTGTAGCGATGGTTCCAGCCGGAGTGGCCGTGCGGTTCCAGGCACTTCAGTCTGCAGCCGCGCGACTGCTATGGTCGCAGGTTCGAATCCTGCCTCGGGCATGGATATGTGTGTTGTCCTTAGGTTAGTTAGGTTTAAGTAGTTCTGAGTTCTGGGGGACTGATGACCACAGATGTTAAGTCCCATAGTGCTCAGAGCCATTTGAACCATTTTTTGGAGCGATTGCATCAAAGACATTTCCTGGAAGGAGTGCTCACTTAACAGCTCACTTCCTGCATTCTGTCTGAAGTACACTCTTCCCTTGTGAACCACCACATCTCACTGCATGTTTGAGCCAGCAGGCCTGTAGCGGCAACTTCAAAGACCGACAAAGAATAGTGGGTTTCCTGTCGTCACACACAAGCACTTGCTTCAAAAGGCATCTGGAAAAGTAGTGTGGCAAACTCCAGACCTTGGTTTGATGTAGCTGACAACAGGTTTTCTCCAGGAGGATTCGTGAACTCTAATAAAGACATCCCAGGAAGAAGAACTGGTTGTGTTTCACCTGCATTCTGTGGACAACAACACCTAACTTGTCTGAACCTGCTGACTAGTGTTTTCACTTTGTCTAAGCATTCCTGTTGGTTCCCACCAAATTAGTGGGAGGAGCTTGAATCAATATAAACCCTATCCACTCCACAGTCATCTTCATTCTGCTCCAGTCTGTGACAATTTTCAGTTGTCGTCATCGTTAGTGCATCAGTCCCCCTCTTTTGTCGAGCTGTCGATGGTGTGTGAAGTAATCAGCATCTTCAAGCAGTATCAACAGTGTCAGTGGCAGTGAGAAACGTCTGAGGTAGTACTTGGACGAACAGCCATGTGAGCGCCAATTGAGCAAAGGTGAGCATAAAATGCATATTTACTTAAGTTGCCCCAATGCCTTTTCCACAGGTGGATATTAGCAGAACACCATGTGGATTACTCTATTAGGAAACCGGTACGTGACGTAATGCTCACTGAGGAAAATAAAATCTTGAAGTTTAAGAATGCCCACTACCAGGAGCATTGCGTTTTGTAGTGCATAGTGACTTTGAGTGCCTCCTTGCTCCTGTGACATACTGTGAAGGTGTTCCTACAGCCTCATATACCACTGTCGCAGAAAAGGATGACCCATATGCAGCAGTGAATAGCCATCACAAATCATATGTCTTGGATAATCCTGCAATTTTGGCTGCTCACTGAGCTCAAAAAACTTTCATTGGGGGTTGATAAGCCTTAAAACATAAACATTCGTATGACCGAGAACACTGCTTTGTGCAAGAAGACAGTTGACTGTCATATGTGTGGGCAGCTGTTGGACTGGAAAACAGGAACTCCTTGTAAAGGCTATTGTCACTTAATACGGAAATTCTCCAGTGCCGCCCATAATACATGCAACCTGATGCACCAGTTATCAGGAAACATACCTATTTTTTTCCACAATTTGAGCTGGTATGATGCTCACTTTCTTGTTGAGCACTTATCTAATTTTGGTATGGAGAGCGATCAGGCCAGCGTCCTGGCTAAGAGTGTTGAGAAATATATTTCAGTTTGCAAACGACACCAAGAATTATGCTGCACTTCCCCTACTCATTACATTTTATGCAGGCACCACTCCAAAAACTTGAAACTCTGCCTCAGGAGGATATGCGCATTACTGAAGGTGTGTATTCCGATGACATAAAGTTTCAGCTTGTGATGAGGACGGGTGTCTTCCCATACTAGTATCTGGAATGCATAAAAAAGTTAACAAAACTAAGCTACCTGATACACCTACTTTCACCAGTAACAAGCAGGCGACGCCATATCAAATGCAGAGTGTGAGCATTCTGTGACTGTTTGGCCGGAGTTTAACATCTCCACTCTAGGAGAGTTTGCAAAACTTGACATGGACATAGACATGTGTTCGCTTGTAGATATTTTTGAGAAACTCTGGAGTGTATGCTTGACCCCATATACTCTGAATCCTCCATTTTATCACACAGCACTTGGGTTGTATGCCCAAGAAAACGAAAGTCAACATCGAACTATTGACTGATGTTGACATGCCTTCACAGAGGACTTAGCCCATGTGCCACAGGCTCACCAAGGCAAATAACCAGCAGACCGGTGAGGGGTACAATGCATCTGATGATTGGAGCTACATCATGTAGTTGGGTGTGAATACCATGTATTGGCACACCACACAACAATCACTGTAGATTGGCGAGTTTTGATGGCTGTCCAAAGTCATATGTATCAGATTATTAGGAAATGTCGTTGGTATGGCGGTTGATGCTGGTGTGGGATGTGTCGTGGAGACAGGCCTCAAATATCCTAATAGTTACCATGATGTGCACAGTGTTTTGCAGCTATGTTCTGAGCAGCTGGTTCTGCAAGGAGGCTGCAGCCCCAAACTAGTGACAACACCGGGGAACAAGCACAGGTATGTCCTGCATTACAGAAACCTCCAGCATTGTACAGCTTACGGGTGGAGCAGGCTAGAAAAACCTCCACTATATCCTTCAAGTAGTCACACTGGTTCAAACAGTATATTGACTCAAATACCAAAAAGAGGGCCTCTGCAAAGAGTGATTTTAAAACAGATTTATTTAAATTAATGAATAAGGCAATACTGGGCAAGACAATGGAAAGTTTGAGAAAACACCACGAAATTCTTATTAGAACACAATGGGATGGGCATTATGGCGTAAGGAAACGTGTTGTCACACCAAATTTCAAATGTGTCACTATCTTGAACAAGAACTTTGCTGCTGTGGAGACAGCAAAGACTTCTGTAGAGTTCATGAAACATGTCTGTGTGGGAATATGCAATTAGGTCAGTCCAGACTCCACATGTGTCAGTTCCATTATGAGTTTGCGAAAATTCATTTCACTGATCCAAATTCACTTTATGTGGATACAGACAGCTTCATCTTTTGGGTGAAGGGCTGTGATCTATAGTGAAAGTTATTTGCTTTGATTGTATCATTCATTGTTCATGAGCATTAAACTGTTTGTCTGCTTTTTATTAAAAACTGAATGTACTGTCCTCTGTTTCAGAAAGGTTGAACCGAAATTAGTATTGCGTCCAGTTTGTCTCAGTGCACACATAATATAAAGACAAAACTGGCATTCACTGTGCAGGGAATTAAATCAAAACTGTTACTCAAGTACTACTACCAAAATCAAACTGTGCACTGCCCAGAAAAATTCAAACACTGAAATTACTTAACACTATGACCCATTAATAATATGAATGGTTAGATTTTGTGCAATGGAAATGTGACATGAGATACGAAAAAGCCAACAGTATATGAAAAGAATTGCACCTGAAAAATTATTGTATAATCAGCAGCACTAGCACAGCGTTAAGAAACAGCGCTAGCTAAAGTATGCTAAAGTAAAACTAAACAACTGGGAGAAAGATTTGGATGATTTTCTCATACTAAAAACAAATTCTTAAAAAATCTTCTTACTTGAAATGAAAATACCAGTCCACTCATTATAATTATTTCACAAGAACACACACCTCACAGAAAATCAGAATCTTTACTTTCTTTACAAAAGTCTTACAAGGCAATGCATATTTTGTTGGCTTTTATGACTACACAGATTGAAATGAATTAAACTGAAATGATTTAAACTGACATGGGGAGATGGACCATTCTTTTGCAAGAATCGCTAATATTATTAGCACATGCCAGCAAAAGTTGTAACTTTAAAAACATATCCATAACGCAAATCCGTTCTCTCAGTTCCATAAATGCTGTGTCTGTAGCTCATTCCATCAGATTAATAACTCCTGACTATTTTCTTCAACAAAATCCTCTTCCAATATTGCTAAAAGTATTGCCAGCTTGCTTCATACGCAACGTTCAACTACTTTCTGCTCTACAACTGAGCCAAAGATACACAAGCACAGACAGACTACTGCTACTGCCGTAAGTTGACTATTCCACAGATGTCGTAAGTGACTGCTTCACTCTCGTAACATGGAATTTCCACTCATTCTGAAACTAAGTACAAAGAAATGTCTTTACACCTTTAAATGTCCATCTTTCACAATCCCCCACCCCATTTGATAAAATTTTCGTACATTTTTACAATGTCTTACAATGTGAAGACCATGAAAATTTGACAAGATACATAAATATACTAAATTTTACAGAACATGAAAACTGAAAACTTGTGCATAAAGAAATTGAACAGGTAGTTTTTTGTTATAAGTCTGTGCATGCGGTATTGTCAAATGAACCCTTAATCGTCACATGAAAATTTCTTTGCAGAATAGAAGTCATTGCAGTCCATATAAATTCCTGTCACAGCTAACATTTCAACAGTCCATGATTTGCCCCAATCACTATGCATCATTATATTTGTATACGTAGTTGACATTTCAGTTTCTTGAAGTCTGCTCATGAAATAACATCACCAGCATTGCAGTAGAATGACCAATTAGGACTGGAGTTCATCCAAACGACCAGCAAAAACTCATCTTGAAGTGGAACGTCAAATAGTGTTTGGGGTCTGGGAAACAGACCAACAGAAACTCATCTTGCAATGGAACATTAACCAATAGCTGAAGTCTTACCAAGCGACGAGCATAGAAGATTATCTTCTGCCAACCATGACCTATGTTGTTAGCAGTGGTGAAGTTTGAAGATCAGGAATGTTACAAGGTGTCCTCCTTTGATCAACATAATATATCTTCCAAAGAAAATTAACCTCTTGTCCAATACAAACTCCTTCATTCAATGAAAATTGTCTATTGCAGTAATAACTGAGATTTATGGCTGATAAGCAAATTGTCTCTTGCTTGCTAATGTCACATATTGGAGAAAAAACCAAGTGATGCACAGAATATCACAGTGAAGATAAGAATGCAGTCCTTCATACACTAACCAAACAGGGAGTTACACCTAATCTGAGGAAAATGTGTGCTAATTGTTTTATCCATTGAAGTTGCAAAATTATTAAATAGTATGAAAATTATGTAAAATCTTTTTACATGACATAGAATTATATCTTCAAAAAAGAATTACATAAACATATATATGAAAATACATAAAATATGGCATATACACTTATACAATACAATAATCATGAAAATTCAAAAATTCAGAATAAACTGTTTGTAATAAAACAAAAGAAATGGCATATTGGACAAGCAAAGAAATCACATAAGAAAGAAATAAGAAATCTATAAAATACGAAACATAGATCTATAATAAGAATAAATTCAAGTGTGTTTAGAAGAAATCAAAAACGTATTAGAAATTGCCATCATTACATTTAAATGATGAAAAACAAATACACTCTATCACTGGAAACATATATTGTTTGGTACCAAAATTATCATTGCTTTAAAATTTCAGACATCTGCCTTGGAATCATGATCATATGTTTAAGGAAAGGAAAAGGGAACTGTCATAGAGCCATGTGTTAACATGTAGTGTTCACACAAAAGATTGTCAAATATACCTGTGTGCATATCAAATAAATATTTCATCACTTGTACTTCAAGATTCCTCAAATTATTTGCACCCATCAACTTCTTAAATCTCGCTGAACTTGCTTCCAAAATCTCTTATTCATCACTTATATTTTCCTAAAATTTCATCTTTCAATCATCTAACTTTTATATTACTCAAATTATACCTCAGATATTGCACAAACGTATTACCTAAACTTCAGGATATCCATACACTCAAAACCTTTTCCTCAGCTGTGGACTTTGCAAATCATCACCTCATATAAAACGATGTTCTTTCATCAAACCTTATATATCATATCATCAATTCAAACCATTTCTTTAACTCTCATTTTCTCAATTATGATTAACCATCATCTTAACATACATCCCTGGTAACTTACTGCTGACTCAGAAGTTTCTACATGATATCTACTACTTAAAGTATGGAGATCTTGCTAAAATTATAGTAGCACAACACACTCATTCACCAACATAGAAAAATGTAAAGCATCTAACTACAAGCAAACTATACAGCATAACACTTTAAAGAAATTTCATCACTAATGCATTTGCATGCAAAGAAGTATTGTAAAGACTAAATCATAGATAAGTAAGTTGTCATAGCACATGCAACAGTGTATCACATCATAGCAAAGGTTGGTTTAACAAGTGCAAAATGTGTCACATACCAACATAAATCTATCTGCCTGTCACGTGAAGAAAGATTGAAACCTAAAACAAGAATAAAAGGATGATTATCTATACTATCTTACGTAGATTGGTACCTAATGGTACATGTGTTATGTAGTAAATTAACAGTGTTTGCTGAGAAAGACTGTTAGTAATTATTAGAATTTTGCTTTTTTTCCTTTGAGACAGATTTCCTCTCTCATTTCTCATAGTTTTTGAGTAAGTCCCTTCCAATGATTTTCATAATGTAACCATTTTTGTGTAAAATTTCTCATTATGGACTTTCAAGAGGTCTGGTGAACAGAAAAGGTTGAAGATTAGTACACAGTGGTAAAACTATTTGCAAGAAATGCTGCTGTCATAGGCACAAACATCATTGACAAGAAACATGGTACTGATGGTAGTAAAAATAACTAAGTGGCAAGCCATAATCCATCTAACATTTTACTGACTCTTGGATCAACTCTTTCAGGTGTTCAAGCAAAAATTTTCATATAGAGTGTATAAATCATTTCATATTATTCAACCATAGCTTGACATCACTTCTTAGCTTGCAACCTACTAAAAGTAGGTGTATTATAGATTATGTATGTAGATGTAGATTCTCGCAACAACATGTCAACAGAAAACAGAGTTCATAATCAATCCCTCATACATCATCAACATACATCATCATAATACTCTGCATAAACTTGATCCTACATCATCATCAAAATATAGCACCAATGGCCTCAAATTAAAGATGACCTCATATCTCATAAAAATTCATTGTTTTTCCAATACAACACTTATACTTTTCTTAGTCTTCACAAATTGGGAGATAAGAAGAACAACATTGTTAACTGATTAATGAGAAAATTTTTTGTAGTACTTCCCCCATTCATCAGTCAAAGCCAAAAAACTGGAATAATGTGCACCACTGTTACCTTTCATACTTGATTGCCACATAACAGCTTAGTAGAAGAAAAATTTCATTCCATTCCTAAGGAGTTATATAATATTCCATACATTTATTATCTACAGAATCAGGTATTGGCACTGTATCACTTTATGTGTGAGATGTGATGTATTCCTTTGGATTTTGCTGTACATAGTTTTTCAACATCAGTAGCATTCTCGTGTGCTGTTCTTTTAATTTTGTATGGTCTTTTGTAGAGAAGGAAGAATTTCTGACTAAGAGACTTACCTTTACACAATATTGCATGAAATTTGACCACAATATTTTGTCCTATACGGAATTTCCTGACTCGTACCTTCATATTATCAGATTTCCTGCGTTTTTCAGCGATATTTGTGATTTTTGTTAAGGCTAGTTGTGCCGTAATTTCATGGTATAAGGAAACTGTACAAGTTCTTTGATTTAGTCTGGCAGCTGTTGGTTCTTTAACACTAAGACTGCTGACAAAGAAACTCAATCAAGAGGAAGTTCACCTAAGATACCTTGAAACAAAGCGATATATTTGAACCAGTTTCGGTGTAGACAGTGGCAATAGAGTCTGTTCAACTTGTTAATCACTTTCATTAATGAGTCTGATGTGTTTCAATATGGGAGAATATAATGAAATAAATACTGGCTGGATCTTGAGCCTCTTTAATGTATGTTGTCAAACACTGCATCAAAACTGAGGACTGTTAACTGATATTGGCTTGTCAACATGTCCTACATGGTGTAAAAAGTTCTTAATGAGAGCTTTGGACACTTAGCTGCAACCTTACGCAAAGGGGAGAGAGATACAAATTTAGACATCGACTCCACTGTCACAAAACATGAGGAAAACCATCCCTGGATCTGACTAGTGGTCCTAGTAAATCTACAGCTGCTAATTCTTTCAGCTTGGACGATATAGCTGGAAACAGTGGGGTATAATGTGAGATAGTGAAAGGTTTGGCTTTTTGACAGAGATTAAGCTTTGCAAGTACTTTTCATATTCTTTTCTCCACGTTTTAAAATTGCACATGCTCTGTAATTTGTGGGAACAGTTATGTGGCCTGAAATGCACGTAGCTTAAGTAAATGTACCATATCAACTTATTGACAAGTTCCTCTGGAATATACTCCTCCCAAAGTTACCATTTAGGGTGCTACATTTAGAGAGGATACCGTTTGTGACCAAAAAAACTGTCTGATAGCTCCTTTCTTTCTATTTTTCTTTAACATAATTCCAAATGGGATCTTCATTTTGTTCTTCTGCTATATCGAGTAATGAAATCGAGATAAAATTGTCGAAAGCTGCTTTCTGTACATAAAGCAAGCTAACATTTGTATCCTGTAAAGTATCTATGTTGTTTTCTGCTAAACCAATTGGGATACGAGATAAAACATCAGCAGTGGCGTTGTCTTTTTCTCGAATTTAACAGATAGTGAAATTACATTCCAGCAAGGTGAGTACCGAATGGCGTAATCTTCCAACATTTAACTTGGAGATCATTAAAAATTGAATGGCTTTGTGGTCGAAATAAATTTTTGTGTGCCTGCCATGTAAATAGAACCCAAATTTTGTAAATGCCCAGACAATGACTAAAACCTCTAATTCTGTAAGTGTGTGTAATATCTTATTGAATTACTTAACACTCTACTGGAAAACGCAATGCTCTTTTGGACAATGATTTCATTCTCAATGTGCTCTAGGAACAGATGAGCTCCAAGTTCTATTTTGGAAGAACCTGTAGATAAGCATAAATCTTTTGAGAGATCAGGAAGAGCTCAACTAGGTTCATTGAGTTGTGCTTCTTCCAGCATATCGAACTCTAATTGAGCTTGATCATTCCAGTGCCAAATGGTGTTCTAGTGTGTCAAAGCACATAATGTTGTTGTCATCAAAACTTTCAATTTCAAAAATTTATGGTAAAAATTTACTACTGCTAAAACGCTTCTGACTTGTTGTTTAGTAGTATGTGTTGGAATTACTCTGATTGCTACCAGTTTTTCAGGATCAGGTGCAATGCCTTCTGGAGAAATGACATGGCCTAAAAATTTTATGCTCATCTTATCAAAATAAGATTTTTCTAAGTTTACTTCAAAAATTAATCTTCAAAAGTGTCCAACAAATTTTCTAAGATTTTGTTACATGTTGACCAAGTTGTTTCTGTTATCAAAATATCATCAACATAGGTCGTGATGTGTGTCTTTAGATGGTCTGGAAGAAAAGTGTTTATTCCATGAATAAATGCTGCTGATAAAATGTTTGTATCAAAAGACAACATACTGACCTGGTAACACATTCCAAAGCATAAAAAGGCTGTACGCTTCCTGAAGTCAGGATGTAACTCTATTTACGAAAAACTGGAGGTTAAATCTACAAATGACAATACTGTATGTCTTAGAAATTTTGTAAGAATTCGTTAAATGTTTGGGAGTCTCTCTGTTTCCAAAAGAATGATAGCACTGATCTGACATGAGTCCAAGACCAACCTAACTGAATGATCTCCTTTTTCAACGAAGTACAATGAACAGTTGTGGGAGCTGACAGCTAGCTGAATAAGAAATACCGTTTTCTAACACTGGCTGTATCTTAGCCCTCACCTTTTTCTTTTTAATGAACTGGTATTACATATGGTCTTACACCTGAAGCTGGTATTGAAATCCCTTGATGGTACTGGGTCTATGTGTAAACAGTACTGCATGTTGTTGTAAAATTTCGCTAAGTTTTTTCCTGTCACGTTCATCACAGTTCTTTCCTTCCTCGATCTTTTGCTGGATTAGTGTAATTAATTACCTGATCGTAATTATCATTGTTTGAACAATGATAAGCTGTATTACTGTCATGTCGGGTGCGGGGTCACACATTGGTGTGGTTCATGTTGATTCTCTCAGTAGGTGGGATTATACTAGGCATGGCCTTCACCTCAACAGGAAGGGGAAGGGTAAATTGGCTGGGGAAATAGCAGGAAAGTTAAAGGGGGGAGGCACTGTCATGAGTGGTAAAATACCAGTGGTTATAGGATTCAGAAAAGACCCTTTTTTAGGGTAGGGAGGACAGAAAGAAAGCAAATTTTAAGAGAGGTTAGAACTGAGACAAACCTTCAGTTTGAAAAAGAAATCAAAAAACATAATTCCAGCTTATTACATCAGCATAAACAGCCATTGGTTAAGAATTTTCAACTGTCAGCAGATATTTTAACTCCACCCAATTTTAACTCAGACAATGTGAAATGTCAACTATCTTTATTGCATCAAAATATTCGAGGACTGAGAAATAAAATTAATGAATTAACTATATGCATAGATGAATTAGAGTCTTCAAACCCAGCTGACATAATCTGCCTCTCTGAACATCATGTGACCACTGGTATAGAACTTTTAAGTGTTACAGGGTTTAGGTTAGCATCTCACTTTTGTAGATCAGAAATGGAGAAAGGAGGAGTTGCCACATTCATCAGGAACTGTCATAAATTTAAGAACATAGACATTCATAAATTTTGCCTAGAACAGCATATGGAAGCATGTGCAACAGAATTAGATTTTCACAAAAAATCTTTCATAATATTAAGTGTATATCGAGCACCTGCAGGTAACTTTAATCTGTTTGTAAACCACCTTGAAGCTGTACTGGCCCATTTAATAACCAAAAACAAAGAAATAGTGGTTGCTGGTGATTTCAATGTAGATTTCCTTAAAGATTCTCCGAATAAGAACTTATTTGAGTTAGTAACACTATCATTCAACTTAATTCCCACAGTAAAGTTCCCCACTAGGATAGCCACTTGCTCACAAACAGCCATTGATAATATCTTTATAGAAAAGTCCAATGAACAAAATTATATTACAAAACCAATAGCCAATGGCCTCTCAGACCATGACATGCAGTTCCTTCTGTTAAATGTTAATACTGAACAGGATATAAAATCTGTTAAATCTGAGCTCAAGAGGGTAATCAGTAAGCCAAAAATTGATTATTTTAGGACACTCCTCAGAGACATTCACTGGACTGATGTTTACAGTGCTCATGGCATGAATGAAAAATATAACATTTTTGCTAATAAAGTGCTTACCTTATTTGAACACTGCTTTCCCCCAAAACTTACCAAGGTTAGAGGAAAATCTACAAAGAAGCCATGGATTACTCGAGGAATAAGGGTATCTTGTAAAACAAAAAGAAAACTGTATCTGTCAATCCGAAACATTTCCAATGTTGATGCTATAGCACATTATAAGAAATACTGCAAAATATTAAAGACTGTAATATGGATGTCAAAGCAAATACATTACAAGGAAAAGATAGTCATATCAGATAACAAAATAAAGACAATATGGGATATAGTGAAGGAGGAGACCGGTAGGACCAGACATGAAGAGGAACAAATAACATTAAGAGTAAATGATACATTGGTGACAGATGTGTATAGTGTTGCAGAACTTTTTAACAAACATTTTATAACTGTTACTGAAAAGATGGGGTTGTCAGGTTCGGTAGATGCTGCTATGGATTACCTTAGACCAGACATTTCAAGTAATTTCCATAATATGAATTTGACCCTCACTACCCCAACAGAAATAATGTCCATCATAAAATCTTTAAAATCAAAAACATCTAGTGGGTATGATGAAATATCAACAAAGTTAATTAAAGAATGTGATTCTGAGCTAAGTAACATATTAAGCTATCTGTGTAACCAGTCGTTTATCAGTGGAATATTTCCTGAATGGCTGAAATATGCTGAAGTTAAGCCACTGTTTAAGAAGGGAGATAAAGAAATAGCATCAAATTTCCGTCCAATTTCACTGTTACCAGCATTCTCAAAAATTTTCGAAAAAGTAATGTACCATCGTCTTTATAACCATCTTATCTCAAATAACATACTGTCAAAGTCACAGTTTGGATTTCTAAAAGGTTCTGATATTGAGAAGGCTATCTTCACTTACAGTGAAAATGTGCTTAATTCATTAGACAAAAAATTGCAGGCAACTGGTATATTTTGTGATCTATCAAAGGCATTTGACTGTGTAAATCACAATATCCTTTTAAGTAAACTAGAATATTATAGTGTAACAGGAAATGCTGCAAAATGGTTCAAATCTTATATCTCTGGCAGGAAACAAAGGGTGTTATTAGGAAAGAGCTTGATACATGTCTATCAGGCATCATCCAACTGGGAACTAATTACATGTGGGGTCCCACAAGGTTCCATTTTGGGGCCCTTACTTTTTCTTGTGTATATCAATGACCTTTCATCAGTAACATTACCAGATGCCAAGTTTGTTTTGTTTGCCGATGATACAAACATTGCAATAAATAGCAAATCAAGTGTAGTCTTAGAAAGATCAGCCAATAAAATATTTGTGGACATTAATCACTGGTTCCTAGCCAATTCTTTGTCACTAAACTTTGAAAAAACACACTACATGCAGTTCAGAACTTGTAAGGGGTGTCCCAAGAGTATATGTTTAACATATGATGACAAGAAGATAGAAGAAGTGGACAGTGTTAAATTCTTGGGATTACAGCTTGATAATAAATTCAATTGGGAGGAGCACACCACAGAACTGCTGAAGCGTCTTAACAAATCTCTGTTTGCAATGCGAATTTTGTCAGATGTAGGGGATATAAAAATGAAAAAGCTGGCATACTATGCTTACTTTCATTCCATAATGTCATATGGGATTATTTTTTGGGGTAATTCATCAAGCCAAGCTAAAGTTTTCCGGGCACAAAAACGTGCAGTAAGAATTATATGTGGTGTGAACTCAAGAACATCCTGCAGAAGCCTGTTTAGGGAACTAGGGATACTAACTACAGCTTCCCAGTATATTTATTCCTTAATGAAATTTGTCATTAAAAATATATCACTTTTTCAAACCAACAGCTCAATTCATGGAATCAATACTAGAAATAAGAATAATCTTCACAAGAATTTAAAGTCACTTAGTCTTGTACAAAAAGGTGTGCATTATTCAGGAACACACATTTTCAATAACTTGCCAGCAGCCATAAAAAGCTTAACAACCAATGAAATTCAGTTTAAGAGAAGCCTAAAGGATTTATTGGTGGCCAACTCCTTCTACTCCATTGATGAATTTCTTAGTAAAACCAACTGATTTGTATATAAGTACAACATAACTTCTGCACAATTTCAGTGCAGTAATGTGTTCACTGAAAATTTGTGTGTGTGTGTGTAAGTATAATCTAACTTCTGCACCATTTCAGTGCAGTAATGTGTTCATTGTAAATAAGTATTACAGTAGTTGTATTACATGTTTATTACCTTATAAATAAATAAAAAACGTTTTTTATTTTAAATTCAGTGCATTAGTATTTGTAAAATGACTCTTAGTGTTCATTAAAAATGACGATCATTCCACTTGGGACCTGTGGAGTGGTACATTAGCTTATTTGTTTTAGTTGTAAATATTTGTCATGTATTGTTGTTTTTCTGACATGTTCCACATCCAGGAGGACCTCCTCACTACGGATCAATTGGAATGAAAGTAAATCTAATCTAATCTAATCTAACTGTCAACAGAATCGGATGAGCATTGGAAAGAATCATCATACAGGAAACATAGGCAGTTGTGAGCTTAACCAATCTTCAGTTTTAGAACGACATGTTGATCCAATTAATCTCTGCATCATTAAAGTTTATTACTGTTTTATACTGACCAAAGAAATTGATACATAAAACTATCTGAGTAGAAAGAAGTGGAACAATGTTTATAGCAAAACTACGAACCTTACAAGTTAATTCTAGAAAGGTCTCATGTTTAAAATCAATAACTTTTCCCAAAATGGCAACTTGTATTTTAATTTCCCTAAACGGCAATGTCAACCAAAGTATTCTTTTTCTATGTTTATTAAATGCAGACTCGCTGATAACAGATATTGCGCTACCTGAGTCCGAAACTGCTGTAAAATTATTATTAGCAATGTACATGTTGATCACAGGGTGTACAATTTATTTTGGTTCAACTTCGTTTTCCTGGAGCATAATGTCCTAAATATCTAAGAAATGCATGAAGTTAATAGTTACAGCAGCAGAGTCATCTATTCACTGTATTTCCCATTCAGCTGCCGGGACCTGAAGTCATTGTTTATTTTCTTTATCCTGTCACTGACTGTGATTAGATATCGATGATATAACTTCCACTACCTCTACATGTCGTTGTGGTGACGATATACTTATGTTCTGCCATATAGACTTGTTTTGCTGACTGTTATACTGATATTGGTTGTTGCCTGAATTTCCATGGTTATGTCAGGTGTTGTTTTGACCCTACTGATTACATGAATGTGTATATTTATGACTGTTTCCAAAACGATGGCTATTTCAAGAATAAGAATTCGGATCGTGGCTTCTGAAATTGCACCTGCCTTTTTAATTATGTGTCATAAGAATGGTGTCTATGATCGCATCTGTGACTTCTTTACTATGAAATTTATTGTATTGTCATGTCGTGAATATGAGCAATCGTTATTATCAAACTTGTGATAAGCTGATTTTCACATTAGAGCATGATCACTGTCTAATTCAACTCTTGCAAAAGGCTCAAAAATTCTCCTAAATCGTCCTTACGCCTGCTTCCCAAGATTATTTGACGTAAATGGGCAGGTATCTTCGTAGGGCAAAATCTAATTAAATCAGGTGGGCTGAGCGGTGGTACAGGTATTCATTCCGCCATATCATGTCCTCAAAATACTGTACTGGACTCGAGAATTCCGATTGTTCAAAGCAAAATGACTGGTAAAAGTCCTCTCCCGATTGACAATCTCTTATAATCGATCGCATTCTGCCTGCTGTTTCATTTTCTAGATATCTGCACGTTCATTCTAGCTCGTGTTCAAGGGGTCAATTTGGTGCTAACACATGGATGGATTGTTCAAGACCGCTATAGGATGAATTTCGTTAGTAAAATTTGGGAAAACTTTGAACTTTCATACAGTGAGGAACTATTAATAATCAAATGTGTCTTTGTGCCTTTACGCAGGGCTTTCGCAGTTGCGCCAAGCACTCTGTTCACTGGCATGTCTTGACATGTGAAACAGTTTATGTTGCTAATTTCACAAACGCCATAAGTTACTATTGTTGTCTAGGTCTTCATAGTGTGCACTTATATTACAAGGTATAAATTCTTGTCTACAGTTATTATTGTTCAGTTTTTCTTCAGTACGTGAAAGTTGTGATTGTACAGTTGCTGCGTCATTCTTTCGTTGTTTATTGATGTTTATTTGATTTTCCTTGAAATGTTTCAAATGTTAATATTCGACTGTGTCTGCGAAGTGCACAGGCCCTGTGTCATCGGAATATCTATCATCGTTGGCAGACAAATTTTTCATTTTTGTGCATAGTTCATCTATTTGTTCGGAGATGCTACTTATTTGTTCTTTCTGTACTTTTAACAGTTTCCAGTTTCTAATTCTCTTGTAATAATGCGGTCTGCTCTTTTACCTCGGTAATTGTTTCGTTAGGGACGTCCTCGCTAATTTTCGCCACTATTTCTGAGCAGTCGGTGTCTTTTAATTTGCTCAATGTCGGTTTCTAAAGCTTTTAATCGGTTAGTAATACCGTCAAACCTTGGTTAAAAATCCTCATTTCTTCCATGAGTTTGCCTAATACCTTTGTATTTCTTTTGTGTCTGTTTAAACTGCTTATTAGTTTGGTCTTGTTACTGTTTACTGGCTTCCCACAACTGTTGAAACTGTGCATTATTTTATTCTTGCCTCTGTTTGATTTGTTCATTCTTGTCACTCTTTAAGCTGTTCAAATTGCGTTTGAAACATCAATGTTGTGTTTTGATCTGAATTCGTATTGTTCGACGTAATGAGGAATCCGGTCTACCAGAAACAAACGATGCAAACCTGAATCTGTGTTACTCAACTGCATATCCTTTCTATGATATTCACTGTTTACGGTCCGATTTGTATATTATGAATTGGAGGCTTATCTCCTGAAGATTCTTGATTGGTTTGATAGCTATCGCCCGTTTCAGAATTTTGATCTATTTCAGGTATAGGCACGTATCCCTGGTACTTGCGTAATTAGATTACATTCCGTGTCAGTCACTGTATAGATTCTAAAAGGTAACTGTTCATTATTAAATGAGTTAAATAACATGTTTTCCCTGAGTTGTGTCAGGTTCTGTTAATGTTCGTCTCAGCACTGAAGGCGTATGGCACTCATTGTTGCAACAAAGTGAGACTGACAAGTGTTACCAAAAATCCTAAAATTGTAATATGGTTTATCGCTCAGAATCGACTAAAAAGATGCAGTAACTGAAAATATTACGTAATCGATGGCTAGAAGCAAAATCCAATAGTCAAATTTTTACATATACTGAATATTTGAGGGGCTCAGGCATAAAACATAGTAACTGACAGTTTAGCCAAAAATGACTTACACCACTTACGGTGTAGTACCTTGCATGCTGAGATACATACACGAGTTTCCAAAAATCTCCACAGATGGCAGCAGAATGCAGCTTGTTTTTTTTCCTGGTAAGTAGCGACATCTGCATGTATAACATGTAATCTGTGAGCAAATGGCTACCGTGAGAAAGTTGGAGTTTGCTGAATGTGGACGACTTTGAGATGTTATAAGAGCTATTAAACAGTGAATTTGAGTGTGATGAAAGTGATAAAGATCTAGATTACCAAGAGACAGACTATGAAAGTAATGTCAGCAATAATAATGAAGAAAACAATGTAAGTAGTGTCACTGACCTTATATTTGCTTTTGCACATAAACAATTATATCTATGTAGTTAACATGTTATATGTGCTGTGGAGAAATGCAGATGCTACTTTCTGCAGTTATCACATTATACATGCTATGGATTAATGCAGGGAACTACAACTGATGGTTATGCACTGTAACATTCTCCTGTGCGAACGTTATGTGCATATTATGTTTTAAAGTGTGCAGCTTGCTTAGTTAGGTAATGTAACGTGTCTACAAAATAATTTTCAACATATTTTTGATTAAAGTTAGTAGAATAAAAATTGTAAACGAATTTCAGTGTGTGTTTTTCAAAGCATATCTTTTTCTATGTAAATTACATTAGGCCTACTGATTTCTTTTTTTTTCTTTTAGAATAATGCAGATCCTAAGAACGGCGAACAGGGTTGTGGCAGAAAAACGAAGAGAGATATAAACCAACAACAGAAATGCCAAGAAGCTCGCAATAGAGGTTTAGCTTATATTCAGAAACGACAGAAAGGGAATGACAGTCACAACCGTGAACTTGGAGCTAACTGTAATGGCAGGAAAAGGTGTTTTCAATTATTCAACATAAGTTTGGGAATATGGGAAATTATGACTTGCAAAATGCCTACCTTCATGGTTGCATACAAGCTACTGAAACAAAGACAAAAACAAAGAACACTGACAGTCCATCAAGCCAAGTAAAAGTATATGATATTCTGTGATGTCATCTAGTGGAAAGTGCATTGAAGTTTGTAAGACTGCTCTCTTGAATATCCATGTACTACAAAGAAGTACAAATTGTTTAGAACACTTAACATCCAAAACAAAGGAAGATTGTAAAACCCTCTCAGGAGATGGATTGGGAAAACACCAGCATTATCCTAAAAAGTATTCGAGTGCAGATATTGAATTTGTCAATACTTTCATAAATAGACAACCAACATACACCAGTCATTACACAAGAGTTGATAGTCCAAATAAGAAATTCATGAGTATGGAGTTCACAATAGAAAGGTGGTCATAAAATATAAAGACGAATGTGAACAACTACAGAAATTGCTGTATCCAGTAATAAATTTCGCTGGATTTTTGTAGGAGAGCAGAAGATATCCTTTGAAACCCCTAAATCAGACACTTCCAGCACATGCAATTGCCTACATATTAAAACAGAACATGCAAAAAAAAGAGAAAACTTAACAAAATCCTTATCTACTGAACTTGAGTTACATCAGTGCAAAGTGAAAGCACGACAGGATGTTGTTACACTAGCTACAAAAGAGGCAGAGAAAGATAAAGATATTTATATCATTATGTTTTATTTGCAGCAGGCCCTACCAACTCTCAAACTTTCGACTGGTCCTGCTTTCTACAAAAAGAAACTCATCTATTACAATCTCAGTCTCCATTCTGGTTCAGAAAAACAAGGATATTTCTATGTGTGGGATGAAGGAACTGTTGGCATAGGACCAGATAAGATTGGCAGTTGAGATTTGGGGTGAGACGTTGATAGCAATACCTGAAAACTGTAGAGGCTATATAAAAACTGGACCACTTTTGCAGTTTGGTTGAAACTCACAGCAGAAGGTAGATTCAAAACTGTCACACACACATTTCTCCAAGCACGGCATAAATTGTTGCCTTCTGATCTTGATTTTGGCGCTGTTGTGAAATATGTACAGAGTCATTGTCAGTATTTATTCTTGCCTAAGGAGTGGATAGAGGTCTTGAAGAAGTGTCAGAAGAAGAAACCTACGATTTTGTATCGTATTACCACAAGTGATTTTGTAAAGATTTAAAACTTGTGGGACAACTTCAATCAGGCTTGTGAAACAGGTTCTGGTGAAAAGTCTGGCATTAGAAATGTTGTGAAGATGGAGTTGTTAAGTTAGGAACTCGAAAAGTATGTAATTCATACTATGGTGAAATGGATACTGTATCACTAACGCGAAGAAGTTGTCAACTACAGTTCCTTGAAGGCTTCAAATGTCCTCTACCAATTCTACACAGAAGTCAAAAACCCATTGATGCAAACAGATTGAATGATGTTCTGTCTTGTTTGCCATACATGCCAGAAGTACATCATGCTTGTTACAAGACATTAAAAACAGTTGAGCAACTCAAGGCAAATGATGAAAGCAGTGACAGTGAAATTTGAAAACTACTATTAGTGTTTTCAGTTATTACAACCATTAAATTTAATTACAGTGTATTGTGTCATTAATACGTTGGCTTAAATTATTATTCACCAACTTCACAATGTCAAATCTTCCTGTGGGAAATTAACTTTTTAACACTATGAGTAACATGGTATCTACATTTTACATTCATGAATAACGTGGTATCTACCCTACAATTTGTGTCAATGTGTTATGTATTGCTTCTATTTTCCAATAAAAAAGATTCTTTCCATTTTGTAACCTTATTAGTGCATTCCTTAATGTGCATTCCTTAATGTTCAAATACTTAGTTAAAACTATACTTTTATGAAACTTCATAGTCTACATCTCCAAACCACTAAAATGTCATTTACCATCTTTTACTCCTGAGCCCCTCATTTATCACATGTAATGAATATTCATCACATGCCAACTACATGAAAACAGAAAATTTCACACGTAACAATTACACAAAAAACAGCTATAAAGAAAGGAATATGGAATACATGAAACATGTGCTGTGCTATGTGCTGCAGCAAAAGAAATATGCTTTTCAAAAATGCCAGTGGACAATCCAAAGCAGAAATAGACAAGTTATTTGCTCTTATTCTATTGTTTGTTCATTCATGAGCATTAAAATGTTGGCACTTATGCAGTTTAGCAGGTACGGAAAAAATTTATCAATTTTTTTCAAAATATGATCGATTATAGTCAAATTTGATACGCTGATTACGAATACGATATTTATTTTCGCCCCAGTCAATTATTTACATCAAAAAATTGTTTTAAATTTTTTTTATTTTTCAATATTTTGTCGATATAGTGAATTCTGATGCGCTGATTTCGAATATAACATCCATTTTCATTTTCCCTTGACAGTCAGCGATATCTTCTGCCCGATAAGTGCGGCGCTGCCTATGACGCAACATTGCGTAATACATTAACTAATCAGTATTTTCAAATCATAGGCGGCCGCTGCCGCGGCCGCATTCCAAAGAAAAAAACTCCCAACCTAACCTCAAGTGGGCTACGCTACAGATCACTTTATTTATGAAAATACAAAGTACAATCACCAACAAACTTTACATATTCACCCACAAAGCTCTCCAAGCCAGATACATTTGGAATGAAAAATTTTTCCCGTACCTGCTAAACTGCATAAGTGCCAAAATGTTTGCCTGATTTTTACTCAAAACTGAATGTACTGTCCTCTGTTAGAGAAAGGTTGAAATGAAATTACAATTTTAAAATCTTGTATCACAAGAACATAAAACTCACAACAAACCAAAAACTTTGCTTCCTTTACAATGCTTTTACGATTATGCAAATTGAAATAAATTAAATTGTAATTACCAAAACTGTGGTGGGGAGGTGGATTGTTTTGTTGCAAGAATCACTAACATTATCAGTACATGCCTGCAAAAATTATTATCTCCAAATATATCCATAGCGCAAATCCATTCTCTCTGGCCCATACATGTTGCACCTGTAAGTCCTTTCATCAGATTAATAATGCCTAACAATTTTCTTCAGCAAAATCCTCCTCCAGTCCGCATTACATTAAAAGTTCTGCCAGCTTACGTCATGTCCCACATTCGGCTAGAGTGCACAAGGAGTACCGTCACCAGTAGATGTGCAGATGGCAGTCATGCGTGGGGAGAGCAGTAGTGGTGAAGGCTGCAGGCAGGTGATCTAGTGGAAATAGGGTGTTGGAGGCAAAGTGCCGTTCTAAACTGGAACCTACACTCATATTTTCGTAAATATTAAGCAAGCACCTTCACGCCTACACTTCATGGTGACCACATAAGAAGATCTGTCACCTCTTCTTTGGTTAGTATCTAAAAAGAATGCAGCGATTTATTGTCACTGGTTTGTTATCCATTCCATAGAAGTGTCACGAGCGGGAAATTTTGAGGAAATTCTACATATTTCTCTTGTTGCCATGTTAAAATTTGCTTCTTTTGCCAAAACTCAGTGGAGTTTGCACAGTCTCACCTCATTAACATGTTGTGCAGATGCAATTGCAAGGGAATTCTGAAACAATGTTATTAAGTTTATTAATGGATGAATTGAGTAAAAGCGAATAAAAGTGTAATGACTTCACTCATGTTGTACCAAAACCCATAGCATTTCTCGTTTCACTATCTACCGAAGGTTATTAAAAGTTTTATCCCCCCTTTGGAAAATCTGGTTTTGTGGAATAACACAGTATATAATGAATTTGATTTGATAAAATACTCTCTTCTTTGTGTGCTATCATTTGACAAGATCACATTTCGATATCTCAAATCGTTTATGAAATACGATGAATGTTGTGGACATTTCACTCTGGCTTTATTGCTGGCATGGTGCGATCGCAAATAAGTGCGCTACGTCAGATTAGTTTTCTCAAATTTGGTGACCAAAGTCTAAAGAAAACTTCAATATGTTAGCTAAATTTCATATGCAGCAACATATTATCTATTCACGCAGCATCTTATGTCCACGTAAATATTTCAATAACTGTGACCATTAACAAAGTGATGGGCATGTCATAATGAACCTGACATACAAGTAACAAATAAAGCAAAAATGAATTTTTTTAACAATCAGTTTCTGTAAAATCGTTTGAGAAAGATTGCAGGGCGTGAGCGTCGATTCTGTATCGCCGACCGGCCGACAGGTGGCAAACACTTGTCGGTCTCCCCTTCTGAACAAACGAAGGAACTCGCCCAGTGCTTTGGACGAAAACTGGTCATTACACGTTGGCCACGGTAGCCTGTGGGACCTATACTTCCCACTCTACAACTGAGCCACAGATGCACAAGTTCGGAAGTACTACTGTTACTGCTGTAAGTCGACTATTCCATAGATGTCACATGCGACTGCTTCACTCTTGTAACATGAAATTTCCACTCATTCTTAAAGTAACCGCAAATAAACGTCCAGTCCTATATATGTCCACCATCCAACATGAATTAATGTGCCTTTGACACGTTTTCCTGCACTGTCAATAATCGTTATGGTATTCTTCCACAGAGCCTTATGAAAGACAAGGTATATGGGTTGCTGATTGTGGAGTTTGTGGGTCTTAGATACAAACGGTATGTGTATCACACATTGAGAGGTGGCACCCAGAAATGGGCAAAAGGTGTGTGTTATGTGGCATTAAGGGTACTCATAGTTAAGGATTACTTGTAGTGACTGTACAGAAGGTTTTGTGGTGCTCCACTACAGCCACAGCATATGGTACAACAAATTAGTATTCAATCAAGAGGGCACATGGTGTGCGGTATGCTTCATACACTATGCTTCAGTCTTAAATCAGTCCTTTGCCTAATGACAATAAGCAGGTCATTTATGAGGATGGAACTGATGCCCACCCGTACTCACACTGTTCACTTGATGAGAGTAGCGTGAATGAGAGAGAGTGACAATGCATGTGAATAATAGTTGTAGTGGAATGGTATAACCTGATTGTCATAGTGTAATTATTTTTAGAGTAAATATAAATGGATGCCATAGTTGTGCATTTGTAAAGGTACACACAGTCTGTGAGCTGACCGAATGCATGCTTTTAAATGGCTTGTAGATGAAATAGTCCCTGCACATCACGTAAATAGAATAGTTTCTAAGTTTCACCTGCTGCTAGACATCCAGGTCTGATTAGTTTAGCATGGATATATTTAACCCCTAGGCCTTCTAAAAAAATGTATTTTCAACCCATTGAAAAACTTGTGAATGTTTTCAGCCAGTGTGGCCCAAAAATTGTAAATGCACAACCAGAGCTATTGTTCAGTGGACTGTGTGCTTTTTTTCGAGTCATAGGGTATTAATATTATTAACAGTGTGTAAATAAAAAATGTATCTCTGTACTGCAAGAAAAAAATATTATCGGAAGAACCAATTGTATCTCAAGAACCAAATTATATTGCTATTGTCAAAAAAGAGTAAAACAGTATTGGAAGAATCAAATTGTATCTGTATATCTGTGAGAATTGAATAAACAAATTTAATTACCATATCTTTGTTGTTGTTATTTACAGAAAACCTATTCCTCATTGCACTGTATATATTTAGGGTGGGCAAGAAACACGTAAGACTCTAGTTCTCAACATGAATGCTATTAAGGAAGTGGAGTTTAAAATGGAGAATAACAAAATATATACATTGGTTGCACGGGATTTTGTCTCTCGTGCTGTTACAGGAACAAGTGGCCTGTAAGTATGTCTGCTTCTAGAGTCATACAGCAGATGTATTTACAATTATATCAGCTGTGCTTAAGGAGAATCACAGACGTAGCATCTGGACAAAGTTGCATTCTACTGTATTTATAGTCATAAAAGCGTCAGCAGGATGAAATCAGTAAAAAAAAAAGCACAGAGAAAATAAGGCAAAAATTCATTTATTTTTCATACAGTTTAAAAGTAATTTTACATTCTCATAAGTAGACACAATGCTGTTTTGATACATCTTCTTCTTCTTAAGTGGATGGAGAAAGGGTACCTGTAGAATTCAAGGGCTTGAATAGCTGCATACTTGAAGATTCGATGCATCCAAGTGATCAAGTGATCTTCTCCTTGCCTTTCACATAGATGATGGTCTATGTGGAGTTGAATAATCGAAGCAATCCCACCATATCTTTATAGGGTAAAATATGAACATTCCAGTGAATTCTATCACAGAAATGTATTGACTACTTTGCACTCCTCCATCTTTTAGACACTCACTTAACATCCTTGAACGCTTTGGGGTGCGGTGCTATGCTTGCTGAGAATTCCTCTGTTACATCAGAATTTTCTCTGAATGCTATGAATGCAATGTCTTTAAATATGAACCGTCTGCACGCACCATCATAGAAACCTTGAAGATCTGCAATGATGTTCACACTTTGAGATGCCACTGTGGAACGCTCTGGGTATGGCACAACCCCTATTCATTTATACAGCTCGCTGCACAACACCAACAGGCAGGTAATAGTTAATCATACAGTCATGTAGATATAGAGTATAAGCTGCAGTGGATCCTGGAAAATTTGCTGACGATTCAATTTGTACATCTATTGGTCCCAATTTAAATATATCATTCTGTTTTGGATAGTCTGTTACAGTGATTGGTGCCACCTCCTTGAATTTCTGTGGGCTGAGTAGACATTCTTCCTCTTCATCACCTTCCTAGTAAGAAGCATGGAACTTCATATACTTGTCAAACGCTAGACTGTACACATTTTTATCCCACTGTATCAGTAAACTGTCATACAGATAGAATTCCGAATTCAAGAAGACTCTGGCATTAGTGAACTGGAAATTGTAAAATGCAGTGGAAACATTTGCTATATTTCTTTTCCTATCGGTCTGAAATGCAAGCATGATGAATCTGGTATCTCCAGTTTAACAGAGGTTTTAATAGCCCATGTTTGTCTGGTTACCATCGGTAGCACTGGTATTCAAAAAGCTCCCATGAACAGAGACTTAATGGCAGATATACACCAACATTCAAAACTTTCAAAAGCTTCAAACACTCCTCTACCACTACAGAATGTGAGGCATTTTCATATTATTTTATTGGTGGCTATCTTGTTCTCCTCTTGGGTTTCTTGAATTATGAGCTGTCCATTGCACTCTCTACCAGAATGCGTTCCTATTTGCTATTCATGATAATTCGCTGCATATTTTCAAAGTACCCCATAAGCAGTTTTAGAGGTATGCATGCAGTAAATCTCTTGTACTCGTCCGCTGTTCTAGCCAGTGGCTAGTCTGTGAACCATCCTGCATTTTCTAAACGGCTCAGATCAGAGGGTGACGCAGAGACATGTTTTAAGTGTTGATGCTACATTACATGTAATGCAACCTCAACACCGTTAAGTTCATATCATATGCCGTGAAACGAGACCATTACTAGGGCATGGAGGGCCTGCAGCGAAGCCAAACGCGAGGCCACGGAGGGAGGGGAGAAAGAGCAAAAACCGAAAACTTGCTTTAAAACAACTCGTTTTCTTTATTGGCAAAATTAAAGTCAACTTTAAATAAAATCATCGATTACCTCATTTTAAACACGTAGAATCACGGACGATAGCAACAGGTAAGTAAAGTATTTGGCTAACAGTGAGTTAAACAAAACAGACTACCTTAACGTTCTAAAACACTTTGCTTGCGCTCATTTAGAACTATTATCAATATCAATAACTGCATCTTGAACTGCACTAAAATCCTGGGCAACGCGAGAACAGCTACAGTATGTATAATATTTGACAGTCAGCAAATTTAACCTTAATAGGTGGAAAGTACGAAATTGCCCTTGTGTATGCTTACAAATACGGAACCTTGATTTCCTTGTGCAAAGCAAACTCTCGAATCGTGTCTTCTTTATTCAGCTGAAGCGCCTCGTCGCTTTTAATCGAAAGAACAGCGAGCCCTTTAAGGTGGTCCGGCGTCATGAAGGATTTTGGATAGTTCTTAATAAGTTTTAATTTTCAAAACCTTCTTTCTCAAGACGGCGCGGTGTCAAGTATCATCAACAGAATGCGATAGGCTGTGGCGATGTTGGCATACGATTGTTTGAGTGGGACTAAGTACTTAAGTGTGTCCAGCGCTGCCTTCACTGTAGGAGTAATCGTAAATCCAGCAGTTTTACTCCTGAGACGAGGTCAAGTGTGTCTACATCAGCTACTTCCCCGTCTTGTAGATAACTCGCTAGTTTCTAGCAGCTGATTCCAATTTCCTCGTTTTACATGTCACAGAGTTTGGACAGGTGAAAGAGATATCCGAAGTATTCGGAATATTAATCAGCTCTTTGAACTTTGATGTCATGCCGCTCACAGCTTCATCGACAACCGCTAAGTATTTGATTCTAAATCTTTCTTTGGGTTCGTTCTGCTTTTGGGTCTCGTCGGCGACAATGTCTAGTTCGTCTTCAATCTCGTCAAAAAATCGTTTGTGTTTCTGTTTACCACGAGTTGAAAACTTTGCGGCCAATCCTAGATCTGCCACCATTTCTTTTGCAGCTCACATAGTGGGTGTGAATCCTGTCTTCCTGTGGTTTTAGAGGAAGTCATTCAATTCACTTCTTTCTTGTAGGGCGATGTCTAACTGCAAATTTTGGAGAACTTAACTGACCCCATTGACGGCATGTAAGAGGTCGTGCCATATGATAAGAGCCAAAACGAATTCGAAGGAGCTTCATATTGGTCAGACGAATCCTTTGTTGTTTCGACAACCTTTTCCAGAACTTCACAAACTTTCCCCGGCAGTTATCTGATAGGTTTGGCGTTCTCAGCAGGAGACTCCCACTTAATATTTGAATGTGTTTTTAAAATTAGTTCACAATAGATATCAGTGATAATATTACACCTCTCTATAGATGCCGAAAATAGAGCGTACAATAGTTGTATTGTGCCGAAAATTTCATCGCCTCTGTACAACATCTGGCCATGTTTCCGAGGACCAAGTTTTGGCTGTGAGTAACACAAGGTGTGAACATTGCCCAACTACTGTAAATTTTCCTTTGCCACTTGGCATTTCCTGACCTGACTGAACCTGAGAGACACTGAGCTCAGTTTCACTACCTGATAAAGTTATCAACTCTATCGGCTCCCTTTTGACTTCTATCTCACTGACTGATTGTAATCCGGCACTCTCATTTAAATTCAAATCAGATTCTACTGATGACAAATTACCCTCTGATTTACTATTTATGGGCTTAGAAGAACCATCCTCATTAAATTCAGTTTCTGATCCTGAGGATTCATGGTCAGAGACCAGTTCCCTTTTGAAACTTATGTAAGTCTCCATTTCTACTAATCTGTTAGCAGTAATTAACAAATACTGTAAATATTTTTGACTTAACTTAAATGCTTGATTTCGACGAATTGTGTCTGCACGATGTACCAACAACTGTGATGCGACTCGTCGCGACGTATTGCAGGCAAAAGCAGCAGCTGTGGCGGTGAAGATGGCCGCAGGAATCGTCTGCTGCAGTAGCTCCAGGGGGGGGGGGGGGGGGCTAGACACCGTTGAGCGCACGCAGCAGCTTGCAGCCGTCTCGCAGACCCGCGCAGCTCCGCGATGACGCACCGTCTTCTTTTGGTCTCAGCGCCGTCGGCAGCCGCGATCCAGCATCCTCGCCTTTCTTCCTTCCTTCACCATTCAAGTTCACTTTTATTGTTAATTCACCACACTCGCGATTAATTCTAACACTGTTCCCACACTAATTCCAGTCTATGCCAGTTCGATATCCCGTTAGTGCCTACCGAGTTCACTGATTTCTACCAATCGCTTTCACTATTCAAACACTTTGATTTGCTTTCATTTCTTGACCTATATGCACCACATGTGGGGCGGCGAGTACGTTAATTCACTGATTTTAAGTTTTAATGCCGTCTTTAATCACGTGAGCCTGGCAACTAATTTGGTGGTCAGCCAGAAAGCGAAGGGAAACATACTGACCTTAGTTTCCAGTCTGCACGGCCACGTTCCGGTCCAGCCCACTGAAAGAAATGTGTCTATTTCCCATTTCTTTGCGGGATCAGGTCTATGACTTCAGTAAAAGTTTAAAGTTCCAATCCAGATTTAATTTAATTAAAGTTTCTCACAGACAACACTTAAGATTGCGTTATGTTCAATTGAAAACAAGTCTTTCTAATCTAACAGCACCTTTAGCAGTTCAGAGGCGACCTCTACGGTAACTTCCTACCAGATTGTTTTTCTCCCTAACATCACTCAATTACAAGTTCGCAATAAATGTTCAAAAATTAATGCTTGCTATAAAAGTGGAAATAAATTCACCACTTGCCACGCGGAATTGAATTTCACACGGACGGCACACTAACAGTTATTTTACCGAATTCTAAACGATCCAGGACGGTGTACAGTCCTCGCGAGTTCACTATCCGTTTTCAGTGCCAAATACGCGCTTGTCACAGCTCGGCTCTGACGTCATCCGAGGCAGAACGCGACCAGACGTTTAACTGGCGTGGACCTCACAGTGTCTGAGAGCGAAGTGAAACTTCCCACTGCTTCAGGGGCTGTATTTATAAGGTGCCGGTGCGGACTGCCAAGAAAACATCTGTTGTCTCTGTCTATTTGCATACAGCGGCAGTCTACAAACGACCGCTATCTCGGGCACATAATCTTTAATAATACAGTTACCAATTACTTCAGAAACTTCTTAATTTTTGATGGTATGCAGATAAGCAGTTTGAAAGCACGTAGAAAGTTTCTGCTTACTGGAATGAAAACTTTGCTTAATAGAATTTATTTAGTGGAACTAACGTTAGATTGTTACTTCTGAACCATACCTTTGCTAAGACTTATATCAGTTGCTATTTATGCTACAAGTCTTAAACTTGGTGTAGCTCTACTATTTGATATATTTGGTCATCTGGTTTAACCAAAATCCTCTATAATTAAAATTTCAAGTACTTAATCTACAACACTTAGGTACATTTTAGTTACAAAATTAGTTTTTATTTAATTACTCAAAAACTATAAGAAGTAGATTAACGTGGACTCTCTGTTATTATTTTTGGGGTGTACTGAAGCATAAAACAAATTTTCAAGTTTCTAGGTCCATTATTTAGCGCCCCTGATTTTTCTCTTAAAACGGCATTTTTCCGTAAACTATTAAGTTTAGCACATCGAGACTTGGTATTTGGAACATTATTACACTAAACTATAATTTGACAAAGTTTTAAACATAAATTTTGATTTTTAATTTCGTACTAAATTTTGGTGCAATACTTGTGCGCTACATGCAGACGCATTAAGGTGACTTGGCGCTACTAGCAGTGAACTGGGGCGAGTCCCGGCGCACTCGCCCGCCTCTGTATCTAACACATGATACAGCGCTTGGTTTACTTCAGTTCCTACTCGAAACTTTTTTTCTGTAGTTTCTTCCTCTCTGGCGGCTGTTTGTGATTGTTGGAATTCTACCTGTAATTTTCTTTTACTGTTTTTTTTTTCGGTTCCATCTTCGGATTTTCACCCTCTGTCTCTATCAATGCTTGTCATGATGCATAGCCAGTCACTCAAACAGAAATAAGCAACATTAAAACTTCTGTAATAACTCTCTGTACGCTTGAACGTTATCAGTTCATGTATCACCAAACAATTAAAAAAGGAAATCTCGATTTTTTGATATTGATGTTCGCAAAACCAAAAACTCTTTGCACTCTGAACCTATTATGCACAACATGGCGTGCAAACGTTTTGCATGTGACAGTGTCCCTCTGCCTTTGCCAGCAGTTGGTTGGGTTGGATGACGAACAGAGCTGAAGCGAGCAACGGTCTTACACACAATGTGTGCGTCTCACTTTTAGCTGACTGTAGTGCAATACCACACTGGTTCCAGCGTTGCCAGATTTCACCAAACATGAAGCTGGCACGCTACAATTGCGTTTGTCCCTCCATCTGCATCTATTATTAGACCTGAGCAAATTTGCTTAGCAGCATAGATCAAGTTTGTACAATTTCTTTGCATTCATGAAATTTTACTTGCTCTATCTAGCACTGCTCTTGATAAGTTCTGTGCAAGACCACTACAAATGAGAAGTTTCGAGTAGGGACGATGACAGCCAATACACCCTCGTGACGGCACTCTCTGAAACGGAGATATTAAAGCATCATGTGTAAGCTTCGTGCCACTGTAGGAGAACGATCCTTTTCCCTAAATATTCCATCCAAATATATGAAACTTCTGCATATGAGGGTTAAAGCATCTTGGTGCAGGATGACAGTGCTAATTTTGTCATTCCTGTTGAACGTGTTTGAAGCATAAAGTTTATGCAAGAAGTATTCCTGGCTTATAATTCTCTCGCCATATTCTACTGAAACCGTTACACTGAGCGACGTCATTGCAGGGTTTCAGGTATACTAATTTAGAAACTCATAGTTTGCATGTGTTATCACCTAGCAGTTCTGCTGCAAAGTGCTTCCTGTGGATTGTGTGCACTAGTTTTATACCTTACACCCACCTTGTGTTACATGTAGTCGTACAATGATTTCCTCACCACGAAAGTCGGTAAGTTGATTATTCTGGTTCACAATAAGCAGCTCCAGATAGTCGAGTGCCAGAACTTTCGTTGGAAGGTATATAGCATTGGTAAGGGTCTCAACAATCTTATACCCCAATCCAATTTATGGTAAGAATCGGTAAATTGTATGAATCAACCTATCGTTGAGATAAGAGTTTATTGCAATGCTACACTCGAAATGGATTGTGCTGACAGGGTGTAAATCCACTGTCTGATCAGATCTGTAAAATTTATCAGAATCCTTCTTCAAAACCTGTGATTTTGTGAAACCCAGCAGTCATCATATCGTATCTTTCTCATTAAAGTCAATGTTTGCATTCACCATCCTTGTTTGGGGTATAAATATATTGACGTTAGCATGTAACCCAATTCCTTTTCCACACTGTTTTAAAACTTCGTTTAAACCGTCAGTATTTTATGCAGCAGGTTCTATTTCCACAATTTCTTTTTTATCATTAATTTCCAGATGCATTTTATTGTTAACCTATGTGATATTTGGGATGCTGCTGTATGTCTGCAACCGAATCAGCGCAATACTCCAATCTCCAACACTTAAATCAATTGCTGTGAAGTCATTCACATGTAGTACTGACAATCCCAACTGGTGCACCTCCTTCTATATCCTTCTTCATAAACATTTGGGTGAACATGATGCATAGATGACCACACAGTCAAGTATTAAAGTCTTGATAGCATTGAAAATTACAGAACATGTCTTCTGCTGGTGAACTACTGCTGTGATTCTTTCGATGGTTGCAAGTCACCAAATGAGTCAAAATAGTAGACAATATCTATATTTTTGTAACAAACGCCACCTAGTGGATTCAGGTCCTCCAGCAACAACTAAATTCAGAATTCCACATTCTCTGGATTTCCGCATAGTCTTCAGTAATGTATTCTAGATAAACACTCCGTTTCCTTCTTCTCCTTCATTCTCACCACCTTCTGTGTGTGTGACATCATGTGCTTATAACTTGCCCAATTTAATTTTAGAAAGCATGATTTCATCGACCGCAAATGCCACAATCCACTGTCCTGTACCAGTATCCCTTCTTGTATGTATTGCCTTGGCTTTATCAACTAAAATTTAATCTGCAGCATGACGACCTAGGAGATCTTTATTTTCCGCATATGCAAGATCGTGTTCCATACACAAATCATTAACCCCAGTACCACTGTGCACAAACCATTTTGGAAGTTTTGTTCCAGGGCCACATTAGTTATTTCCCAGAATGTGTAATTCAAGTGGCAGTCTGTCGAGAATAACACTACCTCTTCTAATGTGTCTCCTAACACACAAGTTACACTGCTGTGATAGCTGTGCTCTGTGCACCCCATTATGGAGCAAATCGTTAGTGTCAATCCAACTGTTTTGTGTTGCAGGAAAACCAAACCATCTAACTTGAGCTCTATCCTCTTGACATCTTATAACACATTTTATGAGGAACACATGTGGTTCAGAGCTCTTCTGCATTTCTTCTGTGTAAAAGTATCCTACTACTTCAGTACCGCTGCAATCCTTTGAGATATAAATTCTAGGATTCGTTCTTTACGCTTTGGAAACTGTATATATCTCTCTTGACCAGTTTCGTAGGTATGACTTTCGAATGCTCTCTTGGGTTTTGAGATACATACTAAATCACTTAGATTAAATTTCTGTGGGATTCACCATTTTAATCTGTATTTAGCAATCCACTGTCATGAACATCTATTTATCTCGTTTTTACTGTGATATGTTTGGTTCAGTTACACTGTACAGTCATTTGTGGGAGGATATCTGTCCATCAGTATGAGCTGCAAAGATTAAAGTGCATCCACATTTAAGCTTTTACTGTTCTGTTTAGACATTCCATGATACTTGCCTTCAGTTGGAGGAATTTGGGGTTGTGGTGTATTCCATATGGCTCCATCACAGTCTTGAAACATCTATTGTAAAACTCTCGACTGTGATATGTTTGAAAGCTGTCCAGACATTGATTTGTCCCCATCTGCAGCAATCGCTGAAACATTTGTGCAGCTTCTCCCCCCACTTTTGTTTTCACAGGTAACGCTGACGCAAATTAAAGTATATTTGAAACCGTTATTCATATATGAATGTTCCCTCATATCTACAAGATCTGCATGCCCCAATTCGTCCAAAACTTTAATCATAATATGTCTATGAGGGTATGTTTTGAGTGCTGGTCTGCGTAGTTCTCAAAGCTACTGTCTTATTAGATGATACTTCTCTCACTAAGCTTGGAGATTATTGAAACAACTTAATTTGAATGAGCTGTATTACCAGTAGTGGCTGATACTGAGCAGTCATAGCTGATTATTAACTCATAGTCCACCCTGATAACTTAATGGTCAGCATGATGGACTGTCATGCCAAGAGGCCCGGGTTCGATTCCCAGCTGGGTCGGAGATTTTCTCCACTCAGGGACTGGGTGTCGTGTTGCCCTAATCATCATCATCTCATCCCCATCGACACGCAAGTCGCCGATGTGGCGTCAACTCAGAAGACTTGCAACAGGCGACAGGTATACCAGACGGTAGGCCCATCCACATGACATTTCATTTTGTTTCATTAACTCAGAAGATTCGTTATAGGATATACACTGTGGAGAGGTCTATTATTAACTTTTTTATGCTGAATATCATTCCCCTCACCATTGCTAGTTTCAGAATCTAATATACTTGTAGGTTTTATATATCACATTGCTTTGGCTCTTTGGTTATTTTCTTTCTTATGTATATTTGTCAACTATAATATTTCATCATAATATTTTTAGATCTTTTGGTGAATAATTTACGGTTTTTAAGGGTTTTAGGGAAATAAGGTCGAGCAGGCCTGGTAGTCTTTGAAATTCTCTATCACTGATCTGTATTGCGACAGCTGTAAAACTTATAGGCTGTGTGCCCTGTATGTACGGTTTTACCAAGCTGATGCCATATATTCTGTCTATCCAAACAGCATTGTGATGGTTAATGAATTCAGGAATGGTAGCGTCGACATCATGTAATTTTGTCAAGATCTGCCCAAGCAATTCAGTAACAGGCTTAAACGTTTTTCTTAGTGTCTGCTCCTACTCCAAATGGCTTCAAGTGGCTGTCATTTATCTGAAACAGCCTCTGACGCTCTCTGGACGGCATCAAGAGACAGTGTGGTGCTGGGGTGCAAGACTCACATGCCTCTCAATTCAGTTAACTTGCCTCTCAATTCAGTTAACTTGCCCGCTGTGTGTAGCCAATCCTCTTCTCTGCTTAATCCGCTACATCGATCTACCAAAAGCTTCTTCTCCAAAGATATGGTGCTGGTTAAAGCAATTTACTAACTACTTTTCTATTCTTGAAATAATTTGTGTACTCGTAGAATATTTTTCAATTCAATCACAATATATTAACAACGTTCATAAACAATAACGTCGTCAAGCTAACTCATTCTTTGAACATTAGAATCATTTACATTTCTTCAAAATGGCTTACATGTGTCTCGCTTTGATCATAACCAAGACAGACAGCAATTCGAGAATCTCTAGTCTCAAAACGAGTCTAATTCATGAGTGTCCTTAGGAAACTACTTTCAACTGTCCACTAATTTTTGTACAATCATCACAGACATTAAAGAGCACAGAATCCTACATAAACTTTTCTTGTTCTTCTTTGCCAATACACGAAATTCTGTGGATCGTACAGCAAGTACTTGTCTGCAGCTGTTCAGCTACCGTGTCCATCTTTTTCCTCGTGGCTGTTCTTTTTGACCTGCACATACAAATAAACTATGTGCAGTCGGCTGATTTGATTCGTTTCTCCTACTCATATCTAAAATATCGGTTGTTCGAAACGTTGGAAGGCCGAGTAATTCTAGAGTTTCCTCCGAAATTCTCGAAGCACTACAAGCCTTCCATGCCTCAATGACTTTATGCTTAGTCGACCTCTCATTGTATACTAAGCAGAGTTCTCCTGATGTATAGTGATAAAGTTACCTCAAGTCATAACTGAATGTATGGAAGTTTTGCCTATAGTTACCATCATTCAGTTTTCTTAATTTATCAATAACAAGAAACCTGTACTATGTGAAATTCCAACACTCTCTACATTTCTTTAAAATTCATTGAATTACATATAAGTTTCTAGATGTGTTTAGTAAATGTCCTTTAAACTCAAATTGTCTTGTTTGATGGTTGTAATGAGGTTTGCATTATCCCTCACTAACTGTTTTGGGATTCTGGAATACGTCTCACACAAATAAAATACGTCAGCATCCATATGACGACAAAAATAGAAATATCTTCGAATTTGATCCTGGTTTTCCACAGCAACAGTGTCAAATATGAACACAATGCTTGGCTTTACATTTTTTGGTGGTAGGATATCAGTGCTTTCAGTGAATGTTGTGTATGTCACACCATCGCCACCCTACAGTATCTCCTGTAATAGGCAGTATTTGGGTTTAAACAGTGTTTCTGAGAACACATGTACATGCTCAAAGTGGATTCCATCCAGGTGTGTTAGCAGTGATATGAGAAAATTTGTCTTCCTGCAGCTCAATGGACAAGCTGTTATTGCTTGTATATTATTGGGAAGAAGTATCCTTTTCCTCTTCTTCTTCCAGTTTTCTGCACCATCACAGTACTAGCTACTTACAACAAAGTCCCTGCTTCACATACCCTGCCATGATACTGACTACATCATATACTGGCGTACAGTGGGCTGTCAGAAAAATCCCTTATAATAGCAATAATAATAATGTAGGTACTATAGCACAATTACCTTACAGACTGAGCTCAGGTGGCCACATCACAATGAGAGGATTATGAAGTAAGAAATAACACACGATTTGCAATTTATATATATATATATATATATATATATATGTATGTATATATACTTCAGCAAAAGTACATACGATGTGTTGCATCAACAAAATGACCCACTGGTTTATTTTTCACAGTGTTTCCCAAATAACAGTTTCATGTATGCAGTAAAATCTGCACATATTTTCCACAAACTGATGGGAGCATCACAATATGCTTAGGAATATTATTCTGTAAATTTGCAGGTCCGTTCTTTTACCTTTGTTATATACTGGAGTCACCTGTGCTTTTTTCCAGTCGCTAGGGACTTTGTGCTGGGCGAGAGATTCACGATAAATGCAGGCTAGGTAAGAGGCCAATGCTGTAGAGTACTCTTTGTAAAATCGAACTGGGATTCCATCCGGACCTGGTGATTTATTTGTTTTCAAATCTTTAAGCTGCTTTTCTCTACGCCAGGTACGCTTATTTCTATGTTGTCCATAAGGGAGTCTATCCAATGGTCAAATGACGGTATGTTTGTACATTTCTCCTGCGTGAACGATTTCTTGAGCGTGAAATTTAAAACGTCGGCTGTCGTTTTGCTATCTTCAACTGCCACGCCAGACTGGTCAACAACGGATTGAATGGAAGCCTTTGATCGGCTTATCGTCTTTATATATAACCAGAATTTTCTCGGGTTGGAGATAAATCATGGAAATTGTGCTGGCCAGGGAAGTAGCTGCACGTCTTGTAGAGTGCGTTGAATTTGATGGGCTGTATGTGTGTGATCATTATTCTGTTGGTTGCAAGAATGGCAAAAGAATGGGTCTAACGACATTCTGCACATATCAAACACTGGTTAGCAACCCCTCCAGAACCAATAATGGTGAATGAGAGTTGTAACTTATGCACCTCTGATCATATGGTCTGGGGTGGGGCACTGAGTATTGGACGAATGCACTCTATGAGATAGCACTCACTAGGTCTACATCGTAAGTGTAAATGACTTTCCCTGCATGCAAGCAGAATCTGCTTTCGTCACTGAAGATCATAGCACGCCATTCCTTCTTCCAAGTGATACTCTGACAGCACCAGTCGAGCAGTGCACGTCGATGCTGTGACGTATGTGGAAGACAGGCTAGAGGAGTGCGTGCCCATACTCCCACTGCTACTAACTGGTTCGTAATAGTTGGTATATACACGTCTGGGCTCACAACCCCTGTTATATTGCTGTGGTAACTGTACGACGTGCCACTGCTGCCCTTGCAGTACAACAATCCTGGTGGACTTGTGTGCTGCGTGGGCATACAGAACTTCGTCTACGGTTCTGAGTATGTTCACATGACCTCTGATAACAGCATCGTTGCACAACTGATGCGCACCACGTCCAGCTTGACTGGCAATTCTCTTAAAATACCATCCCACCACTCGGAAGGCCACATTTTGACCCCTTTCAAACTCGCTCAGTTGGCTGTAGCAAGCACAAGTGCATCTCCATGGCATGGTTGTCTCCTTGCTTCACACATTTGCACCACACTGAGCCTTTTCTGGCTGTGAGCATTCCCTGTTAAAGGAAGGACACAAATGACTCTCTGGTAGCTTTGCCAATATGCTATCTTTTGGTGTATGACATTGCCACCAGTAGCAATATATTAACTATCTGACAGGCGGCATGTGCCGTCATTGGATCAAAATATGGTATTTGACTGTTTTCTGGAAACTATGTTAAGTGATTAATTATGTCATTTTATGCTCCTAAAATGCTTTTTTCCCTCTTGAATTTCAGTATTATTTTATAAAAACAGAAATGCAATTAAAACAATTTGATAGCCCGCTAAAACGCTCCATTCGAGCCGTGTAATGCTTGTGACGTCACTTCGTAACTCGCTGCTCCTACCGTCATAATGCTAACTCACAGTAATCCTCTTTTGGAACTTACGTTTCGGAAAATGGGTTACAAATGGTGTGCACTACCATACTTTACAAAAACATACATAAAAACTCGTGAAAAGATGTTTTTGAGTGTTCCAGAGAATGAGAAGATGCCTAAAATGTGGTTGCACTGTACCTGCAAATTGTCACCACGTCGAAGCGCAAGTTCACTAACTTTATTAAAAATGTGTTGCACTGTGAAGTTAACATTAACTGACCTCCGAGATACGCTCTCCCACTGTTACAACGAAGAATAGTGTCATTCAACGAAAATAAAGTCCTAGAGAATACCGTCGTTTTACGGGAGCCCACGTAAATTATTTGGTAGCTCAGACCGTCGAATTCTGCAAGACGAAACCCATAAATCGCTGGTTCGAATCTAACAAGTAAGCTGGAAGTACACTTTAGCATATTTGTAAAACGGCTTGACAGTCCTCTCACATGGGAACCAAATCGCAATCACAAAACTACACTACACCGATCAGAAACAGAATATTATGGTGATTTCCTTGCTGTTTACATGCACTTACATTCGCAATCGCTGTTCACACACGTCACGTTCAAAAAGATATTTTCTAGTTAACGTGACCACACACATTTTACTTTATTAGAAGAAATGTTTTTTATCTTCATACTGTCCAACTAAGATCCTTATTGTTTAAACTTTTGCAGTTTCATCGTGCTTCAGACGCTAACGTTAGTTTGCACTCAAAAGCATCACAGCCCTTACGTTTGTGTCACCTGCATGTCGTTTATATCTCTCCGTACAACGTCAACGTCCTACACCTCGTAGTACTGTGGGCATATCGTGGTATCTTCACTACTAGCAATGCTTTCCTAAAAAGTGAGCTATTTTTTCGCAAAGTAAATTTATCTATCCTCCGTTGTCCATTTCTCAGACTAATCCAAACAACTGCTACAATCAGTTCTTGCTAGCGCTATTTTCGTGTTCCATGTAAAACGTTTAAAAATATACCCTTACAAATACTGTACGATGCGTGTTTTTGGAGAGTAGCAAGTTGCAAAATTACTGGGGTGAAGCAACAGCAATCGCAAATTACTTGTGAAGTAGATGTCTGATAACAGCAGATGATGCAGAAAATCCCTACAAACAATGGCATGGACAAGAACCAAACACTGATCGTCTGCAATTATTCGCATGCCACATGGGCAAAAATCAAAAACTGACATGGCAAATTTGAACCAGAAGGACCACTTTATATAGTGGTTGGAAATCAGACACAATGAAGACCTACAGTCGGTGGCATATAGAATCAGGAAGTATAGCGATTGCCACAGATCCTCCACGTGATGAAAATATATTTCTTGCAAAACAGAACAAAGGTGTTACAAAAGTGATTGACCTGAAAACCACAACAGTTGCAGACGATGAAGGAAATAACAGAAGCATCTGACGCTGAACAGAGTGAAGATTTGGACGTGTGTGTAGCTTCCGAACACAATAATGTATGAAACGTCACTGAAGGGTAGTATGGGAGTGCTGAAAACTGTGGACTACGAGAATAAAAAATAAACGGGAACTACAAAACACATCCTAGGCGACAAGTCAAACCACCGAAATGGCCGACAGACTACAATAATGAAAAGAACAAAGCATGTGCTGTTGGAAAGGAGAATACACCAACAGAAAAATATCCACAAGGTGCATAAGTGGCCTTGTCATCTGACAATAAAAGCAAATGGCAAGAAGCAATGTCAGAAGACCTGGAAAACGTAATGCATAACTGAACCTGGACATTTGTACCATATAGAAACAACATAAAGACAATATGAATAAAGTGGGTTTTCAAGGGAATATATTACGATAATGGCAGAATTTTCAGACACAGAACATGAATGGTAGCTTTAGATAATGGGCAAAGACCAATAATAGGTTTTCACAAATGTTACAGTATAGATGTAAAAACGAAAACTATGCAACTACTTACAGGAATAACAATCTAACGAGATTCGGAAATTCATTATATAAATGTCGTTGTGGCCTATTTGATGTCTGACAAAAAAATGATGTCTATGTGGAACTACCCATTAGTTTCACAGAAACACTACGTAGAAATTTCAGTGGCATACCACATCAAGAGGAACTGAACAATGACGAATGGATCTGCAGACTTGAAATATGTACCTGCAGGTTGCATCAGTATGGCAGAAGATGGAATGTAACACTAGACAAGCTCCTACGCAAAAGAGGGATGATCCAGTCACTAGCTGACCAATATATTTGATATGGTCTAGAGCATGAACTCATAGTAACTGCATATGTGCTGGCATAATATTGTATGGTGATAAAAGTGAAATAACGAAAGTGAAAGATATCTTAAGCATTGATTCTGAAGTAAGAGATTTTGGAGCAGCACGACATGTACAGTCAATTCAAGCTACGAAGAAAAGTGGAACACTGATTTTAAACCAAACACCACGTGCAGGGCCGGCCTTAGCCATCCAGGTGCCCCAGGCGAGTCGTCCAGTTGGCGCCCTTTATTGTATAAATAGCGAACCTGGCAGTGCTTTGCAACACGGTATTTGACTGTTTTCTAGAAATCGTCTTAAGTGGTTAACGGCGTCATTTTATGATCATAACATGGTTTTTTCCATCGTAAATTTGAGTATTTTATTTTTTTTAATGGAAATGAAATCCAAATAATCTGAAAGCCTGCTAAGACGCTCCATGTGAGTCTTGTGTAGCCTGTGACGTCAGTCCAGCATGCTGCTGTCGCTGCCGTAACAGTCAGTATAGCAGTGATATATTGTTTGGGCATTCACGTTTTGGGAAATTGTCTAAAAATATTGCGTAGTACTGCACTGTACATCTACAACAACTCCAGAAAATTGTTTTTGCGTGTTCCAAACAAAGAAAAGATGCGTAAAATGTGGTTGAAACAGGCTCGTATATCCCAAATATTTCTTTTCTTTTCTGAAGCACCCCTGTACTAAAGCGAACAAAACAAAACAAAAATTATTCAAATTGGTCAAGCCATTTCTTTGTTTTGGTGAGACTAACACACAACAATTGATTTTTATATATAGGAGGTAATATGTATAACGAAAAAACACTAATTTTGAATTGGGTACCATATTTTTATTGAATTTAATATAACTGTAAGCCATAAACCTATATTTTCTGTCAGTCATCTGAACACAAAACATATTACGCCTAATGAAAAACAATTATAAATGACTAAAATTTTACTTTTCTCGCTTTTCTGTCGGCAAAGTCTCTGATCAGATTAGCAAAGTCCAGGTTTTCTGCAACTTCATTTTCAATGGACAGTGAGGCCAAACTGGTTAGTCTTGTTTGAGACATTGTAGACTGCAAGTACTTTTTTATCAACTTCAGTTTGGAAAAACTGCGTTCGCCGCTTGCGACAGTCACTGGTATTGTTAGCAAAATACGTAACGTTATCCAGATGTTGGGATATAACTCTTGAAGATTATGCTTTTTTATGAAGTTTAATGCTTCAATAGGCGTTGCCTGGCTGTCTTCGAGATAGTGTTGCAGGCCTAAAATTTCGTTGCACAGCAAATTTCCATCAGTATCTGACTTCATGTTGACAGTTAACTTTTCTTGTAATTTAGAACAGCATTGTATTAGTTCTTCTTTATTTTGATTTTTTTAAATGTCAAACAAGAAACTCCACGTCGCAGAAAATTCTTGCATCTGTTCAAATCTTTCTTTCATGGATATGTGCACGGTGTCCAACAGTGCATTGAAAAACTCTACTTTAAACTTCTTTTTTGGGTCAGTTATTTGATCATCAACAGCCTCTTCACCCGGCCTGCGTTTAATACGTCTTAATCGCATTTGTGGTTTAAATAATGGCTGCGTATCAAGATCCGAAGCCAGTTCAGTTGCTGTTACAATAGCTTGTTCGAAACCTGTTTGTCTATATGTTTCCAAATAAGAGCAACATTTGTCAAGGATTCCCATAAACTCGACAAAGTTGATTGTGGGTGACTGACTTGCTTTACTCACAACGTTAATTTGAAACAGAACATCATACCATGTCACGAGAGAAACAATGAAGCTGAAGTCTTTTAATTGTCCTCCTAGTGTTGACGCTTCGTGTGACACCGCAGCATCGCTTTGTTCAGTAGCATCGGCCAAGGAAACCAAAGCGTCATGCATTTCGCATAATTGATAACGAACCGCTTTGACGCTATCAATTCGAGCTTCCCAGCGTGTGTCACTTACATTTTTCAGGGTGTATATCTTCAAATGGTCGGTCAAAATTTTCCATCCATTTACCGATCCAGCAAATAGATTAAACATCTTTTGTAACATTCCGAACAGTGTCACGGATTTTACTGATGATTTTGCCGCATCACACAATACCAAATTATAACTATGGCATCCACATAGCACAAAAAAAGCTAGTGGATTTAACTTCTTAATTCTGTTCTGGACGCCTTTATTTTTCCCCTTCATGTTCGCGCCGTTATCGTAGCCCTGTCCTCTGCAGTCATTAATGTTAAGGTCAAGATCACTCAATGTTTTTAAAATGCTTTCTGTGAGGCCTTCACCGGTTGTATCGTCTATTTGCAGAAATGAGATGAAATGTTCTTTTACAATTGCGCCATCCTCTGTTATGTCGGCGCATCTTAAAGTTATCGAAAGTTGTTCTTTGTGGCTTATATCTGGAGTACAGTCAGCTATGATTGCATAATACTTTGAACCCTTTATGCGGGATACGATTGTAGACATAACGTGTGATGCCATGAGTTCTATTAATTCATTTTGTATATTTTTGCCGCAATAGTGGTCAGCCAAATCACCATTCAATGCCAATCTGACGTGCTCTTCCATGATTGGATCAAACTTTGCCAATAACTGTACAAGACCTAAGAATTTTCCATTATTTGGGGTAAATAATTTATCTGATAACCCTCTGAATGCCATATTATTTTCAGCCAAATAAAAAGTAATGTGCATCAATCTTTGAAGCACATTGCTCCATCGTAAACTTTCTTTAGAAATTAGCTTTTGTTCTTCCTTGTCAATAGTTAATCCAGCTTTAAACCTGATTTCAGCTTCAGTCCATTGAGTAAATGCTTTTTTGTGGTTAGGACTATTTTCATGCAGTTTCAGAGCTTCACTTAAATGTTTCCAATTTCTGAAACCCACAGTGGTAGTCAAATTAGTAGTTGACTTTAAATCAAACAGTCGACAACAAAAGCAAAAGACTCTGTCGTTTGATACAGAATAAACTAGCCACCGTCGTCTGATAGTTTCTTCGTTTGATAGTTTTCTTGTGTAATGAGTTGAAGAGAAATGACGCCCATTTTCATCTTTTGGAAAGTTATTTAGACATACTTGTGAGGGTCCACATATTATAATGCGATCTATATCTCTAGCATTAAGTACTTATGGCCACGTACCTACATCAGAAACATTGTATTCTTTTATTGCAAGAACGTTGATACTTTCATCGACCACAGATGTCGTGTGTTGATTTTGACTTGGAGAAATATCAGAGGATTCATGCAAAGATGTACTGCGCTGGTCAATTTGATCACCTTCAATAGGTGATTGTATATTTTTTGTGTATAATTGTTCACAGTCTGAAGAAATATTTGCTGATACATAGACTTTTGATTCAATATCTGAAGTATTTGCCTTAGAATTTCCTTTAAGGTACTTATAAATATTCATGTGCTTTTTAGTTTCTTCAAGAACTTTTTCTTTTTCAGCTTTTCTTTTCCGATTTTCTGAACCAGAAAGCTTTTTTTAAATCATTTCCTTCTCTTCTGGCATGATTTAATAATTTGACAAATTATTGCTTGGACACTGCTCTATTTCGCGACCACAATATTCGATCTATAACAAATAAAGAAATTCACCTATCAGTAGACGTAACTAGAAAAAAACCTGAACTGAAAGATAAAAATGTTTTTCGCACCTACCAGAAAATTAAAATGTTGACACAGTCACGACACTCGTTTCACTCACAATTATTCAGCCACGAAAACATGACCGCTGCCTCCGACTCTTACGGACAATTACTGACATGCGGGTGCAAATCGTAGCGCTGCCAACATATGCAGTCTAACAAACATTGTGTGGCGCTGTATTATTTCAGTAAGTTAGGGGAGAATTCTCTATGAATGCAGTGCACGCATTGCATGATCTATTAATTAATGTACATGAGTCATTAAGTCACAAATATTCGATATAAATACATTCGTATTCATTAAATCATAATGTAATGTATATTTCACAGTCTGTATTTTCTTTTATTTGGAGCGACCGGTAGTTTCCGTTGTAAACGAGAGATGGTGCGGCTGCATGGGCTCTTCCTTGTTGCAGTTCTTGAAACAAATAAGAGAGGCGCTTTGGTAGAGCCCGTGCTAGCCTGCGTCAAACATGGATGGTTGCAGACAATACGAAGATTGCATTCAGCATGATTTCTCTTCTGCTACCCCGAATTCATCGCTCATTTGTGAGATTAGCGACGTATGTTGAATGAGACTGAATAATATTTTAGTTTCGCGAAATGGGTGATTGTAAATTGTAATTTTTTTTTTACATGCGTTTAGTACGTGGCGCCCCTTGGGCCCCGGCGCCCTAGGCGACCGCCCGAGTCGCCCCACCCTAAAGCCGGCGCTGACCACGTGCATAAGAAATCTTAAAAGAATTCCGAATAAAAACTGCAAACCTACGAAACACCTCTCATCGTGAATGAAAAGTTAAAAAATGTGACAGATGAAAACAGGTTCAGCAAACGGGACACATCAAAATACAGAGCTGTGATTAGGACCCTTCTATACTTGGCGATGGATAGAAGGCCAGATGTAGCATATCCAGCAACTTATATAAATCAGTTCAGCAATAATATGAGTCACGAGCATTGGTGGGTGTGCCGTCAAGCACACATAACATTATTTGCAAGGTACAATAAATGATGCGCTCGTTTACCGCAAGATAAGTAGGAAAATCGAGATGTAGTATAATGATACAGAAAACAATGAACTGTTGCACCAAGTACAAATGAAGCAAAGTTTGTTATACTGAGTGATTCTATAAGAGAAGTGAAGTGGATGAATAGCTTTCTCAGTGAGATTAATCAAGATTGTTTTCTGTCCAATCCTATGACGATTGCCATCAATAATCAAGGTGCGAAGAAACTTGCTGAAAATCGTCAATCTTCGAAAAAACCATAGATCTAAAGATTTCTTCGTAAATAAGGAGATGGAAGATCGGAATATATCGCAAATGAGAAGACTGTCGCTGACTGTCTGAGAAAGGCAACGAACAATGTGAGGTTGAAGGCTCTTCAGAAGTTAACGGAGGTCAAGAATCAGGAGGGCTGTCATCGATGTCGACTATCTTTTCTGTGTACTTCGAAGCACCCATTGTTGCAGTGTAAGAAGCGATCTGAAATGCATTAAAATGAATGTATTCTTTCATTTGTGATGTGCTGTGCATTTGTGTATGTTCCCTGCCGTTTTTTCCAAAGAAGATTCACAGTACCTGGCTCAAACCATTGTATTCATACATTCTAAATCATTTACACACACATAAAAAAAAAGCTTTGCACTACCTCGGTTACAGAACTTGTACAGAAAATTGAAATAGAGATCAACAGAAACATCATTTCCGCCCTTTTTATTGCTCATGAAAACCACACATTGCATGTTGTACCACCATACACCGAGACCTTCAGAGGTGGTGGGCCAGATTGCTGTACACACCGGAACCTGTAATACCCAATAGCACGTCCTCTTGCATTGTTCTCGTCGTTGCATACCATCAACAAGTTCATCAAGGCACTGTTGGCCCAGATTGTCGCACTCCTCAACGGTGATTCGGTGTAGATCCCGCATAGTGGTTGGTGGGTCACGTCGTCCATAAACAGCCCTTTTCAATCTATCCCAGGCATGTTCGATAAGATTCATGTCTGGAGAATATGCTGGCCACTCTAGTCAAGCGATGTCGTTATCCTAAATGAAATCATTCACAATATGTGGACGATGGGGGCACGAATTGTCGTCCATGAAGACGAATGCCTCGCCAATATGCTGCCGATATGGTTGCACTTACGGTCAGAGGATGGCATTCACGTATTGTACAGCCATTATGGAGCCTTCCATGACTGCCAGCGGTGTACGTTGGCTCCACATATTGCCTCCCCAAAACAGCAGGAACCCACCACCTTGCTGCACTCGCTGGACAGTGTGTCTAAGGCATTAAGCCGGACTGGGGAGTCGCCAAACACGTCTCTGACGATTGCCTGGTTGAAGGAAAATGTGACACTCATTGGTAAAGAGACGTGATGCCAATCCCGAGATGTCCATTCGGCATTTTGTTGGACCCATCTGTACTGTGCTACATGGTGTGGTTGCAGAGATGGACATCGCCGTCGACGTTGGGAGTGAAGTTGCACATCATGCAGCCTATTGCGCATAGTTCGAGTTGTAACACGACGTCCTGTGGCTGCAAGAAAAGCATTATTCAACATAGTGGCGTTGCTGTCAGGGTTCCTCCGAGGCATAATCTGCAGGTAGCGGTCATCCACTGCAGTAGTAGCCCTCGAATGGCCTGAGCGAGGCATGTCATCGACAGTTCCTGTCTCTCTGTATCTCCTCCATGGCCGAACAACATTGCTTTGGTTCACTCCGAGACGTCTGGACACTTCCCTTGTTGAGAGCCTTTCCTGGCACAAAGTAACAACGCGGACGTGATCGAACCGCTGTATTGACCGTTTAGGCATCGTTGAACTACAAACAACACGAGCCGTGTACCTCTTCCCTGGTGGAATGACTGGAACTGATCGGCTGTCGGACCCTCTCTGCCTAATAGGTGCTGCTCATGCATGATTGTTTACACCTTTGATTGGGTTTAATGACATCTCTGAACAGTCAAAGGGACTGTGTCTATGATACAATATCCCCAGTCAATATCTATCTTTGGGAGGTCTGGGAACCGGGCTGATGCAAAACTTTTTTTGATGTGTGTATTATTCCTGATACCCATTCCATAACACTGCTGAAGGTCACTTATTGTTTTATTAGGCAGTCGATCCCTCAGCGGCGTGCCGTCTAACAGTTTCGTGGAGTGCAGACTTCACCCCAATTTTCTGAGATGTGTGCCACCTTCTTTTGGACATGTCCAGTGCATTACAATTGCCTTATCTGTCTGTTCTCATATAGGTGTGATTCAGATACACACTTAATAGATTCATTTATACTGGTCAGAGGTGTATTTCTCTTTTTATCTGATGTCACATTCTGTCATCTGCTTCTGTGCTGCTGGTGAATTCTTCATCACAAGAACCACATGATTTTAAGTTTCTAGAACACTGGTTACTGCCAAATTTATTTTTATTAAGGAGACTGGCACTTTAAGGCTCCTTCATTTTTTTTCAAATTGCACCAAAGTACTTCCAAAGATATGATTCCACACGAAATTCATATATTTTCACAGGACACAAAGCCACCGGCCGATATATTGTTACGAGTGACTAAAATTCAGAAGATACAATCGGCGTTCCGCTTTTGGTCAGCGGTTGGACCATTTGATGTTCCTCGCTGTGTGGTGCGATCGTTTTCACCGGCAAACTTACGAAAGCTTTGTTAGCGGTCCAAGATTGCAGCTTAATATTTGTGGCAAACAAGAACCTAAATGTCATCGCTGATCGTTTCACTCGCAGCAATTTAATCTGTCTTCTTTTGTTCCTGTCTGATCACATCCTCAGAAATCACGACGTATTTCGAATAAACAGCAGGGTATTCCTGACAACCAAGACTAGAAATATGATTGCTGCTTGTTTCACTCACTGTAATTTAAGCTTTCTTCTTAGGTTCCTGCCTAACTATACCTTTGGAAATATCTACATAATCGGAAAAACGGTCAAACATTTGTGGCAATCAAGAATACAGGTATCAAAGCTAATAATTTCACTTGCAGGAGTCTCATCTTTTGTTTTTTAATCCGGTTGAAGTCACGAAATCGAAGAAACTCGTTCCTGAGAAGGCACGTTCTTATATTTAGCGTCGAAAATTGCAGAACATACTTCATTGCGTGTATAACAAAGAACCAAAATCTCTTACAAATGCCAAGATGAAAAAAATAATTAGAATGTAGCAAGACACAAACATTTTTCTTTGACTCGATAACCACACATCTTTTACCAAGACCAGTTCAATCACATGGTAATAGTATCATTTATTTTAGAATCTCCTAAAGGCTTTTTACCACCGATGTGTCATTAAATGACATTTAATTGTAACAAATCGTATCAAGAGTGACATTCATGGTAAATCTTCAAAGCGTCATTGTCTTGTCATAACATGCAAATGTTAATACAGAAACAAAAAAAATTATGTAATTTAATATGGAGTCTCCAAAGAAGCGAGGAAAGGATGCCATATGACCCAACACAAGACCGGTTGTAGCTTCTGTAATTTCAGCATATTAACAGTCAGGTAGCCAACATTGAGTGGCGTGTGCCTTCTATCTACAGGCGAAAACCCCAGAATCCTATGTGGCATAGTTTCAGAGATATCGTTATATAAAAAGATGCGTGTCCAAAATTTGCTATCTTCACAGATAGTCAAGTAATGTAATAAAATTGAGAACAAAATTATTATAAGGCTCATACAGAGATAAATTTTATACAGTGTTTTATGCAGGACAAAGTGAACAACATTACAGGACTTGTTTTTGAAAATACTAAAACTTCAGATTTTTGCTTGCAAACTGCCTGAAGTATGTACAGTACATGAATAAGGCCCGCAGGTCACCATGCCCATGACTGGTCTAGGTGGCTATTTAGGGCAATGAGGTTAGAATATAGGAAACACCGTTGGGGGAGAGTGAAGTGAAGGCCAATTCACACTAGCCATCACGTCACATCATGTCCTGACCTTCCAAAACATCCTGAAATGCATTTCAAATGGTGGCATTCACACTTGATGTCCCATGTCCTGTCACATCATGTCACAGCACCATCAAGGCTTCCCTGGAGGAAATTTTGACAGCTGACATCTGTCCACTGCTGATCACAAGACCCAGAAGCTCATTTTCTCTCAATACATGACCATGGTCAGATCTCCTCATTTCGTTTCATCGTGGTTTTTGTCATTTATATCAGTTGTTTGTTATTTGTCATTAATTGTTTCATTTTGTTATTTCTTTCATTAAAACTTATAATAAATGACACAAATTAGTTGAAGCAGTGAGATGGCAGTCTAAATTCTATGACATGAGCACACTAAATTACATGCCCTCTACAATACATATAAAGTGGATTTTTATATATACCGGTACCTTATTTAATATTTTGCAATGAAATGATTGCAACATGGCTGCAACTTGAAGTGAAGAAAGTATGTGGGTAGAAGCAGATTGATTAATAGGTGGAATTTATTTGTGTGTTGTCAAGCATTTTTAGTGTTACATAAATAAATCAGCAACAGATCTATGATATTTTCTAACTGGGGCAAAAACTTTATAGTGGTACCCCCCCGCCTCACGCGATTTAGAAGGCATAAAAAAAAAATCGATTTTTCAACTCTCGTTTTTTTCTGAAGAGTTTGGTATATAAAACATAGATGTTTAAGGAAATGTAGGACATGTTATTTGGTCTTAACAGTGTCAAAGTGCATTGTCATGTCTCTTCCCACTGTCCTTCGCTCTGTGGTATTCAAATATGTATATTTTGTAAATGAAGTTACCAAACTTATATTCAGGAAAGTGAAAATTAAAATGTGCTGTGGTTTCTCTCCTGGTCCCAGTCGGCCAGTTTGACGTCCTAACCACCATAAAAAAAGCTAACAATTAATGCTGGGTGGGATTATTTTGACTGAGAGAATAAGAAATGTTCAGAAAATTTACTGTCTTTATTACCTGCTAGCTAACAACTTTGTCTTTTGTGTGACATCAAGTTAAATATATGAAACAAAAAACCAGTAAAGACAAGAGACAAGCAAGACAGTACACTTTTCTTCAATCCCTAGTGGCAGTATTTCAAAACAAAAGCATTCTGTCGCAGCTATCGTAATTGCAGCTGTACTCCAATCGATTCCAGGGTGTTCTGATTTTACTTATGAAAAAAGTTGTTGCCTGGTTTACTTCACTGACCTGCTAGAATCACCGGTTCAGTTCTTCCCCGTTTATTCACTGGTTAGGCGTTCTCTGCGCTATTCCGAGAACAGAAGTTATGAGGCTGCTAACTGGGGACTGTACAAGTGGCCCTTAGTAGTGTAGCATTCTCGAAAAAGTTTTTCTGTCAAATTTCACTACACCAAGAAGATAATATGTAATCTTTCTTACCTGTTATTCCTGTTAGTCATTTATTTCCACTCTGGTAGTTTGACTCTATGGATTTCACCATATTTATAACAATGCTGATTAATCGTACACGCAATCAAACTCATAAACAAACAGCAATTGGCGTTCACCCGTTCGGGTTTATTCGGCTCAGCTCGTGTATCCCCGTTCCCTTTTCTCTGCGGGAAAGTTTTTTATTTCTAGGTGCGACGGGACTCCACTGGCAGAGACATCACAAGCAATATGTATGCATTCAAAAATCAACTTATGGTACCTAACATGGTCAAAAATAATCTGCGATGTGTTTCAAAATCAAATGACTAATCGATAAGACTAACGTGCGCTCAATGGTAGGTGCTTTGTGAAACAAGGCTCTTTTCTTCAATAATATGAATTTGGCTCCCCATGAAATTGCCATCGGGGGCAGATACCCTAGTTGCACCCCCCTAGATCTGGGCCGGAAAGAAATGCACTGAAACCTTCAGACACTGCAAGTTGGTTGTTTCAATATATATTTGTGGCAGACCTACTTATTGTTAAGCAGCTCTCTGAACTGTGTGTGAAACAGTTTTGTAAGCGTCAGCAGTCATTATTTACGCAGTTTCATTTGCTAACCCCGGCACGATTTAGGCACTTCAACTATTAAACGTCAAATACAACATGTAAAGAAAACCTATACATCTTGAAGGAAACGGTATTGGGGATATGACTAATACATAAACATTTGCACTGGAGTAATAACCAATGTTAACTTTAAACCAAATTTTAATGGTATGTAATAGCAGCTCGTAACTAATAATTCTGGATGCAATTTGACATAACAAATAAAAAACTAATGCTTTCACTTTCCAAAATATAAAATTATATTTCACTTCCTAAAGCTCCTTGTACCATGTAATGAGAATTACCCGAACCCACACACTCTCTTTGTGTTGTTTTCCACTTCTGTTTCTCTTCTCTATCCTTGCAAGCTGCAAAACATTTGAGTCCAATAAATGTCATTTTCGTACAAATGTAGGCTCCCGCATACACGATATAGGTTACCGCGAAACGAAGAGTTAACGACAGCAATGCAAGTTGAGATCACTCGATGTGAACTGCCATGACGTGGATTTAGTGTGAATACACCATGTTGGTGCAGTGATGTGACGGACAGTGTGAATTGGCCTTCACTGTCATAATCATTGTGAAGTACTGTTGAGAGAATATTGTTCCTTTGTTAAGCCACCACACTGGTATCTTCGCAAAATATGCACGTGATTCCGTTTCTTTATTTATTTCACATTGGTACTTGCTTCACAGAATATTATTTCTCTTTAGTATCTGATTCACGGATTATGTAATGGCCACCGATATTCTAGTTACCGTATTGTTTATTTTAGAGAGAGCTACTTTGTTCTTGAACAAGTCGTATCATGCACAGCTAAGTTTGTGAGGTTAGTAAACACTTAAAATCACAAACACCAAAAGCATTGTTACCAACGGTAGCCAATTTTACAACAGCAGCAAACAGTCTTACGACCCGCATTAACCAGTCACTTCTACCTCTGGCACAGCACCTGTGACCAGCGGGTAGTCTGCTCCAGTAGTACAGGCACTACTGTTAAGACTCATGCGCTAAGCATCTCAAGTACGCCGTGTATTTCTTCACGTGCTGCACATTCCAGGTTGTCATTCCCGTCCGCTGGTGCGTTTTAGAAATCCTTCCTACTGTTCCTTACGCACATCTTTGGAGCCTGTAGCATTTCCACTGCACCACCCACTGTCCACTATCGGCATGTTTTCCAGGCCATTGTTCCTGTCTCCTGGAAACCCTAGCAGTTTTCTTCTTGTACTCCTCACACGTTTTTTCTGCCACATGGTCCCATTGTTCACACACTGGGCACAATGCATATTCAGCCACAGCCACACACACACACACACACACACACACACACAAACACACACACACACTATTTTCTGTGGAGTTTAGGGTGTTCTGGCCTGTCCTGTTAGTGTCCATGGTGTTCCAGTCACTTGAACCCATCTCCACCCTCCCTTTTCTGTGACTTTCACACCTTTCTTCCGGTGACAACTGCACCAATGGTTTCATGACCCCATTGCACCAGTGGCTGCATTGGTCAAGGTCTGACTCCCAATACCACTAGCACCTCTTAAGCTATCCCATTGATGGCATCTTCACTTCATGGTCATCCCCTGTGGATTTCCCTTGTCTGTTTCTGGCAATTGCAAGTCAATTGACTCCATTCAGTCATCAGGACTGCCACTGTGGACCAGTGGCTGATCATCGCTGGCACTGCAATCATGGAATTCTGGGAAAGGAGCTCATACAAACTTGAGACCAATGGCTGTGACCGCAGTGCACTGTAGTTCTTCTGCGGCAAATTTTTGTGCTACCATTTCTGCTGCTGCTTCTGCCACATACAGGGTTCTAAAAGAAAGGGTCCAATATTTTGAGAGGTGGGTAGCACTCATCAAAGCAAGAACGAAAGTCTAGTAAACATGGTTTCTAAAATGGATATATTAAGAGCTATGAGCAGTTGTTAATCTTCGATACTATGAGAGACTTCTTCTACTGGGCACTCTGCATTCAGTCATTGAGAGGAGGTAGTGTGGACCAAAAGAAGTAAAAAATGTTCATGGGCTCCAAAATGCATACCTTAAGACTATGAACACTTGTTTGATAGAATAGAGGTGTTTCACAGTATCGAAGAGGAACAAGTGTTCATAGCTCTAGCTCATGTTTACAGGACATTTTTTACTTGGTTTGGCCCACACTAGCTCCTCTCAAAATATGGAAAGCAAAGAGTTTGCAGTAGAAGGGATCTCTTTCATAGTATGAAAGATGAACAAGTGCCCATAGCTCTTAAGGTATGCATTTTAGAGCTCATGTTTACTACTTTCTTGTTTTGGTGAGTATTACCATCTCTCAAAATACTGTACATTTTTTAACATCCTATATATAGAATTTTGACTTACCGTTGAAGGCTATTAGCCACAGGAAGTATGAAAATGCACCTGGAAAAAGGACGAGTTTTCTAAATGGGGACAAATAGCAGGAAACGATCCCTGAGAGGATAAGGAGCAAAAAAGGTCACATGGACATATGGTCAGAAATGCATCCCAAGGGAGATACGTCCACTTGCAGGGTGGAGATAAGATCTTTGACAGTGTAGGTGTGAATGCAATAAGTGAAAGCACACGGGAAAACACACCAGACCAATGAGAATGTTCTGTCTGTACTAGTATTTTAGTTCCACACTCCAGAGGACAGTAATGTTGTCTATGACGATGGCAGGCTCACAAATTAGTACTAAGGAGCATCCATTTCACTGCTTTTGCTAACTTATTCTGGTGATGGGCAACATACTGCCCTCTTGATTGTGGAGTCAAACCACTAGTACAAACAGAACATTACCACTGGTCTGGTGTGTATTCTGTCTGCTTTCAATCATTGAAACCTACAATGTCAAAGATCATTTATGTCCATCTTCTTACTGTGCATACTTGCTTGGAACACATTTCCAGTCCTATTTAATAATGGTGTGTTCTGATTTTCATCGTCTGAGGGATTGTTTCCTGCACTTTGCCCCTAGTTAGCAATACCCCCTCTGTATAGGTGGTTCCCAAATTCTTCCTCCTTATGTAAAGTGTTTTCTGCTCACGCATTATGACCTCTCTGGAGAGCAAAAATCTCTGTGAAAATAAATATGAATTCTGCTAACAGAGGTCTTGCAACACTCGCTCAGCCTTTTTGCCACGAGATTCAGAGAGCTGTAGGCAAAGGCGCCCAGTTGATGCCACGTCTGTTGACTTCTGACACACTTTCAATTCAATTCTTCATTTATGTTTAACAAACAAAATGTGACCTTTACGAGTAGTGGGACAGATCTGTGAACCTATTCAGAACTTCCTTTCATATACAATTTAAAATGTCTTTCTTAACACAGCAAAATCGACAAATATAAAAGAATTTTCGGACAACCACAAGGGAATGTTACAGAGATGTTACTGTTTAAAGTTAGTTTAATGACCTAGTGGATAACATTGAAGACCCCTTGAGGCTAATCATAGACAATGCTCTTGTCAATAGGAAGTTTGCAATGCCAGAAAGCTGAAGTGAAATGCAGGAAGACCTGTAGACAATTTGTGCAGGGATTGGTAGTTGATGCTGGAACTAAATAAATGTGAATTACTGTGCATCAATTGGTGAAGAGATCCACATGGTCTACCACAGTGTTGGTGACAAATCATCGGAAGCAGTAACTAATGTAAACAGTGGGAAAAGCAGATGTCAGGCTGAGATTCATTGGCAGAATGTTAAGGAAATGCAATTCATCATCAAACGAAGCGGCTTAATAAATGTATGTGACCAGCTATGGAATGTAATTCATCAGTCTGCACTCCTTACAATGTTTCATTCATAAAAGACACAGAGGAGGTACAACAGAGTGGCGTGTTTGATCAACATTTACCCGCCATTAGCACATTACAGAGTTGCTCATTACCCGGTGGTAGAAGCTGTTATGCATCACAAAGAGGTTTAGTGTTGAAATTCCAAGAAGATTCGAGTAATATACTACTTATATATCTCACAAAATGTCCACAACAAGAAAATCAGAGAAATTAGAACTCATATAGACGATTACTGACAATCATCCTTTCCACGCACCATTCATGAATGAAACAGAGGAAAGATGGCTGGGGAGGGGAGAAGAAGATAGTACAGGATGTACCCTCTGCCATGCACTATCAGGTGGCTTTTGGAGTATGCGTATAGATGCGGATGGTGGCAGGCCTGCTTCCACTAAGTACAGGATCAAACTATGTGATCGATGTGTGTGTAATCTATGATAGCCATGGAACTATGATTTTCACATTTGTCATACCTCAGTGCCTGTTATTCAGTGATAGCATTACACAGGACTAGAGTGCTGCCAGGATGCCTATCCATTGCTATGAATGTCCAGTTGATAGAACTAGGGCTACTTGAACGTGAGCCAACCCATGTTCCAGTAAAAAATAGATGCGGAACTATGGATCTACCTTTGCAGAAAAGTGTTGGGGCTATTCATTATGCAGTAAGCTACTCATTTCAAGAGATGATCATGTGCTGTTACTAGTGTGACAAGCCGTGATGTTGCAGGGAAGTATTGTGTGTGTGTGTGTGTGTTCCTTATCCAGCTGTAAACACGGCACCTTTTGGTTGTAATATATAGTGGGGTGCCGAATTATCATATTCACTGAATGGACATAGCAGTTTTTTTATGCAGCTTTATTCTGCCACAAGTTTCTCCAGCAGCCTGATGTGATTCGTGGATATATCTCCCATTGCAATTTCCCTCTTCAGTCCTTGCCAGACATTTTCAATGGGATTCATGTCTGGGGAGTTCCCTAACCAGACCAAAGTAGGAATTACAGTCTCACTGAAATATTTAGTCACATATTTTGCCTTGTGGCGGAGTGCTGAATCGAGCATAGAGATGTAGTTGTTGTCAGGAAACCATTCTTTCACCTGAAAAAGAAGTCAAGTTCCCAGTACTGATATTGATGTATTGTCCCTTTCACAACATAAAAGTGTACATTTCCTTTGCTACTCATTACAAACAAAGCCATTACTGACGTAGGATGCTTGACTCATTGAACTATGCAATCTCCTTGGAATTTTTTATCGCTCCTGTGTCTCACAAATTCTGTTTTCTGTTGTACAATTTGGACCCTGGTTTCGTCAGAACTGAGAGGCAATCATATGTCTCATTTGCAAGTCATTATCATAAAAGGAGAAGTACAATGATGATATAGCTCATTTACCTCTTTCTAGTCATCTACAGTCCAGTTTTGTACTTTTTGGTCCATTCTAGTCATTGTTTCATCACTGGGGTAAGTTTCTGTTTCTTGGTAGGACGATGTCATCGGAGCACCATTTTATTGAACCTTTGCTGCAGAGTTATGGTAGATACAGGCACTTCATCATCCTCCAACACATTCTTAATCACCTGCATCGGTTTTCTGTGGTTTTCCACTACCATTCATCTTATTTCTGTGTCTGCTCTAGGGAATGTAATGCATTTTTGACCATGTTTACCTTGCTACTGCATTTCAAGACTCATTTTTCAATTTGTTGCTCATATTTTGAACCTTGGACAGTGAAATTCCTTCCATATGAGCAATACCTTGCTGACTATATTGAAAATGTGACAAGAGAGCTGATAATCTAGTTCTTTCCTTTACCCGTATCTGTATAGTCACAAGGAAGCCATATTCAGAGTTAAGGAACTCATTACGGATTGAAACATGGAATACATTGCATAAAAATGTCATTAAATACATAAAGTTTGCTAATACTTGAAAAACTCATGGGTCTTTTGGATATAATTTGCTGTACTTCACTTCATAAAGGTAATTTTGACGACCACAACTATTCGATATCTCAGAAAATACTGAAGTAACAGTCTGTTGTTGTTAAACAAACAATGTAAGCTATTTACTATTCTACAGTGCTGTAGAAACAATACAACTCATGAATCATTTTTGGTGTACAGTACTTCCAAACCAAGCTTAAAGAATTCCTGAACTACATTATGAGTGTATTAATTTGGCACCCCCACGTACAGTCTGAGCCATTGGGAGGCAAGCAATAGTATCAGAAATGGAGTCCTAGCCTACAGGCAGATAAAAATTGTAACTGTAGCATCTGAGGAGTGGAGCCCAATGCTGTGATCTCTGTGCCATCCTCTCAGGGAGATTTGCAATGGGATCTGTGAACTTTTCGAACTACCCTCATATTAAAGATTAGAATTTAAAAAAGTAATTTAAAAATAATTACCAACATTAGGCTTCTTGATTTGTTTCTGTGACATATCAATGAAATATTTACAATGAAAGTGAGGTGTTAGCTATGTCTAATAGTCACTTGCCGCCTAAATTTGTGAAGCTGACATGTTGGGTCGATATTATGCCCTAAAAAGAATTCAATAAATAGAGAACCCAACATGAAATGACTTCTCTGAAAAGACTGGAGTTACCTGTCTGACAAACCTCACCCCCCCCCCCTCCCCAACTCCCAACTCCCCTCTCTCTCTCTCTCTCTCTCGCACACACGCACGCGTGCGCACACACACACACACACACACACACACACACACACACACACACACACACACACAAAAAAAACTATTTTAGTTAATCATAAGTATATATTAATACAAAGTGGTCATTAAATGACATTTTAAATAAAAAAAAACTACCAACTGTGTTTAAACTCTGCTTTTCTTTCAGTAAATACATGTTTCTGATCACAGTTCCATTAATGGACCTTCCAAATCTTATTACATTGTCAAAGCACTGGGTATTCAGAAATTTCTTAACCGCAAACTATTTTCACGTTAGTTCCATTGTACTACCTTGTTATTTTAAATTATTTGAAATAAAATGTGGAACACAGTTATAGTGAAATGTAGTATACAATTCATCATGTGATCAACAAATACAGTGTATATTCCTAAATCTCAGTGTTTCATCCACAATACAGTTATCTGAACATAAAACTGAAGCCCAGATGATGAAACTGCGCTTCAATTCGCACATTCGCTGAAATGATAGCTGAGCTTGTCTGCTGTGTACAGATATTTATTATTTAAAATAGCATCTGCCTTCCAGTATCCAAGGTGCAAAGAAAAGCTTTTACAGCAAACACAAAATTGTATTTGTTAACAGTAGATATTACCAACATTGTAACAAATAACTTCATGCTGTCTATTTACAACTTTATAAACATTAAAGTTTTTGCTTTCTCTGCTTAGATGCTTGTGGTCTATCTTCGTTGCCTTCCTTTTTCTTTCTTTTTATGGCCCGAATCTTCTCTCTGATACATTAAGAAAGTGTTAGTGTAAAAGCTGAAGGTAAAGAATCATCTTTAACATTCAAATACAACTAAATTATAGTCACTGTTCAATATATAAAATGTTTAACTCTACACTTACTGCAACTTTTTCTGCTTCTCAATATCACAAAGTGGAACAGTAGATATCCGTTCTCGTTGAGGGGCCTTCTTTTCAAGTTTACGCCGATCCCTTTTACTGGATTTCTTAAGTTTAAGTAGGTATTCTGGTACCTCGCACCCTGAATCTTTGACCATTTGAGCAATGCTGCAAATGAAGGAAGGAAACATCAAACACAGAAATAGAGTCAGTATTCTGGAATCACTAATCCTTGTCTTTAATTAAGTCGGACTCTACAAAGTACATTAAATTTTGGCAGTATTTTCAATCTGTTTTTAGGTTTCTTTTATTGTCGATACTGATATTCCGGAGGTATTTATGCCAAGTTTACCCAACAAATTTAACACGTCGTGAAGCTGTTAAAAGTATATTAGTCCCTGTTGCGACATGTCATGAAGCTGTCAAGGTATATCAGTCTCTGTTGCAAATGCTGTCACAATATTGGTCAGTTTATCTAAACTGACTAAAATGTAATTTACCAGGATAAAAGGATAGTTATATATGGTCAAGAAATGTAATGTGTATAATGTCTTCAAATACAGCAACTGTTAGTAAATCCTGCCCAAAACAGGCCATGTTTACCCAACGGTACCAACCGGCCACCATGTCATACTCAACCCACAGGCATCACTGGATGGGGATACGGAGGGGCGTGTGGTCAGCACACTACTCTCCGAGTCGTATGTCAGTTCATGAGACCGGAGCTGCCACTACTCAGTCAAGTAGCTCCTCAGTTTGCCTCACAAGGGCCGAATGCACCCTACTTGCCAACAGCGCTCATAAAACTCAAGCCCTAGCCCAGCCCGACAGCGCTTAACTTCAGTGATCTGATGGGAACTGGTGTTACCGCTGCGGCAAGGCTGTTGGCAAAGAAACCGTTAGTATAGCATTCTATATGCTGTGGTATGTCTTCGGCTGCAATGATAGGTCAACATTGCAAATGCTTTAAGTGTGAATTTCACCTTGCTACTGCAATGAAGTCATCCATAGTAATTTGTTCTTGAAGCAGTTTTTTCACTCATGCTCAGAAAACAAGTGACATTAATGTCATGGAATTGAGCACTTCTAAGTTTTACTGACAACTTGGGCATACCGCAAGAGAGAAAATGCAGAAATTCGAGAAGCATATGAAGAGATGAAGTGTGTGTGTGAGAGAGAGAGAGAGAGAGAGAGAGAGAGAGAGAGAGAGAGGTGTTTAATGAAGTGTTCATGTCTTGAGATGATTAAGAAATTTTTAGGTAACTGAGAATATCAAACCTATTATCGGAAGATTTATCAGTACCCAGAACTGATAAAAATTTCACAAGTGAAGAGATTTGACATGTTTCAATTGCTCGGAAACAACAGAATTTGAGTCACACACTGTTCGTCAGGTTCTGATAATAGAATTGTGGATGAGGAGAGCATGCACATAAAGTGGTTCTAAAACACATTTCCCAGGACAAAAGAACACCTGCATTTATTTTTAGACATATTTTTAAAAAATCTGGAACATCACTGTTTTTATAGAATGAGTCTTCACTGGTTATAAAACACGTCGTTTCAAATACAACACAGAAATCATGCGCTAAAATCACAAATGGTGCATTTCAATTTCACCATGTCAATATAAAATAAAATATTTGTGTTTTTGACAGATAAGCATTCACTCAGAATCTGTGTCTCAAGAACATATGGTAAAATGCCAAGTTTTCTATGAAGTATCTGACTGCTTTTGAAAAGAGATCACAAATGTTAGATCAAATGTTGTGCACAAGTGGTTAGTGTGTTACAGCCAGGCATTTTGTGGAGGTATAAAGATACACCAAGACACAAGAAACACATTTTTTATGGGAGAATTGTTCTGGCAACATACCCAATAACTCGCCTGTGGGCTCATGTTTCATGGTGTCTGGACTGACAACCAGCCGAGGTTTCGGCATTACTTTCTCTTATTTGTGCCAAATCCTCACTTTCTTCTATAGATATCTTTGGCCACCTCTCATCTGTTTCCAACACTGACAGTTATATGCTGTAAGACCTAAGATGTCCTCCATTTTCGTACAGTGCTTACTTTCCACAACCTGGCCACTCATGTTTTTAGTGGCGCTCCCTTCAGTTCTTAATTCCTTCTTGGGTAGCTACAGGTTCAGCAAGTGCAGTGCTGTAAAAAGCCACCAACTTCCCATGCATATGACACGAGCTCAAGTTTTCAAACAAAAATCATCCCAGGTGAGTACAGTGGCACGCTCGCACTCTCATACATCAGTCTGCCACAAGGGTTCTGCGGGAGGAAAAGTTTGAGAGGAAAGAACAGAAACCAATGGATAGTGATTAACAACACAATAACTGTGTCCGAGAGCAGTATAAACCTCTTATCAGAAAACCTTGAAAAATGAGCTCTGAAGATCCCGAAGTGCTGCTGCGCATAAAGGTGCAAAACTTTGTGAGCAGTTAAACAGAGCTGCCTGTAACTCAAGTGTGTAGCTTTTTAGTCTAGTCGTTCCAAAGTCACAAGTTTGATTCACACTAGCAACAACTGTTTTTAACTCTAATTTGAATTATATTAATTATGAAATTGAAATGTTAATTTAAAATACTGAACCAATTACTTTTAATAACATTTTAATAAAAACATCTTTTTTTATTTTTTGCATAAAAATGCAAGTATTTGTAATAAATTTAAAATTGGTACAAAAAATGAAATGACTTATTGCAAAATGAAAAAAATATTTTTACTTATAATACTGTTCAGTTTTTAGCAGTAAAAAGTATTAATTTTCCTATTTCAAATTTCCCATGTTTGTAACAAATTTTAATTTGTTGTGAATACTTGCACTGTCATGCAATTAATAGTTAAAAATGTCTGCCCCTGCAGCTGAGTGGTCAGTGCAATTGACTGCCAAGTGGGAGACCTGAGTATGATTCCTGGTTCTGCATGGGATTTTTCCTTGGTGGGAGGACTGGAACGGGGTGCACTCAGCCTCGTGAGGCAAACTAAAGAGCTTCTTGAATGAGTAGTAGAGGTTTCAGGTCTAGAAACTTGACAATGACTGGGACAGTGGTGTGCTGACCACATGCTCCTCCAAAACCACATCCAATGATGCTACTGGCAGAGGGTGACATGGCAGTCAGTTGGCCCAGAATTATCTACATCTACATGGATACTCTGCAAATCACACTTAAGTGCCTAACAGAGGGTTCACAGAACCATCTTCACAATAATTCTCTATTATTCTGCTCCTGAACGGCATGTAAGAAAAATGACCACCTGTATCTTTCCATGCGAGCTCTGATTTCCCTTATTTTATTATAATGATCATTTCTCCGTACATAGGTCAGCATCAACAAAATATTTTTGCAGCTGGACGAGAAAGTTGGTGACTGAAACTTTGTGAGAAGATTTCGCCACAACGAGAAAAGCCTTTGTTTTAAACCAGTATCATGTCCACAACACTGTCTCCCCTATTTCTCCATAATACAAAATGCGCTGCCCGTCTTTGAACTTTCTCAATGTACTCCATTAATCCTATCTGACAAGGATCCCATGCCACACAGCAGTACTCCAAAAGAGGACGAACAAGTATAGCGTAGGCAATTTCCTTAGTAGATCTGCTGTATCCTCCAAGTGTTCTGCCAATAAAACACAGTCTGGTTCACCATTCCCACAACATTTTGTATGTGTTCTTTCCAATTTAAGTTGTTCGTAATTGTAATTTCTAAGTATTTTGTTGAATTTACAGCCTTTAGATATGATTGATTATCTTTTTTGTTGTTAAAATAAGAAGCAGTTATTTGTATTAAGATTTATGATCCAATATCTGATTCTTAAATTTCAATTTGTAATACAAAAAAGAAGCAAAATAAATGTATCTAAAAGAGTAACTAGTACAAGCATGATTAGAACTAGGGACTTCATGATTACGGGACACAAATGCTTCACACTCAGCTACAAGTGGCTGTGTTTAAATGCTAGAAACATTTTATACTTGACATTGCTCAGAAATATTCAAAATCAATTTTTTAATGTTTTTGATAAGTACACTGTACTGCTTTAGGAAATGGGTGTGATGACACTGAGCTTCAAATCCTACACAAATGCATAAAATCAGAGAGGGTAGAGCAACCTGTGAGGTCCCTTGTAAGTGGAAAACATGCTGAAACCCTTTCATCAGATAGTCTCCTCCTAGAAAACAATGAAGATGTATTCAGACATGATGTTGCTCTCTTGCTAAATAAGAACATAAAAAATCTGGTGCAAAAGAAGATCTGTATATTTTTAAGTCATATATATTATACCCACACTGATCAGCAAGTTTTCTATCATAGTCATCCCTGTATATGATGCCAGCAGTAACTCAGAAGATGAAATCAGACAGTTGTGTGAAAACATTAACAAAACAAGAACATCAGAAGGAAACACAACTGCTGGTACTCATGGGACATATCACGGCTGAACGGAAAATACGCAGGATAATCTAAGGATGTTGCCAATATGAATTAGGCAACATAAATGAACACGGCAAACAAATGGTAGATTACCCTACAGCAGAGAATCTGTTTTGTATTAATGCTCTGTGCAAGAAACAAATTTTATGGAAGTAGGTTCGGTGAGTCCAGATGGGCAAACCAAGAATTACACTTGATACTAACTTTTTAAAGAGAGTAGTATGTGAAGATGTGTCTTTACCAAGCAGGTTTGACAGAGGTCATGAGTGTAGACTACTTTAGACAATTTTCAACTTCAAGTGACAGTGCAAAGAGTGAGATTTCACTCCTGAGCCAAAGTGAACTATAGATGCATCACAAATCATTCCACAAGATGCATCACAAATCATTCCACAAGATGCATCACAAATCATTCCATAAAGAACAGATGCTAAGTAACAGATAAGCAAAGCAAACCACAAAAAGACTGTCAAACAAGTAAGCCTTCAGCCAAAACGGCCTTCATCAGAATCAGAATTACAAAACACAAACACACACACACACACACACACACACAGCTCTCACACACATGACTACAGTCTCTGGCTGTTGAGATCAGACTACGAGCAACAGCACAAGAAAGGATGTGAGAATATTTGCCTTTGCTGATGACATCATGATATGGGGTAAAATTGAAGACAAAGTACAGATCAGACTCGATGAATGGAAATCTCAGTTCCAGAAACATAATCTCAACATGAGCAAGACCCAGACAGTGGTGAGGGCAGTCAACGGAGATGGACAATCAGCAAGTGTTAAACTAGGAGACCACCAACTAGAGTGTGTGGACAGTCTTCCTTACCTTGGAAGTGCAATCTCCAGTGATAATTTGGTCAGAAATGAAATCACCAACAGAGTGCAAGAAGGATCTGAATTCACCCAACAAGTAATATCACTTTTATGGGATGACTTGATTCCAAAACCGGCCAAACATATGTTTAATAGCTATTTCATACCAATACTGACCTATGGTATTGAAACATGTACCCTCACAAAAAAAGAATCATCAAGGCTGCAAGCACCAGAGATGAAATTTCTTAGATCCACCATCCAGAAGACCAAGATGGACAAGGAATGAGGAGGTGAGGATAGAAGCTGGAATAAAGACATCCCTATTAGATCGAACTGGCACATCTAGACTTTGATGATATGGGCATGTGATGAGAATGGAACCAACCAGAACAGCCAAAATAAATTAGGAAAGAGAGGTGGATGGGAAAAGACCTCAAGGAAGACCTCAAACCCGATGGAAGGACTTGATTAAGGCTGGTCTGGTGACCAGAGGATGGGCAGTGGATGATGTTCTCTGTGAACACATGTATTTGGACAGGACGAAGTGGAAGAGGCTCATTACCAGAACCCGGGAAACTGGAACTGTTAAATGATGATGATGATGATGATGATGATGATGATGATGATGATGATGATGGGAGAATATTTATTAAATTGGTGCAGTCAACGAAAGAAAAACATAACATAAAAATTATGAAATCCTGTGTAGTAACTAGGAGATCTAAAGTAGCTAAGACTGAGAACAAGAAAGGGCAGATTATCCATATAAGCAAGATACTGCTTGTGCCGTAATTTCTACCACTCGCTGTATTCTTTGACTATTGATATCCCACCTGAAGAAAGATCACCACCACAGACAGAAATACTGCAGGAATATGTAAAGTAATGATACCAGAAATAAAGAATGCCATTGTTTATCAGTAACCCGTAAGCCTCTTGAATCATACTTATGAACAAGCAACAATAGGTTAGACTAGATGAATATCTCATATAGCACATGATCCCAATAGTCAAAGAAGTCCACTATGGTGATACAGTGTCTTCTATGTTGTTTATCCTAGCTGCAGAAGATGTATTCAAAGGTGAGGATGGGATCGCAGAGAGACCCAATCAACGAGCAGTCCTAGAAACACCTACAATTCGTTGACACCATTGTGCTTATGAGTGAAGTATGACTCAAAATTGCCAGAAAATTGCATCTTTAGAAGTTTATTTGAAGAGGAATATGATAAAAAAAGTTATGAATACAAACTTTTGACTGGTTAAAAGTGACGACAAACTTACTGTAGTCACCTCCAAACATATCTGCTTTGACCATAAAATTCTGCCATGACAAACCAACCAAACAGCAGAAATTCCATGAATTGAGTTATGCATCATTCAGAAATCTTCTGTGCATTCTGGTCAAAAAGGAAGTTCCGAAGAACAAAAAATCGAAAGTTTACAATACCAGTATTCTACCAGCAACATATTCATGGCAACTACTCAAACTTAGAAAAAAATACTGAGAGTTCCAGGTATGGGGAGGAGGATTATGTCATAAAAAGCTGCTGAAAAATTAATGGGGGAGGGCGAGGCAATGTCTCACAATAACAACTTTTCTTTCCTCATGACTGAGACATACTAGCCAATGGGCATAATAATATTCATAGAATTGACACACTTTGAAATACTATGCACTTTAAAATTTGTGATTTATAAAGCTCAATAAAATTAAATTACATTGATAGGTTAAAAACAGAATTCCCTGAAATTTGCCCAACTTTTCCAGATGAAATGTAATTCTCTGAGAATTCCAGGTTTTCCAGACAAACCAACTCCCTGCATCTTAGAGCCTAAAAACATTGGTTCTGACAATAGAGAATGTTCATAATTTATGAAGTGCACACAAAGAACAATAGAGAAACAGAATCAGGCATCAGCCTCAGGAAAAAACATCACGAATGAGTCCTTCACAAGCAGAAATAGCTGATTACTCAATAGAATTACCTTGTTGAAATGGCAATGGTCTTCCAACAGAGCCAGGAAAGAAGCCAACATTTGGAGCAATAACATGATTTATTGCAGACCTCACAGGCACAAAGGAAGCATTGGAAGAGCCTAAATAAGACGACTTGATGATATTAAGAGGACTGGTGGAACATCATGGTACTTGATGGAGCAGAAGTGGAAGAAAATTGAAGAGTTCATTCAGCAATGAATGTTGTCCTATTTGGCTGATGTTAATGAATGTGTAAACCAGTTAAAGAAATGCATGTTGAAAGTTACCTTCGGAGATTCACTGTATCACTTTCTGTGAAAAATGTGATTGCTTTCCCTGGATTTCCAGCTCTCCCAGTTCTGCCTGAAACCAAAAAGTAGACAATAGTATTCATAGAAGCAATAAAAAAAGCATAACTTCATTTTTAAAAAAGCAAATAAAAACTTACCTATCCGATGTATGTAGGAGATGACACTAGGAGGAAAGTCGTAATTGATGACTAAGTTTACTCCTTTGAAATCAATACCTCGTCCCATTAGTTCTGTGCAGATAAGGACCCAAATATCCCCTCTTCGGAAGCTTTGTACAACATTGTCCCTCTGTAAGAAAAAAATATTCTCTACCTAAATACAGACGTGAAAAAAGGTCTCAAAAGGGAGCACTCAATATAGCAACAGTAGACTCACAGCAGTGAATGTCAAACATTGTTCACTTATTGGGATAAATGCTTTTATTTATTAATTAAAAAATGAGAACCTGTGGTGTTTTGAGGGACAGGAAACTGAGCTTTTCCAATTGTAAATCCCTGCCCAGCTGTGTACAGTCTGTGCATTGTGAAGAACTGAAGTCTGAGAACAGTGGCAACAAGATTTCTCCAGACTGTATTTGGTGTCCAAATAATGTATGCAATGTACCATCCTACGGTGAAAAGAGGACACATAGACTGCATATGTTCTACATTTTTTCTGTAAGCCACAATTCTCATCACCACTGGGTAGTTGCATGCAGCAACACATACACACATCCAGCAGTATGACATATTAGTGCATAAATACAGAAAAGACTGATACACTACTTTTATGTGGAAACAAGTGTGACAACAGCAGAGCAGCTGTGCATGGAACTATTTTCCAACAGTCTTCATGTTATTTTATGTCCATGACCCCTGACAGAAGACTAATTCACTTCACTGCACGTGCCCAACCCCAGTTGTCAGTCTCAACCTGAATCCCCACACATTAATAACTTTTATCATCTTTTCATTTCTCATTAAAATTTTATTTTCTGAATCCAGTTGTTCTATCCAGGTACACATGCCATTATATGAGTGTTGAATTGCATGACCAACATCTAATGAGACTACAGAGCCTATACTTGGACACAACATAGCCAATCAGGAAGTGTGGGAGAGTAGGCATAAGAAGCTTCTGAAATACACACTCAGATTTTAGCATAGATGAAGAGAGTCTAAGCAGACATTGTTTTTGTTCCACGTGTTGTACGATAATGTCAAATGTTGGAATCGACTTCTGGAAATATTGTCGATACTCATCTGAACATATGTATGACCGTGAGTACAAATGATGAAATTTTCAATTTTTCTGTCCGTTAACATTTCTTGGGTGGACAGGCCATCTACATAACCTTGTCTTTGCTACCCAGTGATGTAAGAGATAACATCCAACAGTGCTCTTTTCTAAATACATTCCTACACAATTATTTATAAACAACTTTACACTAAACACTGACAACCCGTGTTTACAGTGTAAATTGTTTAATTCTGTGGCCAAGAGACAATTGGCAGTAGCAGTATAACAAAGTACTGAACTTTTTGACTACTAATCAGTAACGCTGAACTTCTCACATGCTATGCTTAAATTTTTATTGTAAAAGATACATAAATAACAGTGAGTATTCTAACAACTCTTCCAGTAACTACTGCTTAGTTAGATCTCTCTTGGTTTCTCTGCTTAATTATTATTGTCACAGTCTAACAGTCTGTTTTATTTATTATTATGAGTGTAATCAGATGCACACAATTTGAATTAGCAATCTGATTTGTATCTCTTCCACAGGAACAATTTTATATTATTCTTCCATAAAAAGTATGTCATCTTATATACATGGAATTATTGTACAATGAACCTGAAACATCGTAAAGTCTCTTATCAAAGTTTATCGTCACACTTTTTCTATAACGATAACCAGTTTTGTTCCATTACAGAACATCTTGACACCAACAGTAATTGCAGTTCAGGAACTGCACACTGTATAGACTAGACACTTATCTCATATCTACCACCAACATGTATTTCTGTCTGGTTATCTTGAACGTATAGCACAAAAATTCCTTCAACTGTCGGACAATGTACTGCTTGCCAAAAGGCCATGCAATGAGAAAACAATTGAGGTCAATAATTTACTGAGATATTTTGCAATCCAGTGGTGATACTTCCTTTAAGTCCTAAGATAGATATGAAATGGGAATACAGGCTACGGCAAGGTGTGCAGTATACTGCAGCATCCATTTTCAATAAGCTACACAAGAATTCAAAATGTTAGCAGTAATCCATACACTTTCAAATCCAAACTGAAGAGTTTCCTCATGGGTCACTCCTACTATTCTGTCCAGGAGTTTCTTGAAAAAGTAAGCTGATTCCTGTGTTATATTGTTGATTTACATAAACTTACGGCTTGTCGTTTTTTGGGTTCATAAACATTTTATTTTATCTGTTATTACTTTTATGTAGTAATTTCATGTACTGACACATTCTATGAGCTTGGAGACTTGCTCAATTTGATCCTACACAACTAGACATGTACAATAAAAAAAGCAATGGTTGTCAATTCCAAGATTACTCTACATGAGAAGAACACTATCTTTTGTCACAATTAGCTGTCTGGGAAGTGGAAAATGAATACACAGGCTTGAAGCAGAAAGTACAGATGGAGTTAAGAAAGCCAAAACATGCCTTTTGTGAGCAAATCCCAAAATCATGTACACAGAAGAAAAGTCAGACTTCAAAGGTGAGGAAATAATACCTAAGGTGAAACACTGAAAATTTTTAAGTGCCCATACTGAAAAGAATTTAAACAGGAAACACAATACTCTTGAACTTTCCCTTGACAACTCCTTTTATTTCACATAAGGATTTCTGTTTGTGTAACATGAATATAAAACGACTCGTATCACATCATTATGACAAATCGCACAAATGATCCGTGGAACATGAAAAAATCTAGCTAATCAACTTCTACAACAATCATTTGGATTTGATGAGAGCCAGGGAAGAAACTGATACTGACCTTGTTGAAGGAAACCTACCGGGATTCACCTGAAATTATTTTAGAAAAACAAGGCAAAAGTAAACTGGCCATCCCTTCCCAACACGCCTCTAGCACCTTAAGCTCTGCAACATCTTACACTACAGAATAGGCCAACATTGTTTTTTGTTTCATTACTTTTCAACAATGCACAGAACTGAAGAATAACTCTGACACTATCATTTGAATTCCATCACCCTTTTTCTACAATATGGTGATTTCATTCTAAAGTAATCATATCAAGAAATTGGTTTCTAATCTATATTTAGTAACATACAATAAATGGTATTCTCTCTATCTAAAACAACTTCGTCTACTCACCTGCAGCTGCGTTCTGTCTGCATGTATGACATCAACATTGATCCCATCATAAAGCAATTCGTTAAACAATTCCTTGGCTCTTTCTTTTGTTTGGACAAAAACCAGCACAGGTGGAGTAAGTCCCTTAAACAAAAAGCATTTTAAATCGAGTAAGTTATTTTCCATAAACAGAGGATGTTATTCATTTTCTACTTACATGATAACAAATATCTCACAAACAATTATTTCAGTGCCATGAAACAAAGATGAGCTTACAAGACTCTAATAGAAAGTTCATGGCAGACAAAATGATTATGAAACTTTTGTTGCTGTGGTCTTCGATCCAAAAGACGGGTTTGATGCAGATCTCCAGGTCAGTTTATCCTGTGCGGACCTCGTCATCTCTGCGCATCTACTGCAACCTACATCCACGTGATCTGCTTCTTGTAGTCACACTTTAGTCCCCTCTACAATTTCCATCTCCCACACTTCCCTTCATTACCAAATTGACTACTTATCCATATATCACGATGTCTGCTATGAAGTGATCTTTCCTTTTAGTGGAGTTGTGCCATACATCTTTTTCTTCCCAATTCAATTCAGCACCTTTTCATTAGTTAGTCTATATTAGCCAGGATTCTTTTGTACCACCAAATGTCAAAAATTTAAATTCTGTTCTCATCTGTATTGCTTATCATCCACATTTCACTTCTGCAAATGGAACTGATGAGGGGACTTTACAGACTGGCCCTTTCGACTTTCTTCATACTAACAAAATTTGTCTGTCATTGCTCAGACATGAATTTCCCAAACTAGTGTCACACAATTCTAAAAACAGTATCACCTTTGAAGATTAAAAGAGTTCTGGGCACTGTTAAATATAAAACATTTGTACTTATTGCTGTAGTTGTCAACTACTAAGTGCCTAACAGAGCAGTCTTGCGATCAGAAAGTCAATGGTTCAAATCTCATTAGTAGGATCACCTTTCTTTTACTTTTATTTAAATTTATATTTATTTAGAAATACAAATGTTAATAAACAAATACTGACTCATAATTTTTTAATTTTTAATTAGGTACTAATTGCATGAAAATGCCAGTGTTCCCAGCAAATTAAAAGTTTGTGCAAAAATCCAAAATGTCCAAAGCTTTCACATATAATGTTCATCTTTTCTGTGCATGTTACACTTTAAGATACATCACACAAATGTGCCAGTAAAATTTGCTTAATACTGAGCTAAATCTCTGATGTTCTGGGCTCAAAATTCTTTTAAATAGCTCGTCATCAAAGAGTTGATTTTTAAATGAGAGTCAAACACTCTATGGTTTAAGAAATTCATCGTAAATTCTCGCACATAGTTCATCTTGTGGAAAAGGACACTTATTTTGAAAATAATGCTTTTCACACCAAAGTTCACAATATTTTCCCGCGACCTGTTAGAAATAGATTCGTTCCAGCAGTTGCCAGAGAGCACCAGATAAGAGGCGTCACCGCGTTTATGCAGCTACGATGACGTAGGAAGCCCGTATGATTGTACGTGTAACACATTAAAAGATCTTACATTATGCCATAAAAGAAACAAGACATCAGAGGGTACTCCAAGAGTGTCGGAGCCGGCCGCTGTGGCCGAGTGGTTCTGGGCGCTTCAGTCCGGAACCGCTCTGTTGCTACGGTCGCAGGTTCAAATCCTGCCTCAAGCATGGCTGTGTGTGATGTCCTTAGGATAGTTAGGTTTAAGTAGTTCTAAGTCTAGGGGACTGAGACCTCAGATGTTAAGTCCCATAGTGCTTAGAGCCATTTGAACCACGAGTGTCGGAATTTCGTGAACCATATTAAAATGCATAATTCGCCTTAAACTGCACATTCGTATGTCCAGATTCCCAATGAAGTAGGCCTCGACCTGATATTAAACTTTTCAGTGTGGTTTCTGGGATGTTAATTTTCTTGATGTACCAGTACTGTATTACCTCATGTTTGGTTCTTTATTATGGCAGTGCCATACGTGTCAGAATATGAAAACATGGGCTTGAAATGCAGTGCACTGTTGAAACTAGCCAATAGTGTGGAATTGAATGCTACATTTCAAATAAATTGACTGCCTTGGAGGGAAAGATGAATAAAAAGCAAATTACTGTAGCAAACTGACAAATATATCTTCATTGTTCTGCAATGCAATTAATGCTTGACAGTCAGATAGTGGGAAATAAAGTAAAATCTGAAACTAATAACATTTTTAGCCTCCTGTAATTATGTGCATGTGTTTTAATTCGTTTGATAGCTCTCAGCCAAAGAAATCTGTTTTGTTTTCATTTGACATGAGAGCAGTAAACGAAGAGGAAACAGCAAAATCACTAAATGTAAACACGGGTCACGTGGAGACTACATCCCCCCCCCCCCCCTCCCCCACTATAACGCAGACTTCTCTGTGCATCAGCCCCCGATCTACGATCTTTCTGAACTGGGGCAATACTAAACCGCCCCTCCTCACTCGACCGTTTGAGATAGGATGTCAAAAATTTAAAAGGAAACTACTTTACAAAAATATTCATTTTGTATTTGTAGTACACAACTTTCTGAAGAGTCTGATACATAAAACATATCTTCGAGGAAATGTAAGACATGTTATTTGGTCTTAAGCTTGCCAAAGTGCAGTGCCACACTCTTCACACACCATTCTTGTACCGCACATCACTGTATTTCACTCTGTGGAATTCAAACACATATATTTTGTAACGGATGCCATAAAACTATATTCAGGACAGTAGAAATTGAAATGTCCTGTGGTGCCTCTCCTGCTCTCAGTCAGCCGGTTTGATATCCTGCCCCTCTTAAAGAGAATCTCGCAGTTAATACTGGATAGGATTATTTGTAACCAGGAGAACAAGAACGCTTCAGAAAATTTGCACTCTTTATTGCCCATTAACTAATAACTTGCTGTTGTGTGTGACATAAAATTAAATATAGGATACATAAAAACAGTAAAGACAAGAGACAAGCAAGACGTTAACATTTCTTCAATCCTTAGGTCCTGGTGTTTTCCTCTCTCTAATCTGGCTACAGCTTTACATGGCGTGCTTTCCTTTCTGCGAAAGAATCTATTACCTCATCAAAGTTTGTCAAACATTTTGCTACATGAAAAACCAAAATGTCATTGTCTAAGACCGGAAAAGCTGTTAATAAAAATAGTAGCCAAGACTGGTGTGGTTTCTCGATTTGACTACATCTATTTCGTCACAGTCTGCTAGATAAAACAAAATAGGCCTTTCTAACATTTCAGCTACTGTAACACACACCAAATAAGTGAGACTGTTTTGGCAATAATGGTCATTTTTATAACACGACAGAATATAGTTCACAAAGTACCAATATGAAATGCTTATTTGGTCTATTATAAGCAAAAAGCTTTATGTTAGGAAACAGTTTCACATTTCATTCATATGCTCCAGTTTCTCAAGCATGAGATCGAAAAGAAGTAGTACGAAATTTTTGTATACATTTGGAATCGTCATACCCTTCCATAATTTGTGTGATGTCACCATTTCTCTGGGTAGCATGTGGCTGCTTGCTGCTGCTGCTTACACAGCCGACAGCTACGTTTCTGTAGCCAGAAGCAGGAGAAGGTACTACTCACATGACTCAACTGCGCAAGCGCATGAGGCCGCTTGTAACTGCTCAAATGAATCTGATATAAACAGTTGTGACATCACAGTCATCGGAGGCAATTTCTTGTTATGAAGCATTGCATAGTCTTCCTAAAGTCTTTTGATGCATTTTGCTGTTGGCTGACGCTTATATGAGCACTTTTTTTTTATATAGCGCATTTCATTTGCAATTTAAGTTTTATTTTTGTTTTATCTTTCATTCATGTTTTATTGCTGCAGTATTATTCTGCAGTAGCGGGATACAATAATATTCTTTGTTAGAGTATCGGTTCTTACCAGTCAAAATAACAAAAATTTAGCTAAAACAATGAAAAATACCCAGAATGCTAAAAAATTCCCGGGTTTTTCCCAGTTTTCTCCCGGATGAAAAAATGTCCCGGGTTTTCCCCGGATCTCCCGGGTTGTATACACCCTGATTATAGATAATATTTTACATCATTTAATAAAGGAAAAGCTGTTACTTTAATGTCTCATTGGCAGCTGAATTTTTTACATGGACCATCAGAAAAGAAGAATCATTAAGCTGCACATAGTGGTCAGTAAAACCAGAAATTAATTTAGTCACGTCCTTAAAACCACCAATAATTATAGCTGTGTATCTTGTGGGGGAGTCAGCAGAAGAGAATGTGATATTCTGATACATACATTGTGACACATAAGCCACACTGTAAAATGTTCTATCTTACTTCTGAATATGCAAACAGGCTGAGTGGCAAATTAATGATGATTGCTTTGAGTGCTCAACACAGGAGACACAAAGGTATTGCCAGGACTACTCCTGTGACTTCAGATAGGGCCACTCTTGCTCTCTACATACATAAACAGTCTGACAGACAGGCTGAATAGCGATCTGTGACTGTTTGCTGATGGTGCTGTGGTCAAGACAATGTTTATCTTTAAGTGACTGAAGAAGCACAGGATGACTTGGACAGAATTTTTATTTGGAGTGATGAATGGAAATTTGCTCTAAGTGTGTAAAAGTTTAAATTAGTGCAGATGAGTATGAAAAACAATTCTCTAATGTTAAAATAAAGTATTGGTTGCATTATGCTTTGCAAAGTCATGTCAAGTACCTACATATAATGTTGCAAAGCGACAGGAAATTGAACGAGCATGTGATCTTGATTGTAGGGAAAGTGAATTCTCGACTACAGGTCATTGGGAGAATTTTAGGAAAGCATAACTCATCTACAAAGGAGACCACAAACAAAACACTTGTTTGACCTGTTCTTGAGTAATGCTTGAGTGTTTGGGATTCCTGAAGGGAAGAAGACATTCTTTTCACGAAAAACCATCAAGAAAATTCAGAGAACCAGCATTTATGGTAGACTGCAGAACAATCATCATTAAAAAACATGAAGGTGTAATATGGAACTTTGTCAAAGTTAGGCCTTGGTCAAATTTTATTTCATCAAATCTAGCACCTCGTCTTAGATTTGAATAAAAAAAGCATTTGTCTACTGTTACCTGCAAGGAAAAATATAACCGTTGGAGCTGATGGCCATTTAATGTAGCATTTATAAATATAAACATGTCCGCAAAAGTACATGAAATGCTGGTGCATGCACAGTGAAGGAACTATAATGAAATATTTGATGAGAGTGTAATAACCCCTTCTGCATTACGTCAAAGATCTATATAAAAGAAATAAGATAAATATTTCATCAAATTTCTTTGTCAAAGAAAATCTGATAGTATAATACCTACCAAAAACACAAATAGAAAAAGTTACACACACACACACACACACACACACACACACACACACACAGAGAGAGAGAGAGAGAGAGAGAGAGAGAGAGAGTATAGCTATACGAAAAGCTAAGCTTTCACTTACAACACTGGTGGTCAAAAATTTTTTAATGTCTTTCTTTTCTTCCAAGGCTGTGATTAAGCAGTAATGTAACATCGCTCATTCTTTAGTAAAAGCACATTTAGTTTGAAAATAAAGCTTCCCTAACCACCATTTGCAATATTTTGCCACAACCTGTTGGAAAAGTAAGCAGTTGTGATGTCACATTGGTCAAAAGCAGTTTGTCATTATGAAGTAATGCATGTCTGGTACCGAGCGCCGCGGGTTTCAAATCTGCGCCAGACGGCATTGACCTCGATTGCTAATAGAGGTCTCTCCAGCCATCGCACCATAAGCCATGGCTGCGCGCGCACTCCTGGCCCGCGTATAATGAGAGGGCACCACGGTGGAGCACGTAGTCCCAGCGGCCAATAGCAATGTATTCTATCAGGTATTTAAGCCGCTGCCCTTCGCTCAGCAGGCAGTCTGATATTCGCATTAGTCTATTGACTTCTTGCCTACAGACGGCATGTTTACTTGGTTTCCGTGAATGAGTGGACATTGGGGATTTGTGAGGTTTTGCTTGTGACCCCGTTGCTATTTGCATGTTGTTGGTCGTGTCGGTCCTTCCCCGTTCATTTTGTTTGTTTGCGGGCTGCTCCCGTTTGGTCCCGCCGCACTTTCATTCTCGGCAACCCTACGACTGGAATGGTCACGGTTACAACAGCATAGTCTTTGTCCTAAGGCCTTCGACACATTTTGCTGTTGGTAGATGCTTATGTGTGCACTGTGTTCTGTTGTAAATGTTGCGTTAAGTTCTTATCAGTAAAATTACAAAAATTTAACTGAAAATTAAAACAATCCCAGTTTTTTACAGATGAAAAAAATTTACAAATTTTTCCCATGTGTCCTGGCTGTGCTGGGGTGTATATACCCTGAATAAGTGGTGTGACGCAGAGGAGACAGTGTAAGTGGTACTGTACTGGCTTGAGGCATCTGGTAATGAGACAGTTCAATTCATGGTCACATTAATGTATATATCGAAATAATTAGTAACGAAGTGATCAAAGACAATTTATTTCCTTAACTGGGTTGAGGCACTTACTTCCCTTCTTCAGAAGGTTATAACTATTGCATTATTTGCGAGGGTCAAAAATAATATGCATGCAGCATATTGCTGTGGTCAAGTGGTTCATAGGGCCTGTACAAAAATGATATAGAGAAGCCATACAACAACTGCAGACATCATGCCAGAACTGGAAATGTGTAGATGGAAGCTCCCGTTTTGGCATGATGTCTGCACTTGTTGTATGGCTTCTTTATACCATTTTTGTACACACACTATGAACCACATGACCATAGCAATATGCTGCATGCATATTATTGTCGACAGTCACAAATAATGTGATACTTATAACTCATTGAAGAAGGGCACTAAGTGCCTCAACCCAGTTAAGGAAATAAAACTTCTGTTAGGCAACTGGTTGCTGATTATTTCAATATATACATTGATGTCGTCCACGTAGGATGATACCATGCAGGAACAGCACTCTTGGTACTCTGCTTCTCTAGTGTGTCAAGGCTGATGTCCCAAGCAGTTTGACAGTACACTTTTTCACAAGGTAATTTATGTTACCCTACTTGTTTCTCGTCTCTCAGCAGTGTTGCCTCAATGTAACAGATATGACAGAGGCCGTTGCAAGACATTTCGAAGTTGTGTAACATGTCATGATTTTTTTAAAGCATCCTATTTACTTCAAAATTGTGCAGGTGATATGCACACTATTGAATCTGATTCATCATGCGTCTGGAAGTCTCAAGTACTATTTCTAAAGTTCACCTACAGTTACGATTCCATTCCATTTCTTCAAAATATCTATCTCGTGCAGCTAGAGGTGTCATCCCCCTCTCATGTCTTTCCTCCTGGAGAAGCCAAAAATAGACTACAATAACAGTTCATTGTATAGCTACATAAAAAGTAGAGATTACTGCTCCCTTAGCTTGCCAGAATACCAGAAGTCAAAGAAAATGATATGGAGAGAGAGAGAGAGAGAGAGAGAGAGAGAGAGAGAGAGAGAGAGAGAGAGAGAGAGAGAGAGAGAGCAATATTCTGGCTCTGGAGAAGAAGAATGACAGTCCAAAAGCCTGCACAACCAGTCCTAAATGTTCCTGTCTGCCACTTATTACCTTATTTTGAAGGGAAGTAGTGACATGTCCTTTCAGTCATGGTTTATTTTCAACCAGCACTTTTCTTCATTGCAATTGTTTATTAACATAATCATGTTGACTGGAATACTCTCTTTTGTACAGAAACCAGATGGGAGTGACAGTCTATTGCACACGTTATTAAATCCGTACATTGGACAACCAATAAAGGAAAAGAAAGAAAAATTTGGAGTAGGAATTAAGGTCCAGGGAGAATAAATAAAGGACTTCAAGGTTTTCTGATGACATTGTAATTCTGTCAGACACACCAAAGGACTTGGAAGAGTAGTTGAATAGGGTGGATAGTGTCTTGAAAAGGGGGTAGAAGGTGAACATAAACAGAAGCAGCAAAACAAGGATAATGGAAGGTGGTAGAATTAAATAAGGTAACGCTGAAGGGATTAAATTAGGAAATGAGACACTTAAAGTAGTTGAGTTTTGCTATTTGGGCAGCAAAATAACTGCAGGTCAAAGCAAAGAGGATATAAAATGTAGACTGGCATTGGCAAGGAAGGCCTTCCTGAAGGAGAGAAATTTGTTAACATTGAGTATACACTTAAGGGTCAGGAGTCTTTTCTGCAAGTATTTGTATAGAGTGTAGCCATGTATGGAAGTGAAACACAGATGATAAAACAGTTGAGACAAGGTGAGAATAGAAGCATTTGAAATTTGGTGCTACAGAATAATGATGAAGATTAGATGGGTAGATCAGGTAATTAATGAGGAGGTACTGAATAGAACTGTGAGAAATTCGTGGCATAACCTGACTAGAAGAAGGGATCAGTTGGTAGGACACATTTTGAGGTATAAAGGGATAACCAATTTAGGGTTGGAGGGATGCATGGGGTGTAAAAATTGTAGAGGGAGACCAGGAGATGAGAATACAGTCAGCAGATTCAGAAGGATGTAGGTTGCAGCAGTTAGTCAAAGATGAAGGGGCTTGCACAGGATAGAATAGCATGGAGAGCTGCACTAAACCCATCTTAGGGCTGAAGATACAACAACAACAACAACAACAACAACAACAACTACAACCAATTCTTGTCCACAAGCAGGATATATAGAATTTATAGCAAGAATCAACATTTGAGCAAAATACGCATAATGAAGACAAAGAACACATCCTGAGCTCCTAAAATAAGAATGAGCCATGTATATCCGAACTACGCATTACACGTCACTGATACTGACCTGGATAAAACAATTCTTTAAACAATAAAACTTAAAAAAACATGCACCTCAATTACATAAAGAAGAACAACTTTGCATAGTAGTAAATTTGTATTTGTTTATTTCATACCTTTCTTACTATATCTCTGAAGGCAACAAGTTTCCCTGCCTCAGTGCCCACAAACAACAACTGCTGCTCGACAATATCTGCAGCCGTGTTTCTGGAGAGAAAATAACATAACCTATATTAACTCTGTAGTTTACATTTCAATGGAAGACAGTCATTGTTAAGAAATGGATTATTTGTATTTTTAAAAAAAAAGTGTGAGGCATCTTCAAATGCAGCTTTACCTGTGCCCAATGGTGACAGAAACAAGTCCTTTCAGATTCTTGTGGGCCCAACGAGCAACATCTGGGGTGTGTGTTGCAGAGAAAAGTGCACGCCGAACATTTTCTGAATCACAGGCTCGGTAGATAACAGCTAACTGGTCGCGGAAGCCATCTTCACTGGCCTCAAACAGCTTGTCTGATTCATCAATGACCAACCACTTAACACTGATAACAAATATATGTTTAGTGTAAAACATGTTTCAGTTCAATGAATCATGACAAAGTTATAAGCTACTCCAATTAAACTTCAAATATGTTACATTAAATATATCTACTTAATTCATAAAAGAAATGTTTTGTTAGATTCAGTACAATACTTCTAAAATGTGGAGGAAACCAATGTAGTATTGCAATAAAAATTGTTCCCATAACTTACCTATAGCTGACTGGTTTGGGGAGCATAGAAACACACAACAGAAAATAGTATTTACACTAGCTTTTGAGTTCTTGCTCTTTCTCTACTAGAAGCACACACAACCACAAAGACACCCAAACGCAGAGACCCATGACCGTGGAGAGACACTGTTGATTATCGATAGCAGTCGCCTATACAGATGAAGGTTGAAGGTGGGGAGGGGGTGAACTAGTGGCTGCACAACAAAGTGAAAGGAATTCAGAGTGTAGAGCATATAAGAGGTAGAGACAAGGAGAGGGGAGAAGGGAGGGGAGGAATGGTGAGGAAGATGGAGATGAGGAGGGAGATAGTGAGGGAAGAGAGAAAGGGATAGGTGTGGGAAAAGGAGGGAGAGAGGAGGTAGGGGGAGAGGAGGTACGGGGAGAGGGAGAGAGAAGGGCATGAGGGAGAGAGGAGGGCATGAGGGTGAGGGGGGGGGGGAGGGAGGGAGGGAGGGGGAGAGAGAGAGAGAGAGAGAGAGAGAGAGAGAGAGAGAGAGAGAGAGAGAGAGAGAGAGAGAGAGAGGAGAGCATGAGGGTGAGAGGGAGAGAGAGAATGCCTGCATGGGGGGGGGGGGGGGGCGGGACAGTGGTAAGAGAAGGCAGCACGTAAGCTTGACGGGGAAGGGTGGTGTGATCAAAAGAGAGAGGGGGCAACAGGTAAGGTGAGGTAGTGGGAAATTCGTTAGGAGAGATTTAGGCTAGAGATACTGACAGTGCAGGATATGATGGAGAGAGAATTCCCATCTGTATAGTTCAGAAGAACTAAAACTAAGTTAGCACAGTATGGTGCCGTGCAACTAACACCGGCAGTACCACAGATAAATTTACAGATATGGTCTTTGAAAGTGAAATAATTGCGGGTTAGGATGTGGATAGATAGGAGAATTAGGAATCAGATGTTGGAGGACATTGGGAAATGACATGCGCATGGGGAATGATTTATATGGATGTTGCATCCACAATGACCAACAAGGAGTCTGGTGATAATGGGAAAGTAACTGAAGAAAGGTGGTAAGTGGTGAAGGAAGTGAGTGGTGTCTCGAATACAGGCTAGGAGGTTATGGGCAATAGTTTGGAGGTTTGGAAGACAAAATACCACAATTGCATTGGGTTTGTAGAGTTTAGAGAGTGGGTAAACAGTAGGAGTGCAGGGGGTTGTTGGTGACAAGAAGGAGATGGATTCAGATGTTAGGCTTTGCATTGGACCTAAGGCCTCAAGGAGTGGCTGGTGATCATGTTGTACTTCTGAGGTGGGATCATGGTTGCGAGGTTTGTATGCACAGGGGTCAGAAAGTTGGCAGGTACCTTCAGCGACTTACTCACTATGATTCATGACCACTGTCATGGTGTGTGTGACCTGCCAGAAGGACAATAAGGTTCGGATTGATTGTCAGGTTACAGATAGTTGTGTGTTTCTTATAGTGATGTTAGACTCATTGGGGAGGGATTTAGGACAGGAATGTGAGGCCAGGTTACAATTGCGGAATTCCTAACAAGGACAACTGGGTGAAATAGAAGGATCAAGTCTGGAAAGAAATTGGAACTGTTTTAAACACGGTTCTATGTTGTGTTTTGGTTGATTGTTGTCAGTGGAGTGTGTAGCAAAATGTTTCCCCTGTAGAGAATGAGTAAAAGAAAGAAGATCCTATAGCAGTCTGGCATGGGTGAACCTACTTCTTATGGCTAAAGGTGAGACCACTTAGGAGGCCAGAGTTTTGAAACAAAGGTTGACAATGATGTTAAAGGGTGGATGTTTAGGAACAGTGTGTTTCATGGAGGGTGGAGGAAGTTTTTGGGGATGTGGAAGGCAGAATAAGTCAGAAGCCACAGTTGGGGAGCTATGAGATGTTGGCAGGGGGGGGGGGGGGGGGGGTTAGATCAGGGTGCCTTGCTGACTTACCCAATCTTTCATTCCCACTCTTCTCATCACCCAGTATCACCCTGGCCACATTCTTCACCAGGGCTTCGACTACCTCTCGTCGTGTCTTGAGACGGGTGGGCATCCTACCTAAAATCCTACCCACAGCACCCAAAGCTGTATTCCATCACCCACCCAACCTACAGGATATCCTTTTCCAATCCTATTCCAATCCTGCTCCCAATTGTGCACCCATGGGGCATTCCTTTGTGGTCAACGCAAGTGAAAGACCTTCCCATAAACTCGCCCACTACCTCCAGTCATTTCCTACCCTATAGAAGAGAGGACCATATGTGAAAGCAGTCATATTGTATATCAGCTAAGCTACAATTACTGTGCAGCATTTTATGTAGGCATCACAAGTAACTGACTTACTACTACCACGAACTGCCACTGCCAAACCGTGGCAAACTGCAAACTTTATCATCCAGTTGCCTGAAATGCTGCACACTGCACTACAAATAAATTCAACAGCTGCTGCACTACATGGGCCATTTATATATTCCTTTCTAGCACTAGTTTCTCTGAACTATGCAGGTGAGAATTTGAACTATGCAGGTGAGAATTCTCTCTCTAGCACATTACGCACTCTCGCAACCCCACCGGCCTATACCTCTGTTAAGCTGTTTCCCACTGTGTCATCTTACTACTCCCTTCTGTCTTCTGTCCATACCACTCCTTCCCCAGTACAGCCTTCTCTCATCACAGTCCCCCCACCCCTCCCCATGCAAGCATTCTCTCTCAGCTCTATCTCTCCATTTCTCTTTCTTCCCTTTTTTCCATCACTCTCCCTTTCTCTCTCCCCTCCCTGTCTCCCTTCTCATCTCCACCTTCCCTCCTCTCTTCCCCTCTCTCTACCTCTTATATTCTCTAATCTCTGAATTCCTTTCATCTTATTGTGCAGCCACTTAGTCATCTGTCAAAATTCCTGCCTCACACTAACTCGCTGCCCCCTTCTTGCCTGTCACATCCTGCCCTACCCCCTTCCCACCTCTATCTGCGCAGACACCTGCTGTCGATAATGTACAGCCAGTCTCGTCACAGCCGCAGGTTTGTGTGTTTGGGTCTCTGTGTAGTTGGCTGTGTGAATGTGTGTACTTCTAGAAGAGAAAGGGCAAAAAACTAGTGCAAATACTGTTTCCCGTTGTGTATTCCTATGTACCATACATCAGTCTGCTATAGGTGAGAAGCTGGCTTTCCTTTATTTTACCTGTTATTCCATCCATGAATTTCCATTGCTGTTATGCACCCTTAACTTATATGATACAGAATGAATGTTGTTTTAAAACTAAGAACATGACGCCCTCTGTTGCAAAAGAATGTTTCTCATAAGTGGCTATTACCTAAGCAAAATAAAACTCATTTGACAATAAAAAATTTACAACCCAACACAAGAAACTGCAACTTACTTAGCAAAAATCAAACTTTCCTTCTCATAATATTGTAAACTTACTTAGCAAGTGAGATAACAGGAGGATCTTGCTGCAGCAAATACACTAGCCGATTTGGTGTAGTGATAAGTATATCTGGAACACAGAATGGTGTGTGTGAAAGATGATTTACATAAAATTTAGTCCAAAAGGAAAAAGTGAAAATAAGCATAAATTGACAACGTTAAGGAAAATTACCATGTCTTAGCACATAATATACACATATAAAAATAAAGTTGTTACAGACTATTGGAGAAACTGACAGTTCTGAAATAATCCACAAATGGCAATAATTCAAACACATGTGAGAAATGTGGGGGAGGCAAGGCTGGAATTACAGAACTGAGCAACGAACCATCTCCCTACAGCAATTGATTCTCTCGAGTCAAAGTTCCTCTCTTTTCTAATTCGTATCTCCTTCCTTCCCCAGTTGAAGCAGTTTGTAGAAAACTCTTCATGATTTCCCAGCAGATCTGTTGAATACACAGCTCAAGGGTCTGTAACCGAGTTACATAAAATTCGCAGACTCAAAGAATGCAGCATTTTTTCACTCGAGCTTTTATTTATTTAAACTTTTCCTTCATTTCACAAATAGTTGCTGCTTCTTGAAGCCATTACACAGTGATCAACTGTGTAGATAAGTACACTACATTACTGCTGATCACAGGATGATGCCTTTAAAAAGCTTACACTAGTTGTGAAATAAAGGAAAAGTTTAAATAAATTGCAGCCCGGGTGAAAAAATTGCACATTCCTTTAATAAGTTTATGGCTTGAGTAACCTCTATGAAGAAGACATAATACCACAAAATGTCTTTGAGGCTACTGCTTCACATCGTTAGGCAGTTACTGCCTGGTTACTGCTGCCAACACCTGCATTGTCTTTTTATGGAGGCTTTTTTCATGACTGTGTCGCTTCTAGATGGACGACTGCATCATGTCCTATCACTCAGTCCTATAAGGATTAAACAGGATATTATTTTCTTGTATACGAAGCAGTGTCTTGTGACAAGCAGTGTCTTGTGATAAGGCAATATTCCACAGCTTTATCTGGGTGGCCCAGGCATATATGATGACAGTGTCCATCACACCGATATTGAGGCATACAGCATGTCAAGTCAATGTAAGACATTTCACACAAAAACACAGACATGCACACACGCACGCGCGCGCGCGCGCGCGCCCGCCCGCACACACACACACATCCTATACGTATCTGTTTCCTGAGGGAGGTTGAGATCGTCTAAGGAAGACCCAAAAAATTCCTTGGTGTCACGAGGTGACGAAAGATACATTTAATATTATTCTGTTGAAGACTCTTCCAATTATTGCAGAAATACCACCAACACAAGGTGAGAAATATGTGACAATGGGCGAGTCCTTTCTTCCATTTTGTTCGACTGACTGGACTAATTTTTTGTCGAATTAGTCATTGTCTCATGTTCTCAGATGTTGAATCACATTGAGAAGGCTGTCGGGATTGGTCATGAATGTGCTCTGTGAAGCAATGTCCACAATAAATCTCCACATTGTGTAGAGTTGTAACCAACTTATAGCCTCCAAATGCAAATTGGTGCGAATCGACTTGCAACACATGCTATGCCCCAGCATTCCTTTGACTTTCCTTTCTACCGACACTTCTGGGAATGGTAATGTATCATTTTTCCCGACATCCATCACAAACTGGCTATTTGGACTGACTGCAGATATTGAAGAAACATGGGTAATCTTTCTGTTCTATGAGGCTACACCACAAATGTATCCTTCATGTGCTGCCAAAAGTAGAAAGGTTTTAAGTCCGCCAACTGTAGTGCTTTCTCTTCAAAGTATATAATAAAATATTTAGCCATCACGGGAGACAGAGGACTTCCATGTTGACGCTGTCTACTTGCTCAAAGTACACGTTATCAAATAAAGGCAGGTTGAAGTGAGTGTGTTTAAAAAGCATCATAATGTCCTCCTCAAACTTGCTGCCAATGAGTAATAGAGAGTCCTGTAAAGGAATTTTGTAAATAAAGATACAATGTCAAAACAAAGAGATCCAATGGTTGCAGTATTAACTGCTTTAGGTGGCCTATAGAGTCTTACGAGTTCCCGATGTGGTCATTGGATTTGGCTCTGAATGGTCCAGTAAGTGATGCAAGACATTTAGCTACAATGTAGGTCAGGCCTGACCAAGATTTGCAGTCCCGGAACATGCTCATGTTGCGCAAGTGTGACTGAGTCTGCACAGAGCTCCGGCTACTCCCATCACTGTGCTATTTTGAGAAAGTGTGCGAGTGAGATGGCCATATGCTGAAGGCTCACATATGGGGAACTTAGGAAGATGTGGTTGTGACACAGTGCAATTACTTCTAAGAGTTGAATATTGCAGCATAATTTTATAATCAAGAGTTTATCAAGTGTTTATTTTCAAGTTTTTATTTTTCTGTGAAGGAGTAAATTTTATTACTTGATTAAATAAGTACATTAGATAGTGCTAATAAGGTAAGCAGAACTACAAAAAGCTTTACATACAAGCATTAAACATTACACTGTGATGTTTATATTTTAGAATCTGTAATACTTCTGGAGCCATTGTTCACCATATAGCCAAACACTTGAGTTATGCAGAGTAAAGTCTGTTAAACCCGGATGGTGGCAGAACTTTGGCAGATTCACAGTAGTAAAAAAAACGTTTGGGCAAATGTGTTGAAGTAAACATTGATATAACTTCAGTGGCTTGTCGGTGCAGTTGAGTATATTGCTCTTGGAGTGATATTTTATAATAGTCTTCTGAATTCCTGGTCTGGACAAAAAAATTAATGAGCTGAGTGCTATCTGTACATCTTTCACCTCAAGTTGGAATAACATTAGCAGCCAAAAGCAAGAATGGTCCAACAAATAAATCGAAATTTGTCTTCAGTTGTGCAATGTCTTGGAATCTCTTTGGTAACACATGATGAAATGCTTCATTTATTGAAATATAGTCAGTCATGTCTGGTCTGTAAATTACTGCCTTGAGTTAACAGGAAATGTCTCATGAATTTGAAGCTGATTTTTCCATAGACTTACTTTGTGTTTTATTGCATCAATCTCGTCTGACATATTTGTTACCAAATTATTCTCCCATTACATTAAGACACTTAAATGTATTCAAATAATTGGTGAAGTCAACTATAAAAATTTTGATAATACAAACTCAGTTTCTTCCCTAACTACCACATCAGGAGACACAGCACTCACTGTTGTTCATCAGGAAAGAAGTGCAACATATTGTCTTTGTAGTGGGCATTGTGATGATGATCTAGTAAATGCTTTTTTTTCAGCTTATAATAGTGTGATGGCACATTAAGCACACTGTATGACATTTAAACAATACAAAAGGTAAGACTATTTCCATTTGACATTGAAAGATGTGGCTTTTCCACTCTTTTCCTTCTTATACAGGTATGCAATCACCACAGTATTCCCAAAACAGAACACAAATCTGATTTAAGAAAACTATTATTGTCAGCAAACTGCCTTGCTACTACTTTGCACTGGTGGCAATTGGCTACAGCTTTCATTTTCCTCTTCCTTCTCATCCCTTAGCCACATTCATCACTGCGCTCAGAGCACTAGGGAAGCAGCTCGTGAAGTGCTATTTGGCAAGGCCTGATAGAGGTGCACGTCCCGTATTACTTACCATGGGGCAAAGGGGCATCTCATCATTGTGAATTTTTGGCACACCAAAGAGTCTTGGAGAAACAGAAACCTGTTCATGCAAATTCTTAATGATATTGAATGGAAGTGAAATCTTCTTTAGAAGGGTCTGGGTTTCCCTCTGGATCTTGCCATTCAGGTAATTGTTTAACGTACAGTATGCAGAACTGTTAAATAATTTAAACAGCTTGCAATTACAATCAGTATGTGAAACAACAACATGGGCATTGTCAGAAGAGACCTCAACAGATACAACATAACATTTTACTTCTGTTCACCTGTGAGCCTAAGGGAATTGTTGGATTCTGTCAAAGACAGCCTTGGCCTCAGGAAATAAGGCACTTATGTGACTCTGTGTGAATGTGGCATATCATACATTGGCCGGACATACTGTGTGATCTAAGACTGTTGTGATGTCACACACAAATTCCCAGGCCAAGCAGACAAATCTAAAATAGCAAAGCATTTCCTCATCGGATGATGTATCAGAATACAAGATGATATCCTCAGTTTCATCCTTCTCGTATTGTGTGTTAAAGGATGAAGTACATAACCACGGGGCAAGTAATCTTACACACACACCAAAAAAAAGTTTTGCATCAACCCGGTTCCCAGAACTCCCGAAGATAGAAGTTGACTCTGGATACTGTATCACAGACACAGTCCCTTTGACTGTTCACAGATGTCACTAAACCCATCCAAAGATGTAAACAACCATGCATGAGCAGCAACTATTAGACGGAGCGGTCCAACAGCTGATCAGTTCCACTCATTACACCAGGAAAAAGGTTCACGGCTCATGTTGTCTGTAGTTCAACCATGCTTAGACGGTCAATACCGTGGTTCGATTGCGTCCACATTGTTACTTTGTGCCCCAGGAAGGGCTCTCAGCATGGGAAGTGTCCCGGTGGCTTGGAGTGAACCAAAGTGATGTTCGGACGTGGAGGAGATACAGAGAGACAGGAACTGTAGATGACATGCCTTGCTCAGGCCGCCCAAGGACTGCTGCTGCAGTGGATGATCGTTACCTATGGAATATGGCTTGGAGGAACGCTGACAGCAACACCACCATGTTGAATAATGCTTTTTGTGCAGCCACAGGGCGTTGTGTAACAACTCAAATTGTGTGCAATAGGCTCCATGATACGCAGCTTCACTCCCGATGTTCATGGCGAGGTCCATCTTTGCAACCAAGACACCATGCAGCGCAGTACAGATGGGCCCAACAACATGACAAATGGACCGCTCAGGATTGGCAACATATTCTCTTCACCGATGAGTGTCGCATACGCCTTCAACCAGACAATTGTCGGAGATGTGTTTGGAGGCAACCCGGTCAGGCTGAATGCCTTAGACACACTGTCCAATGAGTGCAGCAAGGTGGAGGTTCCTTGCTGTTTCGGGGTGGCATTATGTGGGGTTGATGTACGCTGCTGATGATCATGGAAGGTGTCATAATGGCTGTATGATAGGTGAATGCCATCCTCCGACCAATAGTGCAACCATATCGGCAGCATATTAGCGAGGAATACATCTTCATGGACGACAATTCACACCCCCATCGTGCACGTCTTGTGAATGACTTCCTTTAGGATAACGACATCACTCGACTAGAGTGGCCAGCATGTTCTCCAGACATGAACCCTATCGACATGCCTGGGATAGATTGAAGAGGGCTGTTTATGGATGATGTGACCCACCAGCCACTCTGAGGGATCTATGGTGAATCACCATTGAGCAGTGGGACAATCTGGGCTAACAGTCCCTTGATGAACTTGTGGATAGTATGCCATGAGGAATACAGGCATGCATCAATGTATGAGGACGTGCTACTGGGTATCAGAGGTACCGGTGTGTACAGCAATCTGGACCACCACCTCAGAAGGTCTCGCTGAATGGTGGTACAGCACACAATGTGTGGTTTTCATGAGCAATAAAAAGGGCAGAAATGATGTTTATGTTGATCTCTATTCCAATTTTCTGTACAAGCTCCGGAACTCTCAGAACCAAGGTGATGCAAAACGTTTTTTGATGTGTGTAAATATGAACTCTCAATTCCAGCTAAGTACAGTGCCTTTTTTATAAAATACATAGTGGAAGATCCACCTGGCTGGCAATCTCAGTTTGGCTCCTGACCACAGGGATGCGCAGCAGCCGCACCACCACCACCACCACCACCACCACCAGTGAGCTGATACACATGTAGACTGCCACTGCTTGGGTCCCGGTAGGGGGCTCTGGATGCAGTACTGCCATCCATCTTAGTCAGTATGCAATACTCCTTGCAGTAGCATTGTACAACAGTATTTTTTAGTTTGCAGCAATTAAATTTCACTATCAGCTATATTAAATCGTTTAAATGATCATTACCTGTGTGTGTCGCATCTGCTTTTGTAGAAACACTGATGCATTTTTGGGAGGCGAGAACAGCTGACAGCATCAGCACCTCCACCTGCCTCCCTTATGTGAAATGTCGAGTTATATTGTGTGAAGAGTAAAATCAAATTATTCATTCTACTACAGTATCATTAAAAACTCTTGACTTTTGTCCTGAAAGAACTCTGAACAGTCCACCAGAAACTTGCTCCCCATCCCCAGTTCTGCCAAAAATTCAGCCACTGTATCACCCGTTGACATGACGACATCTGGGGATGAGCCTCCACTGATCAGGCACAGGTACCATGGCATGTGGACTACAAAAAGGAGATTAAGAATTAATAGGTAATACTCTTCACTGTGTCTGTTTCCCTCAACAGTGACCTCACTTTCGCACTATAGTTGGGACTCTTTTTTTACATCACACATGTAATGAATGCTCTCTTTATTGTATCCTCACCTGACAGCAACAACACAAAAAAGTTTGATTTACTGTCAGTGAGGATACCAATACAATTAGGATATGGCATATTGCTCAATGAGGCCCCATGCAAACATATAAGCTGCAGCAGATGCTGAATGCACTGCTTAAACTCTCTGGTGCCAAACGGGCTATAAAGTTTGGTGCAATATGCAATAACCTGACCACTCCACGACATGAATCGAAATATACCATACGAGCCCAGTGTTGACAGCCTCACGGTGTGTTTGGATTTTGGGGTTGGCTATTAATTTCTTTAGAGAGTTCGTATGCTACTATCGGCAGATTTTCCTGTGTTAATGGAACGGAGGGTTCACAACTCCTTCTGTAAAGTCACTAGTCTCCATCTCCATGAAAGCGCAAACTATGAATGGAACCTTATTTTCTCCATCTAATCTGTCAAGGTTGCAGGCCAGAAACCAAGCACTGTTTTATGAGACCTTCATCCAGTGGCTGTAATGGATAGTATATGTTTGTATCTTGCAGATACAAAACACTTCTTATGCACTCTGAACAGATCTCAACTCTATGGTGGAGTTTTATAACTGTTAACTACTTGCATTCAATCATTACAAGTACAGTTGCAAATCCTTGCGACTGTGACCATGATAAGCAAAGAATCAAAAATAATAAGCAGAAAAGTAACAGCAAACCTGGATCCAGAATTCTTCAAGCTGACCACAGGGTCAGTGATATTACAATAGCTTGCACAACAACTTGCACTTCATAGCGCCGACACCAACAAGAATAACATTCAACAACAGCAACTGGTTCGCCTGTCATAAACTCAGAACATGGCAATGAACTTATTGTGGATCCTGTCACTCCTACCATTAGATTTGCAAAAGAAGAGTGATAAAGATGTCTGTACCACTTGCAACATATTTGATGACAGTTTGTAATGCTCTCTGTTCCACTCTTGGGTAGCAACAAAAACATTCTTTGTTTAGGGAAGACTACTTTGGTTGTCTTATTCAGTAATTACTTCTTTCAAGAAATTTGTGAGCTGCTTTCATAACACCATCGTCAGAAGGGCCACTATATACTATATACATTAGAATTTCATAAGCAGCCTGACCAGTTGCATTGCTCTTGGCTCACTATTCTACAGGGTCTAGACCATGAATCGAAATTAACAATGTTTTATGTACAGCTCCTCATCAGAGTTGCCACAGTTCAAGTGGCCTAGATCAGGTAATCAGAGAGCTTGGTAAGAAGCACTGAAATCTGTTAATCCATCCTTTTAACATATCTGACAAATGGTGCAAGTACTTGAGTTGCCACATGCAACTAAGCAGCATCTTCATGAGAAAGCACAAGTGGAGATAGTGAAGTCCACCTACAAGTTGTCACCACAAAGCATTTCACATTCAGATAACTCTCAGTGTCATTCACTGTCACTTTCTGGGATGTTCACATTTAGATCAGATATTTACTTTATAGGAACACACAGAGAAACAGACAGTTAAGGTCACAGTGCCTCTTTTAGTCCTTATGGATCTGAAAAGAGCCTATGACATTATTCAACAAAACACGTTGCAGATCAGCAAGAGATGTTAAAGCTATACAGAAATTCTATACAAGCTGTACTAGTAAGGTTAAAGCAGGAAACTTCATTTCCAAGTCATTCCCACTCTTCAAAGGACTGTGACAGGATGCTTTGTGTCACCAACTTTATTAAACATCTTCTTCACAGAGTACCGCCTCGAACTGGAAAAACTGAACCACATCCTTCGCCAGTGCTTTGATTACCTATCATCATGCCCGGACACAAGGGACATTCTACCCAAGATACTTCCCACCCCTCTTAAAGCAGTGTTCTGTCGCTCACCCAACATCCACAATATCCTAGTCCACATGTCAATTACCAGATCTGCTGCAATCATTGCACAACTTTTTGTATTGGTATGACTACCAACCAGCTGTCCAAATGGATGAATGGCCACCACAAAATTATCAGTAAGAGCAAAGTAGACCACCCTGTTGCACAACATGCAGCAAAACATAACATACTTGACTTCAATGACTGCTTCACTACCTGAGTCATCTGGATCCTTCCCTCCACAACCAGCTTTCCTGTGTGCAGACGGGAGTTATCCTTACAACACATTCTCCACTCCTGTAATTATGCTGGCCTCAACTTAATGGCAACATTCTGTCCCCACACCCTCTGCCTAACAGTTTCCGCTCGCTCTGGCCTATGGCCTATCACCTCTTCCCTATTCTCGTCTGCCACCCTGTTTATTTGCCACCATCTGCCAACGCACCCGCCCATCTTTCCCCACTGCTCTTCTTTTTTCCTCACATCCCTGCCCCACAACCTCCTGCTGCTGCACTTGTTGGCATTCTAGTTCCTGCACACTCTGCCACACAGTGTTAGTCTCTCTTCCCACTCCCCACCCACACACTACTACCCCATCACCTTCCCCACCCCCTCCAGACTGCTGCTTGCACTTAATAGTTGCTTTCTGGCCCGAGATGCCGGGGTTAGCAGTCATGTGTGCATGAAGTGTGCTTGCCTGTGTGTATGAATGGTGTATGTTTCTCTTTTGCTGATGAAGGCTGTGGCTGAAAGCTTTATGTAAGAGTCTTTTAATTGTGCCTGTTTGCAACTTAATGCGTCTTCTTTATGGTAAGTAGCAATCCGTCTTTTCCTATGTTGTTGTTATTCTTATCTGGAGTTTCCACCGTTTCATGAAAAATCTAATTAGAGGAAACCCTAAAGATCTAGAGAACAAAGGTGTGGTGAAATGGGAATACTTCAGAAGGTACCATTTTAACATCATTCTTTCAGCTGATGATCAGGTTATTGTAGCTGGAGATAACAGTGGTGCAGCTACATGCTACCAAAGAAGACAAATAATGACTGAAAATTAACATTCAGAAAACTGATTAACACTAGGAGGGGAAAAAATATAGAAAACTGGACTGCAAGATCAAAGGATGTGATATTTTCAGATACTTGGGAGTACTCCTATCATCCAACAGCAGAAGCACAGTCGACATATGTAACAAAATATGTCAAGAGGGGAAAAGCAGTAAGATACCTCAACTCTGTTTTGTTCTGCCATAAATAAGACTCCTGATATGATTATGAGAGAACATTGGTGCCATCAGACAATAATTGATTAAAAACTTACCAAACCGCTTAGAAGATTCTGGACCGAACTTCTTCACAGCTAGACTGGCTTTGCTGATAATGTGGATCCTTAGGTTTCTCCCTTCAGACAGTTTCAAACATTCTCTGTGTAAGAGAAAGCAAATTGTCAATGCAAGATATACTGTACACTCCTCATACTGTGTCAATGATTTACTTTATCAGTTTTAATACATAGGTAAGTTGCTCAAATCCTGACAGTCGTCATAAGTGTAAAAAATGTATGTGCAGGGTGTTTCAAAACGAATACATAGGTTTTAGGGCTTTGTAGCAATTATTACATACAACTTACAACCATAAATAATACATCAAAAGAAAGAGCAATTAAGTTTCGCTAGTACACCTGTGTGCAGAAGGAAGAGTGTGGAACAACCAAGAGTGTCTGAAGAACATTTTGAATGAGTGGGAGTGTTTCATGTGTACTCCCAAGAAATCAGTTCAGAGGGCTAGTCATGAATTACCAATTCCAGTGACACCCGTGTGGAGACTTTTAAGGAGATGCTTACAACAACGTCCTTATTGTTTGCAGTTGTTACAAGCTCTACAGCCAACAAACTATGGTTTGTGTGTGAACTTTGCAAACAAAATGTTGTTGCATGACGATGCAGATTTTCTGGATCGTGTCATCTTCAGTATGACATTTCAACTAGTAGAAATGTGAACACACGTAATGTGCACATTTGGGGGGGGGGGGGGGGGGGGGGGGTCAGCAAATTCCCACGAGATGGCACAGCTGTAATGAGACTCCCCTAAATTGAAAGTTTATTTGTGCCATCCATATGACAGCAGAAAATTTGTGGGCCTTTCTTTTTCAGTGAGGAACTGTAACTGGTGTTTCTTATCTTGCTACCCTAGAACTACAGGTCTTTCCTCAACTGGCAGAAGCTGAACCACGGAACTTTATTTAGTAGTAATATGGTCACTGGCATAGCTCAATATGTGACTAGTTTAAACAGCATTGTATCCAACTGCTGAATTGAGCGCAAAGGGCTGGATGACAGAACTTGTTTTGCATGACCTCTACATTCACACACGATCTAACATCATGCAGTTTTTACCTTTGACAGTTCAAAAAGGGCCAAGTTAATGTGCCTCCACTGCCAGCTGGTCTACCTGGCTTTAGAAACAGCATTGTTGCAGCAATTACTCCCAGACACACTGATCAAGGTTTGGGAAGAACTTGCCTATTGACTCAATGAGTGACATATCATGCTCACACTGAACACTTGTAAGGAAAACTGTTTGAGTTGCTCTTTCATTCTCATTTCAATGACAACAAAAAACATGCACACATATATGCATACATGACCGAGGGCAGTAAAATAAAACTGTCTTTTACATTTTCTGCACTACTTATGATGTCTTGCAAATGTTAAATTGTTATAACTGTTTGTAATCACTGTGTTCATACTGAATTGCCCTGTACACAATAAATAACATAGGGAACACAATGACTGCCTCCCTTCAGGGTCCTTCGACCCTTACGACCGTAGTCAGACTTCAGCTCCCAAATAGTGTTTCCAACTCACTTTTTCCGATTATAATCTTTTAATAAATCCAAACTGAATTTCTAGATGTGTGTGAAAGTAGTTGTGTATGTGCCTCCTTTGCTAAAAACAATTACAGAGCTCAAAATGGCCATTTCTAATGAACTTGTATTGCTGACTACACGTATGGCTCAGAATGTATGGCGTGAAGTCGATTATTGCCAAGATTTTTTCTTGTATAGGATAGCTCCAGAAGCAATCCTGATTTCTTATAAATAGCTGCAAGTATGCCATGGGTATTTGTAAGTTGTTAAATATTTTAGAGATAACAGTAGTGTAAAGGTATGTGTAAGAAACACTGCAATTGACACTAAGTTTACACACACACACACACACACACACACACACACACACACACACACACACACACGACACTGCAGCCTGTTAATTGACTTCAAAAATCAACCATTTGTACATGAAACATAATTCTAATATTTTCATAAGTTATACAATTTACAAGTCAATACATACCAGAAAACAAAAAGCTTACACCTTGAGGATTGTGTTCAGTAGCACCAGGGTATAACACTACATACTGAGGGGCTGTAGCGATAGCGATTTATTTGTCATGGTGAACAGCAATCAGGTGGTGCACCGGACACCTCTCTGTGCACTCTCTGTTTTGACTCTACAGGCAGTAACTATGCTGAGTCTAACCGCTAAGTAACTACTCCTGTTGAACAGCTTCAGCTTGGGGTAGCATTGTGGGCCTGCAGAAAGCCGTATGGACGTATCAATACACTCTGCACATATTGGACAGAATGTATCGGTCTGTCACTACTTTCAACAGTGGTCTCTAGAACATTCACACACCTGTAGATAAGGTTCTGAATGTCCACCTGGTGCAGACGCATGACAAGAATGATGCATTATGTAAGCAGAGGTAGCTGACCAAACATCATCCATAGATGATATCAGGGCACATGTTGCATCTGCTGTGTCATCGGAGACAAATGGGAACCTCTGGCCAGGCTACCACTCACATTGTGACACCAACAAGCATGGCTACTCTGGCGTCATGAAATAGCTGACTGGAGAGTAGAATTGCACTCTGTTGTCTTCAGTGATGAGAGCAGGTTCTGACTGTATGGGAGTGATGGACATACATATGTAGGCCTTGTGAGTTGCCTATTCCATAGTGTATTCGTTCACAATACACAGGTCTCATCTAAGGCATTATGGGGTTGGGGCCATCAGTTACAACCCACAGTCACATTTGATCTTTCTGGAGGGCAAAGTAACCAGAGTCCACTACAATTCACAGGGTACTGCTGCCATTTCCTCAACAGGAATGTGACTTTCCTTTTCAGCAGCACCAGGCATATCCGCACATGGCTGTTGCAACACGACATGCTCTTTGTGGTTTACAACTGCCCTCGCCAGCAGGTCTTTTACAAACTGAACACTTGTGGGACATGATGAAGGGGAAACTTACTTGTTCTCCAAAGCCTGTAAGGACCAATGTCAAATTACAACAAAAGGCGCAAGATGCTTTGGACAATCTATCACAGGATGCCATTCAACACATTCACGATCGTATGTATTCAAGATACAGATCTATTTTGCCAACAGAGAGGGGTACGTTGTGTACTGAAATGATGGTTTCAGCATCCTTTACTGTGATACTTGTGTTTCATTTGATCTTAATCTGTTATCGTATACTCTTACAATGATGAACTACCTGTCACATCAATTGTCAATACAATGACCGTATCCTTCAGGGAGCTGCATTTTTTTCTGGCTGTGTATTTTATATGCATATATAAGTGAAGATTATCTTCAACGTTATTCAAATAAGATGAGATTACCTCTCCTGTTGTCAATGAAAGTGTGCAATAAATTATCAGTTAATATAGCAGATTGCTCTATATTTGAAACAAAGAGCAAGAGTAAGAATAGGAGGTGTGATGAGTGAAGAAATTGAACTGTGAAGAGGTGTAAGATAAGGTTGTTGTTTATCACCAACACTGTTCAATATATATCTGGAGGAAATTATTAGTGAAAGTTTTGATGGAAAGAGAGGAGTTTGTATAGGGGGTCGGAGAGTGAAGTGTATAAGATTTGCAGACAATATGTTTGTGATGGCAGAGAGTGCAAGAAATATGGAACAAATATTAGATGATCTAAACAAAAAATTAGAAGAATATGGAATGAAGATTAACAAGAAGAAAATGAAAAGCATGGTAATTGGAGGAAAGGGGAGAAAATGCCGTATGAAAATAGGGGGAGATGAAATAGAGCAAGCGAATAACTTCAATTGCTTGAGAAATGTAATAATGGATGATATGTATTGCTCAACAGAAATTAGGAAAAGAATTGCAATGGCAAAAGAAGGATTCAAGAGGAAACAGAAATTACTTTGTGGACCACTACACGAAGATGTGAGGAAAAGACTAGCCAAATGTTACATCTGGAGCGTTGCGCTATATGGTGTGGAGACCTGGACATTGAGGAAGGAAGATGAAAGGAGATTGGAGGCATTAGAGATGTGGATATGGAGAAGAATGGAAAAAGTGAAATGGGAAGACCGAGTAAGGAATGACGAAGTATTCAGAAGAGTTGGAGAAGAAAGAAACATGCTGGAAGTCATCAGAAAGAGAAAACGGAACTGGACTGGACATTGTTTGAGGAGGGTCTGTTTATTGAAGGAAGGAATATAAGGAATGGTGGAGGGAAAAGGGGAAGAGGAAAAAGAAGATATCAAATGCTGGACAATATCAAAGGAGGCAAATATTCAGAAATGGAAAGACAGGCTATGGACAGACAAAAGTGGAAGAGGCTTAACACATGACGAGACCTGCCGTAGGGCAGAATACCATACTACTACTACTAGTAGATTGCCAACATAAGAATGCTACAAGGCATTCCTAACAGTGAGGCAATTAACTAGCCATGCTACTAATTTCACAAAGTACTATTTTTCACCTCCTATGGATTAAATCCCTAACTGGAACATAAGTAACATCCACACTAACCCATAAAATTTAACAAATTTAACCTCTAATAAAACACTCATAAAAATGCAAGACCTTTTGTAAGAAAGAAGTCAGTAAGCACTCACTTAAAAACTGAAAAATGTGTTGTTTATAAAAACCAATTAACCTATTCCACATTCTGAGGGACTTACATCCATACACAAGATCGCTAACATGTATCTATGCAGTGGTCCTCAACCCATTTAGTCAGTTCAAACCCCGGTGGTGGAAGAAATATTCATCACTGTTATTTGCACAGTGAGAGGAGAGGCTGTGACATAGATTTTCTTATCATCATACTTTGCCCAACGCCCGAGTTAAATTTCAAACATCTCTGCAGTGTCTTGTAGAGTAAGGGTATCACAGCGACTTGAATATTTTGTTTCATCAGCATACAGCTGGACATGTTATACACAACAGTGTTTAAGTATTTGTTGATTTACATTTTAAAACATTCAGTGATGTGAGCGAGGAATATAACTGAGGAATAGCATGGTGCACATTTGGTGATAGATAGCTCATGGTCACGTGAGGTCGGGGGGGGGGGGGGGGGAGGATTTTATGCAATGGCTGTTAAGGTCAAAAGAGAAAGATGATGTCAGTCAATGCCAAGGTTCACCTCTCCTTCCCTTCTTCAACAACACAGCTATGATCTGCAAACCTAAAGAGACAGAAAAAAAAATTATATATGTATACACACACACCTGTAAGTCTGTTTAGCCAGTTCCCTCGTTGGACTGACTACAACTGCACGGAAACCTTTCCGCCTTGGCCCTTTAAGGTGATGGATGAGAGGTACAAGGAAAGCAGCAGTTTTTCCAGATCCTGTTGGTGCACAAGCCAAAATCTGCTGGTTCTAAAAATGTTATAAATGTCAACTGAAGAATTATAACATAAAATGACAAAATAAGTACAAGGAAAATAGATTTTGTAAAGACAAAAAATTCACTGACCTTCAGCATTACAGGTATTGCTTGCATCTGGATTGGTGTGGGGACAGAGTAGCCCAGATTTTTAATATTATCAACAATATCTTGTCCAACTCCATATTCTGTTACCAACTGTTCAAAATTTTCAATTGGTGGAGGTACATCATGTCCTTTTACTGATATTTTCTGTTGATTTCGGAACCTATTTACCTGCAAAAGAATTTAAAGATCACATAACGTTGCATGCAGTACATTAAAAATTTTCTAACACAAAGCACTTTAGTGCTCTATTAATATACTTACAACAACAACTTTTTCTTTATACAAAACAACATAATAGCTTCATATTTCTCTCAAATGTCAAACACACTTGATAATTCACTGACTATTTGGACAATTCCAATGCAATATCTGCAGTTCACACCATTCGACTGAGAAAGAAAGTGATCTTGCAAAATGAATACATAAAACGCCACACCACACTGATGTCTACGTAGCACATAAATTTTAAAAAAAGAATGTAATTCTGCTTAAATCAGACAGAACGCATGCGGCATCCGTATTTTATACTACAGCGTAAGTGCTCTTATTATATGCCAATAATGTTTACTTCAGTGGCTATTGTTACCCACAGACATGACATTCTTTAAAGTAATATTGTGTGGAACTGATGACTGGGAATTATGTAACACATCTACAGCCATAAAAAATCCCTCTCATGCTTTAATTCTGTCTTAATAATGAAAAAAATGGAGATGTGTGTGCTATTAAAGCGCTACAAGACCAAACTTGCAAATCTGCACAAGGCTCCATAGAATAACATGAACAGGATCCCCAGTTTCGAAATAAACTAGTTCATTTTCAGCAAATATTGGGCTTTCATTCAGTGAGTTATTGAGTCCATGGAGACAAGATTTTAGGATGATGGCATTATTTTTTTCAGGGGCAAAAAGATAAACAAAAAAGAAAATAAGATATATTTGCACATTTTTAACAACTACAATTTCTGAACATGCAAACATGGTTCAGTGTTGGTGTGATTGTACTTAAAGACAATTAAAATATTTATGTGATTTGGCAGCAAAACAAACTTGGTACATTTCCTTTTAGAAAGAAAACAACAGCCTTCGGATAAGCGACACTTTAATAGGAAATGCCCTGACTGGAGCTTACACAGAGTTATAATTTGACCTCTATTGTGATCTGATTATTATCTAATTATATAAAAATGTGGACCAAATAAGATGCTGAAATTATATTCCACATGCAGTGCTCTACTCATGCCAAAAGTACGGTCCAAATCTGACATTGTGTTTATGACAGTTGGTAGATTAAAAATATTATGGTACATATAAATAAACTTCCCATGTGGAGGTGCTAGTCTCCCATCAGTCAACTCCCCAGGTGGCTGACAGGGGAATGGTCACCAGATATGGTGGGTATCGTGGAAATAAAATACCCAGGGTGGACCAAAACTAGCGGCTGCTGCCTTGTAGTGTGATACTGGCTTATCAAAGGCTAAAGGAAGAAAACCCCGAGAATAAATTACCTCGTCCCCAAGGTTGGGGGTTGTGGAATGGGCCAACTCCTCACTCACATAAAAAATTAAAATGCTAAAAACCTAATAATATGATTTGAAAAAACAGGAATATTGGATGACAAACTGGCAAAGAAAAAAGGAAAGTGCCACTAGGATGCTGGTATGAGCAAGGTATCTCCACAAAACTGAATATATTACCAACAGAACTCAATAGTTTCAAAATGGATGTTGTCGTACTCTCAGAACACAAGGAAAGGCAAAGAAGAAGAACTTGGTAATTGTGTACATATTTGGAGTGGGGTGTTCAAAGTGGTAAGAGCCAAATCATTAGTCTCCATTATGATAAACAAAGCAGGAAAAAAGAGAATCACAAATTGGAAATTTATTAATGAACGTACTATTGTGGTAGAAATGTCTCTATTTGCCAGAGAAGTTGTATATGCACCCACGAATGATGCAAGAGACCAGGAGAAACATACTTTCTGGACAATCGTTAGAGAGACTACAGAAAAAATCCCAAGGAAGAAGGAACTAGTTATCATGGGGGATATGAATGGAAGAGTAGGATTAGAGAATCATGTTCGAAGTGGGAAAACAAGGAGAGAGAGAGTGTAGTGACAATGGAGAACAACTGATTAAAATTTGTGAACAGCTTGATCTGAAAATTACCAACATTTTTTAAACACAAGGATATTCATAAATATACTTGGCAACAGAATAATAGAGAACTTGGTTTTATAATAGATTATATTATCACTAAACAGACAAGTAGTTTCAAGACAGCAGATGTTAGATCTTATAGAGGAGCCCAGTGTGGATCAGACCGTTATTTAGTAAAAATGAAGAGTTTTTTGCCATTTAAGAATGCAAAGAATGATTCTAGCAACATTAAAATGAATTGTGCTGAGAAAGCTCAAACTCTATCCTTCAATATTGACAGCCTACAAGATGAAAGTATACGAACATTCTTTGCTGCCATAATGAATGGGGGGAAAAAAAAGGCATTGGAAGAATAATTTGAAGGAAGTACAGAGGAAATGTAGGATTACATAAAATCCAGTGTTATAAGTATAGCTACAGAGGTGCTGAGCATAAGAAGAAACAACCACAACCGTACACCAGAATGGTGGTCGGAGGAAATAGAAGTGATAGTTAAAGAAAAGAGGAACACGTTCAACCAGTGGCTGAATGATAAATCAGAAGTAGAAAAATCTACAAGGAAAAGAAGAATGAAGTGATTAAAAAAATAAGAATAGCAAAGAATGAAGCATGGGGAAGGTCATGTGCCAAAACTAGGATTTGGGAGAACGACACAAGCGTGGTCAGTATTAAAAGAACTTTGACAAGAGACAGAAACCAAAAGCAATCATCAACTGATAACACCAAAAGAATGGGAAGAATATGTCCATAAATTATAAAATGAGGATAGAGAAAAGTATCTGGAGGAAGGAACAAGGGAAGAAAAGAAGCAGGAAGGGGAGGAGATCCAAATTTTAGAAAGCAAGGTGAGTACGGTATTAAGGACAAGGAAGAATGGTAAATCACCTGGGCCAGGCAATATAATTCTGGAGCTCTTAAAATATGGGGTAACAAACTGTGAAACTAATAACACGGTTATCCAATAAAATGTTACACAGTGATTCAATAACCAAGGACATGAAGCTGGACTATATTAATACTATATTTACAAAAGGGGATCTCAAAAGCTGCTCGAACTACTGAGGAATTTGTGCGATAAACACATTAATGACAACTTTTGGGAAAATAATTAAAAATAAGCTGGAAATAAATTTTAAAACCCATAACACCCAGGGAGAACAATGTGACTTCACAGCTGGTAGATCATGCATAGACCATATTTCCACATTACAACAGATCTTAGAGAAACATAGGGAAAAATCAGAAAAACATAGGATTAATTTTCATGAATGTAATAAAAGCATATGATACTGTTATGAGAAAACTACTTTGGAGAGCTTTGCATTTAGCAAACATAAAAGGTCCTTTAATTAAAATAATACAAGAAATGTATACAGATAACATATGCCAAGCGAAAGCTGGTAGTACACTTTCACAGAAATTAAGAACAAGTGAGGGTCTGTTACAAGATTGCCCCACGTCACCAACATTATTCAAAAAGTATATAGATATCAGACTTACGACATGGTCTCATAAATGCAATGGGATGGGGCTAGAAATTAAAGGTGGAGTTTATTTACATCATCTACAATTTGCCAACAATCAAGTGTTATAGCGCAAGACAGGGAGGGTGCAAATTATAAGTGTACCCATGACCAGAAAACAGAATACCTTTAACGATCCAGATGATTTATACATAGAGAGAAAGAAAATTAAGAAGGTCAATACTCCCTGTTATTTGGGATCTAGTTTAGAGTTGCATGGAAAAAGGGGAGACAGAAATTAATAAAAGGAAGGAAGGTCATTGGGATGCTCAACTCAATCTTCTGGAGCAGAAATCTAATAAACCAAACAAACAAAAAATCATATATAATAAATTGTTACTGGTGAGTGTAGTTAGGTATGGTGTGGAGACTTGGACTTGAAATCAGAAATACCTAAAAAAAAAACTGCAAGCAGTAGAAATGGAATTCTGGAAAAGATCAGCAAGAATTTCTAGAAGAGAGACAGTAAGAAATGGTGAAATAATAAAGAGAATGGAAGTAAGAGAGAGAATACACGACGTGATGGATAGAAGGAAGTTACAATGGTAAGGGCATGTAAGAAGAAGGAAGCCAGAATTCTGAAAACGATCCTGGAATGGGAATCAGAGGAAAAGGACACCCTATGACCACCTGGATCCAAAATGTACGATTAACAATGGACTTGGCACAGAGGAAGAAGATAAACAAGATCGAAGCACCTGCAGGGACATACTGAGAAGATAAATTAAGATATTAGGGTATAATTTCCAGGTATTTTTTATGTTGAAGATAAAACCTTTGTATACAGGAAAATCTCAATCAATAATAAATAAATAAACTTGTGATCCACCCCTGCTTTGCATGGGTATCTATAACCAGATGACTTGTCTAGTATAGCTGCAGTAATTTATATATACAAATGTGCCTCTTGCATAAGTCCACCTAGTAGTAAAAATCATACCAAAATGCCTGCAGTAGTTTCTGAGGTTAGCTATCACATACAGACCTCAAGGCACAGTGGGGAACTTAAATTTGTAATACGTATACATTTTACAAGGTTTCTACAATTAAAATGACTAAGCAGACTCCTTTCATTAAAGGATCATTCAGTACGACATCAACCAATAAAAAATAAATTTGAATCTTGATAATTTAGATTTATTAATGGTGAGAGATCTGGAGAATGTGCTGGCCAGGGCAGCAGTCGAACAGGACTTGCAACATGTGGTCGTGCATTATCCTACTGAAATGTAGGGTTTCGCAGGGATCGAATGAAGGATAGAGCCACGGGTCATAACACATCTGAAATGTAACGCCCACTGTTCAAAGTGCCATCAATGCATACAAGAGGTGACAGAGTCGTGTAACCAATGGCACCCCATACCATCACGCCAGGTGATACGCCAGTATGGCGATGACGAATACACGCTTCCAATGTGCGTTCACCACGATGTCGCCAAACACGGATGCGACCATCATGATGCTGTAAACAGAACCTGGATTCATCTGAAAAAATGTTGTTTTGCCATTCGTGCATCCAGGTTTGTCATTGAGTACACCATCGCAGGCGCTCCTGTCTCTGATGCAGCTTCAAGGGTAGCCGCAGCCATGGTCTCCAAGCTGATAGTCCATCCTGCTGCAAACATTGTCGAACTGTTTGTGCAGACGGTTGTTGTCTTGCAAACATCCCCATCTGCTGACTCAGGGATTGAGACGTGGCTGCACGATCCATTACAGCCATGCGGATAAGATGCCTGTCATCTCGACTGTTAGTGATACGAGGCCGTTGGGATCCAGCATGGCATTCCATATTACCCTCCTGAACCCACCGATTCCATATTCTGCAAACAGTCATTGGATCTCGACCAACACGAGCAGCAATGTCGCGATACAATAAACCACAATCACAATAGGCTACAATTCGACCTTTATCAAAGTTGGAAACGTGATGGTACGCATTTCTCCTCCTTACACGAGGGATCACAACAATGTTTCAGCAGGCAATGTCAGTGAACTGCTGTTTGTGTATGAGAAATCGGTTGGAAACTTTCCTCGTGTCAGCAAATTGTAGGTGCCGCCACCGGCACCAACCTTGGGGGAATGCTCTGAAAAGCTAATCATTTGCATATCACAACATCTTCTTCTTGTCTGTAGCACGTCATTTTCGTGGTGTAGCAATTGTAATGGCCAGTAGTGTATCTGTGGCTACAAATATTATTAATGTATCTGCTGCTCATTTTTCTTGCAGCAATGTAAGCTGTGTTACTAGGTCCCAATGTCACCACAAACTCACAATTCATAATATATTTCAGAAAATAGCAAACAAAATATCTGTGAGAATGAATATGATGAATTTACTGTATGTCAAACCATCACATATGAACCTAACCTAGACATCATGCTAAGCTAAAAAGCCATCTGACATCACTAGTACAGTTTCTTAATTTGTGGCCTACAGTGAGATGGCTAAAGCCCTTGTCGTTCAGGCACTTCTATATACGAAAAAAATCTGATATCATTGTTGTGCCTGGTAAAATGTTCTCTTTAATAATTTCCAACACAACAGTTTCTCATCACAGAGGTACAGCACTCCAACGTGTCACCATTTCATAAAATTTTTAGCCATAATCAGAAGAATACATGATCAAAACCACAAATAAATAGCAAAAAACTGCAAAGAAGAGAATGGTTTCGATTATGGCAAAAGAAATACGTAAGATTCTTTTCTTGTCTCTCACTGTTTACACCAAAGTGTCATCCAAATGGCTACGTGAAACTGATGTGGTGGCAACCTATGGTTATTAGAGAAGACTGCTGTGACTGCAGCTAGCCCCAATCTACATTTGAGCCGAAATTAGTATTTTAATGTTTTGACTTAAGAGTGGTTTGTTGCAGTATAATTTTAGTATGTGTTGATTTATTTATTGTTTATTTACATTTGTTCTATGTGTAACAAGTACACTGTTAAACAAATAGCCATTTGGACAACAGATAAAGATGAAAATCTTACAGTAACTTCACAGCACCTAGATTTAGGATGCCTTAGATTATTTCTACAATAAGACCTTAGTGCTCTGTCTATTCACTGCTTATTCTAAAAGCTCACTTTTTTAAAAAAAAAATAATGAAAACCATACATACCTTCTCCTGATTAAGAGCAGCTTCTTTATTTCTTATGTCCTTATTACTCAGATGCTTTTTCTTGTTGCCATCAGCTGTTATAGAACCAATCAATTTCAACTCAGTTGATAAACTCTCTTGTGGTTGCATGAGCTCTTCATAGTCTAGTTTCTTGTGCTGAACATCATTTTGTGAGTTAATCTGTATAGGGAAGGGGCCAACAACACGTTTCGGTTTTATAACCTGAAAAGTCAATGTAAGTAATCCATCATATATAGTGAAACATGGGTTAGTCACTATTTCAGTAAGTAGCTCACAAGTTTAACCAGTGGGAAAACCAGAATAATTAGAACAGAAATGTAACATATTTTGGATTCTTGTAAAACTTATAAACAAAGCAATCTAAACATTTCAATAAAACATATTGTTAATACTTAAGCTGTTCCAATTCAGTAATGTTCTTACCATATCTGATAAGCAAACCACTAACAGTTAAAAAGAATTTTTTTTTTCATGTACGTGTCCACGGCCTCAATGTAACATCTAAGTGATGGGACCATTTTAACCACCATATGCTGTCAATTTTATTCCTTTAACACATAATGCACATATATTCAAATGGCTCTGAGCATTATGGGACTTAACTGCTGTGGTCATCAGTCCCCTAGAACTTAGAACTACTTAAACCTAACTAACCTAAGGACATCACATACATCCATGCCCAAAACAGGATTCGAACCTGCGACCGTAGCAGTCGCGTGGTTCCAGACTGTAGTGCCTAGAACCGCTTAGCCACCCCTGCCGGCTGCACCTATATTACATTACTGGCCAGTTTCAGCCTTAGACCATTATCAAATTATGATATTATTGTAAGACCATATCTGTGACACTAAATGTGTGTATGGGTGGGACGATGTCTGCCCACACAAAACAAACATTTTTAAATGTGACACGCACATCATCATTATCAAACATTTGCTAATGGCCTAAGGCCGAAACTGACCAGTGACGTAATTTATATGCATGGTGCATTAAATGAATAAAATTGACAGCCTGTTGCAGTTAAAACAGGTCCATCATTTATACAAAAAAGAAACACTTTATGTTAGCAACATTATGTTCTAATTACCCCACCTGACATCCTTAAACAGAGTAACCCTCCCCTCTATATTTGTACTACATGTCTTGCAGAGATAACAGTAACATCTGTCTGCCCGAAATTTTCACCAAATCCAGAAAACCCAATCTTGGCTGTCAGACCATCAATACAAAAACGAATTTAGCTTTTTCCATACAAAAACTTCATTATTTCTTAAAGATAAAAAATGTTACATTTTTTATACATATACACACAACATACTACAACTGATATGTAACATACAAGAACACTTTATAGAATGGCCATCATTTATTTATTTAGCATATGGCTAAAGATACAATATCTATCATGATTGAAATTTACACTTGTATATCTAGATTACAAATTTGGTCTCTGGTTTCCGGAGTTGAGAGAGCAAAGTCACTAGCACTGCCATTATACTTCCTTGTTCTACATTCAGTGATGATGTGCTGGATCGTCTGTTGTGTAGCATCACAGTCACAATCATGCATTGAAGTTATGTTCCACTTGAAGTGGGAGGCTGCACAATTCCCATGGTTGGTTCAGATTCTGTTTAGTGTGGACCATTGTCTGGGAGGAGGGTTGAAACCAGGTGGCGGTTTCTTCTTCACAGGAGGCACTGTTGGGCAGCATTTGTCGTTAAGTCTCTTCTGCCACTCAATGGTATTTGATAACTGCTGTTCCTCAAGTTTATGCCATCCCTTGTTGGTTTTCTCGAATGTAGGCGACTGGTATTTGCATTGCTGATGTCAGAATGTATCGGTAGTTCTGGATTGTCCATTATTTTGTTGAACTCTCTTAAGAGAACATCTTTACGTCTGGCAGGGGGATATGACTTATTACTGGTAGCCTGTGTATGGGAGTAGATTTCATTGTGGCAGTGAAAGGTCATCAACAAAAGTAAGATGGGCAAACCATGATATTCATTTGAAAACAAATGAAAAGATTTACAATTTCAGAAAAGTCATCATTTATATATAGCGAAATGTTATAGTAATTTATGCCTTTTTTCATTCCGCCCATTTCTTTTTGATGACTTTCACTGCCAAATAAACCATTTATCAGTTTCATGGGGGCATGTAATACGTATTTCACATTAACTTCTATGAAATTATTTTCCTTTGTTCAATCGTATGTTTCAGGCAGCACATGAATTTGAAGGTTTGCAGTTAAAATGCTTCCACCACACCACTGTTCTTCATAATACACTCTGTAGTACATATTCTGCAAAATCTTCCCTGAGTGGCATTTATTTTAACACTATAATATTTATCACTGAGAGTCAATGAGGTCCATATCATCACTGGAATCACTATCAAGAGCTCCCCAATTTGAAACTGAAGAGCCCTTATCATGCCTGCATCTCTTGGAACTTTTGTCTTAGTCTTGCTTATCTCCTGTGTTGGCTTAAATGTAGGTTTTTCCAATTTGGGCTGAACAGTTTGACTTTCTAACATCTTGTAACACCCACTCTTTGTAACAATTTCCCTGTATTGCTTGCTCAATCTAATCCTTTTTTTGTTTTTGCTCTTTTATAACACTACACAAAGCAGCTCTAATGAAAAGTTCAATCACTTCATAACCAATATCAGTACATTTTGATGGTTCCAATAACCACATGAGCAATATGATGTGGCATAGTTAGAACAAGCAATACAAACAGCTACCGGTAACACTTGAAAATAAAAGGGTTCAACAATATGAGAATGTCAAGTGCAAAAATTAGTGTCAGACTTCGCACTGCACAAGGCACTTTCCTGTCACATGTCAACATAAACGTTCAAATTAATTAATGTAAATAAATGACATTAACTGGAACTGATTGTTGCAAGGACTACCCACAACATTTTCTTTTGTTATCCTCAAATTAGTTTACTGTTTATAGCTGTGATTTGTGTAATACAGCCGACTAGTCCCAGAAGATTTGATTTGACGAGTTTTGACACCAACTGTGGGTGTCTTCATCGGGGGGGGGGGGGGGGGGGGGGAAGGGGGGGGGGGAGGAATAGGCCCTACCTATAAAAGATCCAAACCCATTAATATAGAGGGAAAACCAAGAATATATTGTTATTATATTGAACATATTTATGAGGTGACTGTATTCACATGTAGGCAAAGCAGAAAAAGGATTTATGAGCAAAAAGCTCCTGCCATATAAAATAACTCTTAAACTCATATTTAAAACCATACAAAAATTAAAGGTATTGGAATTGATATAAGAACAATACTTATCAGCAAAAATTATAGCTACATAATGTGGCACACTGTATGCCACTAGGGGCTGTAAGACCAAAGAGTCCCTGGAGGTGGCATCAGACTGTGCTGCTCACAAGCCAAAGTTACCTCAACATGGACATGAAACAAGTCATTCCATCTACTAACAATCTAAGAAATCAGCTGCTTACATTGACAAAAACAACTTCAGTACCATATAAGTCATCATCTCAAAAATCAACAGCCAGTATTACTCAAAATAAAAAGTACAAGACAATGCAATAGCGAATATTGTATCTCAGTGTAATAATAGACAAGGAGAGAGGAAGATGTTAGTTTAGGATGTACTGCGAAGAAGATGAGTGGTCAGATATACACACTTACAAGTAAGGGCTTTATACTATTAAAGAATTTTTTATTACATTCCCGCAACTCTTCATTCAGAATGAAACCATCATTAAGGGAAAGGTGTTTGAAAATTTCTAATTCTTCAAGGGCATCAAGTCTGAAGCCTGCCTTTGTGTGTGTGTGTGTGTGTGTGTGTGTGTGTGTGCAGGATATTGGGAACTTCTTTAGGCTTATGAACTGTAATTAATAAGTGGTCGGCAAAGAACGAGTTATATATATTTTTACCTGTTTTAGCTACAAGATGTTCTTCAAATCCAACAATATTGCATGTGTCCTGTATATGCTATGTAACAGGCTGGAAATGCGTCACAGCTGATTTTATAGATATTTGAGATTTTTAAGGGTGAATGTACTGGTCTCAAATTACAAATAAGATTATTTTTCAACTTGTTATTAGTAGAAAATGTAATTTGCAATCGTACTTCTTCCGGAGGAGACCTCCAAGATAGAGGCCATAAAATGGTATATGTTTTGTTTTTCCCTTCTTACGTTCGTTACTACTAGAAGAGCCAAGAGTGACGAGTCTATTATTGGTTCTATTTTCGAAAATGGTTGGTTTGTACCTATTAATGGCCGACATTTTTAATATAATTAATCACAGAGTAGAGATTTTCATCAAGTAAAGGAGTACATATCCGTAGATGGTAGAATGAAAAAAAGGCTTATGATGGTATGTTAAACAGGGCGACACTATTTGATCGGTGCAGGTTCGTTTGCGAAAAATACGGAAAGAAATTCTGTTGTCGACTACTGTTAATATTAGAACCAAATAACATACCGAAGGTTGTTTCCACAGGTGGGTTCGTGTAATGATTTTTAATATCGACTACAATCAGGTTGGTATTTTATTCATAGTGTAATTTTTTTTTTTTTTTTTTTTTTACTAATGAGATTTTGACTGTTGGAAATTGAATAACTATTTCGAAAAACATAATATATACAGCCATAATTGCCCCTATACATCTTACCAATAGAAATGCATTACTTGACGACACTAAAACGAAAAATTTGATCACTACTTTGGATTTAGACCACATCATAGATCTAATGGGACTATTCCGAAAACCAGTCTTTGGAAAAATACAATTAAATTAAAAATCAGTGGCATGCTTCATATTACAAATTTGACAACTGGGTAGTTCCTCACCTGAAGTTTCTGTGCATCGTATTGAAATTTCTTTAGATCATACTTCGCTCCATTCGAAAGTTTACGGAACAAGTCCTCCGCATCCATGACAACCCTCGGCTAGCCTACACCGAACGGTAAACAGTGAACTCACCAACAATCACACGTGGGGACTGCAACAAACACTAAACATGTAAACATGTTGACTCGACGAATCGAGGAATATCGATTCTTTATTCTTGCGATTGTATCACATTCGATGTCTACAAAACTTCAACTACAGAGTCTTTCGATTGCAAAAAACTACAGCAGACATTACACAAAAAAAACATGTTGATGATTAAAGTAGAAGTTTCACAGGCATTGAAAACCTGCACATTCATTGCCGCATTACCGCTAGATAGTGTATTCACACTCGTCATCGAAATTTTTACTCGCATAGTTTTCAAGGTAGCACCAACTAATGCAAATGGTGAGGGCGTTACTGTAATGGTGCAGATTTTAGCTTACGAGCATACTGAAATGGTAACGATGAGAAATCGGATGCCCCCAACGGGTGAGTGCAAAAATGAGCTACTCCTAGATGTCATATATGGGCTAATGAAAAGCATCGATTCACAGATGCTATCAACGGGGCCTGAAGGCGCCGTCACCATCGAATAGTGACGTTTACATTTTCCTTTATACTCATATTCCATTAATAATTACATGCGTATGAGACGCTAGGATATAGAGTGAATCAAAAAATACATAAACATACATTACATACTCGTAACAAGGACTGTCAGAGAAAGTACAGCTAATTCATAAAAAAAAAACAATTGCAGAGAAAGTGAAAACATGAAACTAAAACAAAACAGATACAATAAATACGTAGAAATAGTCATAGTAAAAGGATAAGCAGATGTTATTCAACAATATTTACAGTAACAAGCAGTTAAAATATGCTGTAAAATGGGGTAATTCAAAATAGTGGGGGAAGTTGAAACGATTGGTCAGGATTTTAGTTTTTTCGAGATCGGCAAGACTGGTATTTTGTTTATTTGGAGATTGTGCGTGGTAGATCGTTAATTTGTCATAGGTAAGTTGGTTTAAAATATTATGAAGTACAATGAATGTGCATCTAAGAAAAATAACGCTGTTGGAACTTCTTTCAAAAGGCTAATTCATATGGCTATAGTTTGTTATGCAACTGAGTGAAACAAAGGTAAAATATGCTTTCATTCATGGTTGAATAGATAATTCCAATAATATTTTATTATCAATGCATCTTCATTTTATACAATATATTTTTAAGAACATGTCCAATGTGGGGCAATTTGAGAAATGGTGAAGGAACAAAGAAACAAGGAATTAAAAACTTCATTGCATAAGTTTTAAACATTCATGGGAATGCATAACACTTAAATTTATGACGAAGTCAACAAATGGATATAACATACGTTTATTTCGATCTCAATAGGATTTCAGTGTGCGAATGTTGACGATATTGTTTGTAAGAAGGGGACGACACTGCTTCCCAGTTGAACTGCAGTGAACTTTTAGGAAAAAGTGATCTTCTTAATGTAACTGAATAATTTAGTTTTCAAGATGACAATACCTATGAACTGAAAAATATGATTTCATTTCGCTGTACCATCAATTTTCATTTATCTCTGTCGTCTCAGTTAATTTTAACATTTTATGTAATGGAACTACCTTAGTTTGTTAATTCTTTTACAGGTACATCACACGTATTATTATTTTGTCATTTGAAATAAACTTATTGTATAAGCACTCAATGTGATTTCATTTTAATTCACATAAAATATTTCCGCTACATCTTGTTTATTATTATTTTAGTATTACATGATAGCAAAACCTACAACAATATTTCACTGACATTTTAAAAACAACCCTTGTGTTGTATGTATCCCAGAATACTTTTAACATGACATTTGTTAGCAAAATACTTTCTGTTTCAAGTGACACCCTATCATGATGATATTTGAAACATGCACAAAAACGAACTTTTTTGGTGTAAAGTGGTTCCAAAAATTTTTTGGAGGAATTTCAACCTTATCAACTAAATGTCACCCGGACCACCTGTCTAGCCACAAGGTCTATTGCGCTGGTCCCTGAGCGGGAAGGTGTGCCGGTTCCTGGCATGAATCTGTCAGGTGGGTTAGTGTCAAGATCTGATGTACTAGCGAGCGGGTGGATGTTTTTTACTGCCATCGAGAATGTGGGCTGGTTCCTCTTATTCCGACTCAGTTACACTATGTCAGCGATTGCTGTGCAAACAGTCTCCACATATGTGTACACCATAATTACTATACCTGCAAACATATGGGGCTACACTCATCTAGTATGAGAAGTTCCCAGGGTCCACTGTGGGCCGAACTGCACAATAACCCTGGGTTCAGTGTGAGGCAGTGGTTGGGTGGGTGGACTGCTGTGGCCTGTTGTGGGGTTGTGAACCACCAAGGGCCATGGTGGGATGAACCCTCTCCATCGTTTCAAGGTCCCCTGTTCAATACAATACAATTGTCACATGAAAGTGAAGTGCAAGAAATTTCCATCTAATAAAAGCAATATAGGAACTACGAAAGTCTGAGCTCAGAAATCGTTTCAAATTATCCAATTTTACGGTATGCAAAAATAGTTTATGTCCATTAAGTAATTCATCTAATGAACAAAATGTTGTGTCAAGTGAGTACATCCTTATTTCATTTTCAAATGATCTACCGTTACTGCACAGATCTTTCATGTTATTTGACAGTGAATTAAGCACATTAACATTGAAATACTTTACACTTTTTCTGATGTCACAAGAGAGGTTGGCGTTCCCTCTTGTATTGTACCAATGGCACATTTCATTGGTTTTATAATACACACGACTGTGAATCATAAAATTCATAATCGGATAAACATATAGGGAATTGGTGATAAGTGAAGAGATTGTGGCAGGAGCATCTCTGCACATACTTCAGTTTTCTGCAGAAACAAATTTTATTTCATGAGGTTGAATTGTTCCATAAGATAATTTCAAAGCACGCAACAGACTGGAAGTAGTTCATAACAGCAGAATGATCAGTGACGACACACAATCAAGGATCAGTCAAGAGCACAAAAGAGCAGTATTTTTTAAAATATGAGATAGCATTGCAGTATCAGCAAATAATTCTAGCAACAGACTTCAACTACATACGTAATCCAAAAGACTAAACACTAAATTTCAATAAATCAGCGAAACTGTGACATATCGTCGAATGGTTGAGCTTGATAGATACCTACATGAAAGCCCAAGCATGGCATGCACACCCATGACAAATCACTTGGCGAGATGTCTGGATGGGGTTTATGTATCACTCCAACTTAAGACACAGTTACTACCATCCAAAGTTTAATCGACTGGCGTTTCACATCATACACTTAGATATGCGCGATTATTGGGATTAAATAACAAATTTAGCACGCAAGAGGCTTATGGAAGCTCAAAGTCATACTTTTCAATAATGAAGAATATTGCGAAATGTTTAAGAATGCAAAACCTCCGTGATACAAGAATTTGATAATGTGGTGGTTAGAATGCACCAAGCAAAGATATGGAAAATGTTGACAACTACTCAAGAGACAAAAGCATTTGCTATCAGGGAAACGCGATTTTTGTTTCCGTTGTTATGAGAGTTACACAACCTAGACACCACTGTAATACAAGGCTATGAAAAAAATAAAAGTTCAGCCTTGAAAAGGAAACAAATAGATGCCCATGAAATAAGGTTAGCACTAAGCTCTACAGAACAAGAGCTGAAGAAACTTCAGTATATCATAAGCAAAAGAAAAAGAGGACGCAGAAAAATAGTGGCACAAATAAAAGTACACAATGAAATTACTATTGCAAGACATAGTCAGAACAAGGAAAGAATACCTTGGGCGTTTTTGCATTTAAGGAGTGTAACTTCATGTATTTATAACTGTAAAAGGAGATTCGTGCAGATTATAGGGCAACTGTCATATCTTTTGAATGGTCATCTACACAGCTAAGTAAGGCGTCAGCCTCCCATTCATAACACTTAACTAGAATAGCAATTAGATATTTAGTCTTCTCTCTGCGCTTTTATAGTTAATTCTTAAGTTGGTAATACTAGAGTGGATAGGATATGTGCATGCAAACAACTGAATTAGCTTTTGGTCATTGTCAGCCATTTTCAGTCAGGTGTCTTGGGCTGTGGGGAGAAAATCTGGTGCACCTCAGGTGTTGCTTGTTTTGCCAATAGGCTCTACTGCTGATGTAATTTTCAGAGTACCCGATGCAAGTACCTGCTCCCACAGCAGACTGCATGGTGGCTGGTAAAACATTGTATCACTTGAGGCAGAGGGACAATGCAGATGCTGAATGGCTGGCATCGCCCATTAACCCTGTGTGTGGGCTGGTGGCATGTTCTTCAGCAGGGTCTGAACCAGCACACAGGAGGAGGTGTTTGTTAGTTATCTCTGGAGCTTTAATATTAGGCTCATTATGGAGTCCTTTAAGAAAATAGCATCCATGGTCAGGAAAAATCCCATATGTAATAAGTGTGTCTACCATGGGGCCTCACCCTGAGATGTGGGGCAGGTGCCGTCTGTGGCTATCGTGAGTACAGGGTGCAGTCATCTATAAATTGTAAATCACATTGGCATCAATTAAGTCTGTCACTTGGGTTCTGATGCCATGCTTAGTTCATACGGGCAGCTGGCAGAAGTGGTGAAAACTGCTGGCCTCACATGGGGATGCCAGCAGACTTCACAATTTGCAGCATAGTTCCCAGAATTGATGGGTTTGGAACCAAGTTTAGAATCTAAACCAAATGATCCATTGATTCTGTGATGGCTTAGGCTGCAGATTTCTGGACCTGTGTTATTGGGTAGAGAATTGTGGGACTCCCAGCTGTAATGTACAGACACAATATTAGAAGTAAAACCAACCAAGTTTTATGCTGCTTCCACATGAAGAGATTCACAAAAACACTGATTGAAATATAGAACAGCAAAAAGTTTCATAACTACATGTAGAGCACATGTATATACAGTCATGCAGGTGAGCACACAATAAGCAAGTAAACGTAAGTGATGCTGAAGACGCTGAGCACTTGGTTTATGTTGGGCTCCTGTGTGCATGACACAGCACTTGCTGCAATGTCTGTTCATATTATGAGGCAACCTCTGTAGGCCAGGTGTGAAGGCACTTGCATCATGTGCTGTTTGATTACACACTTCCCCTCAGGGAAAAGTGTTCCTGTGGAGATATCCATGTCTCTGTTGGTAGGAACGACTGCTGGAGTAGGTGTCGTTCTGTCACAGGAAAATATGGTGCGAAATGGCACAAGCGCAGACAAGCACGGTGCCCACTCTCCTACGAGAGCATAAGGGAGCACTAGCAATGATGGTGCTGTATCCATGTCCACATCGGGGCAGGCACTGGCGATGCAGGCAGCAGAACATATGGGGAAAGAGAGGTGTGGGGTGTCATTTGATAGGTGGTGCACTGTGGGCAGGCTGTTACAGCGCATGTGATCTCATTGTCAATACCCAGCCAAAATATGTGTCAGCAAGCCAAAAATTTTGTACTGAAAACATCCCAGTGGGCCAGGTGGAAAGGAGCATGATATTTTGCTGCAGTGCACATGAGATCACAACCCTGGGCACCGACTCTTCAGTAGCCAACAGTGACACACAATCAAGAGCTGAGAGGCAGTGGACAAGAGCATTACAATCATATAAAGCATCCGGTGCTCAGCCTGCTGGTTTATCTGGCCAGCTGTAGGGGACAAACTGAACAACTTGACATAGGATAGGACGATCGTGACAGCCACCAGACTCTGAAACTGGTGTTGGTAAAACCATTCATGGTGTTTTGGGCTTCAACATCCAAATGGAAACACAACAGTTCATTTTGATCATCTTGGCTGAATTGGGGCCAATCGGAAATCGAGAAAGAGCATCTGTATTACTTTGCTGGATTGTGTGTCGGAAATAAATCTCATAAATGTAGTGTGACAAAGACAGAGCCCAGTATTGTAAGCGACTGGCCGTCTTCTCTAGCAAAGATGCTGAAGGACTGAAAAGAGAAACCAGTGATGTATAATTAAGAATCAGATGAAACTTGGTACCATATAGGAAAACATGAAATTGTTGAAACACATACAGAATAGTAAGGACTTCTTTTTCTATCTCCAAGTAGTACTATTGCACGTGACTCAGTGTTTGGGAAGCATACACAATAGGGTATTCACCATTAATGTAAACCTACTCAGAATGGACCTGCACGAAAAAATGGGGTTTTATTTTGATGTCAGCCTTGAAGTCAGTAGCACACCTTAAACCATCTTGAAACAGGGAGGAACATTCCAAGCAGAGCGATTCCCACTATTAGTGTGAAACTTGATCTGATATGCGACAGTACCTACTGGTTACTGCTAAGTAGTTGCTCCTCTAAACAGCAGTTCATATGAGCAAAACAGTTGTGACCATGTCTGATATTCCTCATACTTTAGGCACTTGGGCTATGCACAGCTCTGTTTAAAAAGAACGCTTCAATAAAGTCACAAGGTCGAGACAGGCACATCTGCTTTCATGCCCTGGTTTACTGCAAATAATAACCTGTAACTGTGATCCTGCCGTCAAATAATCTATGCACAGGCCACAATTACAAATTAAAAACTTACACAGAAATGTAAAATGAGAGATAAATTATTAATTTAATAAAAAGGGTTATGTTCTAATGTCTGTAATCGATTTTGTCGACAGAGAATTTTGACGAATAATGTTTATTCAAGAAAGAACATCGCAAATTAATGGTAAATGGTCCTGTGGTATTCATTTTAACCCTTTATTTGGCAGTGTTGCTCTCAAGCAACATCAAATTTACGTTGGCCTCATGGGACAACAAACACTTCCCAGCGCCTTTTACTGGCATTGTTGCCTCCAGGCAACGTTCCTTTACACATTGCGAATGTCAGTTGTTGTAATAGTTCAAGGTTTTCTACACGAGATGGCAGTTTGTGCAGTGGTGTTACAGAGATCTCCTCATGTGAGCAACAGGGGTGTCTTATTTTGGTTCTGAAAGAGTGGATTTCAATAAATTGGCAGTAATCTTAGCAGATTTTCTTCAAGAAATACCCAGAGGTGAGTTTACAGCAGAAATATTTCAATCTAATAATGTTTTGAATTATGTAAACAGTATGAAACTTTTATGTTGCCTGTTAGCAACATTGCCCATAGTTGGGACATGTGCCATTAGTATATTACATATTCTTACAGCGTGACAGAGTAGACATTTTTATTTTCAGGGTTTTTTTAGCTATGGATTCCAGAATATTTTATGGAATTAAGAAAGCGAGAGGAATAGTAGTTCCACCACAAAACCCAGCTTCGTTTGATCTAAGCGAATCTGAAGACTCTGAACTCGAAGTTTTGGCAGACTGTAGTGATGATCCAGACTATATTCCAGATCGTCAATCTCAGTTCCATAACCTAGTTATACCAGAAACTGATTATGATCCAGGAAGTGAAATCTCAGAAGCTGAACATGTACAAGGACCTTCTGCAGTGGATCCTTCTAGTGCAAGTGTCAGTCAAGTGAAAAATAAAATTAAAAAAGCAGTCACTAACATGTGGGTAAAGGAAGATATAACTGCTAGGTCAGAAAGTCTCTCTCCTGTGTTTTCTGATGAAGGCAATACACCACTGGGTTATTTCAGAAGATTCTTTGATTCACAACTAGTTGACAAAATTGTGCAGGAAACGAACTTATACTCTGTGCAACGAACTACCACGTCACTAAACACCAATATAAATGAAATGGAACAATTTTTCGGTGTTCTAATATACATGGATCTTGTTTCTATGCCTTCGTACACTGACTATTGGTCTCAGTCAATGAATTGTGAAAAAATCACCAGCATTTTCAGTTTGAACCGCTTTCAGAAACTCCGCCAATACCTGCATTTTACGAACAATGAGAATGCTGTGAACTCTTCTGACAAACTTTTAAAATAAGACCTGTTCTTGAGTCAGTTGTAAAGAACTGCCATGGGCAGAAACAAGAGTCGGAATTTTCTATAGATGAGATGATGGTTCCATATAAAGGTACAAGAGCAGGTAATTTGCCCCAAAATATTCAAAACAAGCCACACAAACTGGGTTTTAAGATTTTTGTTTGTGCTGGTGTGTCTGGAGTTTCCAAAAATTCCATTGCAAGAAGAACTAGAAGGGAAAATGAAACAGTTCTATTACACAACAGGAATGCATAAATGTGTTTATAAATTAAATTATTCACATACAGGAAACCTTTTGCTCGAGGTTATTGGCAAACACTTTTTTTCTATAATATGTATAAATGTGGTCTACTGCTGTCAATGTTGCTTATAAGCAACATTTCATAATTTTCATAATTTTTGTCAAAAATTTCTAAAACTGACTGACTTGTATTTCTTTAAGCATAATAAATAAATATAAGCACTGAAAATATTTTTTTGTTTCTATTTTCACCATTTGCTAAATACAGGGTTAAGTGCAGAAAGGAACTACCTTTATCAAATGCAGTAAAGCTGTATTGAGAGCGTTATGAGAATGACAGCAAAATTCTGAAATGAAGTAGTAATAAAAGATACATGAGAACTAAGTCCTTTTTGTGGTCATAATATACAAGAGATTCACTGGCTCAAAATAGATCAGAGTTCAACAAGATGATTTACAAATTACCACACTGGAATTGAACACAATTCATTAAATTGCCAATACCAAACTCTTTTAAGTAACAACAAATTCAGATAACTTACAAAACTTAACAAATGGTTAAAAGAATGAGCTTTAAAAACAATAACAGCAGCTTGCCACCATAAAATCAAAGTACCTTTTACAATAGTGCTTTTAGAGTTTACCCAAGAGACAAAATCCAATAATAAGTTAACTTGGCAATACAACTTAAGATCATTTACAAAAACCTTTAAGAATGATAATGACACTTGGCACCATAAAATCGGAAAACATTAATAGCAGTAATAAACTTAAAAACATAATAATAATGGCAACTTGGCACCATAAAATAAGCGAAATTTCTTCTGCAAGAACAAATTACAATGGTGCTTTAAAAGATTTTACTCCACAGACCAAGATCCAATAATAAGTTAACTTGGCATTACAATTTAAAATCATTTATCTAAAAAACCTTGAGAAAGATAATGCCACTTGGCACCATAAAATCAAAGAAGTGCAATACACAACCAATAAATGTGATAACAACATAATAATTTGATACAACCAAAGGGCAAGGGCAACTCCCAACACAATCACAGACGAGCAAGCTCTCAACACTTCGGAGTCTTCCCACTAGAAACGGTCCCCAAAATAAACCACTGAGAGCTCCTTGACATGCCTCCCTCAACTGCCCACCACTTACGCACCTTGGGTATGTTCTGTAACACACAACAGATAATATCAACACAAGATAAAATTCAAAAATCAAATAATAATATAACATCCCGACAGCACATGATAACCACGGCGCCGTTAACTCGGGCGCTCTTAACAAGTGCCGGAAGCCAACACACCCAAATCTTAATAAACAATTCTCGCTTCTTAAAACAAAACAATAAAAGTCAAGTGCACATGAATAGTCAAACCACACTCTTAGAAGTGCCTTAAAGACTCCAAATGCGACTATTCCACCAAGTTAATAATAACACAGTGAGATAAAAATACAGAACATACCACTAAATGCTGTTACACAAACCAAATTGACGAGATCGTGTTGTTCAGGTCCCAGAAGACCACATATACCGGGCAGCAGTAATTCACTATGCATATACTGTCCAAAACCACCTTTCTTAGGCAGACTTTACCTAACACATCAAATGCCAAATATACCATACATGAACGCAACTCTGGGCAGGTAACAGGAACCACCTACGTGAATTCCTTCAAAAAGAAACAAACAGCACCACCAAAGGTAATGCTGAGCAGACTGGGTGGGCAACGACCCATTCAGTGGGATTACCAAAAGATCCTCCAGTTGAGCAAATAAATTAGTACCAACAAATATCGTAATGTGCCACACACACACACACACACACACACACACACACACACACACACACACACAGCAAAAACTTCCAACAACACCACCCCACCTTAGAATGAAGTTCAGAAACCGCTGCTGGAGCTTCCAGCGGAAAATCTGACAAGCCAACCGAGCCCACACCTTAACCTGGCAGACAACTCCAAAATTCAGCAACTAGTTGCCTCTGGGCCAGAGTATCACAGGACCCCACCGGACCTCCACATCAGACAGGCAGGCAGAACAAGTACGCCGACTCCAATTAATCACCACTGCATGGCCAGCACAGCAGCGAGTCGCCTCCGCCACAGCACTCTGCTCTTATTGCGAGGCACAACAACCTTAGCGCTAGTCACCAGCAGGTCAGGCAGAGCCAATTTCACAGTCCGTGCAATACCCGGAAACCGACTACCATCTTGCTTTCTGCCGGACACTGCAAACACATGCCAGCGACATAATATCAAATCACCACCGGAGCGCCACCCACACCAGAACAGCGAACTATAATCGATTATAGTGCACGCTCTAAACAAGACCACAGGATAGCGGCTCGCGTCATATCACACACATGATACAAAGAATAGTAGCTCACACTCTGTCTATTCTCAGTTCATTAAATCAAGCAGAAATAGAGCCCTACTCTGGAGCATTTTCAGACCTGTAGAAATATAAAGCCCTTTGAGAAACTAAAGTGTGGTAGCAGCCATTCACCACCCAGAATCTATCAGCCTGATGATTTGACGAAGCAGGTCTGCCTTCTTCAAGAACTCAACATAAAGTGTCTAGAATCGCTTGCTTGAGCACTTCATTCAGAAAATCAGAGTCTCCACTTGCTCCAGCAGCGTTCTACCTCTGTCCAACTCTCATAGGCTAAATGTCATCCCCACCATACATACGTTGTTCTCAAGATCTACAGACATGACGTGACTCACTTGGCCGCTTTCCTGCCCTAAACTAATATGTTATAACAATATTTTAATAAAAGAAATGTTATAAAAATTTGGTTACGTTCAGAGCATTTATAATAAATATAAATAATTGTTTTTCACATATAAATAAGCCAACATTTTTTTGCAGTTGCATCCATGTTGAATGACAACGAATTGTCTTTAAATATAATTTAAACAATTTTCTAGGACTACTTGTCAGAAGTGTCTTTTGGCATTCTTTTACAAAGATGGTGTCTGATTACTTTTAAATGAGTACAGTTTTTTAATAGCATTTGCAATCAACATTTAAATAAAGCTAATGGCAAAATATCGAACTAGTCATTAAATAAAGGCATCAAAATGAAAAAACAGAAAAATCATATTTGGAACTCACAAAACAAAGGAAGACAACACAAAAAATAATAAGGAGAGTTAAACGTCAGTACCAAAAAGATATACTTCTAATGATAGAAACAAATAGTGAAAAAACAAACTCAAGAGACTATTACAAAATATTTGGCAGACAATTACAAAGATATGATCCTCCAACATTAATGTTAAAAGATAAAGATAATAACCTAGCCCATAGCAATAGTAAAAATACAGAAATTCTAGCAGAAACATTTAACAAGTTACTAAATTGTGAAGATCCCCCAGAACTTCTTCAGATAAACACAGAAACCCCAATTAAAACACCAGCAGAAAATATAAATCCACCTACAATTAATGAGGTCTACAGAGCTTTGAAAGAACTCAAAAACTACAAAGCAAGTGGAGAAGATCAAACGTTTGCTGAACTTTGGAAATATGCAGCAGAACCAGTAAAGATAGCATTACACCAATGCATAGTAAAAATCTGGAATGAAGAGAAATTACCAGAAAATTGGACTACTGCTATAATACATCCATTACATAAGAAAGGAGAAAAATCAAATCCAGACAACTATAGAGGAATTTCCCTTTTGGACTGCACGTATAAGATCATGTCAAGAATACTATACAACCGCTGTAAAGATCAACTAGAACTGGAACTGGGAGAATATCAAGGAGGATTTAGATCCTGGAGAAGCTGCCCAGAACAGATAATCACCTTGAAGTTAGTTATGGATGTCTACAAAAGAAGGCAAAAACAACTAGTCATAACCTTTGTAGATTTCAAAAAGGCATATGATTGCATCCATAGATCTTCAATGATGAAAATATTAAGGAATTTTGGACTTCATCCTAAATTAATAAAAATGATACAGTTAACCTTAACAAACACCAAATCCAAAGTAAAATTTAGAGGAGAAATATCTGAACCATTTACAATTAAAACAGGGTTGAGACAGGGAGATTGTTTATCACCATTGCTATTCAATTGTGCTCTTGAATATGTAATGAGAGAATGGTACAAGGAAAATCCTATGAATATTAAAATTAGAACTAAGAAAGATAAAATAAACCTAAATTGCTTGGGATTTGCTGATGACCTAGCATTACTAGCTAATAATATTCAGGAAGCCACGAAACAAATAACAAGCTTACAAAATATAGCACAAAAATTAGGACTCCAGATATCATTTGAAAAGACTGAAATAATGGTAATGGATCCACTTGTAATAGATCACATCACAGTGAACAATAGGGAAATTAAAATAGTGAAACAATTTAAATACCTGGGTGAAATTATAACACATAAATTGGACGAGAAACCTGCATGGCGAGCAAGAACTAATAAAATGATAAAAGCTCAGAAACTAACATGGTCTACGTACAATAAAAAATGTCTATCAATTAAAACAAAATTAAAACATTACAAGACGGTGGTTCAACCAGAGGTTACATACGGAAGTGAAACTCTTTTTAAAGTCACCCAGAAAAACAGAATTGACAAAATTTTAAAAGTAGAGAGAAGAATTGCTAGAACATGCATAAATAAGAAATATCAAAAAGCTGGGCAATGGCGGATAGTTCCAAATGAAGTGGTATACAGAGAACTGGAGCCTATCACTGATACTATACGAAAGAAAAGGATCTCTTTTTGTGGTCACATTCTGAGGACACCAGAAACCAGATTATCAAGGAAAATTATTGAGAAACTCTGGAATTTGAAACAACAAGGAGGATGGCTTAAGGAAATAAGAGAGGATATGGAAGAACTGGAAATAACTCTGGATGATTTGCAGAACAAAACGCCAAATTTAAAGAAGTTTAGGGACACAGAAATAAGATTTAAACCAAAAATTGACAAAAGACATACAATGAAAAGGGTATTTACAGATAAGGAACGACGAAAAGCATCGGAACGAATGAAGAGATACTGGGCCACTCGGAAGGGTAAAATACCAAAGAAGAGGACCAGAAATGATTGACTGAAGTGGTCCAATGAGGCCGTAAAAGCAGAAGAAGAAGAAAGGCACAAGTATGACAAAATATGAGGTATTCATGCTGCATTCATCTGTTGTGTAAATGTGGACAATACGATGTTCTGACAAACATTTACATAATGAAAAAGATTTATAAGACATCGTAAATCCATAAATAAAATAGATGCAGATACATAGCTTCCAGGAATGATAACTATAATGCACTGCTACCAATTGAAATAACGTTCCTTGAAAACTGCATGAGGCCAATAAAAGCTGTTAATTCAGAGGGTTATTTTGGAATTGTTTATTCGCTGTGAGAACTAACTTCTGCAGCTCTAAAAATATTGAGGTATTTTTGTGTCATTGGATGCATCTCATTTCCATGAAATCGCAAATGTATTTAGATTTCCATTAATATTTGATGTGAGTTATTTCGAATCTCAAAGAGCTGTAACTTTGCCATCTTGTGTTTGAGACTCCACTATTTCCTGGAGCATTTTCTGTACAAAGACAATGCTGTAGAAATTCCCAGTGCTGGGATTTACCCATTTCTGCCAATGCACTCATTGTCTCTACACCTCACTGGGCAGAAACTTTCAACTACCTGGCCTGGCCACAGCGCTCTCTAAGCCCTGGGCCCACTACCTTCAAATTCACCTTACCTCATAGCAAATTTAGGCGACTGATTAGCTCAACTGGATATGTGTAAAGTTACAGATGCCAGATGCACTTCATCAGAAATAGAGAAGTGAAAAATTCTGAAGGCGTCTACCCAAATAAGTTTTCGGAATTGTCATCACCCACTACTAGAAAGGTCAAAGGTCAAACAGCTGCTTTGTACACTACAGAAGAAGAAAACTGTCTCAATATGGGTGTTCGTTGTTTGTCATAACTTACCAACCAACGAGATACAGGGGAGAACGCCAGTCATCCAAAATCCACATAGGTTTCAGAACTTAACAAAGTCACTGCTGCATCAGTGTCCATTTGTAGTTTTAACATCTGCTCCATCACATGTATTTCAGTGTAGAGTTTTTTTGTGCATACCATCACTTGCAAAGCGCTGTTCACATCCATCATGTTCATGTTTTGTACAGGAGATTGAGAGTTCCACAAAGAAGCAATACGTCCCTTTCTTTTATGATGGTTGCCATGTTGCACAGTGCTTTGGACTTACAGCCTGCTCATGTTGAACAATAAGGGCATTTTTGGTGAGGAGTATGTGACTGCTGTTGTGATGGCTAATGCTAGTACTAAGGCAAAGAGAGAATCAGGACAATTCGTTACTGCAGGTTGCCTACATTCAGGGGAAGTATACATTCATGGGCAAATCTGTTGCCCTCTTTTCATTGACAGGTGCTAAACCTACTGCTCTACTAACAGGATTATGAACCCCTGGGGATAATCTATCCTTTTGATTGACAGGTCCTCAACCTATTGTTACCCCACCCATCCTCCTCCCCCTCCTCCTGACTCCCATGCTCCCTCTCCTCCTCCCTCTCCGCAACCCCTATTTTTCTGGGAACTAAGTCGATCAGTTAATTAAATCCCCCATCTGGGAAACCCGCAGCCCTCATCCTTCCTTCCCCCACCCAAAAATTGGCGGAAAAGGACTAGACGATCGGCCATTTGGGAGGAAATGGAATGCACTTAATGGAATAATGTTGAAAACAATTTAGACAATGTGTGTAATATTGCTTATTTAAACAAGTTATGGGATATGAGGCCATGTATGGAACATTATGTATTTAAAGAATTTGTCAGGACATCGATTGCAGTCTGCGGGATATTTAAACAATTGCGGCGTTTTTTTCATTCCCATCCCGTAAGGAAACATATAATTATACTGTTACAGATCGCTTAAATATACCTAAAAAACTTCTCGCATTACGCCGCTCATGCAGGCGCCTCGGCTGTGCACCCCAGGGCCCAAGTTGGCTGTCGAGCTGTGCCACAATGGCCAGAGCCTGAGGAAAAGCGGCGCGCTCAGGCTTATGTGCCAGAGCCTCAGAACCATCAGTGTCCATGCTGGCTGCTACAAGTAACAGTGAGCTAAGCCCTCCACGAACAAAAACACACTTCCTGTCGGCATCCACCGCCATCTCAAGTTTATCTGTATGCATGAACCAACCTGCCGAATACTGGCACATGTGAGAGACACTTTCCTTCCAAAGCAAATGCCTGACTGGGACTCAATTCAGAAATACTGCTGTAGTTAACAAACAATTAATTCTCAGTCACATGATTGTGATGTAGGTGAGATAAGGCAGACACAGTAGCTATTTCACACACACAAATTGACTATGTTACCGACATGAATTTATGCTGTCTAGGTTATGAGTTCCCGACCACTACAGATCTGCTAAGGGTATTTTCTTTTTTAAAGAGCTATAGAATTCCTAAGTTGACTTGTTCTCACCGCTACACCAGGACAAAAAGGAGGGAGGCAAGGGTCTACCACGCGAGGGATAGTAGCAACAACAGCAAATACCTATCCAAGACAAGTCCACTGTGACGTATTCAGAAGCACCAAACACGAGACACACTCAAACAGCAATCTAATCCGCAGTAATAAGCTGTTATGGCTAGATGTCAGAAATTGCTATCAATCTTGAGTACGACGTCGTGAACAAGGTTTTAAAGCACTGTATAATTCCTAAACTGGTTCTCTCTGCTACATTCGGAAGAAGGAAAGCTCTTCTGTGTGATAGGATAGAGACAACAGCAAATACCATTGCAAGACAGAATCCACTGGATGTATTTAGAAGCACTAAACATGACAAACTTAAACCACAGTCCAGTCCGTAGCAGTAGTTGCCATGGGTAGATGTCAGAGATCGCTGAAACACTCCCAAATCCCGCGCACTCATCTACCAGACGTCCACAAACAGCGCGCACATCCCCTCGTCCACTGCGAGTGCCACCGTTCAAAGGTCCGTGAAAACTACCGACGTGGCTGCAGTCACAGTCATGGACATGTGTGTATGCCAGACTGCACCAGCCCTGACCATGAAGAACATCCAGGGATGCTTGGAGTGATAGGAATTCGGATTTTATCAATATGTCTGGTGCAAACAGCCATCATTTTGTATCTTCTCTGACACAACACACACACACACACACATTCACCTCTGTCAAGCTCACCCAGCACACTGGTCACTTTGGAAGCCCTTGCTGCTGTGGACCAGATCAGACAGGTCAGTGCATTCTTTGTAATCTGGAAGAGCTTTGCGGCAATGTGGAGAGTTTCCAAACAGCTGTGAGAAGGGGGTTGATGACCTTTACATTTAAACTCATCTTTCACAGAGACAGGGTAATAGGTGGCTCAGTGTTCTGTTTCGTTGATTCCTCATATTGCAGTCATGTACGCGATCACTGTTTTGGTGCTGGCCATGCCCGGAAGGTGTTGTTTCCACTAAGACTCTCTCTCCATCTCAAATAAGTGATGTCAATCAGTCATTATGTGGTAATCAATAGCATACCAGTCGACAGATGGGATGGAAAAGACACCGACGTTGTGCTGTAATATACACCACAGTTGAGAGTGCGATCAATTTTAGGGCTTTTTCCAGTCTTTCCTGTAATTTCATTGCCGACCAATGACATGGCAATATTCTTCCCACTTCCTGTATCATCGCTAAATCGCCCCTCCACTAATTTTCGAGTACCAATGTGAATGTAGATAGATGACTATGCAGTACGTCCATTCATTGTTAACTCTCGAACTTATACACTAAAGTATACCAGACAGCGATCTACATATTTCTAACACTTCGATCATAAGGCGTAATTTACGATTGCCCATCTTTCCCTACACGGATGGCAGTCACAGAGCATTCTCGCATTCTTAGAATAGAGTTAGAGATTGAAATAGCTGCTCGCATTGCATTTGGCCAACGCTCCCTGCAACACTGTCGCCGATTTAATTTGCAGTTGACCAGAAGTAGACTGCTATATTCCACATCTCGTGAAGGAAGAGAGTGAGTCGAGTCCATAACTGCAGTTCAGCAAACAGTGTTCCACACCAGTCTTACTCACGGCACCCATCCAGCTGCACAAGAACTCTTCAGATGCGCCCATGTCGAGGAGATTAACACCCCTTATCGGTGTACAGCAGATATGAGAGTGTTGTGGTGATATAACAGACGGCTATGAAGAAGAATCGTATGGTTTATTCAAAGTGGAGCTCCAGACAGACGTACTTTCAAGCATCTTACGTAAATCAACCGTGCTATCAATTCAGAAGTATTGTTCTAGTCTTTGAAGTCAGTACCAATAAGGCAATGGTAAGAGACAAATGATTGTATAACATAAACACATGCATTTCTTAAGGCTATACGGTTCTGCACTTAAAACAATATACAACACCAGAGCGATGTGGTATCCGACCTATTAGTCATTCAGAATGCAACGCTCTTAATATTCCAATGTAAGCAAACACATTCCCAGTGCATAGCATACATTCTCCATGCACGTTTCTCTACGGTAAACTATGGTGACAAACTGTAAAGTGATAAAACTACTATCTTGCACACTGAAGAAAACATTAATTTTTTTGTAACATAAACACTAATAGGTTTCCAAAGGTGTATGACACCTTGTGTTTACGGTTCGGAAATTAAGATATGTTCACAACAACCCTATAAAATGATCGTCGACAGCCGAAAATGCATACCAAGAAAAAATGACATCTTACGAGGAAATAAACACTGCGATCAGCAGCCAGAAGAGATGTAACAGTCTTACGGCAGTTTACCACCACTCCTGATAACCTCCTTCTTGCACACGGAAGTCACGGTTTGATGTTAGAACGAGAAAAAAATCGTTAGACGCATGATAAATCACCTGCAGCAACCTCTCCCTCTCTCTCATCTGATCACTCCACTGACTTCCTATCCTCCTTTAATGCAGATGCCTGCGAACATAGAGGCAGATGGCTCTTTTTTCCAGGAAAGCATCAAAGACAGCAGTCATCATGTGTGTGTCACTATTACCTCAATAGAAATACAGCAGAATGTTGTCATACAGCAATTGTTTTTTAGCTGACTTGACAAGATTGTGATTGTCAGAGACCACAGAGTAGACCTGAGTTAGTGTTTGAGTGTGGATCCGTCACATGTTATACCTGGAGCAATGTTGGGGCGGAGATCCACAATATCCATTGTCCAGGATAGGATTTGAAGGTGGATTCCCCATGCATAATATCTGGAACAGTGTTGAGATATACCACATTTGGGATAGGGTTTGAAGATAGATCTGCCGTGCGTTATATCTAAAGTAATGTTCAGAGACGAATCCACAACACATCACGTCTGGGATAGGGCTCAATGGTGGACCAACCGCGCGTTACATCCGAAGATGTGTTCTATATTCGAAGTCATATCCACCGGTGGGAAGACCAGGTCATGGGAGCCGTACATGACACATGTACAGACACAGATATACAGAAAACTGCAGCTGTATAATACGTGGTTGGAGGTGACTGGATGCATTCGAGTACAGAATGCAGTCGGACCAGAAAAGTAGTGCATTTGCGCAAGGTGTTGGCAATTATACTACAAAATGATTCAAATGGCTCTGAGCACTATGGGACTTAACTTCTGAGGTCATCAGTCCCCTAGAACTTAGAACTACTTAAGCCTAACTAACCTAGGGACATCACACACAGTCATGCCCAAGGCAGGATTCGAACCCGCGACCATAGCGCAACAATACTACACTTACAAGAAATTTTAGAATACAGAACAAGAAATGATGTCATGGTCGCATAGCTAAAACTAACATAAAATCGATAAAATGACGAAACATGACGGAAAATTCGTATAAATTTGGGGATAATATAACGAAATGCGGGATATTGAGGGAGAACTTGAGTATTTTCTGATTGGTACAGGACTACTCTTGAACATGGGAACAAGTATGCAAAAGGAAGAGCAATACGAGTAAACATTGACATCGACGCACTGACAACCAGGGAAACAGTCATTTTTCGTCGACAACGATAAGGCGGTTGGAATAGAAGGCTTAACGTGGATGACCATCAAATGTAGAGAAACAAATTTATACACTGAAGCACTAATGGAACTGGTATAGATATTCGTATTCAAATATAGAGATATGTAAATAGGCAGAATACGGCGCTGCATCGGCAACGCCTATATAAGACAACAAGTGTCTGTTACAGTTGTTAGATCGGTTATTGCTGCGACAATGGCAGGTTATGAAGTTTTTTAAGGGGCTCCGGAAAGGCTCAAAATCATGAAAAGTTCAATTTTTACTTTTTTTGCGTTTTCTGAATCTGCAGACTATTACCTTTTAATAGATATATAATTTATTCAATTCCGAAGACTACAACTATTTTTAAATTTTTTTTGAAATGTGTTCTACATGGGCGTGACCCACTGTGGCGCTGTTAAACTACTGTCAAATGGTGTTATTATTAACGTCCGTGTTCATCAGGTACATTTTAGTGATGTGAGATAAAGTATGTGTTGTGGCTAACCTGTGATGGTTCAATATATATCGCTGGTGTGATTGTCGATTGTTTCATGTTTATTTACTCTGTCGTTATCTCGAAAATATTCGTAATTAATTCTGTCTCTTGAGTCTCTGTTTCGTTGAAGTATAATAATGAGTAAAAGTAAAGTTATTAGAAATCCTCTGAAGGCTTTTAAGAAAAGGAGAAATGTTGGAAAGCCAAAGGTATGTGTTATTACTGTAAACAATAAAGACGATAACCAAGTGAGTGAACCTAACCTCTCAAGTACACCTGCCCATAGCAGTCAAAGTGGGAAAGAAAATACTTCACAGAAGAAGCTTGGTTCAATGAGTGAAAACTATGAATGTTTTATGTGCGAATCGGATGTGAATGAAATATTTGATATGTCGGTTCTCAAACGAATTTTTTCAAACTGTGTAAGATGTATTCATTGTAGTGAAGTTGGTCTGGAACTCTCCATAATAAAGCACATAGGACTTGCTAGTGAAATACAACTGAAATGTGATAAGTGTTCATACATGACCACCTTTTGGAACAGTGTTGCAGTAACTGCAGCTGAAGAAAATGGTAGCAAAATCTACGAACACAACAATGAGCGATGCTTGCTTTAGACAAGGAACGCCTTCGGGCTGCAGACAGGGCTGTAAAGAGTCTAGAAATACAAGCAAGAGTAAACAGGAGGAGGAACAAGAGGAAGCTGGAGGAGGAGTTTGCAGAGGATGAAGATAATCCATCCTATGGACCTGGAATGCACTAAAAAGTTAATCCAATCTTTGTCGCTCGATTCCCAAAACTTTTATTTTGTCATACTAATTACATGTTTTCTAAGGATCTTCCAAACATATTTGTTTCAAACTTTCAGTAAATGTTACACAGTACCTTCTGCATAATTTAACACAGCCTTTTTCCAAAAAACTGTATATTTTTGAATATATAAATAAAAAATTGCGAAAAAATGTTGTGAATTTTCATTACAATTGAAAAAAATCATCTTTAATAACTGAACTAAAATTTTTTAAAATCCCTGTGTTAAGTTGTAGCCCATATTCCAATAAATAATCTGTAAAAAGTTCAACTTCCTACCTCAAATACTTTGTGAGGAAAGATGTAATTTATAAGCGTTATTTTAACATTGCAAGTATAGGGCGTTCCGGAGCCCCTTAAGTGAGTTCGAATGTGGTGTTATAGTCGGCGCAAGAGCGATGGGACACAGTATCTCCGAGGTAGAAATAAAGTGGGGATTTTCCCATATGACCATTTCACTAGTGTACCGAAAATATCGGGAATCCCGTAAAACATCAAATCTCCGACATCGCTGTGGCCGGAAAAAGATCCTGCAGAAAGGACCAACGACGACTGAAGAGAATCGTCCAACGTGACAGAAGTGCAACCCTCCTGCAAATTTCTGCAGATATCAATGTTGGGCCATCAGCAAGTGTCAGCGTGCAAACCATTCAATGAATCATCATTGATATGGGCTTTCAGAGCCAAAGGCCCGCTCGTGTACCCTAGATGACTGCACAACACACAGCTTTACGCCTCGCCTGGGCCCGTCAACACTGACATTGTACTGTTGATGACTGGAAACATGTTGCCTTCTCAGACAAGTCTCGTTTCAGAATCTATCGAGCGGAGGAACGTGTACAGATATGGAGGCATCCTCACGAATCCTTGGACCCTGCATGTAAGCAGGGGACTGTTCAAGATGGTGTGGGCCGTGTGCAGTTGGAGTGACATGGCAAACCTTATACAACTATATATGACTCTGATAAGTGACACATAGGTAAGCATCCTGCCCGATCAGCTGCTTCCATTCATGTCCATTGTGCGTTCCGACGGACTTGGACAATTCCAGCAGGACAACGCGACACCTTCCACGTCCAGAATAGCTACAGAGTTCCATCAGAACCACCTGATGATGATGGAAAGATTATTCGCCGAAATATCGTGGGACTTCAACGATCGCATCCGGCTGGACACCCAAGAGCGCTGGAAACAACACATATGCTGGGAAAGCCTCCACCATCTGTTATATCACCACAGCACTCTGACAGCTACTACACACCGATAGGGGGTGCTAACCTCCTCGACATGCACGTATCTGAAGAGCACTTGTGCAGTTGGATGGGTGCTGTGAGTATGATTAGTGTGGAACAGTGTTCACTGAACAGCAGTTATATACTTGGTTCACTCTGTTCCTTCACAAGATGGAGAATGTAGCTGTCTGCTTCTGGTCAGCTGCAAAGTAAATCGGCGACAGTGCTGCTGGGAGCGTTGGCCAAAGACAATGCGAGCAGATCTTTCAATCTCTAACTCTACTCTAAGAATGCGAGAATGCTCCTTGACTGCCATCCATGTAGGGAAAGATGGGCAATCGTAATTGTAAATTATGCCCTATGTTTTAAGTGCTAGAAATATGTTGGTCGCTGTCTGGTATACATTGGTGTATATGTTCGAGAATTAACAATGAATGGACATAATGCACAGTCATCTATCTACATTAGCAGTGGTACTTGCAAAGTAGTGGAGAGGCAGTTTAGCGATGATACAGAAACTGGGTAGCACGTTCCTGTGTCACTGGTCGGCGTTGAAATTATAGAAAAAAGTTGGTAAAACTCCTAAAATTGATCGCACTATCAATTGTGGTGCTTATTACAGTATATCGATGATGTATTTTCCATCCCATCCGTCCACAGGTACGCTGTTGGTTACCACATACTGACTGATTGACATCACTTGTTTGAGATGTAGAGAGACTCTTGGTGGTAACAACACATTCCAAGGATGGCCAATACCAAAAAGTGATTGTGTACGAGATTGCAATATGAGGAATCAATCGAAATGGAACACCAAGCCATCTGCTCCCGCGTTTTGTGAAAAATGAGTTTAAATGTAAAGGTCATCAATCAAATTCGAACACCTGTTTGGAAATGCTCCACAATGGTGCAAAACTCTTCCAGTTTCCTTATCTTGTGACTGTCTTTTATTTCAATCATCCAGTGTATGTCTGTTGTGGGAGCAGCAGCAACATGATTTACACTGTGCGATGCCCAGTTTTCTGTGATGGTGGTGGTGGTGGTTAGTGTTTAACGTCCCGTCGACAACGAGGTCATTATAGACGGAGCGCAAGCTCGGGTTACGGAAGGATTGGGAAGGAAATCGGCCGTGCCCTTTCAAAGGAACCATCCTGGCGTTTGCCTGAAACGATTTAGGGAAATCACGGAAAACCTAAATCAGGATGGCTGGAGACGGGATTGAACCGTCGTCCTCCCGAATGCGAGTCCAGTGTGCTAACCACTGCGCCACCTCGCTCGGTGTTTTCTGTGAGAGCCAATGGACTGAAACATGTTAATGTCAGATTAGAATGTGACACAGTTCTCGAAGTCGTGGTGGAAAAAACAAAATGTATGGTAGTGTACAAAGCTGCAATATTACACTGCTTGGATGCATTACAGCAGAAAACACAATTTATCAGGCAACAAAACAGGGACCTCCTCTTGCGTCTGATAGTCTATGGGATATGGCCCTCCTACAGTACAGATGATGAAACTTTACACTCGTCTGTGCAAGCAACTGCGATCAGTGGTCACCTGCCCCAGTGGATCAATACCTGTGTTTTTTATAGGATCGCCACATTTACTCGAGCCAACACTCACACGATATTTGTTTTCGATATGTTGGAAGAGAGAGATGCGGTAAAATATTATCGAGTTCTCTGTTGGATGAACTTAGCTGAGCTTTTATAGTTTGTAGCTTTTTTCTGTTGGATGGCACAAAATAACGATAAGAGAGAGAATGTTTGGGTGACAGACGTGAATGCATGCTGGGGGAGCCATATCTCCTTCAGACTGTAGCACCCATATATAGTTTGGGGATGCACAGCAATGCAGTAGAAATCCTCGTCCTTCTTTCAGTGCCTTTACTGTCTTTTATACTAACTTGTGTTGCCAGAGAAAGCTTCATTTTGGTGCTGGCCTTACACATTATACACCAATGGTGGAGCTATGACAAAATGTCCGTATTTCCACTGAATATTCAAAAAAGACGGTCCTGTCGCATTAACTCAGCTCAACCTGTTTCTCCATGGGGTGCAGAAACTGGTAGATATAGCGCTCTCTGACTTCTGTTCAGTTACGACTTAAATTGGTATGATCACATGGACAAAGCTGCAGGGAGGCGGGGCAGAGACTGAGGAATAGTTATAAGATGCAGAGGGATTGTCTAAAGCCACGTTGGAGCTTTGCCATAGCAGGTAGGTTCGAAAAGGGTGACTCTATTCGAGATATGAGAGTGGTATGAATATGATTCACCAGTGGCTGTAATCGTTCAAAGACGTCTCCATAGGATCCAACGCAAGTATGTGGTTCACTGGATAGACTTGATACCAAATCACAGACACCATTTCTACCAAAAAGCGTAACACTATCAGTGACTCTTGTGTGCCTGTAGAACCAAGACCCTATTTTATGCAGGGTGATGGTAACAGAGTCACTATGTTTGTGTTTAAATAGTGCGGTCCTTATGCAAATGCATGTTGCTAGTGGTAGAGTCCTTCAGTGGTCACCTCCAAATGTCGGTTCTCAATACTGTTCCTTGAAAAGAGCATCTTCTCCACTCAAGGGATTCGAATTGGAACGATCTGGTGAGTAAAATCTAACTACTTGAAAAGGGAAATTATTCACAATGTAAAGTGACTCTCATCATCAATTTAATTACTTAGCCTACCAATTTGATATCAGTAAGAGGGGTGGAGGTGATGGCTAGGGCACCATGGATATTTACGTGACTTGGCGTTTTCTTCGTTGTGGCGATGTCTTTTAACGATATTAACATCTCTCATCTACACAGGGAGAGACGATCATCATAATAAAACCAGGTATATTACCAAATCTATAAAGTGATACATAGTATAAACCTTATATTTACAGCTTCTCTTTGCTGTTACCTTAAGAGAGAGTCCAAAAGTGTGGAGGCATCCTGTGACAGTGGCAGCTCTTAGCACTCCATCATGAGCCAAAAATGGTTTTAATGTTCTAGTCCTGTGATGCAAGACTTGACATATCAGCAAAGAATTTTTCTACCTGATGAAAGAATACTCAGAGGGAATACAGCCTATGCCATAGTCCTGTACAGGATTTGCACAACAATTAATGATAGTTAAGCAATGTGAAAGTGCATGCATTGTCTGATTTCTTCTACCTTCGAAAATAACTCGTATGAACGAGAGGAATCTACATCTCACATGAGAAATTCGAAGTGTATGGTCAACAAAATCACCACCTCTGATTTGGTAAACTGGATTTTTAAAGTGGTGGGTCTATGTTGGTGTGGAATTGTTTAGAACTACTGTATGCATCCATGCTGCAGCTGGTTGTTTTGCAGTATACCACAGCTGGTTGTAGCTGTGGTCACGAGGAGTCAATAACTGGAAATAGCAGAATTAGCTCAGCATGGGCTGAGTACAAAGAATGAGTTGACCTGTCTGATCTTACCAATGGCAGTGAGGGCTGCATCAGAGAAGATTCAAAATGATGGACGTTTGCACTGAACAAGTTGATAACATCCGGATTCTTAACACTCCAATCATCCTCGGATGCCCTCCATGGCCAGGTGTGGTGCACTCTGGCATACACGTGTGTCCAAAACTGCGGCTATGGCCATGGTGGTAGTTTTCACCGACCTCTGAACGTCAGGGCTGGCGATGTATGAGGGTATGGGCATGCTGTTTTTGGACTTCTTGTAGGTAAGTGCACGGGATGTGTGAGTGTTTCGGTGATTTCTGACATATAATTGTGGCAAGTACCACTTCAGACAGGGTTGTGGTTTAAGTGTGTCTCATGTTTTGTGCTTCTGAATGTTTAGTGCTTAGGAATTCAATAGCTCTTTCAAGAAGAAAATACACTTAGTAGACCTGTAGTAGTCAGGAACCCTATAACCGTGATGGTATAAATTCACATCGAAATTTGAATTTCCAACTGTCATTTCATACATCACCATTTCCAATCGTGATGTCCAATAAAACAGGTTTGGCAATGTTCCATACATGGTCTCATATTCCATAAATTGTTTAAATAAACAATATTAGCGACGTTGTCTAAATTGTTGAAACAATATTTCAAACACTGCAATCGACTTCCCACCAAAATCTTTAAATACATAAAAAAACTAGATTGTCTGTTTAAACAATATTCCATGCACTGCAATCAATTTCCCTCCAAATAGCCGATGAACTCTTTCTTGCCACTTTTCAGGTGGGGAAGGGTGGGGGAGGGCTGGGGGTTTCCCAGAGGGGGGATTATATTGATTGCTCAATTTAATTAGCCAATCAAATTGATGTCAGAATTATACTTCTTTCGATGAGTGGAGTTCCCAGAATGATGGGTGAGGAGGAGGAGAAGGAGGGGAAGGGGATGGGTGGGGAACAGTAGGTTAACCACCTGGCAATCGAAAGGATGAATTATTCCCAGGGGTCATAATGCTATTAGCAGAACAATAGGCAAAAGACCTGTCAATCAAACGAGACCAATAGGTTTGCACCTGAATATATACTTGCTCTTGAATGTAGGCAACCTGCACTAACAAATTGTCCTGATTCTCTTTTTGCCCTACGGATAATGGTGCTGCTGCTTAGCACGGCACTGCCCCATGCAGTGTGGAGGCCACAGTTGCAAGGCTACGATGTCATTTCCTGCTCGAGAGCTAACTGATGGTGGCTGAGGAGAAGAGGAAGCAACAGCAGCTGTTTCACTCCATGCTTCTGATTTCCTGCTGCCCTAGATACTTCAAAAGTCTGAGCAATGTTCAGAACATCTGTGAGAGAGGGATTTTCACATTGTAAAGCACGTTCATGAACTTCTATTTTTGGGGCCAGGCATGTTATGAACCATCGAATTCTCATAATATGAGTCCTGGTGGGACTCAGTAACAATCTGGCAATCAGAGCTAAGTCCCTGAAGTTCCTCTGCCCGAGCTCTGTGCTACTCTGGCGGCTACTTTTGACAGTGGTAGAACTCAGCATGAGCAGCCATAACATGAGTATATTTGTGATGATATTTAGAGAGCACCTGACACATGTCATCAAAGGAAAGACTGGCTGGTTACTGAAGAGAAGCTAGCTGACACAAAAGTTGATAAACACGAGTAGAAATCTTTAACAAAAATGAAGCCTAGGCAGACTCGGATCGGCGACTCCAAAAGCTTGAAAATGTTGCTGTAGGGGTTTTTCATGTGTGTTCCAATCTTCCATAGAATCATCACACAGAGGAAGTGGTCAAGCTTACTTCAACAGCATTGGAACCTAGTGTTGCCAAATTGTTTAGTGCCATGGAGAGAGCCTGCTGCTGGTCGATGAGAGCTCACTGTTGTTCAACACTGATGTGTTGGCTGTATATCGAACCGAAAAAAGGAACACATGGTGCAGAATAGTGCACTCATCACCAAGGATGTTGTAATGTTGTACAGACACAATATCAGAAGTGACACCACAGAGTTTCATTCTGCTTCCACATGAAGAGATCATCTGACACTGAATGAAGTATAGAACAGTGCAAAGTCTCATAACTATAGAACATATCCAAAAACAACCTCATAGGCGAGCGGAAATAAGCAAGAAAACATAAGTGAGGCTGAGGACCTGGCACGCCAGGTTAAAAAAAGATGGTTCAAATGGCTCTGAGCACTATGGGATTTAACTTCTTGGGTCATCAGTCCCCTAGAACATAGAACTACTTAAACCTAACCAACCTAAGGACATTACACACATCCATGCCTGAGGCAGGATTCGAACCTGCGACTGTAGCGGTCACGCAGTTTCAGACTGTAGTGCCTAGAACCGCCTGGCCACTCCGGCCGGCGTGCCAGGTTCAGACTGAGCTGTTGCCATCTGGCCATGTTGCGAGGCGACATGTCTATAGGCAGGATTCGAACCTGCGACTGTAGCGGTCACGCAGTTTCAGACTGTAGAGCCTAGAACCGCCTGGCCACTCCGGCCGGCGTGCCAGGTTCAGACTGAGCTGTTGCCATCTGGCCAGGTTGCGAGGCGACATGTCTATACTGGCTGTGTAGGCACTTGCACTGCGCTCCGTTTGACTAAGCGTGTTTGCCATATAGGTTTCCAACACCCTCCTTGATATGTCTGGGGTCCACTGGACAGTCGAGACAACTACTCAGGCAGCAGAATACTTTTGATGCACAAGTTTTTTAGGCTATGTGGTAGTTTTGAGATCATCTGATGAATACTTGCAGGTTGATATCAGAGGGTGAAAACAGGCTACGTACAAAGTAAATACACTTCAACTGTCGAAATTTTAACAGTCAAATTGTCAAAGTGTTCGTATCCAAATACCTGAGCTTATTGCCTTCCAGGAAAGTTACTGCGCTCAAATTGTTCTAGAAAGCAAGAAATGGCTGAAATCCTAAATAGAAAAGCTATGAAATATTTAGCGAGGCATGGAATGTATATCGAAAGCACAGGTTAGATGACATAGAAGGGGGAGTATTTGCTTAAGACGAAAAAAATATTGTGTCTCTCGAGGCCAAAATTCAGACTGCCTGTGAAGTTATCTGGACACATGTAACAGATCTAGGTTATCAGGTGTTTTTACTAGTCACCTGATTCTGCCTTGACAGTTTAAAATCATTCAAAGAATGATAACACACATAATAACACACAGATCATGTAATATTAGTTGAAGATGACTTTAATCTACCACTTATAGACTAAGACGTCTGTGGAGTCATTACAGATGGTAAGGAGAGGCAGTCTTTTGGAGCCAAGAAGTGGAGCCACGAGGCCTTGGGCGCCTTGCCACGGTTCGCGTGGCTCTCCCCGTTGGAGGCTCGAGTCCTCCCTCGGACATGGGTGTGTGTGTTGTCCTTAGCGTAAGTTAGCTTAAGTTAGAATAAGTAGTGTGTAAGCCTAGGGACCGATGACATCAGCAGTTTTGTCCCATAGGAAGTTTCCACCAAAGAACCAACTCTTATGGAGCACTTTTGTTCACGTTTTCCGAAAGTAATCTTAAGCAGTTAGTTTGACAGCCCACAGACAGGTCTGACTTTATCGGCAGCGACAGTGCAGAGAAAGTGATTAGTGATCATGATGTCATCTTAGTGACTATGGTTACTAAAGCTAATAAACCCATCAAGAAGGTTAGGAGAGTATTTTTGCTAGGAAGAGCAGATAAGCAGTCGTTAGCAGCACCCATAGACAAAGAATCGACGTCATTTAGTTCAATGTAGTAGACATAGAGGACTTATTGGCAAAGCTTAAACAGATTGTAAACCGCGCTCTGAACAAGTATGTGCCAAGTAAGAGGATTAAGGATGGGAAAGACCCTCCACAGTTTAATAATAAAATTTGGAAAGCCAATTTTCCCCTCCTTAGGGAGAGCATTGAATTAGGGTAGTCCATGTAGCTATGGTATCCACAGTGCTATGATGTTGTAGTGCTTAGCACATATGTCTACTAAATAGGAGACCTGGATTCAAGTCCCAGCAGGGGCACAAATTTTGCTTCAGCTTCTGCCCTTACTTTATAGCTTGTCTTATGCACTTGTTCGGTTCCGCCATTAGTCTGTGGATGGAATGGGCTTGTTCATAATTTCTGGGTGTGAAGTATTTGATATAATTGTTTCATCAAATCTGACACAAAATTTGTGCCATGATCCATAACTAAGGTATTCAGTTGTAAACCATAGCCTGTGTTGCTGTTCTAGACTGTTAATCAGGAATCACCACCATTGCTAAGAACCTCAAAAGTGATGATTGTCAGTATACATTTATTTCCTATGGACATCCCAGTAAAGGTCCTAAAATATCGAGTCCTATCATTTAAAAGGTTTTAAAAGCCACTAGTAGTCTTTGCAAAGGGATTTTCTGATGGCTAAGATTAGCCCTTTGTGTACAAGTCATGCAGTCCTTTATGTATTATTCAGCACCACATTTCCTTCTTTGCCATCTTGCCACCGGAATCTCTCCACTACATCTCTATTGCACAGCGTCCTACATGACGTGACAACACATGATCATGCACTATATGTCGCACCTCGGTCTTGAAAGTCACCAGAATCGCTATGCTCGGTCTGCATTTCGTCAGTCTACAAGTAAGCCCTCATGTGTCACGAACTGCGGTTGTGACTTGAATGTGTGACAGTCTTTGTTGGTTGCTTGTACACTCTGCCATTCCATTAAACTTTTGCCTAGTGCATGTAGCACTGAAACTTTGCTTCTTAGTGTATCTACATTTGTGTGCTTCTTCCCCAGTTAGTGGACCACCTCATAATCAAACTCACTGAATTTGAGTGCTCGTGTTGTTAACCTACGTGATGGGTCTTTTGACCAAACAACCATTTTAATGAAGTGTGGCCTATGACAACCTGAAACTTCCGCCTGTATAGATATCAACGAAAGTACACTGTACTGTATATCACTGCCAATAACTCCTTTTCGTAGTGGAGTAGTTACACTCCACTTTGTTCAGTTGCATTGACACATATGTACTGGATGTTCCTAGTCATCGATTCTCTGGCTCAAGATACAACCAACTGCCCATTTCTGGCATCATAGAAGAGGATAAATTCCTTCTCAAAATCGGGAAAGACTAATACCAGAGCACACGCTAATGCTGCATTCAGTGCCTCAAACACTGCTTGACATTCTAATGGCCAGTGAAATTTAATGACCTCCCTCAACAATCGATGTACACAAAATGCTTTACAAATATGCAATAATAACTGCATAAACCCAGGAACGACTTTAGTTGTTTTGTTATTTGTGGCGCTGCAAAGTTCCAGATTGTCTCTGTTAAATGAGGATCAGTTTAAACACATTTCCCTCCAATCACAAGCCCAAGGTAATTTACCTGTGCTTGTGTAAAGTGGCACTTGTCTATGCTAAGCTTCAGATGTGCAGATTGCAGCCTGCTAAATACGCCTTCGAAGCGTTTCACAAGCTCTGGCATATCCTTCAAAAGTTCAATGATATCGTCCAAATATACCAGTCAAGTTTTCGGCTTTAATCCACACAGAAGTCCGTCCAGTAACATTTTGTACGTCGCTGGCGTGTTTTTCAGACGAAAAGGCATCCAATAATATGTACCCCTGAGACCATGAAAGCGGTCTTTGGTTTATTCTCCAGGACAACCTCCAGCAGGCGGTACCGGCTTCTCAGATCCGTTGTTGTAAAATACTGGCACTGTCCTTGGTGGTCTAATGTTTCCATAATACTGGAGATCAGATATGTATCCATCATTGCCTTTGCATTTAGGTAGTTCTAATCACAACTGAATTTGTGCCTCCTGGCACTATCTGTTGACGTTTTTGGCAAAATGACAAAATGTGTGCCCCATGGGTTATCAGTGTACCCTATAACACCTTCCACTAACTGCTTATCAATGAATTCCTCCATTACATGTAGAAGACCCCTCATTAAGCAGCACGGCTTCCAATACCTATATGTATATGGTGCTAGGTAACTGATTTGCTGGTAAAGGAATCTTCATGTTAAATAAATCCACAAACTGTTGTAACAAAGCTTCCAGTACTTACTGGTCACTGTCATGGAAGTGATCTACCTTTCCGGGTAACGCTGCGGTATCTGTGGTTTTCTTGAGTGTTTGATGCCCTGGAGGAGCAATTTGGGAAGCGCATTCTGGCTCGGGGTAACCAGAGGCCACCGGCATGGGCGTCGACTGGCCGCCAAATCCTCCGGATATGAACACATGCTATTCCTTTTTGTTGGGCTACATTAAAGACAAGGTGTAGACCAATAACCCCAAAACCACTTCTGAGCTAAAAACAGCCACTCAGGTGGTCACCGACAGCATCAGTGTTTGATACTTCAGCAGATCGTGCAGAATTTCGCTATTCGTCTGCACCACATTGTATCTGTAGTGACATGTACATGTTGAATAAAGTGTGCGAACACCATAGTTTGTAACTAATTTAAGTCATTTTCATGTAGTTCAATAATCGTCACCCTGTGTCAGGATGGAATACTTGATGATGCTGTTATCCAGGATATATCAGGTCGGAGACTGAGGGCGAAATTCTAAAGCATCGCAATCCTAGCCTCACCCAAGTGCTTAAAGTAATCGGTGCATGCGAAGTTCAAGCCAGATTTCTGTCTACCAGTAATCGCTCCACTTGAGGCGAGCAACACGTGCCCCGACCACAGCCCTGGCTGTGGCACTCAGAAGTCGACACCATGTAAATAAGGCTGGACACACAGCATTTGCCGCATTGGCTCAATGCTACAGCTCTGTGCAAGGCAAGGTCAAGTGTGATATGCTGTTACCCATTATCGGAAGAACTGCTTCATCAGACAAGCTTAATGTAATTTTTTGTCATCACACTGGACATACAAAACGGTCTGCCTGTGAAAGACTAGGAAGCCTAGTAAACCCTTCTCTGTTTCATGCGGAAATAATACAAAACAAGAACGAATGGAAATCAATGTGATTTCATGTTCAGATTCTTCGCCTCCTCCTGCTCAAAAGTCAGATAAGTGAAGTGCTCCGGCGTAACGACAAGCGCCGGCATGACGATCAAGAACAGAAGACCAGAGAAGACTGTGAGAAGACGTCAGCCAATAGTATGCTGACAGATCACTCTCTAGGACCACACCAAGATGGTAGTGGAAGGCGAGCCGTCATACAAACGCTATATCAGTGACTTGTGAACTGTATTGTTTTGCTTGCATTGAAATTGTATATACTGAAGGACATTGATTACTTGCATGTCGCCATTTGCTTGTGACATACCTTTGTGAATACGCAACTTATTGTCAATTTAACTTACGCTAATAAACTCTATTAACACGATTTGCTTGAATTATTGTCTAGCGATCTGAGAAGACAGCTTCCTAGGCACCCTATATTAGACGAGTGGATAGGCAGACGCAATATTGACGATCCAAAAAAAGAAACCCCGCACTTCGCTGCCACGGAATTTTCCTTTGTGTTTTGCTGGCGCCTTAATTCTCTCTTGTCTTTTCTTTGCAGGGGCGTTTACTTTCTTTAACAGTCTCTTATGTATTTGCTAATAAGTATTTTCAGATGGGTGTTCAGAAATTTTCTTTGCTTTTCTACTTATTTCTCTTGTTTGCCTCACCTGTTTCTTGTATTTTTCTCTTCCAACATGCCCACCCCATCCATCCTACCCTCTACTCAGACGCCACAGCTGCCAGCGTTAGATGCAATGCAGCTAATGCAGATGCTTCAGTTTCAGATCTAGCAAATATCCTCTCTACTAAACACGGTACTGTAGTTCTTGTGAATCAAACTGCTAATGCAGTGGAAGCAACACCTACAGCAGCTCCAAGAGCTACACAGCATTTTCGCCAGTTTCATGAACAAAATGAGGAATGGCTCGAGTAGTTGCAACAGTTTGAAGCCCACGTAATTGCTCACAATGTAGGCTAACAGATACTGTGAAACTCCCCTCTTTATTGTCCACAGTAGGAAGTGCGGTGTTCAGACTCGCTCAGAAGTTATTTCCTAACGCCACTCTGAGTGAACTTTCCTATGACTAGGCTGTAGATTCGCTAACTATTATGACCAGCAAGTGAATGTAGTAGCTGCTAGCTATCAATTCTTTCACCATAAAAAACGGCCAGAACAAACTTACCGCGAGTGGGTAACAGATTTGCAAGGTATGACGAGGAAATGCAAATTCAAATGTGCTTTTGGTGCTTTATATTCAGATGTTATGTTGCATGATGCAATCCTATACAATGTCACAGATGTCGAACTCAGAGAACAGATTCTGAAACAGTCCAATCCATTATTTCAGCAAGTAGTGCAAATACTAGCTCAGTACAATTCAGGTGGCCTATCGGCTGTTAAATCTGAGCAGCCAGCAATTTGTTGGGTTGAGTCCCTTGTTTGCGACTGGTCCATTAGGCAGCGGCAGCTCGCGTTCGCAACAGTGTATAAACAACTCTCCATGTCATATAAGCAGCTCACTAAACAGGCGAACAGAATTAAGTCTTGCCCTCGGTGTTATTCACGGCACAAACACCAACACTGCCCCTCCCAACAAGCGCAGTGTTAAGCTTGTGGCAAGAAAGCACATGTACAATCCGTATGTTTGCAACGGAACAAACATAATAATTCGGCCCAGTCATAAACATCTAGTCGCAAGGCCCATGTCATTAATGCTGTATATTCAAAATCTGCTACAGGCATTAGCAAAACTAGCAAGCAAGCAAGCAGTTTCTTCAGTGCTACGCCAGTCCAACAAAATTTTTGTTCATTTGCCATTTTGTGAGAACGTGTGAAATTTCAGTTGGACACGGGTGCCTCTGCTACATTGCTGAATCGTCACACATATAAAATGTTAGGCTCCCCGTGCCTGTCTAAAACTTGAACGCACCCGACAGCTTATAATGGACAAGACATTCCCGTTCTCGGAAAACGCACTTTGCCTGCCATGTATCGATTGCATACACAAACTGTCACTTTCACTGTGCTACAATCACTTGATTGTGAGAACGTACACTCCTGGAAATGGAAAAAAGAACACATTGACACCGGTGTGTCAGACCCACCATACTTGCTCCGGACACTGCGAGAGGGCTGTACAAGCAATGATCACACGCACGGCACAGCGGACACACCAGGAACCGCGGTGTTGGCCGTCGAATGGCGCTAGCTGCGCAGCATTTGTGCACCGCCGCCGTCAGTGTCAGCCAGTTTGCCGTGGCATACGGAGCTCCATCGCAGTCTTTAACATTGCTAGCATGCCGCGACAGCGTGGACGTGAACCGTATGTGCAGTTGACGGACTTTGAGCGAGGGCGTATAGTGGGCATGCGGGAGGCCGGGTGGACGTACCGCCGAATTGCTCAACACGTGGGGCGTGAGGTCTCCACAGTACATCGATGTTGTCGCCAGTGGTCGGCGGAAGGTGCACGTGCCCGTCGACCTGGGACCGGACCGCAGTGACGCACGGATGCACGCCAAGACCGTAGGATCCTACGCAGTGCCGTAGGGGACCGCACCGCCACTTCCCAGCAAATTAGGGACACTGTTGCTCCTGGGGTATCGGCGAGGACCATTCGCAACCGTCTCCATGAAGCTGGGCTACGGTCCCGCACACCGTTAGGCCGTCTTCCGCTCACGCCCCAACATCGTGCAGCCCGCCTCCAGTGGTGTCGCGACAGGCGTGAATGGAGGGACGAATGGAGACGTGTCGTCTTCAGCGATGAGAGTCGCTTCTGCCTTGGTGCCAATGATGGTCGTATGCGTGTTTGGCGCCGTGCAGGTGAGCGCCACAATCAGGACTGCATACGACCGAGGCACACAGGGCCAACACCCGGCATCATGGTGTGGGGAGCGATCTCCTACACTGGCCGTACACCACTGGTGATCGTCGAGGGGACACTGAATAGTGCACGGTACATCCAAACCGTCATCGAACCCATCGTTCTACCATTCCTAAACCGGCAAGGGAACTTGCTGTTCCAACAGGACAATGCACGTCCGCATGTATCCCGTGCCACCCAACGTGCTCTAGAAGGTGTAAGTCAACTACCCTGGCCAGCAAGATCTCCGGATCTGTCCCCCATTGAGCTTGTTTGGGACTGGATGAAGCGTCGTCTCACGCGGTCTGCACGTCCAGCACGAACGCTGGTCCAACTGAGGCGCCAGGTGGAAATGGCATGGCAAGCCGTTCCACAGGACTACATCCAGCATCTCTACGATCGTCTCCATGGGAGAATAGCAGCCTGCATTGCTGCGAAAGGTGGATATACACTGTACTAGTGCCGACATTGTGCATGCTCTGTTGCCTGTGTCTATGTGCCTGTGGTTCTGTCAGTGTGATCATGTGATGTATCTGACCCCAGGAATGTGTCAATAAAGTTTCCCCTTCCTGGGACAATGAATTCACGGTGTTCTTATTTCAATTTCCAGGAGTGTATTTGACCTTGATTCGTGTGATCTGTTTGGCTTTCAAATTCAGGACAATGTGTTGTCAATGACTGCATTCAATATCAACAACAGTGTAGCCAGCTCAGTTGCTGAAAGAATTCTGTGAACTCTTTTTTGAAGGTTTAGGCAAGGTTATCAATTTTGTTGCACGTATTACTATGAAGACAATGCTCAGCGAAAATTTTTCTGGGCCAGAACTGTTCCCATTGCATTATGGGGCAAAATGGCTGCAAAAACTTAAAGAATTGCAAGATAGCGGAGCTATTGCACCCATACAAGCTAGTTAATTGGCAAGTCCACTGGTTCCACTCCCCAAACGTTCAGGCCGCATTCACCTCTGTGTTGACTTTTAAGTCTACAGTCAACCCGTTGACACTTATCCATTGCCACACCAAAAGGATCTCATGGACAGATGGTTGCTACTTTTCAAAAATTGATTTGCGCGATGATTGTCTTCAGAAACCACTCAATGACACGATCTCAAACTGTGTGTGCTGTGAACACTCATTTGGGCTTGTTTAAATATTTGCATCTGCCTTTTGGCAGTGCTTCCACACCCGCCATTTTCCAACGGTTTTTGGAACAGCTGACTGCTCAAGTACCAAACTGTCCAAACTATTTGTACGATATTGTCATAGCAGGTTGTACAGCTGAAGAACACTTTGCAAATTTGTGTGCTGTGTTTCGTGTGCTATCTGATGCAGGACTAAAGTGTACACTGGACTTGTGCTATCTTTTTAAACCTGAGTGCAGTATGTTGGTCATGTCATAAACAGTCAAGGTGTACAGCCTCTTCAGTAGCATTTGTTAGTCATACAAAACCTGCCAGTACCTCGCAATGTCACAGAATTGCAGTCCATCCTAGGGAAAATGAACTATTATATTCAGTTCATACCAAATGCTGCACAAATCGTAGTTCCATTGCATCGCTTGCATTGCAAAAATGTCCCCTTTGTTTGGACAGATGAGTGCCAAGTAGCCTTTCAAAAACTTAAAGATGCATTGATCAGTGATCGATGCTTAGTTCACTTTGATCCTGACAAACCAGTTGTATTGTAAGTTGACACTTCCTCTTACGGAATTAGTGCAGTGCTTTCGGGCAGAATTGGTGATAAAGACAGGCCTATCGCCTTCGATCGAAAGTGTTATCCAAAGCCCAGTGTAACTATTCACAAATTGAGACAGAAGCTTTGGCTGTTGTGTATGGTGTCACCAAATTCCATCACTATCTGTGTTGCAGAAAATTCTGCTTAGTAAAAGATCACAAGCCTTTGCAGTGCTAGTTTCATCTGATGAAGCCGATTCCTGTACGAAGTGCCTAAAAATTGCAAATAAGGGCTGTCTTGTTGTCTCAATACCAGTACGAGATTGTGTATCATCTGACAGCTCAACATGGTAATGTGCACACACTTTCATGTCTTCGCATTGGCCCTGATACAGACTCTGACGCTTCTGTTGCATCTCGTTGTCACATCGATCCTCAGGATTCAGAATTGCTTCAGTCTTTTTCGCTGCACTATAGGAAAATTGCACAGGCCACGGAAAATTATTCAGATGAACATTTTGCTAAAATACATTCGCACATCTTTGCTTTGTTCCTTGCATAGCATAAAGAACTCTGTAGTGCGTCGATATTTTGCACATCAGCGTAACCTCGCTATACAGAAAGATATGATTTTTGTTCAAATTAACAGTACACAGTCACGTGTGTTGGTCCCTAAAGCTTTGCAAAAAGAAGTGTTGCCGTTACGTTGCCGTTACTTCTCCAGGGACACTGAGGGATTGTTCGTACGAAACAGTTAGCGCGTCGACACTGTATTTGGCAAGGTATGGACACCCAAATAGAACAGATGAAGTCACAGTGTCATGCATGTACGGAAATTCAGTCCGCCCCTCCACAGAAATTCTCTGCGTGGCGTAAGTCGCAATCACTATATCAATGTGTGCACATAGACTTTGCAGGACCTTTTCAGAACACTCGTTTGTTGATTGTGGTTGACTCGTATAGCAAGTATCCATTTGCTGTGCCAATGAACTCGACATCACGTAGCACAATTCAGGTGTTGTTCTCTATTTTTTACCTCAAAGATTTACCTGAAGTCATAGTGTTCACGTCAAATTAATTTGAAACATTCTGTGGATGCGATGGCATGCAGCATCTAACTAGTGCGCCGTTCCACCCACAGTCAAACGGCGAAGAGGAACGTTTTGTCAGAATCTTCAAGCAGCAGATGGCTAAACTTCACTCTGCACGCGCCATGCATCAAGCATTGCAACTGCCTCCTATCGTTCGCATCCACGAGATGGACCATCGCCGGCGGAAATGCTTCATGGCTGTAGTAACCACAACCAACAGCGGGAACGCCTTGGACTGCGGATCGGAGCTGCCAGGCGGGGAAACCGCCGGCGGTGGAGCACGCACCACTGGGTAAACACAGGACGAGTCGGACGACAGACCAACGACAACTGACAACAACCGACGACGACCGACTATGACCGACACAACAAGGAAGACATAAACAACGGAGGCTTGTGGAAACCACAACACCAAACGTAAATCCACTCGGAACCAGAGCCAGGCAAATGTCAACAACGACCAACGACCAGAACGCAGTACCGTCGAGATAGAAACGAAATCCAGAGCGAGTACCAGACTGGCTGGACTAGGGAAGAGCGGGTCCCTATATACCAAACCGGAGGGAGCGGCTATTGGCCGCTGTATGCAGGTGGCTTAGCGGTGGCGCCCTCGCTGCGCGGAATATCCGCCGCGAAGGCGGAGCCCTCTATGGGCTGACCATGTCCATTTGTTCTGCCGCGTGTTCGACTTCCGCGGCGGAAGGTACTAGAATGGCCACCATCATCGGACACTACTCCACCTGCTCCATCCATCTCAGCATCCAGTGCCGAAGGAAGGCCGCAAGCATCGCTTCACGCCGCATGATCTTGTGTTTTACAGGGTTTTTAGCAGCAGCAGGCGGTGGGCGTGATGAGAGACCGTCCGTCGACTTGCCACTTGCATGTATCTAATTTGAGGTCCAGACGGAATGCAGCGGCGACATCACAATCAACTTCGCCACTGTGATGTGCGCGGTGATCCTTTTGTGTCTCTTCCCCCAGGTTCACGGGCCCCGAGGAGAGCACAGTCACAGCAGCTGCCAGGAGGTGTCATCATGACACAGTGGAACGATCCCATGAAGACAGAGCCTTCGCCTACTCCACCTCCTCTCATCCTACTGATGGAGCTGGACCCACCCACACCTCAGCAGCTGACGCTTTCTACATCTGGTTATTGGTCTCAGGAGGTTGATGCGTACCCTTCTGGTCGTTTTCCGCCAGAGCGAAGGCCAGATGGCAGGTACGTCCAGAAGCTTGACTTTCCCTGAAGCCACAGCTTCCCGGTCCAATGAAGCGTCCATACTCCTGCCTCCCCCGCCGTTGTCGCGCTTCCTACACGACGACGGTCCGTCGCTTTGGGGTGGTGGGCAGGAATGCTCCGGCGTAACGACAAGCGCCGGCACGACGATCAAGAACGGAAGAGCAGAGGGGCCTGTGAGGTGACGTCGCTGACGAACCCCTTTTGTAGGACGACACCAAGACGGGAGTGGAAGATGAGTCGCCATACAAACGCTATATCAGTGACTTGTGAACGGTATCGTTTTGCTTGCAATAAAATTGTATATACCGGAGGACATTGGTTATTTGCGTGTTGCCATTTACTTGCGACACACCTTTGTGACTACACAAAGTTAAGTATTGCCGATTTAACTTACTGTAATAAACTCCATTAAAACGATTTGTTTGAATTGTTGTCTAGCGATCCGAGAAGACAGCTTCCTAGGCACCCTATATTAGACGAGTGGGCAGACACAATATGAAGTTACAGAAAACTCACACACACCCGTTTAATGCAGATATCACACACATCAAAGAGGCTCTCCCTATCTCGAAAATTATAAAAGCGCCCTAGTGCGCAGGTGGAAACAGAACAGTTTTTTACAACATAGAATATACTATTGTATTCAGAGAACTCTGGGTTACAGTGCAAATTTATAATTAGTCAGTGCCTTTGGAACAAGATAGTGGAGTTTCTGTCACGTTGCTCATCTAAGATACACATGAGAAAATTGGCGAACCACCTTTGCAAATATCAAGTCTGCAACCACCTTGCCGGCCGGAGTGGCCGTGCGGTTCTAGGTGCTACAGTCTGGAACTGAGCGACCGCTACGGTCGCAAGTTCGAATCTTGCCTCGGGCATGGATGTATGTGATGTCCTTAGGTTAGTTAGGTTTAATTAGTTCTAAGTTCTAGGCGACTGACGACCTCAGAAGTTAAGTCGCATAGTGCTCAGAACCATTTGAACCATTTTTTTGCAACCACCTACAGCAGCGACAGCATTTCAGTGCTTGGAATGTGCCATTTAACTGCCAAATACAAAAACACAACTAAGGAAGTAACTTTCACTGTAGTTCACTCACGCAAAGTCCAAATATCTTCGGCCTGGATGCGTTTGATTCCTTATGACTAGACATACAGGACGACGCTCATGCCATTGACATAAAAGTTTCCCGTGTCACAATTCAACAACTCTGTAACAGGTATCAACGTCTGTTTGGTGGTACCCTAGGATGTGCAAACGATTTCGACATTCACATCCGCTGAAAGCTAATGTGCAACCCAAATTGTGGAGTGTGCATTACGTGACAATGTGCCTACAGAAATTCACAGACAGGAATCCACTGGTGTCTTAAAAATCACTGCAGCAAGTCAATTGACATTACCAATTACCATTGGAGGCAGAGACAAAGAAAATATTGGTTATAAATATGCATGTCAGTTTGTTTGAATATCAACACTTACCTTTCAGAAGTGCTTCTACACCTGTGTTGTTTAAAAAATTTCTTGAACGAGTACATCAAGGTGCTTTCTTGTTTTAATTATCTTGATAAAATAATTATCTCTGGACAAACACTAGCCCACCAACTTCAAAATGTGGACTGTCTTTTCAAGTTTTAACTGAGACTGACCTCAGGTGTAACGAGCAGAAATGTTCTTTTTTCAACACAACGATTGAATACCTAGGGCATATCACTGACGCCAATGGTGCTCGTCCGTCAACGAAACATTTGCAAGCAATTCAGCAACTGCCATACCCTAAAAATTTACGTGAACTGCAGGCTGTTCGTGGAAAATTGACTTACTATATAAAATTCATTTCTAATGGGACGCAAATTGCCATGCCTCTGAACGCCTCAGAGGTAAGAATGTTCCATTCCATTGGACAAAAGACTGTGACCAAGCTACTCAAAGGCTGAAAGATGCATTGCTTCGTTAACATTGCCTTATGCGCTATTATCCACTCAAACCACATATGCTTGCAGTTGGTACCTCACCACACAGCATACGAGTGGTTTTATCGCACAAAATTGGCTAATCAGAACATCATATCCCATTTTCTTCCAAAACTTTGAACAGTGCTCAGATTGATTATAGTCAGCTGGAGAAGGAAGCCCTGGTATAGCATATGGTGTCACCAAACTTCAATTTTACTTGTATGATAGAAAATTTTTCTTGGTCACAAACCATAAGCCTTTGACTCCACTGTTTCATCCGTCAAAACAAGTTCCCAAACACATGGCAGAAAAGCTTCAACTCGGTCGCTCTTATTGTAAAATTACCAGTATGAAATTCTGCATCGCCCAAGGGCGCAAGATGCAAACGCCGAAACATTGTCTCGTCTACCTGTCGGCACAGACGCAGCATTTGACGCATCGAAAGCTTCTTCTTTACGTACTGATTCTTCAGATTCGCAACCACTGAATTGTTTTCAGAGTGATTCACAGCGGATTGCACAAGCCATGGAGCATGACCGATCATTGCGATTGCTAAAATGTTTCATTCACAGAAGTTGGCCATGCTCTCATAAATGTATCCCCAATCCCATAGTGTGAAGATAGTTTGTGCACTGCAACAGTTTATCTCTTCTGAATGATGTGATTCTACTTCACACGCCCACCGAACAGACAAGATGTTAATCCCCGCCTCCCTACAGTAGCTGGTGTTAAGTCTTGTAGATAGATGTAATTGAGGGGCAGTTTGTACTAAGTAGTTGGCGCGCCAACATTGTTCCTGACTTGGTTTCCTGACTTGGTTTAGATAAGTGAATAGAATGTGTGACGGCGCAATGTCACGCGTAAGTGGACAATCAGCGCGTTCTGCGCGAGGTATTTTTCTACTGGTCACATTCTAATACCCCATGGCAACGCCTCAATATAGATGTTGCTGACACCTTTTAAGCAAACAGGTTGATTGATTATTGTCGATGCCTACAGCAAATACCCTTTTGTTATTCAATTGCATTCGACCAAGGCCTCCAGCACTATCGAGGCGCTCGCTTCTGTATTTTTTCTCGAAGGCTTGTCACAACAATTGGTTCTGACAATGGACCTCCTTTTTCTTCCAAGGAATTTGCACAGTTTTGCAAACACAATGGAATAGAGCATGTCACGACAGCACATTCTCGCCACAGCAAGGCGGAACTTTCGTTCGAACGTTCAGGACACAATTGTAGATACTTCGAACATCAAATTCACGTGAAGTTGCATTAATGATGGTTCTGAGTTCATATCGTATGTTGCCTGCCTCTGTCATTTCACTGGCAGAACATTAGCGTGGGACGTTTGCTGCATTTACTTCGTCCTCACTGACAATGGTTTATCAGCACTGTCCACAAAATATTAAAGAAGACCTTTTAGTAAATGGACAAACAGGAAACGAAGTTAAGATAAATAGTTCCATGATGTAAGGCTGCCGTATGACTATGGTACTTGCACCATAACCATTGAATCATCACTTGCCACCATGATGCAACAGCTACAAGTGTTAAACATATTGTGATATTCGCTATTTTTGGCTTAATTAAAACAGCAAATTCAGCCAGAAGGCAAATACTTGTTTATAAAGAATGATTAATATATAATAAGGCGTCGCATGGCGACGGTGGAATTTTCTAGATAATGTAATTCGTCGTCTTTGGGCGGCAATATAAACAGAAAAGTACGGATGGATATGCGATCCTTCACTATTTTGTTCGCTGGAGAACAAATGAAGCCTTGAGCGCTAAGAAGACTTTTACTGTTTTTCTGAAGTAAGACGGACGCAGATTTGTGGCAGTCTGATCTAATTTTTACTAAATGTATAAAAACGTGTATGTCTGAGTTGAGTGAAGTGTAAAGAACTGTTATAACTTACCGTGACGACGCACGAGCGACTCAAAGAAGACAATGGCTATGTAAAAGAGCGCTAAATGGACATGATACGGACATAAAAATCTACCGTCATTGTTGTATTAAGCTTAAGGTACGATATATGTTTTAGTTATAATAAATATTTGTTCTGGGAATACTGAATCATTTAGCAGTGCTCATTCCTATTATCTCCTCAGTATTATTTTCATTTTAATTATGCATTTTGCTAATATTACAGACACCAAGATCAGCAGTCCAATGTGCGTGTTACCTTGATAAAAAGAAAACTGTTTTATCGTCTTCTTGCATCAGCTTTAATATTGAATTTCTCTTTTGTGTGATGTTACAGTTGTTTTTGCGCCCTTAAGAACTTTCTGGTCCCTTAGGAAATTTTTTTGTCATAACAATAACTTCACAACCGGGTATGATCGTATCTACGATCATGAAGTAATTAGAAAGACGATAACGCAACTTCTTAATCAATAGCACGCTAGTTGTGACTGCCTCAAGCCACGCGAAACCGCAAGTAAAAACTATTCACATCTCATAATGCAATATTTTATGACAATGGTCAATCCATGATTCTTACGCCAATTGTGATTGATAAAACAGTTAGTTAAATCTCAATTTCCAACTTTCCATTGAATAGCAACATCACTTCTATTTTGTAACATCACACTTGGCGCCCGAACAGGGACTTGACCAAAAATTAGTTCAAATTCTTGGAAAATTTTCTATGTGCTTGTGTTAATAAATGTTCTGTCGTTTCATGTACACATCGTCTCTCTGTGAGAATAACGGTCAATAATGCAGTTTAATTACCGAGAGAAAAGAAAAGAAAAGAGACGTGAATTTGCTGAGACAACATAGCGGTAACCAAGCCATCAAAAAGTAAGTCAGAATTTTGCATACGCAGTGTAGTGCTTCAGTAGCAACGTTGCTTTTCCAAGTCGATCCACATCCTTTCTATCTCCTTCCCGCTATAGAAAATCTGCTTTATTTTATCTTTCAAAGTAAAATTCTTCGTAGTCTGATAATAGAAATTATTTCTCCCCATTGTTAGTAGAGCTGTATTGCATTTTCAACATGGTGGATAGTGTGCGCAATTTGCAGTGAAGAGCATCTTCATTCATTTGTCTGAAACGTTTAGGTTCCATCTTGTCTTCTCGCAAGATAGAATTTCATTTGTTGCTCACGCGAGAGCGGTGCTCTTAGCGGACTCACCACGTCACTGACAAACGACGAAAGCCTTGCGTAGCACGTGATTTACTAACGAAAATGGCAGATAGTAAACAGAGACAGGTGACAACAGGAGACGGGAGTGAAGACGTTAATAGTATTCCTTACCCTTTACGATCGCGAACGGTAGGTTCCCGTGTGGAAACTGAACTAACCATGTCTGTAACAGGGGAAAGTGACCCTAAAGTCCAAATTCTTCCCGCTGCAGCTACAAATGACCTCGGTGCGTTAATGGAAATGCTGAAACAACAGTTTGACGCAGTAAATGAGACTATAAAAACACAAAATGAGACTGTTAACGCCCGATTAGATGCTGTAAGCGAATCAGTAAAAACACAAAATGAGACTGTTAACGCCCGATTAGATGCTGTAAGCGAATCAGTAAAAACACAAAATGAGACTATAAAAACACAAAATGAGACTGTTAACGCCCGATTAGATGCTGTAAGCGAATCATTAAAAACACAGCTAGGCACAATCAAAACAGATCTGCATAAAGAAATTACGGCTGAATTAAATACCCATTTGGGTGAGGTGCAAACTAAGATCAGTGATCAAATTCAGAAAATGCAGAAACAGGTGAAAAGTGAAATAGCTGAAGTATCTGGAACATTAAACACAAAAATTCAGGCAGCTACCAAAGAAATAAACTCAGTTAGAAATGCAGTATCTGACATTGAAGGTGTAGTGGAGGATCTGTCGAGGCAGATAGACTCAATCAATATTGAAGAACAGGTTAAGAGCACCGTGAAAGCACACGAGGAGGCATTGTCGGAACACTACAGTGAATGGATAAAGGGTAAAGATATTTTTATCGAAAAGAAGGTCAGGGAGGAGCTTAGGGAGACTGTCAAGGATGTAACTTATGAAATCTTAGCTGCTCCTGGTAAGTCTGGAGACACAGTGGTTTCTGAATTGGGACAGATTCGGAGGACACTTACACGGGATCTTCCCGAGTGGAAGCAGCAAGTAGTGGACGAAGTCAGAATGCTGAGAAACTGGGTAGAAAATCCGCACACGCATACGCAAACTATAGGGAACAACTATTTAGACGGTGACGAATGTCAGTCAACTCCTTATTGTTCACCGCCTGATTACATGCAAAACAACAGTCCTGTTGAGTCCCGAGTAGGGAAACTAAATGATCTGCCCACAATTGTGAGTTTAATGCAAGAGGAAAGTGTGATTAAGCATCGCACTTTTCCTGTTTTTCATCCGCAGAAGCGAGAAATACACCCCATCGTGTTCCTAAAGAATTTTTCCGGCATATTTCCCAGGAGCTGGACAGACAGACAGCGTATTCAGTTCGTCACTGGCTTTATTTCTGGTGATGCAGCATTATGGGGAACGGAAATGGTAGACACGTGTAGGAATTATGAAGAGTTTGAGAAAATGTTCTTGGCAAAATTTTGGAGTAATGGGGTACAGCAAAGATTAAGGAAGGAGGTGTATGGTGCGGAAATTTTCAATGAGAAGCATGGAAGTCTCCGGCGATACTTTGAGAAGTATCTAGCAAAAATTAAATTCTGGGATTCTCCGATTTCTTCCAAGGACGTAATTATGATTCTCAAAAGCAAACTCCCTGTGTCTATTAGAGAGAAATTAGTAAATGTGTCCGAAGAAGACACGGATGTATTCCTTTCTGTGCTGGATTCCTTAGATTTAATTAGCGAGGATGTGCGCTCCAAGGTTGGCAGGGGCAAATTCTTCCCTGGCAGCCAGCAGAATGCATCGCACGCGGACAACAATGCGCCCAAGGAGAGAGCGAGCTACTGCGACCGCTGTTACCAACCTGCCAGCGGTTATCAAAACGCAAACGGCAATAACTTTAAACGGAAGCAGAAAACCAATTACAGTAATCAGCAGAGATACCACCCAATTTACAACCACCAGGTACAACATCAGTCTTCCCACGCCCGGGTTCCCGGGTTCGATTCCCGGCGGGGTCAGGGATTTTCTCTGCCTCGTGATGGCTGGGTGTTGTGTGCTGTCCTTAGGTTAGTTAGGTTTAAGTAGTTCTAAGTTCTAGGGGACTTATGACCACAGCAGTTGAGTCCCATAGTGCTCAGAGCCATTTGAACCATTTTTGAACAACATCAGTACGGAAACCCACCCTTTAATTCTGCGCCTGAGCAGTATGGAAATTCTCCACAAACTAGTGGTAATTTTTCAAATGGACCCGTGTACAATCAAAGTTATAGGTCGAAAAATAGCAAGTGGCATGGGCAAGGCGGGGGCCACCCAGCACATCAGAACAACTTTTCACAGAATAGAGGACCGCGGAACAATTTTCAAACGGTACCAAATGGGAACTTTCCTTCACAAGGAAATGATTCTGCCGGCAACCAAAAGATCGGGCGACAGCAGACGTCTCAAGTATTTTATTCACAAGTGAATGCACCCAGTGGATTTTACCCCTCTACACCGGCATTTGTACCACATAACCAGCACCAATATGAAACGGAACAAACACTTAAGGCCATGAATGACAAACAGGTTAAACATCCTGCGGAAAATTAGAGGCAGCACCTTTCAGCCTCCTAGAGGTCGCTGCCGGTTCCAGTGGGGGTACTAACGAATACTCTGATTCTGAGTATGTTAATGCGATACGGTACGACCATGAGACCGACTTACGAGATGACCTTGCACCTGACCTAGAAGCTCAAGACATTAATGACATTTATGATGAACAGGTCCAGGCTGCGATTAAGATTTCTATTGCCAACATTCCTTTCACAGCCGTTGTTGATACAGGAGCAAACATCAATGTCATGTCACCATGTCTCTTCAGACAGGTGTCTTCTGTTTCAAAAGTTTTATCATTGCCGATTCAGGGCTGCTCCATATCGCGAGCGACTGGTCCATTGAAACAAAGAGTTAGTTTACAGACACAGCCTCAACTGCAGATAGAATCTGTTTTGGTTTCCTGCCTCTTGCGTACTGGAAATTTCCTTGTGTGAACTGTTAATGATAAGTATTGTGTTGAACAGCGCACTGACTACATGGTAAAAGCTACTATATGTAAACTTTAAGTATTAAATGCTATGTATGGAAAAATTGTTTATAGTGATGGACATGAACTGATATTTCTTCAACAAGCTGAAGCAGGGAATTGAGGTTGCACCAAGAATTTCAATTTAATTTTAAGTTAGTAATAAGAAAAAAAGTGCTTGCGAGGCGATTGCCCGGAGCTATATAAATATGTAAAGGTGAGAAATGGAGAAGGATGCGTAAATAAGCACTTCTCTCAAGGTACAAGAAGATTTATAGATTCATTTTTAGTAATGTAAGTACTTGAAGTTCTGTTGTAAAAGCCCAAATTACCTGCTTAAAAAAAAAAAAATGGTACATGGTCAAACAGTCCAGACAGTGGACAGGAGTAGAAGAAATAGCTTAAAGTTCAGTTAAAGCGTGCTGTTAAATGGAAAAAACAAGTGGTAACCCGCATGTGTTCACGCAAGGAGACAAAAAGCTGTAGTAAACTAAGTAAGGTGAAATACAGTACAAATGGAGGCAAACCATGAAGCATCAATAATGTAGCGTAAGTACTCCACGAGGCCATTAATTGCTATGAAAGTAAACTATTTCCCTGTGATCTGAGCCCAATGTAAAGAGTATATGAGGAATGTTAGCTGACGAATTGATTTCAGTAGAATCAAGTTACTAAATAACCACACAGCAAGCCCCCTGTATCATAAATAAGTCCAAGTAAAGATCTTCAGAAGATTTGTAGTGTAATCTAGCGACCATTCAATACCCTAATTGAAGGCTAATCTAAAGAACAAGCAATGCAGTGATATTTAAACTTAATATTGACTATAACCTGAGTAAGACGTAGAAGTAGCAAAGCATGCTGTAAGGAAGGAGGTTGAAGTTTATATATGTGCCTATGTTTATTAAGATAATTTTATTTACATGCAGATTTTATTGCAAAAATGTCTCCTAAGACACTCCTCTTATGAAATCCATTTTCCTTCTGCCCGTTCCTTTTGATCCTGGTTCATTAACCCAGACCAAGGGTCGACTTGTAAAAGGCACGTGTGCTTCGAAGCAAAGCAGTGCTTATGAGAAATGAGACACGTAGCGTGATGAACTTCGCTAGCTTTGGTAATGTTTGTTATGGACCGGTTGCGTAAACCCAGTGAACTGTCGGTAATTCCATTCATGCAAAAAAAAAAAAAAATAGTAGACACGCGTTACCCTATTTTTTTTTTAACAGAGAACGATTGCTGAGTACATGAAGCGAAGAGGGAGAACTATTGTTATCCAGTCTACCCTCAAATATAAAAAAATTTGGCAAGCACAAAGGAAAGCACAAAAGGAAAAAAAAGATTCAGCGTTAAATGTGTACTCGTTAAGTAGTAGATATGCTGCGTGGCAGTAGAAAATGATCTTGGGTGCACTAAAGAATAAATGCAACGAGTGTTGCGAAACCTGTAGTTTTCATAATGAGGAGATGAGCCCTTAAAAGAAAGTTTGAAAGAATATTTTTAGGTTCACTAGAGAAAGCAAATCTTGAGATATAAAGAGTCCATTCATAAAGCAGTTGTTCACTGGACTTAACAAAAGGAGTGACCATTAATTGTAAATATTAGCTCGTAAGTGATCTTTTGTAAATAGTAGAATATAAGTCTTTCTGTACCAATGGAGGAAACCTGCAAAATTAATTGTTTTGTAAATGAACTCCATCGGCGAAGGAACTAAGCACGAATGCTGTGTGAAGATGCACACTAAAGTGCGACGTGCATAATAAAAGTAACTGTTCACTGTATATTAGTGGTAGTGTTGTACTGCAAGTGTAAAAAGAAGTCAAGGCTACGACAACAGGTGCAACGCAAAGTTCAGTGTTGTTCTAAGTGCAGCGACAGCTAAAACATTCGTCGTCACTTACCTGTGAGCCTCATGGGAGGCAGTTGACAGAGAAGTATGGAGGCAGCTTCAGTGTCTGGCTCCTCCGATGGAAAACGCGCGCGAGGTGTTTGTATCGATGCACTCGTGTGATACGAAGTTCACAAAAAAAAAGGAGCACTCGACGACCACCAGCTCTGTTACAGCCTGAGCGCGAACGGATACTGAGTGTTGGAGCTCACGCAACACTGTGCAGCTGCTGTGAGTGGCTGACGTGTGGGTGACGAAACAATCCAAACTTTAAACTGCTAACCGCCATGACTTCCATCGTACATACTGGAGGAAAGACATTTGTACACTTGTGTGACTACATTTCCATATGTAAATTATGCAATTTTCTTGAGTTAAAGTTAAGATGAGTGAGAAGTAGATTGTTAGATTACTCAGACCTTAAAGCCATTAATACCGGCACTCCTGAACACTGCTAAAATGAATTATAATCCTGTCTCTTGATGGACAAAGAAAATGAATGTGCACTATAGGAAGACCCTGGGAATACTGAATCATTTAGCAGTGCTCATTCCTATTATCTCCTCAGTATTATTTTCATTTTAATTATGCATTTTGCTAATATTACAGACACCAAGATCAGCAGTCCAATGTGCGTGTTACCTTGATAAAAAGAAAACTGTTTTATCGTCTTCTTGCATCAGCTTTAATATTGAATTTCTCTTTTGTGTGATGTTACAGTTGTTTTTGCGCCCTTAAGAACTTTCTGGTCCCTTAGGAAATTTTTTTGTCATAACAATAACTTCACAACCGGGTATGATCGTATCTACGATCATGAAGTAATTAGAAAGACGATAACGCAACTTCTTAATCAGTAGCACGCTAGTTGTGACTGCCTCAAGCCACGCGAAACCGCAAGTAAAAACTATTCACATCTCATAATGCAATATTTTATGACAATGGTCAATCCATGATTCTTACGCCAATTGTGATTGATAAAACAGTTAGTTAAATCTCAATTTCCAACTTTCCATTGAATAGCAACATCACTTTTATTTTGTAACATCACAATATACACCAGAAAATAGCCTAAAACTCCAGTCTGCATACACATAGGTGCTAACAATAACTCTGGCGAATTAGTGCTGAAGTTTTGAATCCAAGTATTTATTTTGTTTATAGATTTATTTATTCATTTATCTTTAAGCATTTGAAGCAATTGATGATGCCATGAGTAATGTAGAAGAGGTTTTATAAAGTATGATTGGCGTTTTAAGAGGCATACTTACATACACTATCGTTCTACACATAATTAAAGTACACTTAATGAAAGAACACATACGATAAAACAACATAGATGATACATAAAGATTTATTCACACAGATGATTGCGACATATGGAACTAAATACTGATAAATTACTGAGTCTCACATAAAAAAAGAGTAGAGGGCAGACACGAAAACTTCCCAATGTGGCTGATAGTTAAATATGAACTGAACATTATTTAGTTACTTGTATATTCATTGTATACATAAAACAAGATTCCAGAGAGAACAAAAAAACCTAGAAAGAAAATACAAAAAAAAACTATATTGTGAGTTATTTAGCAAATCAGGTCTAGTTTTGAAGAATTTTCAAATTCTTTAAGAGTGTGAAAAGGTTTTTCTTTCAGCAATTTTTGAGACTTTTTTTAAAGACATTAATAGAGACAAATTGTGCCTGCACAAGTAATGTGTTGAAAAGCTGTATTCCTGCATATTCATAGCTGCTTTTTTAAGGTTGTAATTGTTAAGATTTTATTTTATGTACAAAAGATAGCTGGCTATGAAAAGAAATGGAACTGTCATTATCTGTAATCCTTCTGAATAAGGTCTTGTTAGGTCTGGTATTCCCAGAGATGCTCCTCATGGCTTTCTTCTATCAAATCAAAATATTCCTGGTCCTTCCAGAGTTATTCCATAGAAGAATGCCATAGCTTAGATGACAATGAAAGAACACATAACAGGAATTAATCAGTACTTTCTTAGAAACAGATGTGCATAATTTTTTCAGTAGACAGATAATTCATGAAAGCTTTCGAAATATATAGTGTATGTGACTCTTCCAACTTAATTTTGTACTTAGGTATATGCCAAAGTGATCGGTAGAAGCGAACGCAGCACGAACACTGGATAAATTGAAAGAGATATTTATTGTCTTTTCGTAGCTAATGGCTCACTCATTGGCTTCAAATCACATATTGGATGATCCGAGGAAAACTTTACTTTGCTCCTTCAGTTTATTTATGTCCTTCCCAGAATTTATGAAAGCTTAATCATCAGCATAAATCAGAAACATTCATGGCATATTTACTTATGAATATTATAAACGGTAGTGGCGCACGCGCTGATCCTCGGGGAACACCTCTAGTAATATTCAGTAACTGTGGACTTTGACCATTGTAGCTTAAGCCCGGTCCACACGCAACGATCTGTCTGCGCAGACATCGGCGCAGATGTCTGTACATGCAAAAGATCACTGCAAATGTGGTGTCTTTACACGACACAAACCCCAATCTACTACTCGCCCGCCATCTGTCGGTGTAGAAAAGAAATATCAGTGGCAAGCGACTACGCTCCCCGTAAACGTCAAAAATTTAATTCATTTATTTTGAAATATAGAAATGGAGGAAGTTCTGTTGTAGACTGTGTTCGCAACTTGTTTTGCAAAAAACATTCAGACCAACCGCAGGAAACAGACAAAGCGGTCAAAATGGTGTAGACAGTGGCTGCTAAAGCGAAAGCAGTTTTCTCGCGTAAAATTACTGCTAGATTTGCAGGGCGAACCTTAAGAAAGCCAAGCAGATCAAAATACCATTACGTTGGCTGGTATACTTGATCTACTCCTACACCAGGTCTTCTAGATTTCTGAACTTTGGATAACTCTTTTCGGTAAACAGTTCGCAACGAATTTTTTTTTTATTTTTTATTTTTATTACTGTTTCTCTGTTTGCCGAGGCGTGAACTGCCCGCAATTTTTCAATTAGAGCATTGTATCGTGCTGTCTTTTTGTCTCGGTCACTATATTCTTTACTTTTAATCTTCCACAAACATGGGTGGTTTCTATATATTTCAATGAATTCACTTACAAACTCTCGAGAACACTGACGAGTATCAGCCACTTTAATGCCCTGTGCGCACAAATACAAACACTAGACTGAGCAAACAGCTGTTTCGCGCCAGATTTGCGGCGATCTCCTGTCCACACGCTCCAACTTGTCTGCGCAGATGTGGTTTGAACCCACAGATTTGAGAGGTTTCGCTCAAACCTCCAACTCCAACTTCTAGGTTTGCACACACCTCAGGTTGGTGCAAATCTTCTGTCCACACGCAACGATCTGTCTGCGCAGATGTGATGTGCGCAGATATTTGTGCAGACAGATCGTTGCGTGTGGACGGGCCTTTAGAGTTCGTTTCCTGATGCTGAGATAAGATTTAATGGTGCAGAACATGGAGGTAGAATAAGGGGAGATGGCGCTACAGACTTGCGCTGTACGTTGTTTTGAAGGCAGTGGGCGGGGCCTGCCGCCATCTTGGATCCCCCAAAACATTAGCAGACGAGTGTTTACAATTGCTTCTTGTTCGTTATTTATGTCGTGTGCACGTGATATTTGTTTTATATAGTAAATGTTACTCGGTTTTAGTGAACAACACAGCATAAGGAACGCAACTTCAAACGTTTTTCTGGTCTTAAATGCGTATTCGATACAGTAATACGTAAAAATATTACGCTTCTTGCCTCAGTACTGTAATTCCTTTTTGTGTATACACTTAGAATAACCGAGAAGAGACGTATGTGCTATGAAAAGCGTGCTTTTGTAATCCATTTCTATTCACTTTCATTGTGTTTGTGTCGATAATTGATAAAGCCAGAACTCCAAAAACAATGATTGATAGTTTAGAGGCACCGATTTGTATTCGTTGCATTTTCAAGTCAAATGCAAATTTTAAATGTTCACGTTTACAAGAAACTTACCTTATTTCCTTTGGTGTCCCATAGATGTATGCAGGGATGATATAAACAAGCCAGCTGTCATGTCAACAAAGTGAAAAATACGTTAAATTACGAAGGAACAGAACTGAATTTAATATTGTCAGGCCCATTGCAATTTCCACATCTGCTTTCTTTTTAAATTGTACCTACCAAATGACATTCAGCGTGGCAAAGAACAGAAATTTACAGGGTAATACGACAACACAGTGATTAATGTAATGATCTAAGCCTGGACTTCGATAGGGAACTTTGCTTTAACAAATATGTAACCATTTAAGTACTTATAATTTAACCACTGTAACAGGTGTTCCACACATTTTACTGAAGATTTAATTAACTATATGTAGTTACATTAGCTTTATATTAAATTATTGCATTTTAAAACATTAGTCCCCATTTCCAGGATATTTCTTGCCAGGACTTTTCAGTTACTTCAGAATAACCACACAGTGAAAACCAAGTGTAATGCTCACTTCCAGACAGCTCTTCGCCTTGGATTGATAGAAATCTAAAGTTAAATCACAGAAATAAAACCATACTGTAAAACTTTACAGTGCATCAGAATTTCAAGTATATATAAGAAAATAGCGCTTAAATAAGTCCACTTACGAATGAAATGTGATTTGTTTAAACTTTAGACTACAATCAGAGCGATTAGTACACCCGTGAGCGACGCAGGCCCGGCATTTTTTATCAAAACACTTCACGACTACACGGAATCAAACCACCAGAAGCGAATGTTTTGGGGTAGCTAACATGGCGGACCTTCTCTTGGGTCGGCTTCAAGTTTGTGACGTCATGACAACTCCTCTTATTTTTACCTCCATGGTGCAGAATTCCAGGTCTCTAATGCCGTGACACCACAGTTTCTCCAATAATATTCTGTGGTTTACAGGAACAAATGCCTTGCTCTACTCCACTAGTATGGCTTCAGTAATATAATGTGGATTCAGTAGAGAAACCAACAAATAGCTCTTTGTTTGTATCCTTTATTTTTACCTCCATGTTGAATCCATCAGGCGTGCGTATCATACTATGACGGCCCACAGGAACTATGTAAACAAAAATATACCTCTTTGTTCTGCAATGATGTTAAGCGTTAACTCTGGCGACAACGATTGACGTACAAGCCGTGTTGTTGCTGTTTTGAGTGTAAGGTTGCACGTAAACCGGATCGTTACGTAAATAAAACTAGGGAAAAGCCGTAATGTTGTTATGTAGTATGACATGTTGCAAGAATGCAATTTTCAGAAAAGTCGTGTCAATTTTCGTGTATTTTTATGCGTCCGGAGATTGTTTCCTACATTAACTCGCTCAAGTCATATGACCGCAGTTGAAAGATGACGGATATGGAAACAGAGTCTACTCCTTTACTTTTTAGGCCGCAGCAGGGTGGACCTTTACCATGGGACCCCAGAAGAAGCCGAATTGCAGGCGTTGTCGTTTTGATAACTTTGACTCTTGAACGGCTGGCATTCTATGCGCTTGTAGCAAATTTATTTGTTTTCCTAAGTCTTGGCGGGTGGTCACCGCGTGCAGCGATGACAGCTGTGCTGATGCTTGTTGGTGTTGCGCATTTTTCAGCTGTTGGTGGCGGATGGTTGGCGGATGCTCTCATTGGGAGGTACTGGGCCTTAGTAACCGGGTTAGCGTTGTATACCTTAGGTTTTTGTTTGTTGGCAACCGCCGCAGCGGGTTTGCTGTGCGTAAGGGATCCAACTAAACCACACTGCCTGTACGAGATGTATGCAATATTAATTGCAATAGGCATTGCAGCCGGGACAGTTCGAGCAAATTTTCCCTCCTTTGGAGCTGAGCAGGTAAGTGATAATCAGATGTTGCTTTGGAGAGGAACTACAGAAAGAACTATATTACAAACTACCCTTGGATGTGTCTTGAAGTTTCTTATTCACTGTAATTTTGTGTATTGTTGTAGGTCAAGTATGGGGGAACAGATTCTTTGAGGAAGTTCTTTAACTGGTATTACTGGTGTGTCAATATTGGTAGCCTTTTGGGAGTTGGTGCACTGTCTTATGTGGCACTAGATATGACCCATGGATTTCTTCGTGCCTTCATCGGCACATCTGCCTGTCTTGCTCTAGCATTGGTGCTCTTTGCTTGCGGTAGACCGTATTATTTAGTGCATCGTCCTGCTGGGTCAGTGCTCAAGAATATTCTCTGCATACTGCGTGAGGCAATTGTTGGACGTTGTCACTTACGCACTACGAGTATTCAAAGGTGAGCAACCGTATGTCTGCATCCCTTAAGTCTTATCACAGATTAACGTAGTGAATATGGTAAACTAAGTAGAGAAGTCTGAAATGTGTAAAAGAATCAAGAGATTGTAGACAGTAGGCTCTTGCTGTTATGAATGATATTAAAGATATGAAGTGTGAATTTTTTTTCAAAGATTCATGTTCCTGCAGTAGCCTTTATGAACTGTTATTTGATGTGGTGGGCATATAGAGTCCCAATTATTTCCTTCATTAGATGCTGGAGCTATCGTCCCTATTTGCAGTGATTTCATAGCACATCATTCATTATAATGTGACAAGTAGCAGTATTTTATTTACAGTAGTACTAATCGTTTGTGGAGGCTTAGTATTCAGCCATATATTTTATAGTAAAAATGTTACAATGCAATAAGTTACGACCTCTGGTAGGCTTACTTGTAGTATCATTACCTTCTTTTGATTAAGCTGTTTCATTTTTATAGTTCTCCTGTTGTTGGGAGGCGATCACAGCGTAATCTTCCCTCGCCTTCATGGCTGGACTATGCCAAAATCCGATATGGTGGAACTCATCATGATTCTGCTGTAGAAGATGTCAAGAGACTAGGAGCTATCTTGTTACTTTTTGTTTGCCTTTCTCCATACTGGCTAGTATTTTTTCAGGTGAGCATTCGCTGCACTGTTTATTTCAGTTGTATGAGTAAGCAAATCTACTTATTCTTTATGTAGTCCGATAGTGCTTTTATACCTGGATCAGAATAACAAAATGATTGACAGCTAGTTTTTTTATGGGACAGCAACCATATCAACAGCCAATTGCATCATGAGTTTGGTCACATCTTCTGTCCTCTGCACAGTTGTTATGTTGCTCTCCTCCCTCAGTTGCTGTTTAGCAGTCAGCTGTGGATGACAGTCGTGGTCTGCAACATAATTATGATTTGTTATTGTTTCTCTGTCTGGTATGTATCTTTAATAGAATGTGTGGAGCTAACTGGCAAATTGCTTTGCAGCGCCTTAACATATAACATATAAACACACTCAGTATGGAACTGCACAGCTGCCACTACTGGAGCCACATTTTGCTACTGCATAACAGTAAACTGACAACATCCCACCTTCCATGCTCAGCTGTCCATCATTCATTATTCTGATCCAGGTATAGTGGTAATCATTAAGGAACACACATGTAATTTATGTACAGTGATGTAAATAACAGAGCATTTAATTGATTTTGCCATAAGCTACATAACAGCCTGTTACATAATGTGATTACAATTTTGATTCACACCCTGTGTATACCCCCGCCCCATTCTCCCCGCTCCTTCTCAGATATCCTTGTCTGTCTTCCCCCTTTTCTCCAACTGCCAATACTGCAGTGTGATGGGGTGCACAGTTTTCATAGAGGGGAGGGGTAGCACAGAAAACTCTCTCATAGGTTCATTTATTGTTACCAGAATGAAATTAATGTTGGTTTCTGTGTCGCACACAAGAACCCAAGATTTGGGAAGGAGGAGGGGGGGGGGGGGAGGACACTAAGGAAAGTGTATAGAAGTGTAGAAGGGGAATATATTGGAGTTCTATGTACAGTCAGTGACTTTTTGCCCTGATCTCAGTGATGCATTGTAGCATAAGCTTGAAACACAGCAAAACTGTTACTGCTCTGCTGATGCTGACAAACCACAGAAATCGTTCATAGAATGGACAAGGCGCTGTTGGCTGATAGTGAAATGAACAGCTGTAATTAAGTTCGGGTTTTTCAGCATATCTCTCCCTCACATGGGTCAAGCAAACCATTGACCTCTTCTGCTGCCCTTCTTTGTATGTGTTCAGTATCCCTGTTAGCCCTGTTTAGTGATATGTAAGCAGTTTCCTTTGTAGATTGACAGTGTTTCCCCAATATTGTGCCAATGAACCCAAGTCTTACCACCTTCTTTACCTACAGCTAAGTCCATGTGATTGTTAAATTTAATATCCGTACAGACCATTACACCCAGGTACTTCTAAGAGTTGACTGATTCCATTTGTGGCTCATTGATATTGTAGTCATAGGGTGCTACAATTTTGTTGTTGTTTTGTTTTGTGAAGTATACACAATTTTACATATATGTATGTTTAAGGCAGTCTTTGTACCACTTTGAAGTTTTATCAAGATCTGACTGAATATTTGTGCAGTTGTTTTCAGTCAGCAGTTCATTGTATAAGGGGCAATCAAATGAAAATGAGGCAGATGACAAAAAAAGTATGTAAACTGTTCATTATTTTGAAAGTGATCACCGTTGCTGTTAATACATTTAGTCTACTGACAGACAAGTTAGTCAGTGCTGTCATGGAAAAATGTTTGCTTGTGCCTGCAGAGCCACCATTGCTCCCAGGTGTGCACCTCTTTGCCCAAAGTAAATCTACAAGAGGCTGATTGGAACTGTGTGGAGGTTGTGTAAGGGCTCCTTAGCAAAACTCGTGCAGCGTAGTCTTAACAACCTGCCAACACAATGCCCACCCACACGCTGCCAAGGTTGATTAGACTGGGAAGCGCTTATACATCCTTCATATAGCCCCAATCTCTTAATGTTCCAGCGTAAAGTCAAATGCTGGCACACCAGTCGGGAACATTAGAGCAGAGAGGGCCATGAAAGATCCAGCCAATTGCATGCGTACTGAGCTCTCTCTAGGATGATAATGTGATGCCAGTGCCCTCTATGTGAAGAGAACATAAGCGCTGCACCTGACTGGCCGCCCAGTTCTACAGCAGCAAGTTCAAGAATAACATCGAGACTAGTCATTTCACTTCTACTGTGTAGCATTGTCTGTCCTGAAGGGATTTATTATTTTGTCCATTGCCCTTCACTATGGACACATCTGTTTAACATAAAGTTAAGTGTTGTAATCATTTCCTTTTGTAATGAAACTCTTTAATATGATTTGCTTGAATTGTTGTCTAGTGGTCCGAGAAGCAGGTTTCCTAGATACCCCATTTTTGACAACTAGGTAGAATACAGCACTCCCCATGTGATTTCCATGTTATTGGAGTCTTGAAGAAAGAAATTCGTGTCCGTCAATATACTTTGGATTAAGGATATAAGCACAGTTCCACAAACATTTTTCCGTGAAGTTATTGACCATCTTGTCCATTGTGGGATAAATGCATTAATGGCTATGACAATTACTCTTGAAATAATATACAATTTACTTAACTTCTTTCTAGCAGTCGCATTTTCATTTGCCTGCTCCTTATAGATAACTTCACTATTTGAAAATAAAAAAATCTGAAGTTACTATTAATATCGTCGGCAAGATCATTAATGTATGACATGAACAGCAAGGATCCCAACACATTTCCCTGGGGCACACATGAAGTTAATTCCACATCTATTGATGACTCTCCATCCAAAATAACACACAGCTTGTCACTGCCAATGAAACTTCAGTCTAGTCACAAATTTCATTTGATACCCTCAGACTTCAAGAAAAATATAATAATTCCAATCTCAAAGAAAGTAGGTGTGAAAATTACCAAACTATCAGTTTAATAGGTCACGGATTCAAAATACTAGCACTAATTCTTTACAGACGAATGGAAAAACTGGTAGAAGCCAACCTTGGGGAAGATCAGTTAGTATTCTGAAGAAATGTTGGAACACGTAAAGCAATACTGACCATACGAATTATCTTAGAAGAAAGATTAAGGAAACAAACTAGCATTTCTAGACTTAGAGAAAGCTTCTGACAGTGTTGGCTGGAATACTCTTTTTCAAATTCTAAAGGTTTGCAGGGGTAAAATACAGGGAGTGAAAGGCTATTTACAATTTGTACAGAAACCAGATATAAGAGTCCAGGGGCATGTAAGAGAAGCAGTGGTTGGGAAGGTAGTGAGACAGGGTTGTAGCCTATCCCTGATGTTATTCAATCTGTATATTGAGCAAGTGGTAAAGGAAACAAAAGAAAAAATTGGTGTAGGAATTAAAATCCATGGAGAAGAAATAAAAACTTTGTGGTTTGCCAATGACATTGTAATTCTGCTGGAGACAGCAAAAGACCTGCAAGAGCAGTTAAATGGCATGGACAGTGTCTTGGAAGGAGGATATAAGATGAACATCAATGAAAGCAAAACGAGGATAATGGAATGTAGTCGAATTAAATTGGGTGATGCTGAGTGAATTAGATTAGGAAATGAGACAGTTAAAATAGTAAAGGAGTTTTGCTATTTGGAAAGCAAAATGACTGATGATGGTCGAAGTAGAGAGGATATAAAATGTAGACTGGCAATGGCTAGGAAAGCGTTTCTGAAGAAGAGAAATTTGTTAACATTGAGTATAGATTTAAGTGTCAGGAAGTCTTTTCTTAAAGTATTTGTATGGAGTGTAGCCATGTATGGAAGTGAAACATGGACGATAAACAGTTTAGACAAGAAGAGAATAAAAGCTTTCGAAATGTGGTGCTACATAAGAATGCTGAAGATTAGATGGGTAGATCACATAACTAATGAGGAGGTACTGAACAGAATTGGGGAGAAGAGGAATTTGTGGCACAACTTGACTAGAAGAAGGGATTGGTTGGTAGGGCATGTTCTCAGGCATCAAAGGATCACCAGTTTAGTATTGGATGGCAGTGTGGAGAGTAAAAATCATAGAAGCAGACCAAGAGATGAATACGCTAAGCAGATTCAGAAGGATGGAGGTTGCAGTGGTTACTTGGAGATGAAGAAACTTGCACAGCATAGAATAGCATGGTGAACTGCATCAAACCAGTCTCTGGACTGAAGACCACAGCAACAACCCCGTACAATCACACATTTGATAATAAATGTAGGTGTGGTTGTGGTGTCACCGCCAGACACCACACTTGCTAGGTGGTAGCCTTTAAATCGGCCGCGGTCCGTTAGTATACGACGGACCCGCGTGTCACCACTATCAGTGATTGCAGACCGAGCGCCGCCACACGGCAGGTCTAGAGAGACTTCCTAGCACTCCCCCAGTTGTACAGCCGACTTTGCTAGCGATGGTTCACTGACAAATTACGTTCTCATTTGCCGAGACGATAGTTAGCATAGCCTTCAGCTACGTCATTTGCTACGACCTAGCAAGGCGCCATTATCATTTGCTATTTATCTTGTGATGCATGTACCGTCAGACCGATGTTCGCCAATTATGGATTAAAGTTAAGTATTGCAGAAGCTACGTACCTTTTTTGTTAGTCTCTATTCCTTTAACTGTTCCAGATCTCATGCCAGCCGGCGTGAGCTTAAACGTGTGCCTTTCGGCTTCCTCTCCTAGTGGCTTGGCTGTCTTGCCAAGTCACAACAGTGGTAATGAGTTCAATGATTTCCAGAAGTCAAGAAATACTGCAACTGTGTGACAATCTTCATCAAGTCTTTCAGAACGTTATTTGAGAAAAGTGCAAGTGGAACTTCACATGGTTGATATTTTTGGAATCCACACTGTTTTGCATGGAAGAAGTCAATCTATTTCAGATACATAATTAGATTTGATTTGAGAATATGTTCTAAAATTTGTTGACAAATGGATTTCAAGGCTATTGGAGGGCACATATTTCTTGAAATTTTTCTCAGTGGATAGAATATTCTATCATCTTTTGAGTGTGCATCTGACATGCTATTATTTCTTCTTTGGTTCATGCTAGGTGGTCTAGAGGTTCCTGCGTGATCATCACAGATTTTGCTGAAATTTTATGTGAACAGTTGCGTATGTTTCCAGTAAACATTGGTAAAGTTTCACAGTCACTAATTCAATACTTCTGGAGATATAGTTATTTGTTTGACCCTGTAGCACAGCTGCCAACAGTGCGCCCATAAGTTTTCGGCAAGTTTGATACATATATATCTCCAGCAGTATTCTCTTGAAAGAAACAAAACTGGGCCATCTTGTGCAATGTTTTGCACTCTCATAAGTGAAATAATAATAAAAAAACTCTGAGGAATTTCAGTGTGGATCATTTGAAACAAAATCAGTAGGGAAAAATATATGTTAAAGAAAAAAATATGAAGTTTAGCTTTCTATATATATTTGGAAGTAAATGTGGGAGAAACCTGATATATTGGACATGTAAATTTACCACTACAGGGTCTTAGAATACAAAATTTCATTCTCCTACTGCTTTCCAGTAGTTTACAAATTGAGGGCAAAGAAAAGCATTTTTTGCTGGTTTTGGCCCACTTTTGCAAGAAAGTCTCCTGGACGCTCTTCTAAACCATTTTCATTAGCAAGACTACGTTCCAAACCACTTAAAGCCTAGATTTGGTTTTGCAATGTAAGCATATAATGCCCTAAAAAACAGTGGCGAGGTGGAGGTGTATTGAAAATGGGCCCATATTCTGCTGGTTGGTTGGTTGGTTTGGGGAAGGAGATCAGACAGTGTGGTCATCAGTCTCATCGGATTAGGGAAGGATGGGGAAGGAAGTCGGCCGTGCCCTTTCAGAGGAACCATCCCGACATTTGCCTGGATTGATTTAGGGAAATCACGGAAAACCTAAATCAGGATGGCCGGACGCGGGATTGAACCGTCATCCTTCCAAATGGGAGTCCAGTGTCTAACCACTGCGCCACCTCGCTCGGTCCATATTCTGCTGGCACTCAAATTAAATTTGACATCTTTTAGTAATTTCCATAATTTTTTAGTACTTTATGGCAAAGGGAATATCAAAAGCTTTGATGACTAGGAAGTGAGATAAAGTCCGAATAACTTGAAACTCTTCATAAAAGGCATGTCTTTTCCACAGTTTATCATAACAAATTTCAGGCTGTTTTTCTGCTACAACTACAGAACCAAATTAGTTACAAACTTCCCAGTTTAACTGTGAATTACCAAGGTAGTGGAGATCGTGGTAGTAAAACTGTTGCAGAACAGCTGCAGCACATCATATAAATAGCCTTCAGGTTTTACACCATTGTCACATTGTGGAAATTTTGATGAATTTCGTACCAGTCTTCATGACAGTTTTTGGAACGCTTTTGTGTTATAGAGAATTATTAGAACATATTTTCACTGTGTAATGCTATTGATGTGCTGGTTAAATTGCTGTTTAAGGTCTGGTGTATTGAGTGTTAGCATTGTTTGAGGTTTGTGTGCAACGTTAGTGTACTGATGAAAAATTGTATTAATGTGTTGCTATAGTCCTTGGTGGCTTAACTGCTGCTGGTTCATTTTAAAGTGAGAAAACTAGAATTCCCATCACATTAGCGGCCACATTCGATAGCTGTGCAATAGCAGCTGTGGGTGGGTTTCTTTCCACACATTGCCAAGCCTGATAAGAGTTTCTTTACACAGGATCTATAAGTATCAGAGACCAAAGCTAGAAGAGGTCTTTTTAAGGTTCTTAAGCTTATCTTTTACATCAGTCCTCTTAATTGTTTTACAGGTTTCATTAATTTGCTGTAGAATATCATGAGGACAAATATATTGCTGGCCAGATGATGTCACTGATGGGATTATTTGCAAATAAATTTTGAAAAGCAAAACTAAAAAAACTACATTTTTGAAATATGATTATCTCAGATTATTAGAGCCACAAAAGAAGAGAGAACTATTTTTTATATTGGATTCTTTATTCCTTTTCATTTTCTATAAAAGGAATTTTGTACAGCTGAGTGGTGTAGAGATGTCTAAAAAACAAAATTGCCAACTTATTTGCAGTTTTTCTGGCTCAAGCTCATTTTCTAGTCATCAGAACTTTTGATACTGTCTTCCACAAACAGTACTCAACAATTGTAGTACACGATAAAAAGAGTCAGATTTAATTTGAGTATATGGCCCCAGTTTCAATGCACCTCCACCTATATTACGATACACTCGCACTGCAAAACCAAATCCTGATTTTAGATACTTTAGAACTTGGGCTTTCTAATGAAAATGTTTAAAAGAGTTTGCAGAAGACTCTTTTTTCATAAAAGTGGGCATTTTTATAAACATCGTCAGGTTTGTCCTCAGTTTGCAAACCACTGTAAAGCAGTAAGGGAATGAAATTTTAAATTCTAAGATCTTGTATTAGTAAGTTGTTATGTGCAAAGTTTCAGGTTTATTCTGAAATTACTTCTGGAGATACAGAAAGCTAAACTTCACATTTTTTCAAGTACCTATTTTTTCTGTCAACTTTGCTTCAATTTATCAATATGAAAATTTCTCAGAAAATCTTTTTTTAATGTTTTGCTCACGAGAGTGCAAAAAGCCGTGCATGGTGGCATTGTTTTGTTTCTTCCAAGAAAATATTTCTGGAGATATTATATCTCGAAGTTACCGAAAGATTATGGCTGTAATGGTGGTAGCTGTGCTGTATGGCCAAACAAATGACTTATCTCCAGTAGTATTGAATTAGTGATATTGAAAGTTTACTAATGTTTATTGGGAACATGTGTGGATGTTCACACAAAATTTCAGCAGAATCGGTGAAAGGCAGGTGAGAACTTTTTCCGAAATAAAAAAAATTTGACATGGAAAGGCCCTCTTCTGATGTTTCAACTTTTCAGCTGTTAGTTAGACAGCCATATTCAAGGTGAGTTGGTAACACAGTTAAAATCACTTGACACAAGACTGTGGAGTAAATGTATGTTTGCTTCTCTTACATTTGCAGCAATGTTAGAATTAACCTCCTGTAATACTCCTTGATTTCCCTTTGTAAAGGGACATTTGAAAAGGGAGTTCAGCATTTGTCCTTTTGGTTTGTTACCCTCAATTTATATTCTGGTGTCATCCATGAGTTTCTGGACACGAACTTTGGTGCCATTACCAGCCTTTGGTATGACCAAAATTTCTTGTGTTTCTGTGAGAGATCTTTCAGCGATATTCTGCCATTGGCATGTACCAACATGTCTTGCACCTCCTGGGTCCAGGCAACCTTTTCATTTTTTATGGTGTCTTATGGCAATTTTCCCATTCTTGTAGGGGAACTCTGTGCATTGTGACATTGTGAAGAGAGGTGCGTGCATCGAGCAGTTGCTTCTGTATCACAAAGTGCTGTGCTGGCAGGGGGGAGGGGTTGTCTGTATGGCATGCCTGCTCACTGATTGTTGTTGGCCAGCGTTGAAGTGGTGAGTGATTTACTGCACTTGACCTGGTATATATGTTGTTGCGATCCACAATAATTGACAGTGACCACTGCCATTTGCACAAGTGTTACCCGCGAGATATTAGTCTGGTGGTGGTGATTCCCCCCGGTTACAGATACACCCTTGACATGGTGGCACATGAAAAGACCAGTACCTGGATGATTTTGGAAATGGAATGTTCCATGCATCTCACACCTACATCGTTTGTTATTGTTGTGGTCTTCAGTCCTGAGACTGGTTTGATGCAGCTCTCCATGCTACTCTATCCTGTGCAAGCTTCTTCATCTCCCAGTACTTACTGCAACCTACATCCTTCTGAAACTGCTTAGTGTATTCATCTCTTGGTCTCCCTCTACGATTTTTACCCTCCATGCTGCCCTCCAGTGCTAAATTTGTGGTCCATTGATGCCTCAGAACATGTCCTACCAACCAGTCCCTTTTTCTTGTCAACTTGTGCCACAAACTCCTCTTCAATTCTATTCAGTACCTCCTCATTAGTTATGTGATCTACCCATCTAATCTTCAGCATTCTTCTGTAGCACCACATTTCGAAAGCTTCTATTCTCTTCTTGTCCAAACTGTTTATGGTCCATGTTTCACTTCCATACATGGCTACACTCCATACAAATACTTTCAGAAACGACTTCCTGACATTTAAATCAATACTCGATGTTAACAAATTTCTCTTCTTCAGAAACGCTTTCCTTGCCATTGCCTCTCTACTTCGACCATCTTCAGTTATTTTGCTCCTCAAATAGCAAAACTCCTTTACTACTTTAAATGTCTCATTTCCTAATCTAATACCCTTAGCATCACACGACTTAATTCGACTACATTCCATTATCCTCGTTTCGCTTTTGTTGATGTTCATCTTATATCCTCCTTTCAAGACACTGTCCATTCCGTCCAACTGCTCTTGCAAGTCCTTTGCTGTCTCTGACAGAATTACAATGTCATTGGCGAACCTCAAAGTTTTTGTTTCTTCTCCATGGATTTTAATACCTACTCCGAACTTTTCTTTTGTTTCCTTTATTGCTTGCTCAATATACAGATTGAATAACATCGGGGAGAGGCTACAACCCTGTCTCACTCCCTTCCCAACCGCTGCTTCCCTTTCATTCCCCTGGACTCTTATAACTGCCATCTGGTTTCTGTACAAATTATAAATAGTCTTTCGCTCCCTGTATTTTACCCCTGCCACCTTTAGAATTTGAAAGAGAGTATTCCAGTCAACATTGTCAGAAGCTTTCTCTAAGTCTACAAATGCTACAAACGTAGGTTTGCCTTTCCTTAATCTATTTTCTGAGATAAGTTGTATGGTCAGTATTGCCTCACGTGTTCCAACATTTCTATGGAATCCAAACTGATTTTTGCCGAGGTCGGCTTTTATCAGTTTTTCCATTTGTCTGTAAAGAATTCACACTAGTATTTTGCGGCTGTGACTTATTAAACTGATAGTTCGGTAATTTTCACATCTGTCAACACCTGCTTTCTTTGGGATTGGAATTATTATATTCTTCTTGAAGTCTGGGGGTATTTCGCCTGTCTCATACAGTGTGCTCACCAGAGGCTAGAGTTTTGTCAGGACTGGCTCTCCCAAGACCGTCAGTATTTCCAATGGAATATTGTCTACTCCCGTGGCCTTGTTTCGACTCAGGTCTTTCAGTGCTCTGTCAAACTCTTCATGCAGTATTGTATCTCCCATTTCATCTTCATCTACATCCTCTTCCATTTCCATAAAATTGTCCTCAAGTACATTGCCCTTGTATAGACCCTCTGTATACTCCTTCCACCTTTCTGCTTTCCCTTCTTTGCTTAGAACTGGGTTTCCATCTGAACTCTTGATATTCATACAAGTGGCTCTTTTTTCTCCAAAGGGCTCTTTAATTTTCCTGTAGGCAGTATCTACAGGGTGTTTAAAAAATGACCGGTATATTTGAAACGGCAATAAAAACTAAACGAGCAGCGATAGAAATACACCGTTTGTTGCAATATGCTTGGGACAACAGTACATTTTCAGGCGGACAAACTTTCGAAATTACAGTAGTTACAATTTTCAACAACAGATGGTGCTGCAAGTGATGTGAAAGATATAGAAGACAACGCAGTCTGTGGGTGCGCCATTCTGTACGTCGTCTTTCTGCTGTAAGCATGTGCTGTTCACAACGTGCAAGTGTGCTGTAGACAACATGGTTTATTCCTTAGAACAGAGGATTTTTCTGGTGTTGGAATTCCACCGCCTAGAACACAGTGTTGTTGCAACAAGACGAAATTTTCAACAGAGGTTTAATGTAACCAAAGGACCGAAAAGCGATACAATAAAGGATCTGTTTGAAAAATTTCAACGGACTGGGAACGTGACGGATGAACGTGCTGGAAAGGTAGGGCAACCGCGTACGGCAACCACAGAGGGCAACGCGCAGCTAGTGCAGCAGGTGATCCAACAGCGGCCTCGGGTTTCCATTCGCCATGTTGCAGCTGTGGTCCAAATGACGCCAATGTCCACGTATCGTCCCATGCGCCAGAGTTTACACCTCTATCCATAACAAAATTCAAACGCGGCAACCCCTCAGCGCCGCTACCATTGCTGCACGAGAGACATTCGCTAACGATATAGTGCACAGGATTGATGACGGCGATATGCATGTGGGCAGCATTTGGTTTACTGACGAAGCTTATTGTTACCTGGACGGCTTCGTCAATAAACAGAACTGGCGCATATGGGGAACCGAAAAGCCCCATGTTGCAGTCCCATCGTGCCTGCATCCTCAAAAAGTACTGGTCTGGGCCGCCATTTCTTCCAAAGGAAGCATTGGCCCATTTTTCAGATCCGAAATGATTACTGCATCACGCTATCTGGACATTCTTCGTGAATTTGTGGTGGTAGAAACTGCCTTAGACGACACTGCGAACACCTCGTGGTTTATGCAGGATGGTGCCCGGCCACATCGCACGGCCGACGTCTTTAATTTTCTGAATGAATACACTCCTGGAAATTGAAATAAGAACACCGTGAATTCATTGTCCCAGGAAGGGGAAACTTTATTGACACATTCCTGGGGTCAGATACATCACATGATCACACTGACAGAACCACAGGCACATAGACACAGGCAACAGAGCATGCACAATGTCGGCACTAGTACAGTGTATATCCACCTTTCGCAGCAATGCAGGCTGCTATTCTCCCATGGAGACGATCGTAGAGATGCTGGATGTAGTCCTGTGGAACGGCTTGCCTTGCCATTTCCACCTGGCGCCTCAGTTGGACCAGCGTTCGTGCTGGACGTGCAGACCGCGTGAGACGACGCTTCATCCAGTCCCAAACATGCCCAATGGGGGACAGATCCGGAGATCTTGCTGGCCAGGGTAGTTGACTTACACCTTCTAGAGCACGTTGGGTGGCACGGGATACATGCGGACGTGCATTGTCCTGTTGGAACAGCAAGTTCCCTTGCCGGTCTAGGAATGGTAGAACGATGGGTTCGATGACGGTTTGGATGTACCGTGCACTATTCAGTGTCCCCTCGACGATCACCAGTGGTGTACGGCCAGTGTAGGAGATCGCTCCCCACACCATGATGCCGGGTGTTGGCCCTGTGTGCCTCGGTCGTATGCAGTCCTGATTGTGGCGCTCACCTGCACGGCGCCAAACACGCATACGACCATCATTGGCACCAAGGCAGAAGCGACTCTCATCGCTGAAGACGACACGTCTCCATTCGTCCCTCCATTCACGCCTGTCGCGACACCACTGGAGGCGGGCTGCACGATGTTGGGGCATGAGCGGAAGACGGCCTAACGGTGTGCGAGACCGTAGCCCAGCTTCATGGAGACGGTTGCGAATGGTCCTCGCCGATACCCCAGGAGCAACAGTGTCCCTAATTTGCTGGGAAGTGGCGGTGCGGTCCCCTACGGCACTGCGTAGGATCCTACGGTCTTGGCGTGCATCCGTGCGTCACTGCGGTCCGGTCCCAGGTCGACGGGCACGTGCACCTTCCGCCGACCACTGGCGACAACATCGATGTACTGTGGAGACCTCACGCCCCACGTGTTGAGCAATTCGGCGGTACGTCCACCCGGCCTCCCGCATGCCCACTATACGCCCTCGCTCAAAGTCCGTCAACTGCACATACGGTTCACGTCCACACTGTCGCGGCATGCTAGCAATGTTAAAGACTGCGATGGAGCTCCGTATGCCACGGCAAACTGGCTGACACTGACGGCAGTGGTGCACAAATGCTGCGCAGCTAGCGCCATTCGACGGCCAACACTGCGCTTCCTGGTGTGTCCGCTGTGCCGTGCGTGTGATCATTGCTTGTACAGCCCTCTCGCAGTGTCCGGAGCAAGTATGGTGGGTCTGACACACCGGTGTCAATGTGTTCTTTTTTCCATTTCCAGGAGTGTATTTCGATGATCGTGTGATTGCTTTGGGCTATCCGAAACATACAGGAGGCGGCGTGGATTGGCCTCCCTATTTGCCAGACGTGGACCCCTGTGACTTCTTTCTGTGGGGACACTTGAAAGACCAGGTGTACCGCCAGAATCCAGAAACAATTGAACAGCTGAAGCAGTACATCTCATCTGCATGTGAAGCCATTCCGCCAGACACGTTGTCAAAGGTTTCGGGTAATTTCATTCAGAGACTATGCCATATTATTGCTACGCATGGTGGATATGTGGAAAATATCGTACTATAGAGTTTCCCAAACCGCAGCGCCATCTGTTGTTGAAAATTGTAACTACTGTAATTTTGAAAGTTTGTCTGCCTGAAAATGTACTGTTGTCCCAAGCATATTGCAACAAACGGTGTATTTCTATCGCTGCTCGTTTAGTTTTTATTGCCGTTTCAAATATACCAGTCATTTTTGAAACACCCTGTATCTTACCCCTAGTGAGATAAGCCTTTACATCCTTACATTTGTCCTCTAGCCATCCCTGCTTAGCCATTTTGCACTTCCTGTCGATCTCATTTTTGAGACGTTTGTATTCGTTTTTGCCTGTTTCATTTACTGCATTTTTATATTTTCTCCTTTCATCAATTAAATTCAATATTTCTTCTGTTACCCAAGGATTTCTACTAGCCCTCATCTTTTTACCTACTTGATCTTCTGCTGCCTTCACTACTTCATCCCTCAGAGCTACCCATTCTTCTTCTACTGTATTTATTTCCCCCATTCCTGTGAATTGTTCCCTTATGCTCTCTCTGAGACACTCTACAACCTCTGGTTTAGTCAGTTTATCCAGGCCCCACCTCCTTAAATTCCCACCTTTTGCAGTTTCTTCACTTTTAATCTACAGTTCATAACCAATAGATTGTGGTCAGAGTCCACATATGCCCCTGGAAATGTCTTACAATTTAAAACCTGGTTCCTAAATCTCTGTCTCACCATTATGTAATCTATCTGAAACCTTTTAGTATCTCCAGGATTCTTCCATGTATACAACCTTCTTTTATGATTCTTGAACCAAGTGTTAGCTATGATTAAGTTATGCTCTGTTTAAAATTCTACCAGACGGCTTCCTCTTTCATTTCTTATCCCCAATCCATATTCACCTACAATGTGTCCTTCTCTCCCTTTTCCTACTCTCGAATTCCAGTCAACCATGACTATTAAATTTTCATCTCCCTTCACTACCTGAATAATTTCTTTTATCTCATCATCATGCAGAGCTAGTTGGCATATAAACTTGTGCTACTGTAATAGGTATGGGCTTCGTGTCTATCTTGGCCACAATAATGTGTTCACTCAGCTGTTTGTAGTAGCTTACCCACACTCCTATTTATTTATTCATTATTAAACCTACTCCTGCATTACCCCCATTTGATTTTGTATTTATAACCCTGTATTCACCTGACCAAAAGTCTTGTTCCTCCTGCCACTGAACTTCACTAATTCCCACTATATCTAACTTTAACCTATCCATTTCCCTTTTTAAATTTTCTAACCTACCTGCCCGATTAAGGGATCTGACATTCCACACTCTGATCCGTAGAACGCCAGTTTTCTTTCTCCTGATAATGACGTCCTCTTGAGTAGTCCCCACACGGAGATCTGAATGGGGGACTATTTTACCTCTGGAATACTTTACCCAAGAGGACGCCATCATCATTTAACCATACAGTAGAGCTGCATGCCCTCAGGAAAAATTACGGCTGTAGTTTCCCCTTGCTTTCAGCCGTTTGCAGTACCAGAACAGTAAGGCCATTTTGGTTAGTGTTACAGGGCAAGATCAGTCAATCATCCAGACTGTTGCCCCTGCAACTACTGAAAAGGCTGCTGCCCCTCTTCAGGAACCACACGTTTGTCTGGCCTCTCAACAGATATCCCGCCATTGTGGTTGCACCTACGGTACGGATATCTGTATCGCTGAGGCACGCAAGCCTCCCCACCAACAGCAAGATCCCTGGTTCATGGGAGGGGGACCTACAACCCAACCACATCCAAAAAGCACCGAATTGTCCGTTACAGGGTCTGGTGGTAACCCAGTCATGTGATAGGCCAAATTATTCTGTATGGCAACATGAATACTATTTCTCCAACATAATGGTGATCACTAATTCAGTTGCTCATAAGTGCGGATATAAGCAGTTTGAGGAACAGAGGAAAATATTGATCTTGATGATGGCGATAGGGGGGGGAGGGGGGGGGGGAGCAAGAAATGGGACTGAAATCAGAGACATATGACTAGAAAGTGGACAGAGAGAAATTAAATACTAGGACTGGTAGGAATTGAAACTGGGATGGTGATGGAACTCAAATATACTTTTGGAGTGACAATGATCAGTTGTACAGCTCAGAGAAATGATGTTGGCCTGGGAGAAGGTGTGCTTGTATTAACACGATTCACGTTGTCCGTCGCACTTCACATAGTGTAGACCGGGAACTGTCTGCTAGGCATGCCCGATGTAAAACTGACTGGGCACGGCCCGTGCTGCCTGAGTTGTTGTTTGCTGGCAGAGGGCGCGGACGAATTCTCACGTGCCCTCTGGTGGACAGGACTTTAATTGCAGCAACTACCGTCCGTGACATGCTGTGCTGATGTGCGCCTCCCGCGATCTTTCTGGTGGCTACTGCACTCCTCCTCCTTCGGGGGGTGAAGCCACTGTGATCCACTGCGTCGGAAGGTGGAACGTCATGCAGTAGCGATGACCTCCACGTCTATTTGAATGCTGGAGTCGGGGGGATCTGCCAACCCTCGAGCCGGAACCTTCGAATACAGTTGGAAGTGACCCACACGAAGAGGCCCGCGACGTCCCACCAACGGAGTCCGGGACATAACGGGCGACAAGCTGTCAAACTCCTGATCCCGTTCCACCTTGGGAGGGGCAAGACCCAGTGACAGGGACGATGGGGAAGGCACGACCACAGGTGAACCAGCCTCCTGAGAAACCGGGTCTGCGAGGGGGGCCAGCTTTTGTCGGGGCATCCCTAACGACAGCGATGCCGGTGCTGGAGCTCCTGGAGGCCGCCAAGGCTGAGAACCATCGCAGTGTGGCAGAGTCACAGGTGGGAGGGGCGGTAGCGTCCCCTGAGAAAACAACACGGGTACCGGCAGTGGGGAAGCCGGCACCTGAGGGGTGGGAGGGTGGCTGCCCAAATGTGGACGTAGCTGATTTTGGTGATGACGTACCTTCCAGTTCCCCGCCTGCAAGGTATAGAGCCGGTGGCCATTGCGGCACAGGACCACCGCCGGTATCCAACGTGGATTGCGACCAAACCAACATGCCCAGACCGACATACTCGGTGGAAAGCTGGGTAACCCGTTTTGTGAAGACTGGCGAGGACCAGGCCAGAGGAGGTGCAGCAGAGTCCTTGGTTGGCGCCCGTGGAGGAGCTCTGCGGGGCTACGTTCTCCCATTGGTGTGGTCCAGTATGCCGTCAAGAAAAACGTCAACGCCTCATCTGCGTCTTAAATGACCGCACCGTGCGCTCGGCTTCCCCATTCGATTGTGGATGAAAGGGGAGAGAGCAAAGGTGCCGAATACCGAAGCGCCTACAAAACTCGTGGAAGGTCTGCGAAATAAACTGAGGTCCATTGTCCGATACCAGGGTGACTGGCAGATCTTCCACAGAAAAGATTTTTGCGAGTGCTTGGATTGCAACTTCTGAAGTGGTTGAGGGGCAACGAACCATATATGGGAATCGGGAATAAGCATCAATGACAATGAGCCAAAAGCCAATGAGAAACGGGCCCGCAAAATCTATGTGAACACGTTCCCATGCCTGGGTTGCAGGCGGCCATGAAGACAACACTGACCTGGGAGATGCCTGTTGGCTCGCACACTGGGAACAGGCGGCCACCAAGTGCTCAATTTCTCTGTCAATACCCGGCCAGTACACATGTCTGCGAGCCAAGGTTTTAGTACGGGAAACACCCCAGTGCCCCTCATGTCTAACGTGAGGACCTCCATTCGCAAACTTGCTGGAACAACCATGCGAGGAACTGTATCATCGGTAGCCAGAAGGCGAACTCCTTCCAAGACTGGGAGGTGGTCTCGTAGAACAAAATAATTACAAAGAGGGTCCGAGGCCCGGCCTGGAGGTCAGGACGACCACCCCTGCTGAACGAGGCAAACTACTTGCCAGAGAGCTGGATCAGCTGCCGTTTCCCTGGCGACTCTAGAACTAGTGATCGGGAAGCCATCAACCGCTTGGCGGGACGCCACATCCAAATGAAAACAAATAATCTCCTCCCGATCGAACTTAGGATCTGGGCCCACCGGAAGATGAGAAAGAGCGTTGGCGTTGGCATGCTGTCCGGTAGGGCGAAAATGAATGTCATAATGGTACTTAGAGAGGAACAAGGCCCAGCGCTGCAGTCTGAGGGCCGCCCTATCCGGAAACTGAGAGGCGGGGCCAAATAACGATATTAATGGCTTATGGTCAGTGATTAACTGAAACTTCATGCCATACAAGAAAGGGTGAAACTTGGTAACAGTGTAGACAATGGCCAAAGCCTCTTTTTTCCACCTAGGAGTAATGGGCCTGCGCAGGACTAAGAGTTTTAGGTGCAAACGCCAGTGGCTGCTCGGAGCCATGCCAGTTGCGATGGGCCAGGACCGCCCCCACCCCATACTGCGAAGCATCTGTAGCCAGGACCAACAGCTTATTGGAGTCAAAAGTAGCCAAACAAGGTGCTGACGTGAGGAGGCCCTTCAACGAGGTGAACGCTCGCTCGCATGCAGGTGACCAATCAAAAGGAACACCCTTGCGCAGAGGGCAGTACAGGGGGCGGGCTATGGTGGAAGCCCTGGGAATGAACCGGTGGTAATAGGCAATCTTGCCTAAAAAAGCTTGTAACTCCTTCAGCGAAGCGGGCCGCGGAAGGTCGACGATACCTTGGACCACTAGGTGGCTGGACGCCGTGGCGAGAGATGGTGTAGCCCACATACTCAATGGACGGTTGGAAGAAGTTCAACTTACATAGGTTGCAACGCAGGCCCACGGACCTGAATTTGAGAAAGAGGGTTCGAAGGTTGTGCAAGTGTTCCTTCATGCTGTGGCCTGTGACAATTATGTCGGAGAACAATTCATCAGAACGAGGCAAGGAGTAGGTGTCCACCACCAATTGGGAATTAATGGTGGCCTTGAAATCGCCACAAAGACGTAATTTCCCCGAGGGTTTCCTGACAATAACGAGGGGCGAAGCCCACTCACTAGAAGAAATGGGAAGAACGACCTCGAGGGCTGTCAGCCGGTCTAGCTCTGCTTTTACCTGAGGGTGGAGAGCCAAGGGGATCTGCCTCGTGCATAGAAAATGTGGGCGAGCTGATGCCTTCAACGTTAAGTGAGCTTCAAAGTCTGAAACACGCCCCAGGCCCTCCTCAAAATATCCTTAAAGTCAGAGGTCAAAGATTCCAATGACTGATAGGAAACGTCTTCGGAGACCAACTGTATGGTGTCTGCGATAGAAAAACCGAAAGCTTGAAATGCATCCAATCCAAAAAGATTAGCGGAGCTCGCATCACTGACAACAATGAAAGTAAGAGGCCGAGTGACTGATTTGTAAGTAACGTCGGTAGTGAATTGACCCAGTAGGGGAATGAACTGTTCACCATAACCGTGGAGGCACCGGTAAACTGGCGCCAATGGGGGCGACCCAAGGTTGGAGTAAGTTTGTGCATTCAACAAGAAAACTCTCGTGCCCGTATCTACTTGCAGTTGTAATCGGCGCGACCGAACCAACACCTCGATAAAGAGAGTGTGTGCCGATGCATCGGGAGCCTGGCCCGATGAAACTTCCTGAATGTCAACATCCGTGTCCTCTGTACCTGCTTCCTTCAATTCTTTTGAGGCTGAGTGGCAAACTTTACCAATGTGTCCTTTTTTATTACATTTGCGACAAATGGCCCAACGCTGGGGGCACTCTGACCGATCATGATGTATATAGCACGACGCACAGGACGGTAACAGGGGTCGGCGGCCGGAACTCTGCTTACACGCTGTGCGGGAGCGGCCGTAACGGCCGGATTGTACCGCTCGCACGTCATCCACCCCGGACACAGTGGACACGGCCGCGCCATCCTGAACCGCTGCAATGTCGCACCACGCTTGCAACTGTTGACCTGCGGCGTGAGAGACTTCATACGATTGAGCAATGGACAGGACTTCCTCAAGGGAAGGGTCTTCAAACTGCAGGGCCCATTGCCGGACCTCCCTATCAGGGGCTGAACGAACAATGACGTCTCACACCATAATGTGGGCATACGACTCTCGCGACTGCTCTGTGACAAAATAACACTTGCGACTAAGACCGTGCAGGGTAGTGGCCCACGCCCAGTAACACTGATGGGGCTGTTTCTTGCATTGATAGAACTTACCCTAGCCGCCACAACATGCGTGCGACGGCGATAATATGAAGACAGCAATGAACACAATGCGTCGAAAGACAAGGACGAGGGTTCCTGCAATGGCGCTAGCTGCCACAAAACTTGATACAGCAAGGGAGATTTCCAAGACAAGAAAAGAGCACGACATACCTCCGCATCGGCAACATGAAATGCCTGGAAATGCTGCCGAAGGCGATGTTCATATGCGTCCCAATCCTCCACCATCTCGTCATACAGCGGAAAGGGAGGAGGGAATGGCGCTGGAGCAGACTGTGTGGAGAGCAACGCCTGAAGTGCTTGTTTCACGGTTGCCATGAGCTCCGCTGCTCAACCAAAACCCGCACTAAATCCTCCATGCCGTGGATAAGCTGCGAAACCGGAACGACGACACAACACGCGAAAGAACGACCCTACTCATCACCAATTGTGTATTAACATGATTCATCTTGTCCGTCACACTTCACATCGTGTAGACCAGGAACTGTCTGCTAGGCATGCTTGATGTAAAACTGACTGGGCACGGCCTGTGCTGCCTGAGTTGTTGTTGTTCCGCCGGCAGAGGGCACGGCAAAATTCTCGCGTGCCCTCTGGTGGACAGGACTTTACTTGTGGCAACTACTGTCCGTGACACGCCGTGCTGATGTGCGCCTCCCGCGATCTTCCTGGTGGCTACTGCAGTGCTCATCAAAATTTTATGTCCTACAGTGTAACTTTGTCTATTATTAGCCATGTTCAGATTTGAAGTAGTCATCCTTATCCCTCCCAAGTAGCAGTTCCACCTCCTTGTGAGCCCATTTGAGTATCCTAATTTATTTAAAGGTTGTTGAGCGAGACAGCAACCTGTCGGAAATACTTTTAAAAAGCTTTATTTCATTGTCGTGGCCAGTCTGTTTCAACAGTTGCATATTGAATAACAAGTACAGAGTTAAACAATACCAGGGTGGAAAAAATAATCCTATTTTACCATTATGCCATTTATCTTCCCAACCATTGGACACAAGACCTATTCCACACACATTGTCAACATAACCAATCCCACTGCTAGGAGTGGCACATTCTGTTGTCTGAAGGCATGTCCATCTATGTCAATAGATATATCATGTATATCAACTTTGCTTCAACCACTGGAAAATGTTTCTTTGTGCACAAGATCACAAAACAGCTGCCATTGCCAAACTTCTGCAAGGGGCAAAATCGTCACTGCCCATTTAGACAGGTCACTCATCATAGTGTAGTGCATTTAGTGACTGTCTCACAAACCATGCTGTCTAGAGTCTTTGTCATCTTCTCCTTTACCTCTTCAAATCAGTTATGTTTATAATCCTTTGTGTTACGCCTCACTAACTTGCTTTGATCTTCCACTATCGCCTTCAGTTTCACGACCTTCACATGGAACTTTATGATAGTTCCTTTGAGTACACTGATGGCTATCGGACTGATTGTGGTGTTGGGTGTGCCTTCGTCATTGGCACTGACATTTTTCGGTATCAGCTTCCAGAAGACTGCTCAGTATTTACAGCAGATCACTTCGCCCTGTATCAGGACATGTGGTAAATCTGGCAACACAGACTTTTCAATTGCATCATCTGCTCCCTCTCTTAGTGCCCTTAAAAGTTTCGCTGTGCTGTACACTGTCCATCCCTTAGTGCAACGGCTCGAGGAAAGCTGTCACTTGCTCACTCTTGATGGAGCCTCTGTTGTGTTTTGTGGGTTCCTGGTCACATTAGCCTGGTAGGAAACTAGGCTGCTGACGCTGCTGCCTAGGCTGCAGTCCTTTTACCTCAGTCCACTAGTTCTTATGTGCCCTCCAATGATCTCTGTGTTGCTGTCTGTCGGCAGGTGGTGTTACTTTAGCATCACCGCTAGTCCTCCCTTCATGGCAACAAGTGCTGGGTTGTGAAGCATCTTCCAGTGACTTGGATGACCTCCTCTTGGCCCTCTTGCCGTGAAGAGATCATTTTAATTAGGTTGCATATTGGGCACTGTCTTTTTAGCCATTGCCATTTGTTAAGTGGTGCACATTGCACTCAACTTTCGATGGGCCGCCATTTCCTGATGGAATGCCCCCCCCGCCCCCCCCCCCCCTTTTTTTTTAACTGCTTTTGTTCTCGTTTGTGTTTGCCATCTGAGTTATTGGCCATTTTAGCGAATGACATGCGTTGGGATTGATATGTAGTCATGTTTAACTCCTCTCTTTGTCTTTGTGTTCCACAGTTTTGACATGGGTACCCCTCTACGGTGTTGCCAACCCACCAAAAAAAATCACATTATGATCAAGTACACTTATTTATTAAACATGCCTCGTAATATGGTATTGAAGGCATTGACAGACAAGGGTTTCATTATTGAGGCAATACTCAAAAGGGAAATATGCAGCGCATGTGGTTAACCTGTAGTGAGATGTTTGCCTTTGTGTGTGGATGGCAAACTTGTTGTATATAAAGTACACCAGTGGAAAGAAGCAATCAAAACCTTCACTGTGTGTTAACAATGGCAATGTTATTGACGGCAGCATCAGTAAAACTGAGTTACTAAAAGTGTGGCTCTCTGAGATCCCTTCACAAAAGAAGACAAAGTAAATACTTCAGAATTTGAATCAAGAATAACTGCTAACATGAATAACTTAGAAATACATATTCTTGGTGTAGTACAGCAGCTTAAAACATGTAAGGAAGACAAGGCTTCTGGTCTAGATTGTACACCAGTCGGGTTCCTTTTAGGGTATGCTGATAGACTAGCTCTGTACTTAGCAATTGTATACAATTGCCCGCCCATAGAAAGATCTGTACCCAAAGACTGAAAAGTTGCACAAGTCACACCAATACCCAAGAAAGGAAATAGCAGTAATCCACTGAATTACAGACCCATATCACTAACATCAATTTGCAGTAGTGTTTTGGAACTTATACTGTACTTGAATATTATCAATCACCTCGAAGAAAACAATTTACTGACAAATAGTCAATGTGGATTCAGAAAATTTCATTCTTGTGAAACAATTAACTCTTTATTCTCATGAAGTAACGAGTTATATTGACAGGGGTTGTCAAATTGATTCCATATTTTTAAATTTACAGAAGGCTTTTGACACTGTTCCTCACATCGACATCTAATTAAATTGCGTACATATGGAGCATCATCTCAGTTGTATGACTGGATTAGTGATTTCCTGCCAGAAAGGTCACAGTTCATAATAAGTGACAGAAAATCAATTGAAACAGAAGTAATATCTGGTGTTCCCCAAGGAAATGTCATAGGCCCTCTGCTGTTCCTGATCTACATAAATGATTTAGGAGACATTCTGAGCAGTCTTCTTAGATTGTTTGCAGATGATGCTATCATTTACCAACATGTAAAGTCATCAGATGACACAAACGAGTTCCAGAATTATTTAGACAAGTTGTCTGCATGGTACAAAAAATTACAATTGACTCTAAACCATGAAAAGTGTGAAATCATCCACATCAACGCTAGAAAGAATCCACTAAATTTCAGTTACATGATAAATCGCACAAATCTAAAGGCTGTTAACTCAACTGAATACTTAGGGATAACAATTAAGAATAACTTGAATTGGAATGATCACATAGATAATGTTGTGGGCAGAGCAAACCAAAGACTGTGATTTATTGGCAGAACACTTAGAAAATGTAACAGGTCTACGAAAGAACTGATTACACTATGCCTGTCCAATCTCCTCTGGAGTATCGCTGTGCCGTGTGGGACCCGTGTCAGAGAGGGTTGAGGGAGTACATTGAGAAAGTTCAAAGAAGGCATCTCATTTTGTATTATCACAAAATAGAGGAGAAAGTACCACGGATATGATAAACAAATTGGGGTGGCACTCATCAAGACATAGGCATTTTTCACTGCATCAGCACCTGCTCATGAAATTTCAATCATCTATTGTTTCCTCAGAGTGTGAAAATATTTTGTCGGTGCCCACGTGTGTGGGGAGAAATTATCATCAAAATAAAATAAGAGAAATGAGAACTTACATGGAAAAATTTAAGAGTTCATTTTTCCTGTGTGCTGTTTGATAGTGGAACAGTAGAGAAGTAGCTTAAAGGTGGTTCGATGAACCCTTTGCCAGGCACTTAGTGGTGAATTGTAGAGTAATTATGTAAATGTAGATGTTCCATGCTCAACGTGTTTGATTCAATGCAGGCCAATGTTCTATAAACTTTCTGCTGCAGTTGCATTACCCTGCATACTGGCTTCAATTTGATGGTTTGATAAAGCACATTTGTAACAATCGGTTCACTGTTTCACTTTTTGATATTAGTGAGGCCATCTTGTGTGATCTTGTACAGATAACATAATGCCCTGCCTGCTGGCTTGCAAGATAGAAGTCCAGATACAAACTGATCTGAGAACCGGAAGGTAAAGTGGCCACTGAGTCTAATTTTTTGGGGAATTTTACTTACTTGTTTCTCGGTTTGTTACGTAGCTCTGCCTCGGAAAAACTATAGAGAATTGCAGTACAAAAATGCTCACAATGCAGAAAAATAAATTGTACACATGGTCACACCCTGAAAGCAACTGACAGTTGCAACAGTTTGTGGTGTATTAGCATAAAATAAAATAGACTGGTGAATAAAGTAATAGTGGTTGCCATTATAGAATGTGGTGTGGTAGGACAAACACTACAGCAGAATGGTCTATAGCTACAGATTTACATTACATAATGACACTTTCAAGGGGCGTGCCTAATCGTGTACAAGTGCAGTCACTTTGAAATTGTAATAATTTGTCTCATATTCTATCACATGATTTCCACAACTTGCATCTATTCCTCCATGGGGGCGCAATTTGCAGAATAAGTGATGTATCGTCTTCTGTAGAAGTGATATATGAAGGGCTTATTTCAATAGTGGTACAAGTCCATTTTTGTTCATTGTGAGATACAGAGTCCTAAAGTTAAATGAGTGCTGAAAAATCTGCAGTTGAGATACCAGAAATATTAAAGCATATGGCTTCTTGCTAGAGATGAACCTTTCTTTCTGTTTGGATCATTAATTTAGAAGCATTATAGGAAGAAAAGTGGAGGTAATGGACTTGTACCGCTATTGAAATAAGCCCTTCATATGTTCCTCTACATACTACAAAAAATCTTTCTGATACATCTGGGGCATTATTTACTCAAAAGGTCACATTGTCTTGAATGTAATCAATAAGCTACTGTGGTCATTTGCTGTTATGCTATCAATAATTTTGGTATGTTTTCAATTCTTTCACAGATTGAAACGGGCTTCCAGGAACAGGGGGTACACTTAAAGATTGGATTTGGTGAGAATTCACATGTTTTCAATGTAAGTATTTATTTTGTATTGCAAATGAAGTGCAAATGATAAGTACAGGGTTATTACAAATGATTGAAGCGATTTCACAGCTTTACAACAACTTTATTATTTGAGATATTTTCACAATGCTTTGCACACACATACAAAAACTCAAAACGTTTTTTTAGGCATTCACAAATGTTCGATATGTGCCCCTTTAGTGATTCGGCAGACATCAAGCCGATAATCAAGTTCCTCCCACACTCGGCGCAGCATGTCCGCATCAATGAGTTCGAAAGCATCGTTGATGCGAGCTCGCAGTTCTGGCACGTTTCTTGGTAGAGAAGGTTTAAACACTGAATCTTTCACATAACCCCACAGAAAGAAATCGCATGGGCTTAAGTCGGGAGAGCGTGGAGGCCATGACATGAATTGCTGATCATGATCTCCACCACAACCGATCCATCGGTTTTCCAATCTCCTGTTTAAGAAATGCCGAACATCATGATGGAAGTGCGGTGGAGCACCATCCTGTTGATAGATGAAGTCGGCGCTGTCGGTCTCCAGTTGTGGCATGAGCCAATTTTCCAGCATGTCCAGATACACGTGTCCTGTAACGTTTTCTTCGCAGAAGAAAAAGGGGCCTTAAACTTTAAACCGTGAGATTGCACAAAACACATTAACTTTTGGTGAATTGCGAATTTGCTGCACGAATGCGTGAGGATTCTCTACCGCCCAGATTCGCACATTGTGTCTGTTCACTTCACCATTAAGAAAAAATGTTGCTTCATCACTGAAAACAAGTTTCGCACTGAACTCATCCTCTTCCATGAGCTGTTGCAACCGCGCCGAAAATTCAAAGCGTTTGACTTTGTCATCGGGTGTCAGTAAGATTTTCCAAACCGTCGGCTATGGTACGTTTAGCTCCCTGCTAGCTTTATTCGGCGACTTCCGCGGGCTACGCATGAAACTTGCCCGCACGCATTCAACCGTTTCTTCACTCGCTGCAGGCCGACCCGTTGGTTTCCCCTTACAGAGGCATCCAGAAGCTTTAAACTGCGCATACCATTGCCGAATGGAGTTAGCAGTTGGTGGATCTTTGTTGAACTTCGTCCTGAAGTGTCGTTGCACTGTTATGACTGACTGATGTGAGTGCATTTCAAGCACGACATACGCTTTCTCGGCTCCTGTCGCCATTTTGTCTCACTGTGCTCTCGAGCGCTCTGGCGGCAGAAACCTGAAGTGCGGCTTCAGCCGAACAAAATTTTATGAGTTTTTCTACGTATCTGTAGTGTGTCGTGACCATATGTCAATGAATGGAGCTACAGTGAATTTATGAAATCGCTTCAATCATTTGTAATAGCCCTGTATTATACCTGCTAATGTGAAACACACTCTTTACTACAGAAAATATAGATATGGCGTAATCTACTGATAATTTGCAATTCCAGACTGCCTTGGGTCATTGAAAAATGTGAAGTCATGACAGAATAGTCCAGCATCAAGCAAAACCACAAGTAAATTGTAGAACGGTAATCCAAAATACAGTCCAGTTGAAATCCAGTAAACAGCCAGCCTACTAAAGTGCCTTGTAAGCGAGGTACAGATTTAAGCCCAGCAAAGGTTGAAGTGTCCTGCAGCTGCCTGGCAGCTATGATTTATCTGTGGCCCCACAGGGATACAGCATCCTTCCCCTCTTTAATCTGTTTGTGCAACCAGAAGTGTCCCTTTCTGCATGGTAGGGTGAAGGTGTGTGGCCAGTTAAGTGTTTGCTGTCCACTTCACTGCCTGGTGTTGCTGTGTCCACCACTTGCAGTGGGGAAGGTGGCATACTGCTGCTGGAACCAACTGGAGCCTGTTCTGGTCTCCAGATCTGCGCTGGAAGCCAGTGGTGCTGGAGATGGAAGGGTTCTGTTCCATGGGGGCCCCTCTGACTTTGCTGAACCTGGGGATGTGGGTCTGCCAATTTGTAGAGTCAGCTTGGGGTATGGCAGTGAAGTGGGAGACCACAATTCAAAGTGTCTTGCAGCTACCGGGCAGCTGGGTGTTATGTCCAGCTCGATGTCTGCAGCCAGGCACATGTAACAGCCCCCTGGCACCTCTTAATGGCTGCCGGAAGTGTTGATACCGGACATTGCAGGGTACTAATCTCACTTTCAGATGACAGTGATACAGCAATAAACACAAAAGAACCTCTAAATAACATAAATAATTAATTTTGCAGGTAGGGGTGGCAGACACTATATTCATTAATATTTGTTTTCTTGTGCGATTATCCGATTACTATACATATGGCTGGGACGCTAAAGTGGTAGAAATATCAAATTATAATCATAGTTGGTAACAGTGTAGCTGGAGCAAACAAGACTCTCGTATCAGGATAACATCTCTAAATGTTGTGAGGAAAATATAATGTCTTTCTAGTTAGTGCTCTTATTAACTTTCTGTATCCTGCAGGACTAGCAAGAAGGAGAAATCCATAATAGCATGTAATTTCAGGACTCTGTTGATGAGTTTAAAAATGTTTTATATTTAGTTTCTGTTTATCAATACATAATGAGCCCAGTGACATTCACTTCTGGATAAAGGATATTTTTCAGAATTTTCCATGCTTTATGGCTTTCAGCCATACACAACCCCTTGGCCCCTGCATGTTCTTTGATTTCATCTATCCACCATTAGCTCTTGTCCCTTTCTTATATCTCAAAATCCAGCAAAGAACTTCCTTCGTCCATCTTCCATCAATTTCCCTTGCTACGTTTCCTGCCCATCTCAAATTTCTGTTCATTGCAGTTTTATTTACATCTTCCACTCTAGTTTCTTCCCTGTTTTATTTGTTTGGTTTCCTATCTTTCCCTGTAATTCTCAATCTTTGATTGCTGTTAATTAGTTCCCTGATTGTTTGAACATGGTCGTCTGTGGCTGATGTCGATGGCCTCCCTCCCTATTCAGCGTCTCCCACGTCCATGTTGCTTTGTTCAAATGTATGAACCCATTTCGCTGTGGCAGGATGTGACGTTATGTATGGTCCACATATTGCTAGAATTTCATGGTGAAACTGTGTGCAGTTTAGACATTTTTCCCACAAGAATGGTAGTGTCCTGAATACTTCAACTTTGGAGTATGTTTTCAGTTGCTGCACCATTTCATTTTCAAACTGTGATGCATGTGTTAACTGTAGAACAAGCAGAATTGGGTCTGCAGAGAACCCAGATGCTGAATACAGGCTATTATCTTTCTTCAGTGTCACATTCAAATTAAATGCTTCACAGTCTGCAGTTCTGTATTAGGAAATGTTATAATTGAGATAATGCATCAGATCCTGATTCAGTGCATTAAAAATTATTTCTAACTATTTGACTGAGCAAGGTGATACACTTTGCAGATGCAGGACTGGTGTTATGAAAGGAGTAGGCCTTAGGAACTTTAGCAATCCTAATGTAAGTTTCCAGTTTTTGTTTTTTTTCCTGACTACTACTATAACTTCTTCTTCTTCTTCTTCTTCTTCTTCTTCTATTTCTGCTTGCCCATGACTGATTTCATCCCCCTTCCATGTTGTATAAAGTTACTGTTCCATCTCTGATGACATAGATGTTGACTGGACTTTAAATTTGACCCATATTATCCATGAGCTAGTGTAGAAGAACAGACCATAAAATCAAAACATGATATAGACTAGGTAACAGCTCTATGTTATTTGTACCTGGAAGTTTTGCCCATATTGATGATAGCAGAACTTATTAAATTACAGTTTGATTTGATTTAAACTATTGTTTCTGGTCTCTTGACTGAAGCATTCTTAGTATGAGCCTCTGAAGCATTGTAGTGGGTGTACTTTCAGGGTCAATAATGTATGTGGATTCAGTGACAGGAACCATGGGAACTTTGCAGTTGTTGCTGATTTACAAGCTTTAAGATTTTATTTTTGCATGATTTATTTAATCTGACATCTGCTTGATGTTTATAAAATCTTTCAACACTTTTTGCTGAAACATATTGTTGTTTGATTAAAAGTAACTTACCTATTATTGTGTTAACGTATTTTGTTACTTGACTTCAAAAATTAAGTTTTATTTGTAAGTAAATTTAAAAATTAATTATACTGTGTATTCTTGTGTAAATGTTGTTCACTGGTGTAATTTGATATCTTCTCTATTTAGATGCCAACAGCATGGTTGAGCCTCTTCGATCAGGTGTTCATCCTGGCTCTTATTCCAATGATGAATAGTGTCATATACCCTGCTTTAGATCGTATGGGCCTCAGAGTAACTCTTCTGAAGCGAATTGGTTAGTAGCATTAGTGCACTTTTTATTTTTGCAATTTCTTTAGATGGTTTAACAGTTCAGATGTAGAACAGGTGCAATTCCGTAACTAAAGCATTTCACACAACAATGTTGGCTGTGCTTGCTGGAATGAGTGACGGGAAAGCAAGTAGGCTCATGAGTATTGGAGATCAGAAATAAGTTCCGTACCTACTTTAAACTTGCCAGCAGGTGCAATGATGGCATCTCTGAGCTTGCCATCTCGATTCGCGAGTCTCGGCCACTGCCCAGTTATACCCATAAACTTGCTGCTTCAGTCATGTCAAGTAATGGTGAACTGTACCAACATGGAAAGGAGAATGATAACATGAGTTTGCAAGTAGAACAAAGGACTCACTGCTTTGTCTTTATATTACCAACTATTGGTCATGACAATTATTATATACCAAGACAATGACTTGTTAACAGTGAATATTGTACATTGAAGAGTCAAAGAAACTGGCACACCTGGCAACACGACATGGCATGGACTCAACTAATGTCTGAAGTAGTCCTGGAGGGAACTGACACCATGAATTCTGCAGGGCTGTCCATAAATCTGTGAGTACGAGGTGGTGGAGATCTCTTCTGAACAGCACATTGCAAGGCATCCCAGATATGCCTAATAATGTTCACATCTGTGAAGTTTGGTGGCCAACAGAAGTGTTTAGATTCAGAAGAGTGTTCCTGGAGCCACTCTGTAGCAATTCTGGATGTGTGGGGTGTCACATTATCCTGCTGGAATTGCCCAAGTCCGTCGGAATGCATAATGGACATGAATGGATGCAGGTGATCAGATAGGTGCTGATGTAGGTGTCACCTGTCAGAGTTGTATCTAGATGTATGAGATGTCCCATATCACTCCAACTACACATGCCCCACACAATTACAGAGCCTCCACCAGCTTGAACAGTTCCCTTCTGACATGCAGCACTTGATTTCTGAGGTATGCAACCCTCGACATTAGACACATACTCTGTCCATTTCTTATCACTAATAAGAGCTCAATGAGAAAGCAGCAGACAAGGTGTTTCATAGCAGCTTCAGCGTAAAGTAATTGTGTCAAATGGTGAAGTGAATAGTTTCACAAAATGCACAATTTATTAACAAAAACCAACAGTTGTCACACGTACAGTTTAGGTGATATTCACCACAAGAATAAAAATTTTATTGCTTGTTGTGTAACACCTGATCACTCAACATCCTTCTCAATCACTATTGTTTAGTAACTGTAGCTGAAATTCTTCTCACATCACATTTGTTGACTTTACCAACTTGCAACTAGATTATGACCTTCTAATCCAACCTAGACTTTGGGCTACACTACAGATCAGTTTGTCACCACAACCATTGTTCCAAATGATTAGTAACATATATACTGAGTCTGTACCCTGAGATTCATCATGTGGATATTCCATGGTGTTTTGGAAGATTTTTGCAATTTCATTTTAGCAATATGTAGATGGAGTCAACTGAAACATACCACTCATCACTTATTCATGTGACACCTAGCACATAGACAGTGGTGCAGGACAGTGCATGAGACGAGAAGGGGAAATTCAGGTAAAAAAGATGAAGTAGTCGGATGTATACCAGTTATTATTGTTTTTTCATACCAACTTTTGCCTGTCTCCCATTATTCTAAGTGTTTAGCTACGCCTGTTAACACACATCATTAGAACAAATATTGCACTAAAACAATTTGGAACTATATTGTAGAATGGGAACGTAAAATTTCAGTTGTAAATTCATTTAGTTTGTGATGAGAAACAAACTGATACATTTCATTACACATTACATTGGACCTTGCACACAATGAATTCCTTTACACATTCCAAAAACAAAGTTGCAAATATCTGTTGAAACACCAGAGATGCTTAGGAGCAGCACCTGGCAAATTTATAAGGTGTGGTTTTGGATATCAAGGGTACTCAAAATATATCACCTGCTTTTTCATCTCTTGTTGGTTACCTAAATGTGTCCTTATGTTTACTACACAAAACTGATGCTTTTCCACAGAGGAAGGGCACCCTAGATAACACTGTCCCAATTTCAGATTCTTGACTGGAATAAGATGACAAATTTTCAGGTATGCAACCATCTCATTACCAGGTGTACAAGTATGATATGGAGATTTCAGACAACAGATGTCGTACCAATGTAGTTTGTGCTATAAAGATTTGACATTGCAACATTTTGTTGTGTCATCAGCATGTGCATGAGTGATAAATTAGAGAAGTGTGTGTATAGTGTTGTGTTCAATATGTCAAAATTCATGCCGAACAAAGGGCGTTTGTGGAAGCATTAATTTTTTGTTTTCATTTGACTAAAACTGCTGCAGAATCATATCGATTACTTGAGGAAGCTTATGGCGGACATGTTTCATTGCAAGATATGTGTGAATGATGGTTTCGGCATTTCAGAAATGGTGAGTTTGATGTTGCAGACAAGGAATGTGGAAAATCGCCAAAAAAAGGAAGATATGGAACTGGAAGCATTGTTGAACTAAAATGATTTGTAAACACAAAAACAACTTCCTGAGCAATTGGGCATTACTCAACAAGTGGGAAAGATTCAGAAGACCCATAGGTGGGTATCACATGAATTGAATGACAGGCAAATGGAAAAGAGCAAAAACACATGTGACATTTTGCTCTCTCGGTACAAAAGTCATTCTTACATCATGTAGTTACAGGGGATGAAAAGTGGATTTATTTTGAGAATCCCTAGTGCAAAAAATCATCGGGAGACCCAGGTAAACCATCCATATTGACCGCAAGACCGAATCTCCCCAGGGGCCTCACCACACTTTGGCAAGTTCTTGCTTGGCAACCATGGGGCCCTAGCCTTTGCAGCATCTTTTCCCTTCCATGCTGCATGTCTCTCCTCTTGCTATTCTTTTTCCCCTCCCTTGGAGAACATGTCTGGGTATATTTGGGAATGTGTTGTGCATTTTCAGTAGCCTGACATCAGAACAGTCTCTCCACTGCTTTTTTGTTCTTTTTTCTGTCTTTGTTCCTCCCCTTTGGCATTCAAGGTTCCTCTTTTAATTCTTCCTCCCTGTGGGCGCCTGAAGGTGGGACCATGTATCTTACGTGTAACAGGTGACTGGGTAACACAACTTCCAGCTGTGGGTCGACAGATAGGGTTCGCACATATGCCCTAGTACAGGCCAGGTCCAGGAAGGAGTGATTGCATGGTCTATAACCTTCCCAAATTGTCAGTTGGTCCCATTGTCAGGTGTTTATGGGGTGTGACCTGAAGGAGCATGCTATCAGAGGTGCTAGCTGTCATGGAGAATTTTCTCTCAATGAACCCAACATCATCATCTCTGTCTACATCTGCTAAACATAAATGGATGAGGCTAACAATTCAAAGATCCTGCCAGCTGCACCTCTGTTCTTTGTGGTATCATGTACTGAAGACAGGTGGTCGTTTTCTACAGATAATCCATTTATTATTCAGAAAGGTGTTGATGCAATTTCCAGTCCTGTGAAATCCTGCTCTCGTTTACGCAATGGCTTTTGGAGACTACTAGTGATTCCCAAGCACAACAACTGCTTACAACTTCGCTCCTTCATGGTGTCCTGTTTGTGTCGAGGCCCATCGAATGCTGAATTTATTTACTCTAGGCTGTTTGATGGTCTGAACGAGACAGAAATCCAAACCTACTTCTGATAAGGGCATTATTGCAGTGCATCGGATGATGAAAAAGGTAGATACATCCCAGTGCCCACATGCACTCTTTTTTTTTTCCTGTTTTTCTATCAAGCAGGATATGAAGTTGTTATAGTCCGACTGTACATTGCGAACTCAATGCGCTGCTACCATTGTCATCATTACAACCACACTCGAATGTGCTGTCGACACCCAGCAAATGTGTAACCTGTGACAGGGATGCTCACGAGTGTGTTCGTGCACCTCCTTCTTCCCACTGTATGAATTGCGATGGCGATTATGCAGCCTCCTCCTGAGACTGTCCCATGTGTCTCGATGAGATCAGGATGAAGGAAAAAGTGCCTTACCCTGTCACTCACTAGATGTTGACTTGCTGGAAACCTGCGTTTTACCATCTGGCAGTTACAGTACTGCTCTTTCTACATCTCTCTCCATGAAGGACATGGCCAAGGAGACATGTGATCTCAAATTTAGCACCGCAGTTGTAAAATCCCCCAGTGTTATGGTAACATCCCCGTCTCCTCCTACTCCAGCAGTGTTACAGGCCACCATGTACAGGCCATCATGTAACAAAATCACCTGCTACACAACTGGCAGGCTGGAAAGATCAGAAGGAGTACTCCTGCAAAAGCTTGCTCCATCCCTCTAGCCACAACATGGTGATGTCACCTGCTACACAATCGACAGGCTCCCTCCCCCCCCCCCCCCCTTTCCGAGGATGGCATTCCATCTTATGGTTTAGTTGTGTTGCTCATCTAGGATGTGATTCACAGTCAAACCATCTTCCTGAGCACCCAGCTCCAAGCAGCTGCAATCTGAATTTTCCTCCCTCACTTCACCTCTTCCCTTTGTACTGTTTACGTCCGTCTGTCATTCAGTGTCACCAGGACAGACTTCCTCTCCCCCTGCGGGTTCCGGGGCTAGAATAGGCCCGAAGTATTCCTGCCTTTCGTAATAGGTGACTAAACAGAGTCTCAAATGTTTTGGCCTTTCTGTAATGGTCTCCTATAGGATTTAACCTCAAAATTATTGCGAAGAGGTGGCCACCTTTATCATCGTGGATCTGCAATTCCACTCATTCTCCAGCCATTGGGAAAGGACAGCTTCCCACTCGTGTTTCCTCCAACCACCGTGCAGTGTCTTTTTCTACACTGACGATGATAATGGATTTGTTTGCACCTGATATCCAGCATGGTGGCCAGTCTGTTGTGATGGGGGTCACCTCTTGGTTGTAGCCTCCTGACTGTACAGCAATTGCTCTGCGCCATTAACTCCCCATGTATGCCAAGGAGTAGATGCCCATCTACCCGGGGTATCAGGACCCCGGCAATGGTCATCTTGCCGGGTGGCCTTTGCTGGGGCTGGATGGCACCCATGGGGAGGGTGCCTGGTTGAAGTGGATGGCATCAGGGCAGATGACCCACCATGAAGCAGACTATGTCATCTCTTGCAGGTGGTCAAACACCAGCAATCTCTAAGCTTTCAAGGTCTCAGTTCCATGCAAGGCAGTATGACCTCAAATCATTTCCCTCCCTGGCGACACCATGGGAGGAATGGCAGGCTAAAGATAGAAGAGAACCTTATTTGCCCAGTACCTAGAATGTACAAGAGCTGGTGGGGAATCTTTCCTGTTGATGAAGCCTCAGTTTTTTGTGGAGTATTTAGAGGAGACGTTTGGGGACATAGAGGGATTGTCCAAAATGTGATCTGGGTCAGTCCTGATAAAAACAGAGTCCTCTGCCTAGGCATGGGCATTACTTGACTGTGACAAGCCGGGGGGGGGGGGGGGGGGGGGGGGGGGCTGTTTCTGTTTCCATCATACCCCATAAGAGCTTAAATATGGTCCAGGGTATTACATTCCACAGGGACCTTCTTTTGCAGTCTGATAATGAGTTGTGTGTCTACTTAGAGCAATGAGGTTTCCATTTCATCAAGCACTTCCATAGGGGTCTGAAGGATAATCAGGTTGCCACCAGTGCCTTCATCTAGACCTTTGAGGGTCGCACATTATGCCATAAGGTCAATGTGATGGTATACCACTGTGATCTAAAGCCATATATCCCTCACCCGATGTGGTGCTTTAAGTGCTGGAAGTTTGGGCATATGTCTTCTCACTGTACTTCCAGCATCACATCCCAATATTGTAGATGTCCATCACATCCCAATGCTCCATGTGCCCCACCTCACGTCTGTGTCAACTGCAGCGAGCACCATTCCCCTTGCTCGCTGGACTGCAGGATTCTCAGAAAAATCATGGAATACAAGACCCTGGACCAGCTGACCTACACAAAGTCTAAGAGGAAATTTGAAAGGCTAAACCCTGTGAGCATGACATCATCTTACGCTGCAGCTACAACAACAGTTCCAGCCTCATTGGTTCCGCCATTTATAGTTGGTCCACAGGGTCTCAAGACTACATCTGCCCCCTGGTTGGTGAGGGGGCACTCCTATGCCTGTTGCTCTCGCAACACCTACTTCGTGAGCAATGCCCTGCCCCACCCCCACCCCACAAACATTGGGGACATAAGTCCCCACTTCTCAGCAGGAGAAACATCAGTCTTCTTCGGCTCCTCTCATTAGGAAGGGGTCCCTTGGATCACTCCCTTCCCAGGTTCCTACCAGTGGGAAAGAGGACACCAGCCAGTGGCTGAAGAATTCACAGGCAGCTAGTCATAGTGCTTCAAGATCCTCCTCAGTCGCTGAGACTGAATCGGTGAAGTCCGACCAGCCAGAGAAGTCCCAGGAGCAGTGAGAGACATCCAAAAATAAAAAGGTCCCCAAGATATAAGAAATTGCAGGGCCCCCCACACCACTGTTACTGATAAGCTCTGCATCCGAGGACGAGGTGGAATTCTGGTGTCTCCTGACGACTGAGATCTCGCCAGACCCTCAGACCCTATGAATATCGCACAGGTACTCAGTGGCAGCAGGGGACTTTGAGGTGTAAACTGGCTCCTTGATCCCTCCATGCCTTTCCAGCCTCCAGCCAACGTCATCCTCCAGTGGATCTGCGACACTTGTTTTCACCACTTGGCTGAACTACGACAACTGTTAAGCTTTACACTTGCTTTCTTCTTTATGCTCCAGGAAACCTGATTCCTGACAGTGCGGATCCCTGCCGTTTGCAGCTATAGGGGATATTACAAAAACTATAGCAAATATAATAGTGTGTCAGGTGGAGTATGCACCTATGTCCTGAATTCGGTGTGTAGTGAACCTGTGCTCCTTCAAACTCCTCTTGAGGCTGTGGCTGTCAGAATAAGGACAGTGCAGGAAAAAACTGTCCGCAATGTATGTTTTCACTCGGTTGACTTGCAGACAGGGTAGGTCTTATACTTTCCATATTCATTCAGTTCCATCGTATGGCATTATCTTCTGGGACATTGCAGCATAGGTGCAGGTACAGAAATGTACATTAAGACTACTGTATAAAGTAGATAACCTACATGCCAATACGAATACTCCATATCTCATTAGCCACTCCGTCTACAATTTATCAGAATTCTGCAGATGTCTAATACAGGAGGTGGACAAAAATATGGAAACACCAAAAACACAACACATCATTATGCTTGTTGGCATTCATAATAGCTTCCACTCTCCTCAGAAGCCGAGTGGTCTAAGACGCTGCAGTCATGGCCTGTGCGGTTGGTCCCGGCGGAGGTTCGAGTCCTCCCTCGGGCATGGGTGTGTGTGTTTGTCCTTAGGATAATTTAGGTTAAGTAGTGTGTAAGCTTAGGGACTGATGACCTTAGCAGTTGAGTCCCATAAGATTTCACACACATTTGAACATTTTTTTCTCCTCAGAAAGGATAAATACAGGTCCTGTATGATTTTCAAAGGACTCTTATACCATTATTCCATCAAAAGTGGCAAGTTCAGGTAATGATTATGGAGATGGGTAGCGATCATGCACCCTTCTCTCCAAAGTAGACCACAGAGGGTAAAATGTATTGAGATATGGTGAATGTGATGGCTAGGGGAGATGCGAAAATTCATCCTCGTGCTCACGAAACCTTATCTTGGACAATGCAGACAGTGTGAACAGGAGCCTGTTGTCTTAGAACTTGGTATCACCATTGGGGAACAAACATTGTAGCATGGGATGGACCTGATCAGCCAAAATGGTCGCAAAACCCTTGGCAGGAATACCACAGTATGGCTCCTCAAATCATCACCAGACCTGTCGCCCCCCTCTCCACCTCCCACACCCTGTATCCCCCCCTCCCCTCTGACCGTGATTCACTCTTGGGATGTAAACTTGCTCAGCAGTTGGAAACAGCATGCAACAAGACTCATCTGACAAAATGACTGCCTTCCCTTGTGCCATAGTTCAGGTTTTATGTCTTTCGCACCACCTATGACTGCTGCATTCAGTTCTGCAGTGACTTTTGAAGCTGTCAGCCTTTTATTTTTCATCACAATCCGCTTCAGTAACTGTCTGTCATGATCACTTAACACACACTTTCATCCGTTTTGTGACTGAGTGGATGTTGATTTTCCACTTTCCCTTTATGTCGTATAAATCTTCAATACAGTGTTTTGTGAAGCACCAAATACTTCAGCTACCTTGTTACAGAAGCACCCATCATACGAGCACCATCAATTTACCTATGTTCAAATTCACTTAGCTCCGACATAATGCAGTCACAACTACACAGGACATTGTTCTGACCATGACTGACATTTGCAACATACTGAGGATGTTGCTCAGGTGCCCATGGTCAAATACAGCAGCACAACTTTCAGGCTTGGCTGGCATCTGCATTTATGTTCAAGCATCCATTTCTGATGTTGTTTCCATATTTTTGTCCAACCCCTGTATTTCTATCAGATTGATCCTTACTTGGACACTATATAGACAGCTGAGAGGGGTATGTGAAAATTTACGTAAATGTTTTGTCTGAAGATTTGTATAATAGCAGCAGCTTAATAATTTAGGCGGAGTTGGATCCATTGGCTTTATTCAGAGTAGCTGTTTTTTTTTTTTTCTAACATATTTATGTGATTCAATTTAATGCTTCTATTGGGTACAACATTCACAGCAGACCACTCGGAGTTTTACTGATCACTCACTGGCTGTCGGAGAGTGTGTGACGTGGGTATACAGAACAAGCCTAAATTAGACCACCATCATTTGTCACTCCAACTATAGTGGGTCATACTTTGAGGTGCAAATCATTACAATGAATTGGAATTTTTTAGTATTTTTAAATGTTTCAATATCAACTAATTGCAGTGTTATCAGCAGGTTGTTAACTATGTACCTGATGACAAATTTTAGAAAAATACAGCTGGAATAAGAAGTTTGATAATTTATATAAGCATATGTGTATTATGCAAGTAACATAGAAAATAGTTCTTATGCAAGAAATGAAGGTATAGCATGTGGAGGTATTCCACCTTGCCTTAACTACATATTTAATTTTCAGTTTGGTAATGTCATGACAAACCTTCTCTAAGATTTACAAATCATTCTTGATGGACACTACAGTCACCCAGTAAAAATACTTTTAATAATTACAAAACTCACTGCCTGCAAATGTCTCACAAAAGACACAAATAAATCCTTATTGAAGGCAAATAAATGTTTTGACCAGTTCACTAGATGTGAACATCACATTTTAATATAAACATGACTCATGTAGATGTGATCAGGTCTGTCACAAATTACAGTAACCTGTATCAAGCACTATCATGAATATTAGTATGTGTATACAGGTAGTATCAGCTAATTTAATTATAATAATAAGCCTGAAAATCCCAGCCCCACCAACTCACCTCCTGCCAACCCCAGTTGCACGTCAAGCTCTTACTTAAAAGTCAAAATATATAATTACTTAATAGTGTTGGTTCACCTTTGGATCACAATACAGCAGTGATTCTGTGCGGCGCAGATTCGACAAGTCCTTAGTAGGTTTCTAGAAGTATGTGGCACGAGATATCAACACACAGGTCACACAATTCCTGTAAATTACAGACCAGTGATTTGTGCATGTAGAGCTGGAACCCAACAGTGCCACAGATGTGTTCCATCAGGTTAAGATCAGGAGAGTTCTGTTTGCAAAGACATCAATTTGAATTCATTATCATGCTTCTCAGACCACTGTAGCACAATTCTGGCCTTGTAACAGGAACAGTTATCCTGCCATCACTATCAGCAAATACATCAACTGTGAAGGGATACAGTTGGCCTGTAATAATCTTCATTAGCCCATATCTTTTGTGGTCTTTTTGGTTGGTATCACAGGTCCCATATAAGCTCAGGTGAATGTTGGCCGTACCATAATATTGTCCTCCACTGGCCCACATCCGTCACGCTGTGCAGATTTCAAGCAGCTATTTGCCTGGTTCACAGCATATCCGGACAAGTCCATTGACCTGGTTTAAGAAGAAATGGGATTAATCTAATTGGCAACACATTTCCATGGACCCATGGTCCAATCTCAGTGATCCCAGTCCCACTGCAAATGTAACTGACGATGTCGTTTGGTTAACGTGGAAACACACAGGAATGCTGCAGAGCTCCACGTTCAACAGTGTGTGCTGAGCTATGTGCTCCAAAACACTTGTGCCTACACCATCATGGTACTCTTGGAAAACAAATGCAAGAAACAAACCCCAGATGCACAATATCTGGACATATTCCTCAGCCAATGAGACTGAAATAAAGAAAGAGCTTCTTAAAATTGACCAAAGCAGTTTCTTTATCACCTAATAAAAATTAAGTATAACTCTCACAGAACTTGTCCGCAATAGGGCCATGGAACATCCTGAAGGAGGAATTTTCTGGGGGTTTTGAACTCCCTTGTATGACTGAAAGTCCTGAATCATCTAAGAACTGGCTCATTCCAGTGAAAAGAAAATTCGGAGAAATGGCACTACATAAGTACTGATGAAGCTGTGGACATGGTGAATTTCAGGATCCACTCCACTTGCTAATCTACATAAAGTTGGATGAACTGTGTACCTTAGACAATTTGCTTGCAGAAAATAACAAAGGTATTCAGGCTGCTATTTCCTGGACTTGTTTTGGAATTTGAACATATTAAACCCTTCATGGACACCATTTTCATTACCACACAATATATTACAACATTATTTAATATGCTTTAATGTCTTGATTCAGTTTTGTTAACTAAGTTCGTTTTAGTTCTGTAAAGTATAAGTTTACTTTATAATGTCATTGTTCCTATTGTATGATGTTTTGGACAAGTTATGAGATTGGGCTTTACAGAGGGGACAAGCCTTTGACCTACACAATCTGTGATGAGGTGTGGATAGCCAACACCTTGTTACCTACCCGCAGTTTAACTGTCCATCAGTAACTTTCCATGGATGCTCACAACAGTAGCATTCAGCCGGTAAGCTTCGCCCTTTCTGAGATGCTCAGTCCCTGTTGCCAGGTCATAACAGTCTTCCCTTTGTTGAAGACACCTGTGTCGGTGAGCTCCTCTGTTTTTGGCCTGTATTGTTGCTTGAATGATTCCCCATTTGTTGCTCCTCCACCTGCATGCCTTGCATACTGTGTCATGCCCATAGCGCCAACAGGTGGCACTCATCATAATGTTTAGGCCTAGGCTCATCGGTGTATATTGTACTGTGCTGGCATGTAGACTAGAGTTCTAATTACATTTAAAAGTTACAAAAGAGTGAGCCACTGCACAAGCCACCACACTGTGTTTAACTAGCTTCCTGTTGCGCTACTACTCAGGTACATCTGCCATCCAGCACACCAGAAATTTATACAGTGATTATAATAGGAGATTTCATAAATTGCCATACCTGACTTTCCAAATTAGATTCCAGGATTGCTGAAAGTCCTTACAGTTTCTTAACGAAAGTTGAATACACAATCCTACTCTTTTAATGACTATATATATTGTTTCTTGTAAGGAAGGGAAACTAAGGCCCTCAAAAATAAATGTTGTTGTTGTAGTCTTCAGTCCTGAGACTGGTTTGATGCAGCTCTCCATGCTTCTCTATCCTGTGCAAGCTTCTTCATCTCCTAGTATCTACTGCAGCCTACATCCTTCTGAATCTGCTTAGTGTATTCATTTCTTGGTCTCCCTCTACGATTTTTGCCCTCCACGCTGCCCTCCATTACTAAATTGGTGATCTCTTGATGCCTCAGAATATGCCCTACCAACCGATCCCTTCTTCTAGTCAAGTTGTGCCACAAATTTCTCTTCTTCCCAGATCTGTTCAATACCTCCTCATTAGTTATGTGATCTACCCATCTAATCTTCAGCATTCTTCTGTAGCACCACATTTCGAAAGCTTCTATTCTCTTCTTGTCCAAACTATTTATCGTCCATGTTTCACTTCCATACATGGCTACACTCCATACAAATACTTTCAGAAATAAATAAATAAAAAATAAGAAAACATACTGTACTTTACAATATGCAATGCAGACTTAAGACTTATGTCAGAAACTTAGTTACCACATCTTACCCGAAACGAATGAGACTAATGAACAGTTAACAAATAGGCTCAGCTCAGACTAATATCAAGAGGCAACACCTTCATAGGCAAAAATTTACTTGTGAGAAAAAACTTTGAAAAAACTCTTCCTAACAAAATATGTGAAAATTGCTTTTTGTCAGTGGCGATAAACTCAGTTGTGGCTCATAAATTATATCATCAAGCATTTATCTGAGGTAATCCTCATCTGCTACATAATATTGGCGATTTAATTTGATGCGGATTATTTTTCTCTTAACTATGGTATGAGAAAAATTAATTTCTGTTTCTTTACAATATGATGTAATTAAAATTTATTTGTTTATTATGAAACTCTCTCCTTAATTCAAAATATCTGTGAATTTCTTAGCTGGTCATAATGTAACGCTGTGATAATGCAACCTCTGATTATCCGCGAATATACTCAGTAACTATGGAAAGGAATTGCATAAACAAAAGTTACCTTTCTATACTAAACTCAATTCCCAATTGAGGGTGATTTCAATTCCTTTCTGTTAACTAGTTTTTTTTTATTCAGTTAGTAATTGTGTAATTATCTTTTCTTCCTTGCTGTAACTATGTTGATAGCCAATTATATGACCACTGTACTTTTGATCAGCCTAACATATGAATATTCTTTTCTTTTCATTATCTAATTCCTATTAGTTACTTTCCTTGTAGGTTTTCTCCACCTTTGGTCAAATTAACTCATCAATAATGGTGACTTTTGCTTTCCTAGGCGAATGTGAAATTTGTAAGCATATTTTTCTCTCAGTAGAATTACATTGCCTAGGATGTAGTATCAAAATATTTCAGCCAGAGAAGTATTACTTTCTACTGCAATGAACAGTCAACACAAGTTCTTTATTTTAGTGTACTCTTCAGCAATGCATTTAGCTTTCTTTGTTAAGAATGTTAGGTATTCCAGTACAGATGAATGTAGCTTGTGTGTAAGTGACAGCAACGAAACTATTAATTCTCCTCATGAACAGCAATGAAACACAAAAAACAAAGGAAAAAGTCCTTCGTGCCACAGTCCCTTTGGTTCCTGAAAATTAGACAATTCAGCAAACCTCTGCCTCTTCATGTGTTGGCAAATCCCGATCCACTATAGTTCCTTAAATGAAATTTGCCCACTTGTCTTAAATAGTCAACATATTCACAGTTTTGCTATGTGCTGTTTGTTTGATGGTTCTTCCATACTGGGTTTCACTTTAAACAATGGTCAAGGGGATGATCAACTTAGCTGCTTGTGGACAAAGTCAATATGACAAGCCAAGTAATATTTTGAACAGAGCTGCACTACAGCAATGGCTACAGAACAGTAGATGTACTGGACAGCCAACCAGTTGCAATAAATGACGGTTTTCAATTAACCTTTATCATGGTTTCAACAGATTTAAACCCATCTTCCATATAAGAACAAGAAACCTGCATACAATGCTATAACATAACTTACAACGAAAACATCGTGGACCAGGGCATGGTAGATCTTCAGAAAGAAAACCTCAAGAATGTTAGATGTTGTGGAATGACCTTTCCTCCCACAGTAACAAATTTGTATGCAGTCCCGTTTTGGGAAACATTTTGTATAGAATTAAATGTCTTCTAGTTAATAAATATAATTGTAATGTAATTTTCTCTTCATACAATAGTTTGCAGAGACAACTTTTGCATACAGTGGAAAGTACTGGCGACTCATTTTCCATTCCAGATGTCTATAAATTAATGTGCAACAATTGCCTATGCTATTACATTTGTCAAACAGGCAGAGCTGTGAGGACAAGATACAAAGAGCATCTGTTAGGAAAGAAAGGAGCTAACATGCACAACTCCGTTTGCTGAACATCTACTGATTGCCAACCATACTGTGAAAAATTTGGAAGACATGATTATTCTTCACAGCAAAATCAAAGGGTGTAGGATGGACCTTTGAGAAGAATTAGAGATCTATAAACATTTTGAATGCAAAGATGAGACTTTACTAAAGACCTGCTGCAGCTCACTGTAGCCAATTTTTCAGTGGTTTCAAAACCATACTGTTCGCAAAAAAATCTTCATACAACTGCCGGTAGCCTTTGTGAGTGCTTCAGTTCCTCAAATTTCTATTATATAATTTTTGTGCATACAGTTTCGTTTGTCAGTTTATGTTGTACTAACATATTGATGCCACCCACTTTTGTTATGTTTACCACTATCCAGAGACTATGAATTTTTGCTCTTTACTGTCTTTAATTTTAATAGCATGCTTGTGCACTGGCACTATTACTTTTCACATGATGATATACTGGAATTTATATTTATATCGTTGCTGTCATGCTTGTAATGACGTACTTATGCACAGACATCACTATTTTTGTATGATAATTACAGATAGTCCTATAAGGGTCTTAATATATGCTAGCATATTTTATATATTTGTCTTTTTAAACATCTTATTCTATACTCATTGATTTGCATGATGTATTTCTGTTAGTAATTTCTATGTGCTTATGCTTATTGGTTGTTTATGCCACAAAGTATACATGTTTATCAGTGCGTGCGCCACAAGATTTGTTTTCCTGGTGTCACTCTCCACGAGTCAGCATGTAGCTCTTAAAATGGTCTAGTATTTTATTAGGTTGGTTTTACTGATGTGACAGGCTCTAGATTTTAGAGGCCTTAATTTTTACATATGGATGTACAGACTATTTCTGACACAATTCATGTTGAAATAACTTTACTGACTGATTCCTAATGTGAAGTGTATGAGTACTACTTGTCCTATGTTGGTATATATCATGTTGTTTGTGACATGCTTGCACTTGCTGTAGATAGTAGTTTCTGTTTTACACGTAATATTGGTCCATGGTGTTTTGATTGCAAGTTGTGTTATTGCAGTGTATGCAGGTTTCTTGTCCTGAGAAAGACAAATTTAAATCTGTTGAACCCGTGCTAAAGGTTAATTGAAAGCCACCATTTATTGCAACTGGTTGGCAGTCTGTTACACATGCTAAGCCAAGTAATTCCAGTCATAATCTGCTAGTGCCCAGACATCCAATAATACGCACACGAGTCAATTCCTCACTCAAGGCACCACAAAAGCACCCAACGCTCCACAAAATAAGAGCAACAATCTAATTACCTCTGTGAGCACTTTCAGATAGCTATCAGAACAACTTGGATGAAATTAGGATAATTTGTGGTACAATCAATTACATCAATGACTACCACAGAATGAAGACTTGGCTACTACAGTTCCTTCCACGTAAACCATTCATTATTATTTCTGCACAGAAAATACTATTAATCAATAAAAATCTTCCTTGGCAGAACTAAACAATTCGTAGGAGCAAACATTATCAGCTGAATCTACTCAAAGTTGGTCATATATCTGTCTTAGCAGAAAAAAATCTTGCAGCCACACCAGTTCATGGTAGTATTTAAAAAATTATACTTACCGAACCTGTAAGTCTGCTTATCAGAAAGTCTGACCCCACCATGGGCAATGACCTGTTGTCTTTTGCTGAACTGACTCCTATGAAGCTTGTATGTGGACTGCTTATTCTTCTCAAGTAAAAGTCATTTGGAACCATCATTGTGAACAAACAAGTAATGCCACCTTGACTTTTGAGAAAGATTTCATTGTCATTCTTAGCCTTCGGGGAGCTTGCGTGGTGGCCAGCTACTCTGCAGTGTTGTTACATCTCTGCTTTCTGTGAAGACCAAGGCTGCCTCACTGCTACTTCATGCATTAATCTCCTTTTGGGCTCCAACAAACCAAGTCTTTAAAACATTGTTACAACAAACATACACAATATATAATACACACATTTTTACAGACATAAATCTTGTTGCCAGATCTGTATGAAATCGGATACTGAACAAGAGTAGAGGCAAACTTACACTGTGCCCATGACACAGCTCAATATGCCCATGAAAGAAAAAAAAAATCAGCTTTCGTATAACCGTAGTTCAAAAACTGTGGTCTACTTGTTCATGAGAGATTATTCACAACATAGTTTACTGGGTCTTGTACAAACAATTTTTACACACAATTTGCTGTGGAGTATTGTGTTTTGATACACATTGGTATTCAAAGAGCAGCATCATGATTTGAACAGAGTCAAGGTGTTTCTTTTCAGCACAGAATTAAAATGAACTAAAAATGGCGAATGTCGGAAATGAATCATGATTAGGTTGGCTACAAGGAAGACACATCTCATTGTTGTTGAGGTGCAAGTTCGGTGAAACTGCTTTGGACCTATCATGGCTTGCAGTGGTTACAGGAAAGGAATTAAGAAATATTGATTCATCTACATCTATACTCTGCAAGCCACTGTGAAATGCATGGCAATGGGTATGTCCCACTGTACCATTTATTAGGATTTCTTCCCGTCACATTCATGGATGGATTGCTGGAAGAATGATTGTTTGATTGCCTATATGTGTGGTGTAATTACTGTAATCTTGTCCTCTTGATCCCTATGTGGGTGATATGTAGGGAGTTGTGGTATATTCCTAGAGTCATCATTGAAAGGTGGTTCTTGAAACTTTGTCAACAAACACTCTCAGGATAGTTTACATCTATCTTCAAGAGCTTCAGTTCAGTTTCTTCAGCATCTCTGTGGCACTCTGCCATGGGTCAAACAAACCTGTGGCCATTCGTGCTGCTCTCCTCTGTATATCTTCAATATTCTTTGTTAGTCCTATTTGGTATGGGTTCCCCACAGTTGAGCAATATTCGAGAATGGGTCACATGAGTTATTTGTAAGCAGTTTCCTAAACTGAAGTCTACCATCTGCTTTACCCACAGCAGAGTCTACATGATCACTCCATTTCATATCCCTACAGAGCCTTACACCCAGATATTTGTATGAGTTTGCTGATTCTGAATGTGACTCATTGGTACTATAGTCGTAGTTGAACCATTTTTCTTTTTGTGAAGTGCACAGTTGTACATTCCTGAACATTTAAAGCAAGTTGCCAATATTTGCACCCCTTTGAAATATTATCAAGATCTGACTGAATATTTATGCAACTTCTTTTGGCCAATACTCTCTGAATTTTGGTTTCCTTGCAAGGCCCGTATTAATTATTACTACCAAAAAATGAGTAAATATCTTCAGTTTTTTTCCATAAGCCACTTCCTCCAGTCACTGTGGGCTCTTAATGCATTTTGACACTTTTGTGTGATTATTAGTGATCCAGCATATCATTTATCTTGGTTAGTGTTGATCTTATTATGTACATTTGCATAAACAGTAAGAGTCAGTTATTTGTATGGACTGTGAATCATAAGAGTAACCCCATGATATAAAAAAAGTCACTTTTACAAGTATAGGATATCTGTTCATGAGAAATATATCAGCATGCGTACCATTTACATAATTTCTTAATTTTTTGATGCATACAGTGTTCCATACATAACTCTGTTCAGTATCTCCTTCTCCCTCTATCCCTGTACCACTCCCACTCCCTCTCCCACACCTCTTCCCCTGTCCTACTGCCCATCTGCATAAGATCTCCATCCTGCCATATCCTGAATGTCTTCTATGTCACAAGATTAGTTCGATATTGAACAAAGAGCATTTAAAAGAGTGTACAAAATTAAATGCTTGTAATTTGGACTTAACAACACTGTGTAGGGAAGCAAGAAGGCAAATGACGATTAGTGGCAGAACATTAAAATAACATTGAGAATAGCCTTGAATATACTACTTGCATCTTTACCAAAGATAACAATTTCTGCATCTTTACATTGATGATGATGATGATGATAGATCATTTATATATAACAAAAACAAGAGCAGACACAAAACCAATGCCTGTGGTATAGCTGTAGTGCAACCTTGTAGTGGGATAGAATGAAAAACATTTACCAGCAAGACCTCTGGTGCCATAATATTTGAGCTTCTTTAGGAGAGTACTGTGAAGTGCACAATCACATACTTTTGTCAAGTCACAGAAAATGCAATCTGATGATATTTGTCATTTTCAGTTCACAAATCATATTATACAGAATTTAAAACAGCATATTCTGTGAATAAACCATTTTGAAATCGAAATTGGTATTGTCTAAGTAGTTAATTCGTAAAAGGAAATATATTATAATTCTTGCACACAGTATTATGAAAAGGAAAATTGCTACTCTCCATATAGTAGAGATACTGAGTCACAGATAGGCACAACAAAAAGACTCTCACAATTAAAGCTTTTGGACATTAAGGCCTTCATCAGCAATAGAAAACAGACACTCATACACAACTCACACACATGACTGCAGTCCCAGGCAATTCAAACCACACTGCGAACAGCAGCACCAGTGCATGATGGGAGTGGCAACTGGGTGGGGGTAAGGCTGGGGCAGGGTGGGGGAGGGATGGTATGGTGGGGGTGGTGTACAGTGAAGTTCCGTAGTTTAGATGTTGGTCAGGGAGGGGGGGGGGGGGGGGAGGGGAGTAGTGGAAATGGAGAGAAGTAAAAAAACTGGATGAGATGGTAGAATGATGGCTGTGTAGTGCTGGAATGCGAACAGGGGAGGGGCTGGATGGGAGAGGACAGTGACTAATGGAAGTTGAGGCCAGCAGGCTAACGGGTATGTAGGATGTATTGCAAGGAAAGTTCCCACCTATGCAGTTCAGAAAATCTGGTGTTGATGGGAAGGAACCATATGGGACAGGCTGTGAAACAGTCATTGAAATGAAGGATATCATGTTTGGCAGCGTGTTCAGCAGCTGGTTGGTCCACCTGTTTCTTGGCCACAGTTTGTCGGTGGCCACTCATGTAGATAGACAGCTTGTTGGTTGTCATGCCTACATAGAATGCAGCACAGTGGTTGCAGCTTAGCTTGTAGATCACATGACTGGTTGCACAGATAGCCCTGCCTTTGATGGGTTAGGTGATGTTAGTGACTGGACTGGAGTAGGTGGTGGTGGGAGGATGTATGGGACAGGTCTTGCATTTAGGTCTGTTACAGGGGTATGAGACATGAGGTAAGGGATTGGGAGCAGGGTTTGTGTAAGGATGGAGGAGTATATTTTGTGGGTTCAGTGGATGGGGGAATACCACTGTGGGAGGGGTGGGAAGAGTAGTGGGCAAGACATTTCTCATTTCAGGACATGGCGAGAGGTAGTCGAAATCCTGGCAGCGAATGTAATTCAGTTTCTCCAGTCCTGGGGGTACTGAGTTACAAGGGAATGATCCTCTGTGGCTGGATGGTGGGACTTTGGGAGGTTGTGAGAGACTGGAAAGATAAGGCATTGGAGATTTGTTTTTGTACAAGGTTAGGAGGATAATTAAATAATTAGATATAATTATCCTCCCAACCTTGTACAAAAATAAAATCTCCCGTACCTTATTGCTCCAGTCTCCCACCACCTCCAAAGTCCCACCTTCCAGCCACAGAGGAGCATTCCCCTCGTAACTCAGTACTCTTCTGGAGTGGAGAAACTGAATTATATTCTTCGCCAGGGTTTTGATTACCTCTCGTCATGCCTTGAAATGAGAAATGTCCTGCCCACCGTCCTACCCACACCTCCCACAGTGGTATTGCGCCATCCACCGAACCTACACATTATACTCGTCCATCCTTACACAACCCCTGCTCCCAATCCCTTGCGTCATGGCTCATACCCCAGTAATAAACCTAAATGCAAGACCTGTCCCATAAATCCTCCCACCACCACCTACTCCAATCCAGTCACTAACATCACCTACCCCATCAAATGCAGGGCTACCTGTGAAACCAGTCATGTGATGTACAAGCGAAAATACAACCACTGTTCTGCATTCTATGTAGGCATGACAACCAACAAGCTGTCTGTCTACATGGATGGCCACCGACAAACTGTGGCCAAGAAACAAGTGGACCACCCTGTTGCTGAACAAGCTGCCAAACATGATATCCTTCATTTCAATGACTATTTCACAGCCTGTCCTATATTGATACTTCGCACAACACCAACTTTTCTGAATTGTGCAGGTGGGAACTTTCCCTGCAATACAACTTACGTTCCCATAACCCTCCTGGCCACAAACTTCATTAATCACTGTCCTCACCCATCCATCCCCTTCCCTGTTCCCATTCCAGCACTATAAAGCCATCATTCCACCATCACACCCAGTCTTTTTATTTCTCTCCTTTTCCACTACTCCCCCCTCCACCCCCTCCCCAACCTCTCCCCTGCCCTCTGTCTAACCTGCAGCACTTCACTGTCTGCCATCCCCACTATACTATCCTTCCCTCTCCTCACCCCAGCCTCCTCCTTATCCCCACCCAGTCGCGACTTCCATCATGCCCTGGTGCTATTGCTCGCAGTGTGGTTTCAGTTGCCTGACACTGCAGTCGTGTGTGAGTGCGTGTGTGTATGTGTGTCTGTCATCTGTTGTTGACAAAGACCTTAATGGCCTAAAGCTATAATTGTGAGATTCTTTTTGTTGAGCCTATCTGCGACTCGGCATCTCTGCTGTATGGTGAGTAGCAACTTTTCTTTTCATTATATTTTACATTCCATCCTGGATTTTCCATTGTTGAATTCTTGCATGCACAATCTTTTGCAGTTGGAAGTTGGATCATGTGGTGCTTTCATCCTAGAAATTCTGTGGAATGGGTGTATACTAGAAATTCTGTGGAATGGGTGCTGGGGAGGAATGTAATCAGCCACACATCCTCCAGATTTACATCTGTTGTCTTGGTGTCTTAGGCAGTCACTGTGACTCAAAAGACTGCACTGCATTATGACATGTTTCAGTACCCAAATAATTTTACAAATGCTCCTTCAGTTGATACTTTATTGCAAACATTTCACTACATTACTCCTTTTCTTTATCATAGAATTCAACTGTATGCAAATCTGGTTCAATGTTGGAATAGTCCATTTCTCCTTCTGGAGTAGAATCATTGATTACTTACTCCAGGATACTGTAAACATCGAATTTCATCATCTCAGAATTGTAGCAGCGCATGAGCTGTGGACCAAAAGAACTAAGGTAGCCACTGAAAGTAACATGAGATTCAACAGAAGACAGCAGATTCAACATATGGTTTTGAACTAAAGATAGTCAGAATCCAGTAACAAGATGATAACAAAATGTTGACGTCTTTCCTTCTTTAGTCTAGATATTTCTGGATAGAGCGCATTAAGCACAATGGCAGCTATGAATTTTTATGCACAACACAAGCAAATTCAGGTATCACCTACAGCCCTGTGTGCACTCTGGAGCAGGGAAAAAGAGATTATATGGCTCTTGCTGTTTTCAGTGAAGAAATATGTGTTTCCCTTGACCAGAGGTTTTAGGTAACTTTCCCGTTTTAGGTAACTTTCTACTCAATCTCTCACTATCCTGGTTCTGTTGACATATTTCCCCCTTTTACTGGATTCACAGAACTCCGTTTCTGAAGGCCAATGTATCTTTCTCATTTCGTTTACTTTTGATCTTATATGAAATTAGGAGTACATTCAGAGACTCACCGAGAGAGAATATTTTTGTGTGGCAATAAGAGCCTTCAGGGGTAAATTATGGATATTGCCTTTTAGACATATTGTCCCGAGCAGATGAGAGTTATGGTGAAAGTGATAAGAATACCATAGAAATTATAACTAACTTACCTGAAAGGTTAGTAATAAGAGGCTGAGGATTGCTTAGAAACTAATGGCTTTGTATTTCTATTTTAATATAGGAAAAAAATTACACAGAACAAAATTATGATCTTCAGACAAACTGTTCACCTTTCAGTATAATTTCACCCTTTTCATCGGTTTTTATCCTGCTTAAAAACAAGGTATTAATGCTGCATCATATATATGTGTGCCAGAACTAGTTTCTTTTAGTAGGCTAAACAGAAGAAGACTGAATGGACCATACTGTCCCAAAGTTGTATTACTTCAGCAGCGCCCTTATATTGCCAACCAAAGCATTGGAGTGTTGCATTACACACAGACATAAAGCTTACTCAGTTTATGCCTGGTGTTACAAAATATCAATGTCTTTATGTATCACACAGTTGACAATGGCATATGATCGGGTGTTTGGTGCCCCATTGTATACTCAGCTTTTGTTGGCTGTGACATTCATCCTGTGTTTTCCATACAATGATAAACTCACCTTCTTACTAAGCTGATACATCTTGTAGCATCCTATAAAACTCTTCAACGTTTTGTGAACAGGCATTGAGGTTTTACCTTCACCATTCAGACATTATCACTGTCTGTTGTTTGGTATTCATGTCAATGTAAGCCATTTTCACAAACATTACAGTGCTGCCAGCTGTTGATGGAATACATTCATCTTTCCAAGGAAAGTAGGTTATTTGCATGTTCCATGCAAATCTTGTATCTTCATCACTCATTTCTGTGCACAATAAAGCTGAGTGCCGGACAGTGTAAGATATTTCTCCTTTTAGTATTATATTCTTCAATGTTATTGTTGTTTTTGAACTGAGGTATACACAAAATTGCATAATTGGGTAAATGTACTTAACACAGTTGTGACATGTGTCCAACAGTTTAAAGAGCATGCAAGAGGTTCTTGATTGGACACCACATATTGTTCTGATTACATACTTCTGTGTAAATGAACATTTTTTTTGCCAATTAAGAGTAGCCCAAAACGTGATGCCACAAGACATTAGTCCCTATACAAGGAAAAAGTAAATCAGCTGAGATCTACTATTGTCCATAAAGGAAAATAGCAGAGCTTAGAATCATAAGATGATTGTAACATGTTTTCTGCTTTGGGGTCTTATCAACATTTAAGAACTTGGAATTTCTGTTGGATCTAATGACGCTTTCCCTCGTGAAGTATTTTTTGCAGTGTTGTCACATCCTTTGTTATAATCAATGGCACATATTGTGTTTTATTTACATTCAGTGATAGTTGATGACAACAACAATAGCTGCCCCAGTATCAATCCCTGCAGTACAACTTGTGATTATTCCCCACTTTAAGGATTCTTTTTTATTATTTACATTGTCTGATTTCTTAATGTGGCACTCTGCATCTTTTAGTTAAGCAGGATGAAAAACATTTACCAGCAAGAGCCTTGAAATTGTAATATTAGCTTTTCTAGGAGAATACTATAAACTACACAATCAAATGCTTTTGATGACGTTGGAATAGACACATGAAAGTCAAATTTGTTATATTACTACAATATTTTACATGATGTGAAATAAGAGGCAGTACTTTCTGACTACCTCTCACAGATAGGTGTTTATATAATATGATATATTGTGTGACAAATAAGTGTTTTATCATTAAATAATTTAAAGAGTGAAGGCTTCCTGTCCCCTTCCCCCTCACCCTCCTCCTCTCCCCCAACGCACACAACCTATATGGTGATGTAAGTCATCATTCTTATGTGCCTTTCAATTACTCAGCACCTCAACTATGTTCATTTGTTACCTTCATACCTTAAATTATTTACATTCCACCAGGACTTTTCATTACCATCTTTTATTATTAAAAACAAGCTATTGTCACTGGAAACCTGAAATACTTTATTTCTATATGATTTTTCTGTTGCTTGTATTACTGTGGTCTGTTTTAACAGTTACTGGGCTGTCATTGCTTAAAGAAATACTAATGTAATGTTCGTCTTTGAGTTTGAACGACATTAAAATTTTTACATAGCATATAATTAAGAAATGAAATCTCTCTCTGTGTTATTTAACCAGGTCTAGGAATGGGGTTCAGTTTTTCTGCAGCCGTAGCAGCAGGTGTCCTGGAATATTTTTCGCTAAAACGCTGGCAACAGGGGTAAATACATTCAAAAAATATGTTGCTATATTTGATATGTCATTCATGCAAAATGTCTGAAAAAATACACAAATTTCCTTATTTGCAGGCATGCCATTCAACAAGTTATACACAACACTACGTACAACGCAAGTGACATATCTTTGTTGTGGCAGATCCCACAGTACTGCCTAGTTGGCAGTGCTGAAGTCTTTGCAGGTGTTGCAGGTATGAGTACCTTTCACTTACATATTTATATTTGCTTTTTAATATAAGAGGCATTTAGAAGACACAAAAAACTGGTGTGGAGAAAATTGCAGTTAAAATAGTTAGCAGATAAATTTTCGGGAATATTTAAAAACGTTTTGGGTCTGTGTTTGTATTTTTCATCATTAATCTTTAGATTGGTTGGCAGTTTTCTGTGTATGTTACAAATGAACTCTTTCATTTGAGTATACTTTTTACTCTTACATTATTTGTAACTTGTTTTAAAAATACTAATTGGGATATTCATGTTTTATTTTCTTGTGTTGTTTCTACTAAAATGTGCTTCTGTTTGTCTAATTAATGAGCAAGATGGCATAGGGATAAGACACTGGACTTGTATATTCAAGATAACTGCTCAAATCTACATTCGGCCATGCTGATTTGAGTTTTCAAACAATGGAAAATCCAGGATGGAATGTAACAATATTATGAGTAGGAGAATTGCCACTCACCATATAATGGAGATGCTGAGTCATAGATAGACACAACAAAAGACTCTCACAATTGTAGCTTTTGGCCATTAGGCCTTTGTCAACAGTAGACAGATTGTCTATTGTTGACGAAGACCTTAACGGCCTAAAGCTGTAACTTTGAGTCTCTTTGTTGTGCCTATCTGTGACTCAGCATCTACACTATATGGTGAGTAGCAACTTTCCTTCTCATAATACTGATTTGGGTTTTCTGTGATTTATATAAATAATACAGGGAGAGTGCCGGGAATGCCAACTTCTTCATCTCAGAGTAACACTTTCACCCTTCATCCTCAATTATTTGTTAGTTGTATTTCAATCTCTGTCTTCCCCTGCAGTTTTTACCCTCTGAAGCTCCTCTAGTACCAGGGAAATTATTTCCTGATGTCTTTGTCCCTTATTCTTGTCAGTGTTTTCCGTTTGTCACTTTCGTCTCCATATTCTACACCTTCCTAATCTTATCAGTCCACCTAATATTCAACACGCTTCCATAGCACCACATCCCAGATGCTTAGATTCCCTTCTTTGCAAGTTTTTCCATAGCCTGTGATGCTCCACACATACATACTCAGAAATTTCTTCTTCAGATTAAGGCCAATATTTGATACAAGTAGGCTTCCCTTTGCCAGGAGTGCCTTCTTTGCCTGTGTTAGTCTGCATTGTATGTCATCCTTGCTTGCTCCATCATGGGTTATTTTGCTTACAAGACAGCAAAAGTCTTCACCTACTTTGTGATCACCAAGTCTGATGTTATGTTTCTTGGTATTGTCATTTCTGCTACTTCTCATTACATTTGTCTTTTTCTGGTTTAGTTTCAATCCATATTCTTTACTCATTAGACTGTTTATTCCATACAATGTGTCCTTTATTACTTCTTTGCTTTCACTGACAATAGCAATGTCAGTGAATATTATCATCATTATATCCTTTCACCCCGAATTTTAATGCTAATCTCAAATCTTGCTTTTATTTCTTTGATGTATAAATTGAACTATAGGGGTGAAAGACTTTTTATCTGTCATACACCCTTTTTAATCAGAGCACTATGTTCTTGGTCTTGCATTCTTGTTGTTCCCTCTTAGTTCATATATATTATCCATCTTTCCTTCTAGCTTACTCCAGTTTTTCTCAGAATTACATAGAAAATATGTACACATGAGACACACAGTATAAACTATGTCCTCCAAACATTATTAGGATACTTCTGGTGAAAAATATGCATGCACAAGAGTTTTCATAATTATTCAAAATTATAACAAAAAACTTGTTATAACAAGAATAATAGGGATAAAAGTTCAAAACTACCATTTTCTTCAAGTAAAGGTTTGTCTGGAAAGTAATGTCACTAAGTCCATAAAAAGTAATTTACTGGTCAGAAGGCTACAATGCATCAATAAATTTTTCCAGTGAGATTTCCAAGCATTATAGGCATCCTGGAAGCTTGGGTTAAAATGGCATTTAGGACACGCATAACAGCAGCTTTTACATTGTCGATAGTCTCAAACTGACGTCCTGTCAAGGATGTTGCAATTTGAGGAAATGAAAGAAAAAAAGTCTGCCAGAGTGAGGTCAGGACTGTGGACAGTGTGGGGCAGCATTGCCATATAGTTTTTGCACTGATAATCCTGTATCTAGAAGGCTGTGTGGCTGGGTGTGAAAGCATTGATAGAGTTTCCAGGAACTGGCCGAGAGTGATCTGATGTGGACATAAGACAGCATCGACAGTCTGTTGGTAGGTATAAACTCGTAGTGAATGATATCATTACCATGAAAAGATAGTGAGCATTGTCTTTAATGTGGATCTGCTCATGCATGCCATCTTTGGAAGTGAAGAGTGGGAGGTGTGGCACTCAGAGCTCTGTCTCTTCATCTCAGTGTTACATTTGAAAACCCATGACTTGTCCCCCGTTACAACATTGTCCAAGAAAGTAACATAATTTCTACACAATTCCATAAGTTCATCACAGACAAGCATTCGGTTGGACTTCCACTCGTCAATCAAAATTTGATTGTTCGCCATTGTTCAGTTGAACAGTGCACCGCAGCTGGAACCAGACTATCAGAGGTTCGTGTAGGGACATCTTAATATGGCATTGGCCCAGTAGCAGATGTACTACCTCTATGAAGGCTACTTGCAACAGTGGCTGAAACATGACAACACAGTCACATACCCTGGAAAGTTCTACTGAGGATGACAGTAGCCAAAAAAGTGTATGCTCACACTTGTTTAGTCTGTTGTAATATTGTGGATGTTACAATCTGAGGACTCCAGGAGTCACAATAACCTTGTATTTTTAACTGATGTATTAAAAATACAGTGCTTTTCAAAAATGGAATAACATCATCTGTTGACATAACAAATAGCTTGATCTGCACTCACAGCAGAAAGTTGATTAGAGGGAATCTGCAAGAAAAGACCATATTATTTAGTCAATTTACACATCTTGTAATACAGTAAAATTAATGTACAAGATGATAAATGCTTTGCTTTTTAATTTTAAGGTAGTTGGTAATACTGAAAACAGTTAACTGGAATACCTTGAACCAGTAAAGAGGAAATCAACTGTCTCTGGTGTTATATTATTGAGGTTGTAACTGATATAGTGCCATATGAAAAAGTGTGTGTGTTTTTTGGGGGCATGCCTCCACATTTGTGAAAGAATTCAAGCTTGAAAGCAGATTTACAGTCCGAGGTTCTTGTTTATGGGCTTATTGATTGACTAATGCCTCCATGAAACACAGAATGTTCATCTTCGCTTAGTCCATTGCTTGAAATCAGAGAGATCGGCAATTTGCTGTTTTTATGGTAATGAAGACAAATTATGACCAAATGTGAGCTATGTTTTTTCACAGATGAGACAAAGACATAAATCAGCAGTTACATTTTAGATAAATTTGTCTATGGTTCAGCCAAAGTGTGAGTTTAGTGTGTATGAAGTTTTGAAATATTACAGAGCTTCATTCCTTTTTCCAGAAAAAGTGAGTTTTCCAGCAGTCTAGACATGTTGCTGGCCATTGTTTTTTCAATTAATTGAAGATGAACATGGGCAGATTGTTCTCATATGACATATTCCCATTTTGTCATAGAAGTCTGATATGTCATTAGCATAGTACCCCTACTTTATTGCGAAGGTTAAGCCATCCTCACGCAGGATTTATGCTGTTTCAAGGTGCTAGCACAGTCTGTCTATCAAAACTGTACTGTTACAATGTGTAACTGTCGAGAGAGAGAGAGAGAGAGAGAGAGAGAGAGAGAGAGAGAGAGAGAGAGAGAAGGGCTGGGGGAGGGGGGGGGGGGGGGAGGGGTCTAAAGTGCGAGTTCATTATAAATTATAAATGGATCAAGAGAATATATTGTGAAATCCATTGTGCGTGAAGTTTGATGTGTTGATGGTGGTCAGTGAACACTATTTGATTAATTAAGGGTTGTAGAATGTCGGCCTTACATTCCCTCTACCACACAAGATGTAAAATCCAGCTTCAAATGATGTTTATAATGAGAGTTAGGAACATGTAGGCTGCCATGAGAGTTACCCTGAAAGAGATCCCTGTTCTCAACTTGCAAGTGAGTGCATGCCAGAACAAACACCAGCATTCAACTGTGGGATTTTCAAGAATGTTATGTTTATTTAAATGCACCTTCAGTGAGACAAATGTTTGAGAACATGGACCTTTTGGAGAGTAGATGTCTCTGACAGTAGTAGTTGTCAGTGGCAGAAATTGGGATATATAGGATCTCTTCAGTGGAATGGCATAATTTATGGACTTTGTGACGACATAGATATCAAGCTCTTGTTATTCTTTCTCCATTTCCTGTCTGAGACAGCAAACACTAGCATAACTGTGTCAAATTGTTACAGAAGTATTATGTTCAGTTAGTTTCAGAATAGGTGCTGTAGATTATTCTCAGCAACTGAGTACTGAGAGCCCCATTGAAGCTACTCCTGCTGTGTCCATTTATGCAGTGAGCCAGTTTAGTGGTGGTCATTCCTGTGTAGGTTGCTGTGCAATGAGGACATGTCAGCTGGTAAACAACATGCAGGATTTCGCAAGTTACTCTACCTTTGGTGCAATTACATTTATAGATAAAAGGTTCTCCACTTACATTCAAATAGTATATTGCATTGCAATGCATAGGGCAGTTCAAAATGAATATAGCCATTACAAATGTATCAGTAAGAATTACCAGTAATGTAAAAGAAATATATACTTTTTATGTGCTTTATAGATATTTTATAAGACTCCTGTCAATCATGGACAACTAAGTGATAGTCCATTTTACACCATAGATTCTGAAGTGTATGTCAAGTTAGGAATGCAAACGAATTACAGATGCGTTCTTCGAGTTCTAGAATTGTTTTTGGTAAAGGAAGCTCATACAAAGGTTCTTTAACACAACCCCATAAAAAGAAATCCGTGGATGTCAGATCTGGAGATCTAGAGGACCAAAATCTGAACACAGCTTCACCATATCCAGTATGACTGACACAATGGTTGGGAAAATGTCAATTTAAAAAATTCCTTACACAGTGTGGGCATATCACGTTTTATTGATAGATAGAGGTACTGCATTCATGCAAAGGTTTCCCTGGACTGTGTCCAAACAAAAGGCAAATCCTTTCAATGTTGTGTGGCAAGACACATTTGGGAATAATGTTAGCATTTGGAAGACAGTGACTGTATCACTGATGAAATCATCTTTGCTCTGTGATACAGAACAATAGCTGTTAGATTTAAACAAGCAGTATGCATTGCATCCTTAGTCTAAGGGTAACGTCTTGATTAGTAATAAAAACGTTCTCAGTCACAGGTTTGAAACTCATCAACACTCAAATTTTGATTAATAATCAGCATTGGCAGCCGAAAACTTCTGGCATAAGAAGTCACCCTCATTTTGCCAACAGTGGAGGAGAAACTGAGGTTCAGGGCACTGTCCTCTCTTGTTGAGGGGGAGGGGGGAACTGCCCTAAAGGCAGAAGAATCATTAATGGTCAATGGCATGTGGATGCAGAAGGCAATGGAAACCTCTGGATTAAAGACACATAATGTGTTGTGACAAAGCTAACTGGGATATTTTTACTTCCCCTCTTGTTCTGCCATCTGCCTCCTTAAGATTCTTTTTTTCATGTGTGACTAATTACCATTAACATACATGAGTATAATCTGCATTTTCATAAAAGAGAAAGGGTGACCCACATTTTTAAAGAATATACCACCAGATCTAATTTCGTGCTTAGTTTTATGTATGCAATTGGTTTTCTAATTTATTTCGACTATTCCTAGTTAGTATCTTTTGTTATAGAGTGAAATCAGTAATTGTTTTGTAACTTAAATTCTATTGTTGACAGATAGATATTCAGCAATCACAGGTTCTGCAGACCAGGTGCTGCTTCCACAAACTGCCTCCATTCCTTCCTGTTTTGGGCCAGGTTCCTCCAGGTGTCTTCAATTCCCAGGGCTGCTAGGTCCTTCGCTATGTCGTCCATCCAGCACTGCCTTGGTCGTCCAGTGGGGCGTTTGGTTTCCCCGCTAGTGCCATCTTCGCCTGTCTTCCATCTGGCATACAGGCTACATGGCCCACCCATTGGATTCTTTTGCTCTTTATCTTCTGTAGGATAGGTGGTTGTTGCATCGGAAGGTAGATTTCCTCGTTTTTCCTCCTCCTCCATTCTCCGTTATCTGAAACTGGATCCCATATTTTCCTCATTACTCTTCTTTCAAATATTAATAGTTTTTCCCTTTCTCGCTTAGTCATGCTCCATATTTCTGAACCATACATTGCTGCTTCCCTCCCCTCCCCCCCCCTCCCCCCCCTCCCCCCTTTTGATGTCTGCTTGTGTCTGTGTATGTGCGGATGGATATGTGTGTGTATGCGAGTGTATATGAAATTCTAAGAGCAATTGGGAACTGGAATGCAGTTGTAGGAGGAGGAGTGGAAGAAATGGTTACAGGAAAATATGGACTTGGGACAGAGAATGAGAGAGTTCTGTAATAAATTTCAGCTAGTAATAGCAAAGACGCTGTTCAAGAATCACAAGAGGAGGTGATACATGGGAAGATTTCAGTTAGATTGCATCAAGATCAGACAGATTTTGAAATCAGGTACTGGATTGTAAGGCATACCCAGGAGCAGATATTGGCTCAACTCACAATGTAGTAGTGATGAAGAGAAGGCTGAAGTTTAAGAGATTAGTCAGGAAGAATCAATATGCAAAGAAGTGGCATACAGAAGTACTAAGGAATGATGAGATACACATGAAGTTTTCTTAGGCTATAGAAACAGCAATAGGGAATAGCTCAGTAGGCAGTACAGTTGAAGAGAAATGGACATCTCTAAATAGGGCAATCACAGAAGTTGGAAAGAAAAACATAGGTAGAAGAAAGGTAACAGAAGTAATACTTCAGTTGATAGATGAAGGGAGGAAGCACAAAAATGTTCAGGGGAAATTCAGGAATACAGAAGTGCAAGTTGCTAAGGAATGAAATATATTGGAAGTGCAGGGAAACCAAGTCAAAATGACTGCATGAAAAATGTGAAGAAATCAAAAAAGAAATGATTGTCAGAAGGACTGACTCAGCATATAGATAGGTCAAAACAACTTTTGGTGAAATTAAAAGCTAGGGTGCAATGGGAATTCCTCTATTAAATGCAGAGGAGAGAGTGGATAGGTGGAAAGAGTACATTGAAGGTCCCTATGAAGGGAAAAATGTGTCTCCTGTGATAGAAGAAGAAACGGAAGTCAATTTAAAAGAGATAGGGGATCCAGTATTAGAATCAGAATTTAAGAGAGCTGTGGAGGACTTAAGATCAAATAAGGCAGAAGGGATAGACAACATTCCATTATAATTTCTAATATCATTGAGGGAAGTGCCAACAAAATGACTATCCACATTGGTGTGTAGAGCATATGAGCCTGGTGGCATACCATCTGACTTTAGGAAAAATATCATCCACACAGTTCCGAAGTCTGCAGGAGCTGAGAAGTGTGATAATTATTGCACAATCAGCTTAACAGCTCGTGCATCCAAGTTGCTGACAAGAATAATATACAGTAGAATGGAAAACAAAATTGAGGATGTGTTAGATAACAATCAGTTTGGGTTTAGGAAAGGTAAAGGCAACAGAGAAGCAATTCTGACATTGCAGTTGATAATGGAAGCAAGACTAAAGAAAACTCAAGACATGTTCATAGGATTTGTCGACCTGAAAAAAGCGTTTGACAAGGTAAAATGGTGCAAGATGTTCGAAATTTTGAGAAAAATAGGTCTAAGCTACAGGGAGAGGTGGTTAATATACAACATCTACAAGAGCCAAGATGGATAATAAGAGTGGACGACCAAGAACTAAGAGCTGAGATTAAAAAGTGTGTAAGACGGGTATGTAGTCTTTTGCCCCAACTGTTCAATATGAACATTGAAGAAGCAGTAATGGAAATAAAATAAAGGTTAAGGAGTGGGATTAAAATTCAGGGTGAAAGGATATCAGTGATGTGATTTGCTGATGACATTGCTGCCCTGAGAGAAAGTGAAGAAGAATTACATGATCTGCTGAATGGAATGAACAATCTAATGAGTACAGAATATGGATTGAGAGTAAATTGAAGAAAAATGGAAGTAATGAGAAGCAGCAGACATGGTAACAGCAAGAAACTTAACATCAGGATTGGTGGTTATGAAGTAGACGAAGTTGAGAAATTCTACTATCTAGGCAGCAAAATAACCAATGACGGGTGAAGCAAGGTGGACATCAAAAGCAGACTAGCACAGGCAAAAAGGGCAAGAGGAGTCTTCTGGTATCAAACATAGGCCTTACTTTGCGGAATAAATATCTGAGAATATACGTTTGGAGCACAGCATTGTATGGTAGTTGACTGTAGGAAAACTGAAACAGAGGAGAATCAAAGCATTTGAGATATGGTGCTACAGATGAAATTTGAAAATTAGGTGGGCTGATCAGGTAAGGAATGAGGAGGTTCTGTGCAGAATCATGGAGGAAAGGAGTATGTGGAAAACGGTGAAAAGGAGAGGGACAGGATGATAGGACATCTGTTAAGGCATCAGGGAATGACTTCCATGATACTAGAGGGAGCTGTGGAGAGCAGACACTATAGAGGATGACAGGGATTGGACTACATCCAACAAATAATTGAGGACGTAGAATGAGATTTTCACTCTTCAGCAGAGTGTGCACTGATATGAAACTTCTTGGCAGATTAAAACTGTGGACAGGACCGAGACTCGAACTCAGGACCTTTGTCTTACACAGGCAAGTGCTCTACCATCTGAGCTACCCAACCATGACTCAGGACCTGTCCTCACAGCTACAGTTCTGCCGGTACCTCATCTCCTATCTTTCAATTGAAGATGTAGGTTGCAAGTGGTACTCTGAGATGAAGAGGTTGGCACAGGAGAGGAATTCGGGGGCCGCATCAAACCAGTCAGAAGGCTGATGACCCCTCTTCCCCGCCCCCCCCCCCCCAAAAAAAAAAACCTTAATATGAAGGAATTCACACTTTTTCACTTACGCTATACATGCTTCTGCTTCAACTTCAGAATCACAGCACTTAGCAATTGCACAGTGGTCAAAAGTGTGAATTTTCTTTTACATTCTCTGCAACTCGTTGATGTACCACTATGCATTAAATAGTTATAGCTGTTTGTAATCACTATACTCATTTTGAATTGCCCTTTGTTTCAAATAAAATATGTTCATTTCACCTGCCTCATAGCCCCATAATATGTAGTTAATGCTTTGCAAGTTTCTCCATTTTATCATAAAATAAAAGTAGCTGATATTATAATGATTCAATAGGTCTCGAGTTCGCCTATTCAGCAGCTCCACGGCCACTGCAAGGTGTTGCCATGGGCTTGTTCTCTGCAACGGAAGGAGTGAATTCTCTCCTGGGAACAGCTCTCATCTCAGCTCTCTCTCCAGTCTGGATCCGCCAGGATGCACAACATTTCCAAGGCCACCTCGATTATTACTTCTTCCTGTTGGCTGGTATCCAGGGTGTGGCATTAACTGCATATGTGGTGTGGCTTATAGTTAGGTCCAGACACAGTTCTGAATCTGCCAGCGGAAGCTCAATTTACAGTCCACCACCTTAAGTGTCGTGAACGGAAGACTTGTTCAGAGTATAGAGTACAGTACACTTGCTGCATTTCTAATGTACTCCTATGGAGTAATAAAAAGTTGAACAATCCTGCTGTGGACCACATTCATGCTGCTTTGAAGCCATTCGTCAGAATATGAAGCTTTTATTGGAGCATTTAATTGCTAAAAAATCAGATAATCTTGCACAAATCTCAAGGAATACATGGGCATAAAGACTGTTAATAGCAATAAGCTGTTATCTGCAACATAGTCACATAAAGTCTAAAAACCATATTTTACAATACTTAAGCCACAAAAATAATAAAAAGCTTTTGTCCGGTCTCAGAATGATCTCTCAGTCTGACAGAGAATGACAAACTTTCCTTGAGAAGGGCTATGCAATAATTTTACCATAAACTTTTGTTTATTAATCAAAATTTCATGTTTTTATGGGCTCTTTGATGGTTAATTTATTGCAATGTATAAATTGTTAAAGATAAAAATGAAGTGTTTGTATTGAAATGTACCTAAGAAAATTATTCTTTATGCTGGACAGTTTTATTTCTCCAATAATGAATGTTTTGTTGTAATGCACATTCCTTGTCCCTTAATTATGTATGTTATCTCTCTTTGAAACTTGATTTTAAAAAGAATTTAGAAGCAAGATTTTGCTCCCCTTCTATGATGTAGGCTTCTGCTGCTGCTATAGAAATATCTTACCACATTTTCTGTAATAATTTGTTTAATTTTATAGACATTCTTGTATATTTGTGAATAATTAAGACTGATATATGCGTGTCAGTGTTTTAGGACCAATATTTTACTTTGACATACACCTGGTCTTATTTGGTGCTCGTCAAAGATTTTTGTAATGCATTAGAAACAGTTTTGATTGTTGACATCCCAGTTGCTTGAGCCAACAGTAAATTTAAGTCTTGAAATTCCACACCACATTTTTTAATACATGCAGAAAAGTATCCAGTAATGGGCAGACAGAATGTAATTCAAATTGTCAAACCATAAGTGACATTGTGTGTACTACATTCCTCTTCAAACATCAAACTCTCAAAAGTCAACGTATATAAATCACAGATATATGCATGATAACATTCGAAAATTGAAATTTATCCAATTAACTGTGTGGAAAAGATTTGGGTGATTTTTGACTGAGTTGAAAGGTCAGTAAGTAAACCAGGTGCCATTTAAGATGTGAATCGTAGAGATTCTTAGAAAAGAGTAGGTAATGAGAAGAAATCCCCACAAAGCAGTAGGTTGCATAAATTTAAAAGTTCATAATGTGTTCTACAGATAGATAAGTTACGTAAAGCTGCTTAGCCTATTTTGTGAGTAGTAATTATTCAGTATCCCGAGTGAAGTCTTGCAGATGTAACAAGTATTTGATTGGCAATTTGATCTTATTGCAGAGTAATATTGCTTTTAAATTTATTTGGCTAAATATGATGAAACACTGAAATTTAATTATGTAACATACTGCAAACAATAGGAGAGATGATAACAGCTTTCAGCGAATGAAGCACACTTATTTCTAACATGTGTAGATTAAGTTCTAAGTCTTACTTAACAGCTCCTGGTTGTGCAATCTAAAACTAAGTTATTCTTATTAACTGATTTGCCCTAAAATCAAATAATTATCTAATTTATCTTGGTGTATGTGGTGCACTGCTGTTGAATAAAGTTTAGGTTCTCACATTTTTACGAACTTTTGCTGTTGTAATAACTTGTGAAATGCATTATTCATAAGACTTTCTGTCTTCTAATGCTATCTCTTATATGTTGACTGCTCATTTCTTATATCCTGTGACTTTGGCTGTTTGCTATTCAGATGGGTGTATGGGGAAATAATATCCTGTTTTAGTGCATTCGGTTATTGCAAAAAAATAGTAGTAAAAGAAAATGAAGTGTTAACAAACCAGGGAAAGTTTATTTTTCCTATAAAAAGTGGTAGTTGAGCATTTATTAGGTAAATAAAGAACAAATGCTGAAACCGTAATACTCAATCAATTACTCCTGTTGTGCTGCCAATCCTTGTTTGTTACTGCATGTTGACCCTTGATCTGACTGAGCGGATATTATACATTGTGAGGCTCATTTATCCCCTTTAAACGGAGGAAAATGTTTCTCGTGACTACTGTTACTTTTGCTATGTGTTAAGAGACAAATCTTAGCCATTGTTATTTTGTTTCACAGTTGGTATTGATATTTAAAGTATGTGTCTTTATAGGAATTACAAAATGTTTTCACAGGCTTTATTATTTCCTTTGAATCTTTCTTTTATTGTTGGTGATATGGAATTTTAACCTGAGAGACCTAATTGTTAATCCATACATCAATTTATGCTTAAATTTTCTTGAAGGTTATGGACTGAACTTTCATGCAACTCATCTTGAGCTTCTGTTAAAATAGAGCTAGTGTAGAGTAGCTCATGACTGTGATAAAACTAGTCGTTATTGTGCCATGATAAAATAAGGCTTCTATACTGTACAATGAAATGAGTTCTTTTTGTGATTGAACTTACTGAATATTGTATGTTTTATAATGAGAAACCTCCACTGTTCTGTATTGAAATGCACCTTTGTAACTTTTTTTACTTTATTTTCATTATCATGTAAGTTACATAAAACAGATATTGTTTTTCTGCCTGTATTGACAGTGGCATCAAATAAATTTTGAGAAAGCTCCTTGCTTGTTAAAATTTGTGTAATTTCATTGAATGTTATGCCTGTCTTTTTAACATTATGATTGAATATTTAAATAATGAGACACAAGTAATACCCAGTACTTAAATAATGGAAACTCCTGGTTGGAATGTCAACAATATAGGGAAGTATATAGATTGATAGTCAGCCTAAAGATGACACATTCATTTGCAGAAACACACAACGAAAAGATTGTTACATATTTAGCTTTTGGTCAACGCGTTTTTCAGAAAAGGAAACACACTCTCTCACTCACACACTCACTCACTCTCATACAAGTAAGCGTACATGACCACCATCCCTGACAGCTCGGACTGGTATGTGTCACCTTTACAGTGGGTAGCAATCCAAAATTTTCTTATATTGTTGACCAGTACTTAAATTTCAGGAGATGAATGAGTAGTGTTGCTAGAGACAAATAAAAGGGGAAGTTAAACACACCTAGCTTTCAAAACTATAGTTTTGTGTCATTACTTGTATTTTTATGTGTATGTGTTGGCAGTGTGCAGTATCTTGCCACCTGAATATAAGTGATGGTCATCAATTCTGCCTCATAATTTATGTGTACATATCACCACATAGTATTTTGTCCTTTAGATAAGTGGTAGTCTGTGCTCATAGTTTTCCATTTATGGTGTCCCGTTAGTTAATTTCTAAGCTCCCTACCCAAATTATCGTGGACGATTCGGGTGTTAGGACCAGAGTACGATCAAAGGTATTTGTGTTCATATAAAGTAGTTTAGTCATTCTGAAATTAACACTTATTTGTATATTCTTCAGAATTGAAAATGTTACTTACAAAATATTAAGCCAAGAAGTTTATAACATCATTGTAACAGTACAGCTCGCAGATACTGGCCAATATCTGTGACAATTTATATACAGGGTGTACGTTAAGTCCAGGAACACTTTCAATTATTTATTGCACAAGAACTAAACATTGTACAGATGTCATACATATTGCATTTGGAAGAGAAACTCTGTAAGTTTTTTTTACAAACATTCGATATATGAACCATGAGTGACCCACCAGATGTCAATATGGTAACTGAATTCATGCCATACCCGTCCCAGCATGACGTCATTGACTGTGGCAGTCACTTCCTGTATTCTCTCCCAGAGCTCTGCTACATCACTTGGTAGAGGCGGTACATACACCAGATCTTTAATGTGTCCTCATAGAAAAAAGTCACACAGAGTGAGATGTGGTGATAGGGGAGGCCACAAATGTCTCTTGTACGTGCTCAACATTCACTTCACTCACACTTGGACATCTGCTTCTCTTTGCTGGACTCAAGCAACCCAGTCACACTGGGACATCTGCTTCTCTCTGCTGGGCACAAGCAACCAGTCATAACGAATTTGTTGTGTCAATGGTAAATGGCCTTTCTTGTTGGTGGCTTCATACCATACTTGGTTCTAAACATTCATTGAAAAGCTGTAGCACACTTGTTTTTGTTGAACTCCAACACACAGAAAACTTGCTCCACACCTGAACTCGCAATGTTTGCGACTAGCGCTGACTATCGGCAAATTACCAAACTACGCTGTGGCGGTATACATGGAAAAAAAAACTTTGAGGGTTTTTCTTAAAACTGACATATGTATGATATCTGTACAATGTTTGGTTCTTGTGTAGTAAATAATTGAAAGTGTTCCTGGACTTTATGTACACCGTGTATTACCAAAACTCAGAGAACCCCACAGTGACCCAACAATTTCATCAAATGTTAATTACAGTAGAATGCCAACACAAGTTTTAAAACAAGAAGTATAAAACTTTATGTGAAGCTGCAAAAACTTTAGGTGAGCCTGTTCAATTCCATTAATAAATACAAAACCTTTCAGTAGAGCAATAACGAAGTTTACAAAAAATTATAGGCTGGCTGAAAGGCAACTTTATCTGTCGAAATGACAGCACCCTTTGTGTCATACATACCACGAATGCTGAACATCGCTTAATAACCAGTGGGGCTCCTGACATCTGCTTTTGCTACAACACAAACGAACTTCGTAGTGTATTGTTAGGCATAACGCAGTCCATTTCCCGAAACATGCATACTTTAGACACAGGCTAATGGGAGATCATGCACAAGCAAGAGACTGACGGTAGTGGTTGATTCATGACAGGAACTTTTTAAATCTCATCCAAAAAAAAAGAAACCACAACATCAGTGTTTTAAGGTGAGGTGCAGTAGTTCCAATAAATCATTCTAAGGTCCAGTGAGACGTACAAGGCACTTCAAATATCTCCTTGAAAAACATAGTGAAACCTCAGCCTTAACACGAACCTTACGTTTACATGATGAGCTTTACATTTTCCATAGCAGTACAGATCATAGACCACAACTTTACATGGTGCCTCAGATAAATTAAAAAATCAATAATACTGAAAAGGACAAGTGCCACACTATTTTTAAAATCAGATCGGACAAACCACTGTAATCCTTGGTCAGCCTGAAGCAAGCAGAAATAATTACTATTCATGTTAGTTATCAGGACAGCAATAATCTTGAGATTAAAATGCACAAGCACAAGCATATAGAGTAAATGTCAGTAATACGTGACAACAACACACCATAAAACAGTCTCCAAACCTGGGTCCCATCATCACATCACCATCGAATTCCAAGGTGACCCAACAAGTATCACACGAATGTGCCCTCTCACCGCTGCCGTAGTGCAGCACTGCTTGCTGAATGTGGCTGTTACTTCCTCATAGACACAAGCACGAGCACATTCAGCCGTATGCTGTAGTACATATCTGGAAAGAATTGTTCCTATCTGGGAATCACTTGAATATCACAACAACACCAGCAAATGTTAACCAGGAGTCCATCACCACCATGCACCGTGCAGCTAAACACCATTCGGTTTGACAGTGCAGAAAATATGCTGTTCCCTGAGAGCTAGAATGTCCACCTTCATTTGGTGCCTATCTGTTACTCCACAGGCCTCAGGCACTGTGTCAAAGAAGTCACTTGACTCCACAATATCTTCACGAAAACTGTGGTCGGCTGTAATAGTGTGAATCACCTGGACAATCACTGCACTGTTAAGTTTTCGTTTTCTGTGTAAAATATACATATCTTACCACTGATAATGTTGCAGAAGAAGTTGAGTAACATCATGGTATAGTGGTTATGATACTAAACTGTTGCTGTACAGTTTTAATTTCCATATTCAGTTCGAGTACATTCTAGAAGTATCCACAAATGTCAAGAATCACTGTACTGGAATGTTCTGTAGCTGTATATATACTGTATGTGTTCTGGCTGGAGGCAGTTCGCTCCATGTTCTTGTATGTGCAAGTGCTGAATAAACTTTCGTTAAGTGAAGTTAGTGTTCGTCATTCCTCTAGTTACACCTTGTACGTGACATTATTCTGGTGGAGACGCTGGGTATTGGAACTTGTGATAGCGCACGTTATTGACGACACTGTGGCTCCCATTAGACCACGTGGCGAGAAGCCAGAGTTCGAGCCATATTCAACAGATCGCAATCTGTTGGAGACAGAAGAGGAAGAGGACATTATGACGACAGCAACGGTGTGTCACCACATGAGACCTCCTCTGGTGATGATGGCCAAGATTCAAACAGGTGGCTGAAGGTATATGAGCGTATGGCCAAATTTAACAAATGGGATGACACCGTGTGTTTAGCTAACATATTTCTCTACTTGGAGGGCACTGCCAAGCAATGGTATGAGAACAACAAGGAGAAGTTCACAAGCTGGGAAGTATTCCAGGCGGAACTGCACAAGTATTTCAGTGACACATGACGACAGAAGTGCAAGGCTGAAGATACATTAAAGGACAGGGCACAGCGTCCAGGAGAAACTACAGTATCCTACATTCAAGACGTCTTGGAGCTGTGTAAAATAGTGGATCCTAGAATGAAGTAGGAAGATAAGGTTGCACATCTCATGAAGGGTATTGCTGAGGATATGTATCGAGCCCTACTCATGAAGGAGGTTTCGACAGCAGACAACTCCATAAAATGGTGCCAGAATATCGAGACAATGCATCAAAAAAGAATTACACGCAAGAAGTTTGAACAGCTTCCAAATGTCGTATCAATGTCTGTGATGAAGGAAGAAACTGATTTCACAAGTGTTCTTTGTCAGATAATGAGAGAGGAAGTTCAGAAAGCATTTGGATTGCACAGTGCGCAAAAAAACGAGACGCTCCAACGGGTCATAAGGGAGGAAGGGGAACAGATATTGAACCCAATCTCTTTGCTCTCATTTCCCTTTAGAATGGTGAAAAAGTTGAGACCCAGGTGGAGTTATGTTCCTACAATGCTGCACGAGGAACCTGTTGGGGCCCCAAGGAAGACTGATGTCTGGAGGACCCAGGACAGCCAACCAGTATGTTTCCACTGCGGACGACCGGGACGTGGTGCGCTATTGTCAAGAAAGACAGCACATATTTGATGACGCCCATGCCAGAAGGCAGCAGACTGATCTTAGCCGATGCCAACTCTGGGATGATGAAGATGAACAAGAAGATGTGGGTGCAGTACGATGTAGGTCTCTATCGCTGCAAGCTAGCCGCTGGAGGGGACGCTCCCCAACATGCCGATCAAGGTCTCCCTCACCGTTTAGAAGCTACAGCTGATCACCTAGCCGCCACAACATGGAAAACTAAAGGGTGCGATCTTCTTTGGAGGTGAGGCCGCCAAAGAGAAAAATCCTCCACCGTTAATTACTACAAAAATGATAGGCAACTACATTGATATCCTCATGGATGGCCGACCAGCCCAAGCTCTTGTGGACTCTGGGGCATCATATTCAGTCATTTTGGAGAAGTACCATCACCAGTTGCAGAAAACTATGTTCGTCGACAACAAAACATCTCTGCTGAAGGTGGCTAATGGGAAATATGTAAAACCTACAGGAAGATGTACCATTCGTGTGGGTATAGGTGGCCATACACAGCCCTTAGAATTCATCACCTTACAAGAGTGTAGTCATGACGTCATTCTTGGATGGGACTTTTTGAAAGCTTCTTGGACAATTATAGATTGTGGTCACTCAAAGATTATGCTAGATGAGATGAGATACTGTGGACAGGAAGTTGCGCATCCAAGTGTGTGGAGACTATGTGTACTGGATGAAGTGATCATTCCTGCAGTCAGCGCTAGAAAGGTAACTGTCACATATCATGCCGTGCATCAATCCATGGATCTTGTCGTGGAATGTAAGAGAAGCATACTACTGAGCAATAACTTCGTCATCCCAGCCTCTGTCATCTCATTTGAGAACGGATTCGGTGAATTGTGGATAGTTAACTGTTGCCGAGAACTGCAGATCGTTCCAGGATGCATGTGTGTAGCAAACACTGAGCCGTTAATTGAAGAACAGCTGAGCATCATAGAAACCTCCCATGTTGAGACTGTGGACGAAATTAACACTACCAGTACGAGACAAGATCCTCTAGCTCGACCATCACCAGATCTCACAAAGGAACAACAGAAGAAGCTACCTGCCATTCTTCAAGAGTTCTCTGAATGCTTCAATCGACAGGTGAAGAGCAAATTGGAAAAATCAATGGTGAAGCTGTGGATTAGCACTGGAGACCATCAGCCAATAAGCCAGAGAGCATACCGTGTGTCAGCAATGGAGCGTCAAATAATTCGTGACAAGGTAGAGAAAATGATGAAGAATGACAGCATTCAGCCTTCACAGAGCCCATGGTCATCACCAGTGGTCCCTGTCAGGAAGAGGGATGGCAGTTGGCGCTTTTGTGTTGATTACAGGAAGCTTAATATGATATCTAAAAAGGACATTTACCCTCTTCCAAGAACTGATGATACACTAGATTGTCTGAAGGGGGCAAAGTTTTTCTCAACCATGGGCATGTACTCGGGATACTGGCAAATCGAAGGAGATGAGGCTGATCATGAGAAAACTGCATTCATCACCCCTAAGGGCCTGTATGGGTTTAAGGTAATGTCGTTTGGTTTGTGTAATGCACAAGCAACTTTCGAATGGATGATGGATAATCTTCTACGTCACCTGAAGTGGACAATGTGTCTTTGTTATTTAGATGACATATAGTGTTCTCGGAGACATTTGATGAACATATAAAAAGACAGAGGGCTGTTCTTAAGTGTCTCCAACAAGGCGGACTGAAACTTAATCCAAGAAAGTCTTTCTTTGGAGCACAAGAAATCAAAATACTTGGACACCTTGTGTCAAACGAAGGTTTGCAGCCAGACCCAGAAAAGGTGGGACATATAGTGGAATTTCCTATTCCTAAAAGTATTACAAATGTGAGAAGCTTCCTCGGATTATGTTCATATTACCATCGTTTTATCAAAGACTTTTGTATCAAAGCCAGGCCACTCCAAGAGTTGTTACGAGCTAAATTTATCTGGGGTGGTGCTCAACAAGATTCTTTCGATGTGCTGTAAGAAGCTCTGACAACTGACCCTGTACTTGGTCTGTATGATGAGAGCACCTACAGAACTACACACAGGTGCCAATGGTATGGGATTGGTACTGCTCTGGTGCAAATTTTGGATGGAAAAGAGAAGGTTATAGCCTATGCTTCTAGGACTCTTACAAAAGCCGAGAGAAACTACTCAACTACAGATGGAGAATGTCTTGCTGTGATCTAGGCCATGTGCAAATGTCGACAGTATCTCTATGGAAGGCCATTCACAGTTGTTACAGACCATCATTCACTTCGTTGGTTGACAGACCTTACGGATCCAACAGGACGACCCACCAGGTGGGCACTACGTCTTCAAGAGTATGACATTACCATAGTGTACAAAAGTGGAAGAAAACACCAAGTCCGACTGTGTCTCAAGAAACCCTGTGCAAGACCATCAAGACTTTGATGAAGATAGTGACTGTCTAGCTGCACTCCAGGACCTCCCTGCTGAGCAGAAGCAGGATGTCAAGATATCTCAAATTATGCTTGCCTTAAGTAGTTCAGAGGATGTGAAAGGACAATTTAAGGTAGTTAATGGATTACTTTGCAAGAAAAGCTTTGATCCATTTGGAAAGAGGTGTCTACCAGTGTTTCCTAAACACATGTGCTTAGATGTTCCACAGAAATTCCATGACACACCTGAGGCCGGACAGCTAGGATTTATTAAGACATACGACAGAATCCGCAAGAGATTTTTCTGGCCATTTTTATTTTGGAGTGCCTGTCACTATGTGTCGCACTGTCTTAGAGTGCCAGAGGACAAAGGCAGTTCCTCAGAAACCACCTGGCTGACTCAAACCAATTTCACCAGTTGAAATGCCTTTCCAGCATGTTGGGATTCTCCTTGGATGATTTCCAATGTCTACTAGTGGCAATAGATGGATTATTGTTTGCACTGATTATCTGACACACTATGACATTACAAAAGCCATGAAAATGGTTAAAGCATCCGAGGTAGCCAAATTCATCGTGGAAGACATTGTATTAAAACACGGTGCCCCAAGGTTGTTAATCACGGATCGAGGAAAGTTTTTCAATCGAATCTTGTGACAGAGATAAATTGTCAGTGCAACATTACTCATCACATGAAGAGTGTCTACCATCCACAAACTAATGGGGTTACTGAACACCTTAATAAGGCCTTGGCCAACATGCTATTAATGTTGGTCAATGTTGAGCAGAGCAACTGAGATGAGGTGCTACCTTTCATGATGTTTGCCTACAACACCGCCAAACAAAATACTACAGGATTTATGCCATTTTTCCTGGTGCATGGGTGTGAGGCGATTACGGCAATGGACACAGTGTTTCCGTTACATCCTGATGACGTGGACAATGACTAGACCGGCCAGTTGTTAACCAGAGCTGAGGAAGCTCGGCAGTTAGCTTGACTCCGCATGCTGCGGGCTCAAGAAACCGATCACCAGAGGCATGACATGAGCCACCACCCTGTTGTCTACGAGCCTGGTGACCTCGTCTGGATCTTCACTCCTGTTTGGAAGGTTGGTCTCTCTGAAAAGCTCCTCAGGCGCTACTTTGGACCTTATAAGGTTGTAAGACAGTTATCTGATGTTACTTATGAAGTTGAAGATTTTGATCCCGACACGAGACAACGAAAGATCAGAGATATGGTCTACGTCGTTCGAATGAAGCCCTATAAGGATCCTGCAACCCAGGGTAAATTTGAAGCTCTAGCGACAGGCAAAAAGCGGAAAGGTGATGAAGAGCATAGCAGTAAAAGAAGTTTTAAGAAGATCACCACCAGGGCGAGCATCAGTCATTGGGAGTCGGAGTATGCAGGACTGATGACTCATTCCCGGACCAGGACGTAACACCAAGACGCTGTTCTCTTAAGGAGGAGGCAAAGTAGCAGAAGAAGCTGAGTAGCACAGTCACCGTGATGTAGTGGTTATGATACTAGACTGTTGCATGGAGGGTCGTGAGTTCAAAACTGTAAAATTTTAATTTCTATATTTGGTTCAAGTACATTCTAGAAGTATCCACCAACATCAAAAATCATTGTACTAGAATGTTCTGTAGCTGTATATATACCGTATGTGTTCTGGCCGGAGGCAGTTCGCCCCACAATCTTGTATGTGCAAGTACTGAATAAACCTTTGTTAAGTGAAGTTCGTGTTCGTCATTCATCTAGTTAAGCCTTCTTCTACATGATAATATGAATGGAAGCCACATATTATTTAAGAAATATTTTGGTTAATCTTTCTGCAAAATTGAAATCTCCTTTTAAAAAACCCTTGCTAATACTATTTGGCTTTACCTCACATGCATCCGTGATTTTACTTAATGACTCTTCCTTCTCGGACAAGAACATAAAACCTCTTATGTGCAAAATGGATGCCATTAATGCCATTCATTTTAATTTTCCCATTTGAATTTTGTGATCCACACAATTACTTATCCTCAATAGAGGATGCTCATAAGATATCTTTCCTTGCCTATCTCTGCCAGAATTTCATTTGTCAAGTTATATTTCAGTTTCTTAGCAGATAATTCTTTAAGAGCCACATGTAGTGGCCACACGGTTTGGGGTGCCATGTCATGGACTGCGCAGCCCCTCCCGCTGGAGGTTTGAGTCCTCCCTTGGGCATGGGTGTGTGTGTTGTTCTTAGCATAAATTAGTTTTAAGTAGTGTGTAAGTGTAGGGACCGATGACCTCAGCAGTTAGGTTCCTTAGGAATTCACACACATTTGAACATTTTGAACAATTATTTAAGGAAAACAAACTGAGAGGAAGTAAACAACTGGATGAACATTCTATTGCAGACAAGTTCTTTTTTTAAATGCTGATAAGAGGGAACTAGGGCTGTGGTTAGAAGCTACACTGATGAGCAAAACATTATGGACACTACCCACTGCAAGACCGAATGCCACCTGGTGGCACTGTGGCCGTGTGATGAGGTGAGAAAAGAATATCAGCAGAGAAGAGAGAAATGAGGAATAAGACTGCAAATGGGAAAATCCACTGGTAATGCTCTGGTTCTGTTTGTTGAGATTTTCTTTCTATTTCTTGTGGGTTTGTGTGGTGTTTTTTTTTTTTTTTTTTTTTTTTTTGAGGTGGGGGGGGGGGGGGGGGCGGGGTTGTTTCTGTCCTTTCTGAGAAAAGACAGTGAACTCGGAAAAAGAATTCGTTACAATGTCTTTTTCATCTCTACTGCAAAAATAGCCAAGATTTTCTTTCGCTAATGTGTAATATATTTTTGGTAAAACTGATGTTACATTTTGCTCAACTGAGCAAATTAACAAGTGTTGTTATTTTTGTGACAACTTTCTCCAGTTCAGAAAAACAGATACCGATAATCGTTAGAAAAGAAAACAGGAATAGTGTCTATACAGCAGTGTGTAGCTTGATCTTTTAACATCTTTGGCCTACATAGCAGGTGCCACAGCAGCCAATATATTACACAGCAGATGAACCTCAGTCAGTTTCAGCATTGGCTTGCCTCACTTGAAGTTAAAAAAAATAGAAATAAAAATCAGATCCTTGTAAAAAAAGAATTAAATACATTAATTAATAGTTCATTAAAATAAATAGTAGCATCAGTGGTAGGATGCTGGTGGTGGCAATTTTGTGTCACAAAAAAGGGCAACTTTGCCAAAGTGCAATAGCTATGTCCTGGCACCCAAGAATGAGCATCTCGGAAACACTGAACACATTTATCTGTTTGTGTGCTCCTGTCATGAACATCTATAGAAAGTGGTCAACAGACAATAAAATCGTGGGTCGCCAGCAACATGTCGAACATCCGGGCTTCGTCACAGAATGTGGAGGTCAGAGCCTTGCCCACTGTGTAAAGCAGGCTAGACAGTGGCAATCTGATGATAGAGTAAAATGATGGTGCAGGCACAAATGTTCCAGAACACACTGTTGAGAGCACTTGGTTGAACAAGGGGCTCTGCAGAAGATACCCATCGGTATGGCCATGTTGCCCAATGACATTGTCAGTTGCATCTGCACTGTGTATTGTATCATTGAAACTGGATTGTGTATCACACCACAGGTGCAGGCCATTTGAAGAAATATTATGCTGTGGGGCACATTCACCTGGGCTTGTGTGGTGCCTGTTGATAGTAGTCAAGGCCACCATGATCACTGTGGACCAAGTGAACATTATTGCGGACCACCTATATCCGTTTGTGCTTAATGTCTTCCCTGAGAATCATTGCATCTTTTGTTAGTATAATTGTCCATTTCATGAAGCCAGAATCATATTAAAGTGGTTTTAGCAATGTGACAGTGAACATATATTGAAGTTGAAGCCTTGGCTCTTCAATTAGCCTGATCTATGCGCAACGGAACACCTCTGGGACCTATCGGATACAACCTCCACATTCTCAAACTTCCAACTCATAATTTCTAGGTACTGTATGACCTGCACATAGACACTTGGTGCCACATACCTCTGGAAACCTGCCAGAGACGTATTCCATCTGTGCTGTGCTGAATTGCAGCTGTATTGTGTTCTAAAGGTGGACCGGTAGACTATTAAGCAGATGATGATAATCTTATGGCTATCAGCATATTTGCTTAACCCAGACTGTCATGGCCATAGGAATTCCGCATCCCAGCAATGGCAGCTGAAGACTTCTCATATAAGAAGTCACCATTATTCTGATAACGGCCTTGTCAAAGAGAGCTGAGGAGCTTATCAAGGTTTGAGGCACGTTCTTGCCCTCGGCGTGCTGAAATGCCCCTGAAAAGTGAAAGAATCATTAATGCTCACAGCCTGAGGATGAAAACACAATAGAAAGCACTGCTTTAAAGACACACTTTTGTATCCCGCCTGGAAGGCGGCGCGTGTGTCTGCTCCTGAAAATTGAAAGGTTGGCCGAATGAAGGAAGTGAGTAGGAGCAGGTGAGGTAAAACACATCGGTACTGCAAGTCAGTAAAAGTGGTTTACTGGTGCAGGAATATATACAGAGGCACATATAACTTTGTACGTAGGTGCGAAGCCTTAGACCCGTCATAAGTAGAGCAAAGTCTTTATATGAAGCGAAGTGTTCCGGCCGTCTGCTCTTGATCAAAAGTGCTGAATCTGGAGCGGAGCTCGTAGAGCTCCACAGCACCGGCTAGAGGGCGCTGTCGTCGATGTGTCGTAGTGCCAACTTAAGAATTTGCACCTACGCCATGGCATCATAGCTATCAATACCACACACACAATGTGTGTAGATAGGACATGTGACCTGGACTTTAAAAAGGGTCAAAAAAAAAAAAAAAAAAAAAAAAAAAAAAAAAAAAAAAAAAAAAAAAAAAATCTCATCTCCTTGGAAACTAATCCATATTGATATTGCATGTGGTGACTGCCAGAAAAATAAATCACGTTGTTTATTATTGGGTCTAACGTATTTACCCCTATCCAAAAGCATCCAATCATTAGATTACCAATGATTTAGATATAAAAAATTCTGCAAACAAGTAGCCATACAGACATTAATTATTTAAAAAATATTCATTATCATCATCATCATCATCATCATAATCTTATACTTGACTTCCACTGCTGTGTAATGGCACCACCAGAATTTTCCATTTTTCCTGCCTTCAGCAATTTTCTAATGTCACTTGTCTCAATCTTTTCTTATCTCATGGGATCCAGCAAAGAGCTTCACCTACATCTGTACTCAGCATCTCATCTCATAGAAAATATACCATTCCATGGCGTGTGTGTGTGTGTGTGTCCATTTACATCCATTTATTTGCTACATTGTCCCTCCTGGTAATTCCCAATACGTATCTTCCCATTGCTTCCTAAGTAGCATTTCATTTTTTAATAGGTTTTCATTAAAAGTATGTTTTAGTGTCATAAGTAAAAAATTATAATACACACAAATTGTAAGCTTTCTTTCGAATGCATTGGAAGCTTAGGTTTGAAAACCCTATTTCGTGTACCAGAAGTGCTCAAGGCCATTTTTACTCTTTGGTTTATTTGTCCTCCTGTCCATCCATTTATCTTCAATTGCACTACATACAAAACCTCATCCACTGCTTCCATGACCTCGCGATTAATTTGTACCATTTCCTTTTCAATGTGTTCATCGTGCATTATTTTTGTTTTATCACAATTTTCAGGACAGTTGTGCAATTATGGACAAACAGTTTGGCCTGCTAAGTCTACATCTACATCTACATTTATACTCTGCAAGCCACCCAACGGTGCGTGGTGGAGGGCACTTTACGTGCCACTGTCATTACCTCCCTTTCTTGTTCCAGTCACATATGGTTCCCGGGAAGAATGACTGCCGAAAAGCCTCCGTGCGCACTCGAGTCTCTCTAATTTTACATTCGTGATCTCCTTGGGAGGTATAAGTAGGGGGAAGCAATATATTCGATACCTCATCCAGAAACGCACCCTCTTGAAACCTGGACAGCAAGCTACACCACAATGCAGAGTGCCTCTCTTGCAGAGTCTGCCACTTGAGTTTGCTAAACACCTCCGTAACGCTATCACGCTTACCAAATAACCCTGTGATGAAACGTGCCGCTCTTCTTTGGATCTTTCTATCTCCTCTGTCAACCTGACCTGGTATGGATCCCACACTGATGAGAAATACTCAAGTATAGGTCGAACGAGTGTTTTGTAAGGCACCTCCTTTGTTGATGGACTACATTTTCTAAGGACTCTCCCACTGAATCTCAACCTGGCACCCGCCTTACCAACAATTAATTTTATATGATCGTTCCACTTCAAATTGTTCCGTACACATACTCCCAGATATTTTACAGAAGTAACTGCTACCAGTGTTTGTTCCACTATCATATAATCATACAATAAAGGATCCTTCTTTCTATGTATTTGCAATACATTACATTTGTTTATGTTAGGGTCAGTTGCCACTCCCTGCACCAAGTGCCTATCCGCTGCAGATCTTCCTGCATTTTGCTGCAATTTTCTAATGCTGCAAAGTTGCATGGAACTTCCGACACTATTTAATTTTGAATACTAATTGTGTCTTTTAGCCTGTCAGGATGTCTCCGGCATTAGAAGACAAAACATCAGCCACAGAAACATGCCTTGGACCTTGGCTTAATACCAATATAACAATATTAGTTGAACATTACATTGTCATCACCAAAATGAAGGTGATTTAGAGATGATTCGTTAAACCATACTCCTTGGTTTTCCCATTTTAAAGATATACAAACTTCCTCCAAAACTGCTGAGAACTGGTTTGCTAATACAGAATCTCCCAGTCTAACCCTTATATCAGCTCTTAACTTCTCACTATCCTCATAAAATCTAATGGAAGTGGTAGCACTGATTTCAGTATTATAACATAGACTCAATCAATTACTTGTTTGTCAGTGACTGTATACAGTTTTGTATATACTATGTAAAAAAACTTTCTCAAACTCTACTAATCTGAGACAATGTGATGTTCATACTCATGGCTCTGTTCTATAATTTCGTTCATAACTTGCCAGAAAGACACCTGTTGTGTTATATCCATTTCTAAAGGCAACTTGTTCCTTTGCCTGGTTAAAATCTAATGCTCTTGTACACGGCTTTTTAGTGAATATATGTTGTGCATAAATACTGAGCCGCACGGGGTAGCCATGTGGTCTGATGCACCTTGTCATGGTCCATGCGGCTCCCCCTGTCGGAGGTTCAAGTCCTCCCTCGGGCATGGGTGTGTGTGTTGTCCACAGTGTAAGTTAGTTTAAGTTAGATTAAGTTATGTGTAGGCTCAGGGACGGATGACCTTAGCAGTTTGGTCCCATAAGACCTTACCACAACTTTCCAAACTAAATACTGATAAATACTTTCTACCCCATCCTGTTTGTCTCCTTGTTTGTGAAGATAAATAATTACAGCAGTGTTCCAGTTTTGAGGAACTGTCTTCCTCAGCAGAAATTGTGTATACAGCTTTCTTTTTTATTACCTTACATAAGCTTTTCATCATTTGTATTAAAACACCATCATTTCAGATCCCTTTCATTTATACATGCCTCGAATGACTTTTTACACCTCATCTGGCATTACATTCAAAATATAAGCAGAGGTATACTCATTGTTAACCATGTTTATTTCTGTTTCCTCTCTTGGGCTACACTAACATTTAAAGAAGTCTAGGAATGACTGTACAGTTCTTCGTCTGTTGTTAGTTACTTTGCACTAAGCCACCTTGACTGATGAAATGTGGTGCTTATGGTACATAACTTCATGTTTTGTCATCTTCGAGATTGTCTGAAAAAGACTGTTTATAGTCCATATGTAGTACCAATTTGGACTTCTGGGTCTGAGACATGAACCTGTGGTGTGAAAACCACTCACACACTGTGTATTATTCAGTGAGGCATGTTGGAAATTACAAGGACAGATTGGAAGGTGTGATATGATGGTAAAGAAAATTACATCAAAGAGGGCAGACAGATCGTAGATGGATCAAGGAAGTTTATTGCTGAATTTCAAAAGATAAATGATAGAGATTGTGGCCCAATGATGATGGCACAATGGAAGCTAGCTAGTTGATATTTAAAAAATAAAAAAAAATGCTGGACTAAAATGGTTGAGCATATCTTAAGACCATAATGTATGAAAAAGGTGAAAGGTGACATCCAGTAGCAGATGTGGAACAGCTGCAACTGTTGACATTAAATCATGTTAGCACTTTATTCATTACTTGGTAATTCATAAATATTGCTGGAATTTCAGAACATGGTTGCATGAAAAATATAAGACGTACCGAAAAATGATATATATCAGTGATAAAGACTATCGGCAGAGAATTTCTCCAAGTTTCAATTCATAATAAATACTGAAGTGTAGTTGCAGAGAATGCCACTAGGGGGTAACATATCAGAACATAGTGTATAATAGAGCATGTGAGCATTTGTGTCTTTGAATTCGCTAAATAAGTGTCAGTTGTGACAGTTCAGTGACGATTTTGCACAAGATATCAGGTAAAAGATCCAACAGATTAAACAATCTGTGGGTGGTACAACACATTTCATGAGACTGGGTTCTCATGTGGTGCTAACAAGGAAACCTCCCCATCGCACCCCCCTCAGATTTAGTTATAAGTTGGCACAGTGGATAGGCCTTGAAAAACTGAACACAGATCAATCAAGAAAACAGGAAGAAGTTGTGTGGAACTATGAAAAAAATAAGTAAAATATACAAACTGAGTAGTCCATGTGAAGATAGGCAACATCAAGGACAATGAGACGCAAGGAGCGCCGTGGTCCCGTGGCTAGCGAGAGCAGCTACGGAACGAGAGGTCCTAGGTTCAAGCCTTCCCTCAAGTGAAAAGTTTAGTTTTTTATTTTCAGTTTATGTGACAAACTCTTATGATTTCATCATTTTTTTGGAGTGATTATCACATCCACAAGAAAACCTAAATCGGACAAGGTAGAAGAGTCTTTTTACCCATTCGCTAAGTGTACAAGTTAGGTGGGTCGACAACATATTCTTGTCGTGCAACGCACATGCCGTCACCAGTGTCGTATAGAATATATCAGACGTGTTTTCCTGTGGAGGAATCGGTTGACCTATGACCTTGCGATCAAATGTTTTCGGTTCCCACTGGAGAGGCACGTCCTTTCGTCTACTAATCGCACGGTTTTGCGGTGCGGTCGCAAAACACAGACACTAAACTTATTACAGTGAACAGAGGCATCAATGAACGAATGGACAGATCATAACTTTGCGAAAATAAAGAAAGTAAAATTTTCACTCGAGGGAAGACTTGAACCAAGGACCTCTCGTTCTGCAGGTACTCACGCTAACCACGGGACCACGGTGCTCCTGAGCTCACATTCTCCTTGATGTTGCCTATCTTGCTCATGGACTACTCAGTTTGTATATTTTGCTTATTTTCTTCATAGTTCCACACAACTTCTTCATGTTTTCTCGATTGATCTTTGTTCAGTTTTTCAAGGCCTATCCACCGTGCCAACTTATAACTAAATCTGAGGGAGGTGGGATGGGGAGGTTCCCTTGTAAGAAACCAGGCTGACCAAGACCATCAGCAAAGAAGATGCAGCATGTTGGGATAGTTTGTCAGTAACCCAAGGAAATCGACAGCAAAGGTCAGCACAGATCTGCAGATACCACCACAGTCGTCGTTCCTGCCTCCTCTGTCACTTAATCTGGGAGAATTGCAAGGAAGGATAATTAATGTGGTCACTGATATTGACTGGGAGGTGTATGGCAAGAGTTTTACTATTGTATTGACTTTTGCCTCATTACAAATTTGTATTGAGTGCCTGAGTTGGGCACTTGGAGAGATGCTATAATAGGACCATTGATCATCAGCGTTAAACAAAAGCTAAGAATGGTATAAATGTATTTCTGATGAACAAAGGTGACAAGAAAATGATTAAAAAACTATGTCATAAACCAACAGCAAACATTTATCTCTGGGAAAGAAAATGTGGACAATGTATGGCTGAAATTCAGAATTAATACATGCATATACCAGATACATTTATGTCATAGAAGATAATGAGGATAAGGAGAAGCCATCATGATTCATTAACAGTATAAGAAAGTTAATGAAACAGAATCCTCCATGATCTATTGGTCTTGCTGAAGTGGAGTGGCTTGCATGTTTCGGTGATAACAGATGGCTGCATCATAGCTGTAGTGATAAGGGAGGGGGATCAATGGAGCTATCAGACTAACAAGTAAGTCCCTAAAGAGCAGCTGTAGCCATTTCAGTAATTGCAATGGCAACTGTCTGGATGAAGATTTAGCAGGGCACATATAGCACTTATGCCAGTGGAAACTATCAGGAGATGGGTCTACATTAAGCATAATCTGCCCCTTGACAGGACTGGAAAGGGGAGGTTGTTGGAGTTCAGAGAAAAAGAAAAGAATAAAAACCACAATATAACCTCCCGAATGCACCTAGCTGCTCTAACCTCTCTCCATCTCGTCCCTGCGTGCTCTGCAGTAGCACTTTACTGACCCCCACCCCTACCCTACTATCCCTCCCCCTCCTTACCCCAGCCTCCTCCTTACCCCCACCCAATTGCCACTCCCATCATGCACTGCTGCTGCTGCTCACAGTGTGCCTATCAATTTTTGACAAAGGCCTTTCTGGCCGAAAGCTTATTTGTGACAGTCTTTTTGTTGTGCTTATCTGCAACTCAGCATCTCCACTACATGGTGAGTAGCAACTTTTGTTTTTATAGTATTGTTACATTCCACCCTGGATTTTTCATTGTTTGAATAAAAACTACAGAATATTTTGTTTCCTTTTTTTTCAGAATTAACTATTCTTTATCAAAATATGTAGTCTATCAAAAATAAATTACACCAACTTGAACAGTCTAGTGGTATACATTACAGAGCAGTGGTGCAGAAACACTGAAATACAGCACATAGTGGTATTGTCAGATGAATGTGCAAGAGACTACTGCAGAACTACCTTGAAGGGTGGGGGACCGTATATCAGAAGTGGCACACATTTTAAAGCTGCCAAAGAGCTGATACCAGTAAGTGTACACAAACATTTTGGATTGGCAGCTGTTAAATAAAGCAGGCCATTCTGTGTGTGTAGCACTCTTCTAATGATAATATGAAACATTAACTGAAGATCTGGAAAGAGTCTCTGCCCCCAAAACTAACATAATATGTGGAGACATGAATATAAAAACATGTGTTGAGGATGAAATTTGTAATAACTTCCTAAACATTCTGAACACTTTTGGTCTGGTGCAAATGATAAACAATGATACTAGGGTATCTAAAAGTTCAGACCACGTTCTTACACATATTGACTGGGAAACCTGTAATATATTTATAAGAGATCTTGGCCTTTCTTATCATTACTATCAGATAATAAAACTAAACACACATGTGGTACAACCCACGAATCTGCAAGCATACAAAAGGATCTCAGAACATAAAGCAAATACCTTTCCAAGGGCATTGACAGTCAAACTTGGTGAGATGAATATTACAGAAACTTCAAGAAAGAACTAAAGGGCACAACATAAAGCACATGCACGACATAGTTGCTATAACAAGACACATGTATTTAATTTTATGACACCAACCAAAGACATAGATATAGTACACAGCAGAGAGATTAATACAAACATTTCACTTCAACACTTCCCCTAAATGTTTATCTTGCTAAATGCAGTACTTAACATATTCCACATCTTAAATGTTTAAGCTGGACGTTTGGCAATGGTTTGGCAAGAATATTTGCAGCTTGCTGATTGCCTGGCACATGCTGGCCTTCTTGAACCTTCTCATGGATGTAGTGCATGCGAACATCAATATGCTTTGCCCCCTTTGAAATTCAGGATTTTTGGCCAGTTTAATAGCACTTGCATTATCAACAAGAAGAACAGCAACACTCTCCAGTGGTGAAATTTCTTCATAGAGCTTAGACAGCCATATTCCTTCTCTTGCCCCTTCACTGGCAGCCACATACTCCATCAAAGAATATATTTAGCATAACTTTCTTGATTAATCTCTATTGATCCATTATTGTGACATACAATATTAACACTTAAGAAATATCCTACTGGCTCAACAGTAATTTTAAACTCATCTTGAATTTCCTTTAGGAGAACTTCAATATTCTTCTTCTAGCTTGCAGATATTAATCCATCATCAACATACAGAATTACCATCAATTCATCATTGCAGTTTTCTTGATAGAACAAACATAGATCTGCCTTACTTTTCACTAGCCCAAGGTTTATTCGGAGGTTCTTGAACCATTGGTTCCAGCACCTTGGAGATTGTTTTAGTCCATATAAACTTTTATGAAGTTTGCATACCCATTCAGTTCCATCACTAAGTCCCTCAGGCTGCTCCATGTATATCTCTTCTTTTAAGAAGCCATTCAAAAAAGCAGATTTTACATTGAATTGTGCCAACTGAAGTTGCTCACTAGCAGAAACACTCAAAATTGGTCTAATTGTATCTTATCCAGCAACAGGGCTGAACGTTTCATTATAGTCAATACCTTTTTGTTGACAAAATCCACGAACCACAGGTCTTGCTTTATAGCAATCAATTTTACCATCAGCTTTATGCTTAATTCTGTAAACCCAATGGTTTGTAATGGGCTTATGGTCTGGTGGCAGAGGTTCCAAAGCCCACGCAGTATTTTCTTTCAATGAAGTCATTTCTTTCTCCATTGCTCTTCTCCAGTGTTCATGGTCTACAGAATTAATAGCCTCTGTATAATTCTTTGGCTCATTTATTTCGGCCAGCATAATTTCAATAAGACACTCTGGTTTCTTCAGTTGTTGCCTATTTCTCAATTCTCTTTCACTAGAACTTTTCTTTTGTAGGTTCCTTAAACACACTTGCATCTTCTTGATTCTTCAGTGCCTGTTTCATTTGGGAGTAACACCATAATCATGTCAGTTTTCTCAGGTTCAAAAACAACATCCTTACTCTGAAGAATCTGTTTTTATGATTCAATCCACACTCGAAAGCCATCATGCCATCAGAATAACCAACAAAGATTCCTGGTTTTCCTTTTGGATCCAATTTCTTTCACTCTTCCTTTGGGATATGAACAAAACACTTCACCCCAAAAATATGAAGTGTATTTAGCTGTATCATCTTTCCAGTGAATGGCTCATAATGTGTTTTGCCATCCACACGACTTGTACCAGTTCTGTTTAACACATAAACAGCTGTGTTTACTGGCAGGCCCTGAGCTAGCAACATGGTTCGAGCTAGTTCCACAACTGTTCTGTTAGTGCACTCAGCACATCCATTCTGCTCTGGAGTATAAGGATTTGTGATGATGAGTTGTATGCCATTTACTTTCATCAAATCTTTAACTTCAGTATTATCAAATTCTCGTCCACCATCACATTGAAATGCTTTTGGTAATTGACAACAAAAATTCTTCACAATGCTCACCATTTCTGAAATTTTCTCTGCAGTCTCAGACTTCTGCTTGAGAAAATATATCGTGCATAATCTTGAAAAGTTACAAGCGAGGCAAAGAAAATATTATGCTCCTCCCAGTGATTTACACTGCATAGGGTCACAGAGATCAGTGTGAATCACTTCTCCAGGTTGTGTGGCACGCTGCTGTCGTAATTGAAAACTGCTGCAATGCTGCTTTCCCTTAACACATGCCTCACAAAATTCTTCGCCAAAGTCTTCAACTTCAACACTACGCTACTTTAAGAATTGTTGGACATGACGTTTGTTTTGATGACACAAGTGTTCACGCCAAATTTGCAGAGAGTCCTTTGATGCCACTTGAATCAACATCTTCAATAAGTTGCCACTACGTATGCCACATGCTTTTACAATGCCACTGTTTCGGAACTTACACCTGTCTTTCGATGAATAAAAGTCTAATCCCTTGTCTATAGCAGATGATACAGAGAAGAGATTTCTTCACCTTTCTGGAGTATACAAAACATTATCCATATGGAATATCTTCCATTTTCCATCAACAAAAGCTTCAAAATAAATAGTCCCTTTTCCTAGTGAGTTCTTAGTCGAATCATTGCCCATGCATATTTGCAGTGGTGTTGCAAACTTAGTAAATGATGTATACCACTCAGTTTTCTTAGCCATGTCATTTGTCGCTCCACAATCAGCGATCCACGAGTCCTCGTCAAATTCTGCACTTATTAGTTCACCAATGAAAGCCTGGTCAGGCAAATCACTTTTATTTTGGTTGTGGATGGTTTTTTGTTTGTGTTTCACATTTGGACATATTTTTTTTAATATGACCAAATCTACCACAACCGAAACATTTGAGCTTCTTTTTGTTTGTAGACACTTCGTATTTGTTTGACAAAGAAACATTCCTCACAGTGGTGCCATCTGCATTTTTAATGTTTGCTTTGGTAGCAAAAAGTGCAACTACCTCGTCTCGTTTCTCCCTCTGACAAGCACGACCACTGCCATCTGAACTTAACGCGTCCATTAACTGTTTTAGTGTTTGTTGATCTTCAGATCTTGCCCACCACGACTGCCGCAGACTTTCATAACTGTCAGGCAGTGTGTCAAGTAGTTGCACCATTAATGTTGATGCTCGAACAGTCCACGGGTATACTGCTGGTTCATAGTGTCCAATGGGCACAATATTTCGGTGAACGATTTGAAGTGGAATGATCATATAAAATTAATTGTTGGTAAAGCGGGTACCAGGTTGAGATTCATTGGGAGAGTGCTTAGAAAATGTAGTCCATCAACAAAGGAGGTGGCTTACAAAACACTCGTTCGACCTATACTTGAGTATTGCTCATCAGTGTGGGATCCGTACCAGATCGGTCTGACGGAGGAGATAGAGAAGATCCAAAGAAGAGCGGCGCGTTTCGTCACAGGGTTATTTGGTAACCGTGATAGTGTTACGGAGATGTTTAATAAACTCAAGTGGCAGACTCTGCAAGAGAGGCGCTCTGCATCGCGGTGTAGCTTGCTCGCCAGGTTTCGAGAGGGTGCGTTTCTGGATGAGGTATCGAATATATTGCTTCCCCCTACTTATACCTCCCGAGGAGATCACGAATGTAAAATTAGAGAGATTAGAGCGCGCACGGAGGCTTTCAGACAGTCGTTCTTCCCACGAACCATACGCGACTGGAATAGGAAAGGGAGGTAATGACAGTGGCACGTAAAGTGCCCTCCGCCACACACCGTTGGGTGGCTTGCGGAGTATAAATGTAGATGTAGATGTAGATCAAACATGTCAACATCGTCAGGTCTGCTGACGAACTGAGCTCCTGAGGGCGGGCGGCCGATTTACATCCCCTCCCCCTGCGAGCCGCTCTCTTTGCTGTCCACGCCTGCACGTCGGCGGTCGCGAAGACGTGGGCGTCGGAATCTGTCGTAATGTCGATGTGCTTGCTACATCCGCCCTGGTTGCCAGTTCATACTTCTTGCTGAGAGTTTTCTTAATTACATTCAATGCCGCGTCCCAAGTCTTGCTGAGAGTGTAGCCGCAATCTCGGTTGATAAGATCTTCCCTGGTGCGAATTTCGATAGCCTCCCTTATAACACTGTCCCAATATTTAGAGGTCTGAGCCAGAATCTTGGTACGCTCATGATCCATGTCGTGTTTCTCGGAGAAACAGTGCTCTGCTACCGCCGACTTATTTGGATATCGCAGTCGAGTGTGCCTTTGATGTTCTCGGCAACGATATTCGATGGTACATACTGTTTGTCCGATATAAGTCTTCCCACACTCACAGGGAATTTGGTATATGCCGGCCTTCCTCAAACCAAGGTCATCTTTCACACTTCCCAGTAATGCCCGTGTTTTATTGGGCGGGAAAAAGATGGTTTTAACTCAGTGTTTCTTTTATATATGGTCGATTTTCCCTGCGGACATTGTCAGTGCAGTGGAACAGGCTGCAGCGCGATTACCGCCTGAAGCAGCAGAAGAAGTGCATCGGGAAACCTGCCGGGCTCTGACCAGAACTAAACCCACGATGACTAACATTACCAGTAGAGAGAGGGTGACCATTCGGGACCTAAGAGAGTGCTCTGAGATTGTTATCTTACCTGCTGACAAAGGCAATGCCACTGTTGTTCTTTCCCCTAAGGACTACATTGAGAAGATGCAGCGCCTGCTAGATGACGACTCCTGTAGAAAGATTAACGCTGACCCCACGAAGAAGGTGGAAAACAAGACCAGGGCTCTACTCAAGGACGCGGATCTACCAGAGGAGGACGCCAAGAAATTGTCACCTCAAGGACCTGTACCACCATGACTTTATGGACTCCCTAAGGTCCACAAAGAGGGGGTACCTATGCGTTCGATTGTCAGCAACTTTAGGGCACCTACTTACTTAGCCCCTATGTAGGTAAATGCTCTCACCATATCCGTAATTCCATGGATTTCGTGAAACATCTCGACAACTTCAGACTGAAAGACACTGATATCCTAGTGAGCTTCGACATGGTTTCACTATTCACCAGGGTGCTTCTACGAGAGTCAGTCGAACTTATTGGGCAGAAATTTGACAAGAAGACCACCGAACTCTTTAGGCACATCTTGACCTCAACGTATTTTCTGTTTAATGGGGAACACTATGAGCAAACAGATGGAGTCGCAATGGGCAGCCCACTCTCGCCGGTTGTCGTGAATTTGTACATGGAGTACTTCGAGGAGAAAGCCTTGGCATCATCCAATTGGAAACCTACTTGTTTCTTCCGTTATGTCGATGACACGTTCGTCATCTGGCCCCATGGTAGGGACAAGCTCCTGGATTTCCTTACACACCTAAACTCCATACATCCAAACATCAAATTCACTATGGAGACCGAAGCAAAAGGAAGATTACCATTCCTGGACATCATGGTCAAGAGAAGAGCTGATGGTACCCTGAGCCACAGTGTGTACAGGAAGAAAATGCACACTGACCTGTACCTGCATGCAGACAGCTGCCACCACCCTTCTCAGAGGAATGGAGTACTAAAAACACTAGTACACAGGGCGTGCAGCATCTCAGACGCAGAGAATCTGCCCCAGGAATTGGAACACCTCAAAACCGTGTTCCGAAAAAACGGGTACTCGGAATGGCAGATTAGACATGCTCTCTGTCCCACCAGCACAGCACAACCCGTGGAGACGGATGAAGTCATGGAAGAAGAGGTAGCCACTGCCTTTATTCCATACAATGGCGCACTATCGGGGAAAATCGGCCATATATTAAAGAAACACCGAGTTAAAACCGTCTTTTGCCCACCCAATAAAACACGGGCATTACTGGGAAGTGTGAAAGATGACCTTGGTTTGAGGAAGGCTGGCATATACCAAATTCCCTGTGAGTGTGGGAAGACATATTGGACAAACAGTACGCACCATTGAAGGTCATTGCCGAGAACATCAAAGGCACACTCGACTGCAATATCCAAATAAGTCGGCGGTAGCAGAGCACTGTTTCTCCGAGAAACAGAAGATGGATTATGAGTGTACCAAGATCCTGGCTCAGACCTCTAAATATTGGGACAGCATTATAAGGGAGGTTATCAAAATTTGCACCAGGGAAGATCTTATCAACTGAGATTGCGGCTACAATCTCAGCAAGGCTTGGGACCAGGCATTGAATGTAATTAAGAAGACTCTCAGCAAGAAGTACGAACTAGTGACCAGGGCAGACGTAGCAAGCAAACTGACGCTATGTTAGATTCCGACACCCACGTGTTCACAACCACCGGCACGCGGGCGTGGACGGCGAAGAGAGCGGCCCGCGGGGGGAGGGGATTTAAATCGGCCGCCCACCCTCAGGAGCTCAGTTCGTCAGCACACCTGACGATGGCAACATGTCCGATCGCCAAATTATTGTGCCCGTTGGACACTATGAACCAGCAGTATACCCGTGGACTGTTCGAGCAACAAATACGCCGGGACAAACTGAAGAACCACATTAATGATGATTCATCAGCTTTCTGCATTCGAAGAACCAAGCTTACAAAACATGCAAGATGTGTCACCATGTGATCGCCTGAACTCATGTAAAAACTGAAGAATTCTGGCTGAACAGAATGTACAGCTTGCCTTTTTTTCTGTTCAAACACGGCATGTAGCTTGTCCCACATATCTCATGCACTCTCACATGCAACCAACAATGCCATGACTTTTGCTTCTACAGTTCTAACAATAATGTGACTCACTGCTCGATCAGCTTTGTCCCATGTTTTTGACGTAGCATTTAACACATCTATTTGTGCTGATGTTGCATCCGCTGGAAAAGCCACCGGTTTTTCTACGTCGCCAATACACACTTCCTATGCGCCGTCTGACACATATAATAAATTTCGTACTGTGAACTTCCAAATAGTCCAATTTTCAGCCCCACACAGCTTCTCTATACCATGAAAATCCATTGCAGTCCCGTAAAACTGTTCAGATTTACAATTGCAAAAATTCCACAAGAGAAATGTGTAGCAATTGTTCACGTATATACAATACGAACTGCGCACAGAACACAACACATGCCAATGCGCTTCTGGTGTCACGAAATGTAGAATTGCAATACCCAATTCCTTTCTTGAATCGTGTACTGGGCACATAACCTATTGCAGAAACTTCAAGAAAGAACTAAAGGGCACAACATAAAGCATACGCACGACATAGTTGCTATAACAAGACACATGTATTTTATTTTATGACACCAACCAAAGACACTGATATAGTACACAGCAGAGAGATTAGTATAAACATTTCACTTCAACAACGAAGAGTATATGGAAAATGATGCAGATTTTGTGTTCTCTAAATTCTGCATACTGTTTAAATTAACCTTTGAGGAGGAATTCCCAAAAGCAGTCATTCCTACAGCAGCAGCTAAGTGAAATCAATGGTTAACTGCACGTACTAAGAAGTATTCTCATGCACTTGAATTTTTCAGTTCTTTGTAAAAGCGCTGCACTAATCCATAGTTCATAAGTCACTGTTACAGGTGCAAAAAAATATACAGCAATATACTGCTTGCTGCAATAGAATCATTCAGTGCCAAAAAATACACAATGCAGAAAATAAAATCAAATAGTATGTGGTGTAAAACATAAAACTGGAAAAGGTAGACACAAGTACAGTAACAGACAAATCAAAGATGGACGTATATTAACAGAAAATCCTCAGGAGCCTACAAATGTTTTAGATACCTATTTCTCTCATATTCCAGAGAAGTTGCAACAAAATTTGCCTAAAACACATGTAGCACCCGCAATGACATACTTTTTATTTATGTTATTTATTTACATTTTTGCCTGTCACCTGAAGGCTTTTGCAAACATCATATATGGGTTGTGAAGTAAATAATATAAATAACACTTACCTATGTTAGTGGAACACATTTCATCTTAATGTTATAAATATATTACATGTCACAAGAGAAGACATGGAACTTAGAATTCACTAAGTCAATACAAACAGTTATTTACTAGGAAAGCTTTTAATTCTCTGTGGAACATCTTTGCTTCAAAGTTTTTAAAGTATATGACAGCTTGCTGAACCATATCTACCCATTAATACAAGGATTACTACCAATTATTTTTAGTTTTGTTCTCTGCCTGAAACAGTTACTCTTATGTCTGGTATCATAATCACTGTACTTATTTACTTTATTTTTACTACTGACAAAAATATAGTAAGTTTAAACAAATATAAGGTATATATTTTGAATATTTATGTTGGACAAACACTTCACCACATGACTCACTGGACCTTAGTCCATGCTTTAAGCTAATTGCTGTCTTCTGTAATACTAATATTCTGTTCAGGTGCTGATCTGCTACACAGTCCCACAATTCAATACCATAATTAAGAAATGGATAAATTGTTTCATAGTATACCATATTTTGAGTTTGGCCTGAAACTATTTTGCCATTTGACTTATAAGTTACAGGCTACTGCTGGTGTTCTCACATACAGAATTAATTTGGTTTACCCAATGAAGATTTTTGTCCAGGGGGACACCAAGAAACTTAATGTTATCTCTTTCTACTGATGTAATACCATGTGTCTGTCATTTGTTGTGGTCTTCAAAGACTGGTTTGATGCAGCTCGCCATGCTACTCTATCCTGTGCAAGCCTCTTCACCTCTGAGTAACAACTGCAACTCATCCTCATGTATCTGCCTTCTGTATTCATCTCTTGGTCTCCTCCATGACTTTTATCCCCAATGCTACCCTCCAGTACTAAATTAGTGATCCCTTGATGTTTCAGAATGTGTCCCTTCTTCTAGTCAGGTTGTGCACAAATTTCTTTTCTGCCCAATTCTATTCAGTACCTCATCATCAGCATTCTTCTGTATAACCACATTTCAAAAGCTTCTGTTCTCTTATTGTCGAAACTGTTTATTGTCCATGTTTCACTTCCATACTTGGCTACACTCCATACAAATACTTTCAGAAATGACTTCCTGACACTTAAATCAATACTCGATGTTAACAAACTTCTCTTCTTCAGAAACGCTTTCCTTCCCATTGCCAGTCTACACTTTATATCCTCTCTACTTCGACTATCATCAGTTATTTTGCTCCCCAAATAGCAAAATTCCTTTACTACTTTAAGTGTCTCATTTCCTAATCTAATTCCGTCAGCATCACCCAATTTAATTAGACTACATTCCATTATCCTCGTTTTGCTTTTGTTGATGTTCATCTTATATCCTTCTTTCAAGATGCTGTCCATTCCATTCAACTCCTCTTCAAAGTTCTTTGCTGTCTCTGACAGAATTACAATGTCATCAACAAACATCAAAGTTTTTATTTCTTCTCGCCAGAAATTAATTCCTACACCAAATATTTCTTTTGTTTCCTTTACTACTTGCTCAATATACATGTTTAATAATGCTGGGATAGGCTACAACACATCTCACTCCCTTCTCAACAACTGCATCCCTTCACGCTTCTCGACTCTCATAATTGCCATGTGGTTTCTGTACAAATTGTAAATAGTCTTCTGCTCCCTGTATTTTACCCCAGCCATGTTTAGAATCTGAAAAAGAGTATTCCAGTCAGCATTGCCAAGAGCTTTCTGTAAGTCTACAAACGCTATAAGCATATGTTTCCTTTCCTTAACCTATCTTCCATGAAAAGTCCTAGGGTCAGTATTGTGTCTTGTATTTCTACATTTCTCTGGACTCCAAAATGATCTTCACCGAGTTTAGCTTCCACCAGTTTTTCCATTCTTTTGTAAAACATTTGTGTTCATATTTTGCGACAGTGACTTATTAAACTAATGGTTTGGTGATTTTCACGCCTTCCAGCACCTGCATTGTCTGGAATTATATTCTTCTTGAAGTCTGAAGGTATTTCACTTGTCTAATACATCTTGCTCACCAGACGGAAGAATTTTGTCATGGTTGGCTCTCCCAAGGCTATCAGAAGTTCTAATACAATGTTTAATCCTCCCGGGGCCTTGTTTCGAAGTAGGTCTTTGACAGCTCTGTCAAATTCATCAGGCAGTATCAACTCTCCCATATCATCTCTCCTCTTCCATTTCTGTAACACTGCCCTCAGGCGTATCCCCCTAGTATAGATCCTCTATATACTTTTTTCATCTTTCTGATTTCCCTCCATTGTTAAGGCCTGGTTTTTCATCTGAGCTCTTGATATTCATACATGTGGTTCTCTTTTCTCCAAAAGTCTCTTTATTTTTTCTGTAGGCAACATCCATCTATCCCCTAGTGATATATGCTTCTAAATCTGTACATTTATCCTCTAGCCATCCTGCTTAGCCATTTTGTGCTTCCTATCAATCTCATTTTTTAGACGTTTGTATTCCCTTTTTCCATCTTCATTTACTGCATTTTTGTATTTTCTGCTTTCATCAACTAAATTCAAGATCTTTTGTGTTACCCAAGGATTTCTACTAGCCCTCATCTTTTTACCTACTTGATCCTCTGCTGCCTTCACTATTTCATCTCTCAAAGCTACCCATCCTTCTTCTACTGTATCCCTTTCCTTTGTTCCTGTTAATCGTTTCCTAATGTTCCCGCTGAAACTCTCTACAAACTCTGGTTCTTTCGGTTTACCCAGGTCCCATCTCCTTAAATTTCTACCTTTTCGCAGTTTCTTCAGTCTTAATCAACAGTTCATAACAAATAAATTGTGGTTAGAGTCCACAGCTGATTGCCACTGAACATCAAAGAGTTTGCGCGCCTGCCACTTGGAGCACTGCCTCACACTTATTTCTTGCCACAGCATGGATGCTCTGTGAATTCTGTGATTTAACAATAAAATATTCTATATTGTTATTGACTAGTAACAAATTCTTCAACTACCGTTGAAGGAGATAAATGTTCATATTCTCTCTCCTATTCAAGTTTATTATACAGGGTAGCTGGCAGCAACGTATGTTAACTCAGAGCAGAGACTTGTTGAACTCCCATCTATAGTCAACACGCTGACAATGTCAAATAAGCCGTGGCCTCGTACCCCTATGAGATTAGCGAGTCACAAGCCAGAATATTTCCTGTTGCTCTTATTACAATTATGATGATTTGAAAACTAAAATTTGTCTTTCTTCTCCCCCCCCCCCCCCGCCCCCTCTGATTTTTTAAATTTGTCTTCTATTCAGTATACTATTTAAATATGTTATGGATCAAAACAGACCAAAAAATGGCAGTCATATTATAATGGCCAAATTATGAAAGGTTATGGAAAAAAGAAAAAATTATCCAAGTCTGAATATTAATATTAGCTGTTATTTTTAAATCTCGTAACTAGGTAGAGACGCACAATACAAGCGACTTTTGTCACTCCATTAGCACGTCATAAACATTGAGAAAACCCTGGTTTCACTGGCACTGATTATGAATTAGAGGTAAAAAGCAAAGCAGTCACATATCATCGATAAGCAAACAGTCTTACCGCTGTATATAGAGGCCCTCAAATGCCAAGTAAGGCAGTGCTCAGCAGGGTTTGAGATTTCCAGTGAACAAAAGAGATCCAGCGACAGCTGCCTCGGGTGAAAAAACATGCAGCAGATCTATGTAGTTCAGCAGCCAGACTCAGTTAACTTTGCACATTGTGAAGGACTTGCTAAAACTTTCCCTTGAGATAAATACTTCAACCTAAAGCTTCGATTACAACAGAATCATGCACTTCCATGGTTCATGGTCTTTAGTATATTACTGTGTGTACCTGAATCTTAACAGAGTTATAGGCTGGGGTGGACATTTGTTCTGGTGTGTGTGTGTGTGTGTGTGTGTGTGTGTGTGAGTGAATTACTAAGGGACCAAACTGCTGAGGTCATTAGTCCTTTGTTCTAGTAATGGGCTTTAAGTGTCATCTATATTTTACACTTACTGAAGTGTCTGGGCTCTGCTGCACATTCCTTGCTAATACATGAAGAATAAATAACATGCAGACTAGTAAGCCAAATCGGAGGGTTATTTCCCTTATCATTATCATATCTACCTCCTTAGCCTAACATCCGAGTAATTCTATACTGTCTCCAGCCACAGAGACTTGAAAAATCTCAGCTTGACTATGTCACTGTTTCAGTCCTGTATGCAGCCCCTCATGTACCCTGAAATGACTAAAAATCCAGTTTGTCACAGTCCATGTCAAGATATGACAATATTTTTCATCAAAATATTTGCACAAGGCTCTTGTTTCTATTTAATGTGGTTAAATTTGGTATTTGGTTTTACAGTATTTGTGACTGGTATCTTACTGCTAGCTTGTGCTGTCATGTACCATCTACACTCTACCATGACTTCAACGCAGGGTTTAGTTGCTAACTAGAACTTAAAATGTATTTTCTGTAATTTTTGCCTTTATATGTTACCCAGTTCTCACAATCTTTTTTCCTGTCTATTAACAAGGGGAGGAAAACTTTTCATAAATGATAACGTGAAATATGAGGGTGCTTTGGAAAGTCCTCAGAACGGAATAGAAAAAAGCACTTGCATCACTGAAACTTTTTTTCTTTTTCAATGTAGTCTCCTTGTAGATTAATGTACCTGGTCCAATGATGTTCCAGTGTCTTGGTCCCACCTCAAAAATGAGTTTCCTCTAGGCCAGCAAAATAGTTGGCCAGCAAAATAGTTGTCGACTCCGGCTATCAATTCTTCGTTTGAAGTGAATCTTTGTCCACCAAGAAAAAATTTCAGTTTTAGGAAGAGATGGAAGTCTGATGGAGCCAAATCAGGTGAATAAGGTGGGTGTGGAAACAGTTCATGCCTTAGTTCGTGTAATTTTGCCATGGTGATGGCACGTATGTGGGCGTGCATTGTCTTGATGGAAGGTAACTTTCTTCCTTGCTAAACCTGGCCTTTTTTCGCATATCTTTTGTTGCAATTTGTCCAGGAGGTTAGCATAGTATTCTCCAGTAATTGTTTGCTAATTGGGGAGATAATCTACAAGCAGAATCCCCTTCGCATCCCAGAACACTGAAGCCATGACCTTTTTGTCGAAAGAATCGTCGTTGCTTTCTTTGGTGGCAGAGACTCAGCATGTTTCACTGTTTTGACTGTTGTTTTGTCTCTATGGTATAGTAGTGCACCCAATTTTCATCTGTGATCACAAACTGGTGCGAAAAATCTTGTGCGTTTCTCCTAAAATGGGCCAAACATTGTTCTGACATGTCCACTCTCATGCGTTTTTGATCCAGCATCAAGAGTCATGGCACCCATCTTGCAGATAATTTATTCATTTCTAATTCTTCAGTTAAAATATGATATACCCTTTCAAATGACATCTGGCAAGCATGAGCAATTTCATGCACTTTCAATTGGCGATCCTCCATGACCATTTTGTGCACTTTTGCAATGTTTTCTGAAGTAGTAACACATCTTGGCCGAGCACTGCGCAGATCATCATCTAAGCGCTCCTGACCAAATTTAAATTCATTTGTCCACTTGGCAACAGTTGAATATGAAGAAGCAGAGTCCCCCAGTGTATTCTGGAAATTGGCATGACTGTACTTTGCTTTCATACCTTTCTTTATGAAGTACTTAATCACTGCTTGAATCTTAATTTTTTCCATTTTCACAAATCACTATGTGGGAACAACAATAGAGCCACATCACTGCCACAGCACTCTTCCAAGAGCACTGATGTAGCATGTTTTTACAGGCAACAGTCCAATGAATATCATGTGAACAACTAGTTGCGCTAGCGCTGACCTCTCGTGATGATTCCAAGAACTTTTCAAACCACCCTTGTATAACACAAACTTGGTGGATGCTGTAAAATGTCATGAAATTTGGCACTTTTCCCTTTTCCTGTGTAAAAATGTAATAAATCTGAGGGTGTAAGGTTACTGATACTAGAAACCCATAGTAATTGAACACCGAAACTAGATTTTTACTTTTTTTCTCAGCACCAAAAATTATGTATAATCTTAAAATGACAGTTCATTTCCTGCGTAAATAATTGTTAAATGAAAATACTGGCAATCACTATTCCAGTAGCTTTAGTTGCCGATCTGACACTTACTGCCACTTTTACAAAACCTGTCATACAAGAAGATTTTCATATTTATACTTATGTGCTACAGAAATATACATTTTAGTTGACATGCTACATTATAGCTCTTCCTAGAACACTTTGTGTTTGGTATGACTTGTTGTGCAAAAATACTGAGAAATGTTATGTTGCTGGATAACGCTATTACCTGGATTCCAAATTAAAAGTGAAGATTGCTTCATTACTGTGGGAAAATTAAGTTTTAGTGTTTAAACCTCAAGATTTTGAAAAATGTGAAAGGGCAAATACATTAAGCAGAGGTGAAGGAAATACTGAAATGTATGGGGTAGCATCTGCAGACTAGGCTACCAACTGTTATAACCATGTTGTATCCATGTATTCTGTGTTTACAGCTCAAGGTTATTATTCCAGTGTGGGATGATGATAAACTCTATTAATGCACAGGGCAAAGAGTCTGTTTTGTGTATCTTGCAACAGGAATCTCTGTCATGTTAGATATTCTGAAAGGATACAAATACCTTAATAATTTAGTGGAAAAACAACTTTCACTGCCAGCAGCATATGTGAAAATTGTCAAATGCCTGGTGTTGTGCTGATGGCAGTTTGTCTTCCTTGTTAAAATGTCGGATTCCTTGTGACTGGTTTCACACTAGTGTTGATGGATCAGTGGCATAGCATCTCAGAAGAGAACTTTGAAGTTCTGACAGTGGTTTATTTTGAAACATTTTTAACAGTGTATGTTTGGAAAGTTATTTTTTCTATACTCGAATAAGTTTAATGGGTTTAACATAAATGATTTCTATTTTCAATAGTGTAAACAAGCCTACATCTACATCTACATCCATACTCCTCAAGCCACCTGACGGTGTGTGGCGGAGGGTACCTTGAGTACCTCTATCGGTTCTCCCTTCTATTCCAGTCTCGTATTGTTCGTGGAAAGAAGGATTGTCAGTATGCTTCTGTGTGGGCTCTAATCTCTCTGATTTTATCCTCATGGTCTCTTCGCGAAATATACTTAGGAGGGAGCAATATACTGCTTGACTCCTCGGTGAAGGTATTTTCTCGAAACTTCAACAAAAGCCCGTACCGAGCTACTGAGCGTCTCTCCTGTAGAGTCTTCCACTGGAGTTTATCTATCATCTCCGTAACACTTTCGCGATTACTAAATGATCCTGTAACGAAGCATGCTGCTCTCCGTTGGATCTTCTCTATCTTTTCTATCAACCCTATCTGGTACGGATCCCACACCGCTGAGCAGTATCCAAGCAGTGGGCGAACAAGTGTACTGTAACCTACTTCCTTTGTTTTCAGATTGCATTTCCTTAGGATTCTTCCAATGAATCTCAGTCTGGCATCTGCTTTACCAACGATCAACTTTATATGATCATTCCATTTTAAATCACTCCTAATGCATACTCACAGATAATTTATGGAATTAACTGCTTCCAGTTGCTGACCTGCTATTTTGTAGCTAAATGATAAGGGATCTATCTTTCTACGTATTTGCAGCACATTACACTTGTCTACATTAAGACTCAATTGCCATACCCTGCACCATGCGTCAATTCGCTGCAGATCCTCCTGTATTACAGTACAATTTTCCATTGTTACAACCTTTCGATATACCACAGCAACATCCGCAAAAAGCCTCAGTGAACTTCCGATGTCATCCACAAGGTCATTTATGTATATTGTGAATAGCAACGGTCCTACGACACTCCCCTGCAGCACACCTGAAATCACTCTAACTTCGGAAGACTTCTCTTCATTGAGAATGACATGCTGCATTCTGTTATCTAGGAACTCTTCAATCCAATCACACAATTGGTCTGATAGTCCATATGCTCTTACTTTGTTCATTAAACGACTATGGGGAACTGTATGGAACGCCTTGCAGAAGTCAAGAAACACGGCATCTACCTGGGAACCCATGTCTAGGGCCCTCTGAGTCTCATGGACGAATAGCACGAGCTGGGTTTCACACGACCGTCTTTTTCTAAATCCATGCTGATTCCTACAGAGTAGATTTCTAGTCTCCAGAAAAGTCATTATACTCTAACATAATACGTGTTCCAAAATTCTAAAACTGATCGACGTTAGAGATATAGGTCTATAGTTCTGCACATCTGTTCGACATCCCTTCTTGAAAACCGGGATGACCTGTGCCCGTTTCCAATCCTTTGGAATGCTACGCTCTTCTAGAGACCTATGGTACACCGCTGCAAGAAGGGGGGCAAGTTCCTTCACGTACTCTGTGTAAAATCGAACTGGTATCCCATCAGGTCCAGTGGCCTTTCCTCTTTTGAGCGATTTTAACTGTTTCTCTATCCCTCTGTCGTCTATTGCGATATCTACCATTTTGTCATCTGTGCAACAATCTAGAGAAGGAACTACAGTGCAGTCTTCCTCTGTGAAACAGCTTTGGAAAAAGACATTTAGTATTTCGGCCTTTAGTCTGTCATCCTCTGTTTCAGTACCATTTTGGTCACAGAGTGTCTGGACATTTTGTTTTGATCCACCTACCAGTTTGACATAAGACCAAAATTTCTTAGGATTTTCTGCCAAGTCAACACATAGAACTTTACTTTCGAATTCATTGAACGCCTCTCGCATAGCCCTCCTCACACTACATTTCGCTTCGCGTAATTTTTGTTTGTCTGCAAGGCTTTGGCTATGTTTATGTTTGCTGTGAAGTTCCCTTTGCTTCCGCAGCAGTTTTCTAACTCCATTGTTGTACCATGGTGGCTCCTTTTCATTTCTTATGATCTTGCTTGGCACATACTCATCTAACGCATATTGTACGATGGTTTTGAACTTTATCCACTGATCCTCAACACTATCTGTACTTGAGCCGTCAGGTACTCTGTAATCTGCTTTTTGTCACTTTTGCTAAACAGAAAAATCTTCCTACCTTTTTTAATATTTCTATTTACAGCTGAAATCATTGATGCAGTAACAGCTTTATGATCACTGATTCCCTGTTCTGCATCAACTGTTTCAAATAGTTCGGGTCTGTTTGTTACCAGAAGGTCTAATATGTTATCGCCACGAGTCGGTTCTCTGTTTAACTGCTGAAGGTAGTTTTCAGATAAAGCACTTAAAAAATTTCACTGGATTCTATGTCCCTGCCACCCGTTACGAACATTTGAGTCTCCCAGTCTGTATCCGGCAAATTAAAATCTCCACCCAGAACTATAACATGGTGGGGAAATCTTCTCGAAATATTTTCCAAATTATCCTTCAGGTGCTCAGCCACAACAGCTGCTGAGCCAGGAAGCCTATAGAGACATCCAATTACCAAGTCTGAGCCTGCTTTAACTGTGACCTTCACTCAAATTATTTCACATTTCGGATCTCCGTAAATTTCATTTGATACTATTACACTTCTTATCGCTATAAACACGCTTCCCCCTTCACTGTCCAGCCTGTCTCTGTGGTATACATTCCAATTTGAGTTTAGGATTTCATTACTGTTTACGTATGGTTTCAGCCAACTTTCTGTCCCTAGTACTATATGGGCATTGTGACTGTTTATTAATGATAGCAGTTCAGGGACCTTTCTATAGACGCTCCTGCAGTTTACTATTAGCACATTAATATTGTTATTCCCTGTTGCATTTCACCTACTCCTACCTTGCCGCATCTCAGGAGGCATCTTGTCAGGCCTAGGGAGGGAATTCTCTAACCTAAAAAACCCACATGTGCACTCCACACGTACTCTGCTACGCTACCCTTGTAGCCGCTTCTGGCGTGTAGTGCACGCCTGACCTATTCAGGGGGACCCTACATTTCTCCACCCGATAGCGGAGGTCAAGAAATTTGCACCCAAGATCTCCGCAGAATCGTCCGAGCCTCTGGTTTAAGCCTTCTACTCGGGTCTAAACCAGAGGACCGCGATCGGTTCTGGGAACAATACTGCAAATAGTTAGCTCTGATTCCACCTCACGAGCGAGGCTTTCCGCCTTCACCAGTTCCGCCAACCGCCTGTATGAACTGAGGATGACCTCTGAACCCAGACGGCAGGAGTCATTGGTGCCGACATGAGCAACAATTTGCAGTCGGGTGCACCCAGTGCTCTCTATCGCCGCCGGCAGGATGACCTCTGAACCCAGACGGCAGGAGTCATTGGTGCCGACATGAGCAACAATTTGCAGTCGGGTGCACCCAGTGCTCTCTATCGCCGCTGGCAGGGCCTCCCCCACATCTCGGATGAAACCCCCCGGCAAGCAGACAAAGTGAACATTGGCCTTCTTCCCCGACCTTTCCACTATTTCCCTAAGGGGCTCCATCACCCGCCTAACGATGGAGCTCCAATAACTAATAAACCCCTCCCCCCGTGGGCCTGCTCGCACCTTGCTGAAGGAGCGGCCACATATCCACTCACAGGCAGAGCAGGTGATGCTACATGGCCAGCTTCCACATTGACCCTCTGCCTCGTGCGCCGCGAACTCTGCTGAACCTGTCACTCCCCTTGGGGAGAGGGTGGCCCAACCGTGCCCGGTACCCGCGAAGATGTCTCAACAGCAGGGACAGTGGGTGAAGCATGTAACACCTGGGGTGTACCATGCGACGCACCAGACTCCCCACTGACGCTATACTCCGAGACAGCAGCCTGAAGATGGCTGACCGCGGCCATCAGCACGTTCAGCCGTTCGCGAACAGTGGCCAGCTCCCCCTGCGTCTGTACACAGCAGTCACACATCCTATCCATCCTAAGAAATCAATTTACTGTAGAGAGTTAATCAACTTTTAACTAGACTGCTAATTCACTAAAGGCGGCTGATAGTTGACTAAACTGCGGTTGCTAGACACTTTTTGTAGAAAACAATGAAAATAGCACTACCTGTCTCTGGACTGTATTGAAAACAAACACTAGCACTACTGGCACTATGGTTGACTAAAGGAACTCTCTCTGACTGTATTCAAAACAAACACGAAATCTATGGAACACTATTACTAGCACTCGACAATTAAAGCTTCCTAAAAGTAAAAACACACGGACGAAGAAGTGACAAGTAAGAAAATACAGTTAATACTTAAATTAACGTAGCTCGCTGCACAGCAGACGTGAAGCAGACAGCAGTTACGACGACACTGACACTACTGGCACTATGGCTGACTAAAGGGACACTCTGACTGTATTCAAAACAAACACGGAATCTATGGAACACTATTACTAGCACTCGACGATTAAAGCTTCCTAAAAGCAAAAACACACGGAAGAAGAAGGGACAAGTAAGAAAAATACAGTTAATACAAATGTGATTGACTTTGTCAATAAATATAATGTAATTAATGATTAATGGATATATTTTAGTTTTCAACATAACATTGAAAAACAATTAAATAAGACAAGATAAGGTGCTTCAGCAATAAGCTCGGAGTAAATAATACCAAAAATGGCAAAAAGTAACATCAAAATTGATAGGAAATAAAACAAAATACTGAAATTGGTAAATAATAACACCACAATTGGCCATAAAATGAAACTATTTTTCTTGTCCCTTACTCTTATTATGTCTGTCTTTGGATCAGATCACAGCAAATAACCTGCTGACCTCACAATGAAGATTCTTACATGACAACTGAAGCCCTGATGATGAAGTTCTGACTTTGAAATCTACATTGGCGAAGTACACAAGCTATAAAAGACAGGAGATAAATTTCAGTACTAAGTTTTCTGTTTGTTTCACTGTCTTAGTTTCCTGAGAATAGCTATGATGGTTAACACAACATAAATGTAAAATGTTCTCCTATAGAATTGTTGATAACCATTTTGTACCATTTACTATTTCATCCCTAGTAAATTCTAAGGAAGTACATTTGCATTCAAATTACTGCTTACTTTTATCACAGATCAATAAAATATTTTGTGACACTTTCAGTACGCTTTTCTCCATGTGCTTGCCATCATACAGAATATAGCCTAACACAGTTCTGCTAACTTGAAATACAGTTCATGTGATGCTGTATGGAATGGCAAGGGACAGTTATCAATATTAAGAATGAAAATATTTGTAGCAGGGGCACATAACAAATGTAATATCTCTTGATTTATGGAAAGAATTTTGACATGCACGCATGTGCACACTCAACTCTCTCTCTCTCTCTCTCTCTCTCTCTCTCTCTCTCTCTCTCTCTCTCTCTCTCTCCCCCCCCCCTCTACCCTCCCCCTCCCCGTGTGTGTGTGTGTGTGTGTGTGTGTGTGTGGGCGCGCGCGCACCTGTGCATAGGAACAGGAGACCCATTGTGCCATCCAGCTCTGTGTAACTGCTGTCAATAACCTGACATTCCCAGGCCACCATGGGTACAAAAATTAATCATCTGTAGACATGCACAGAAAAGAAATTCTGTGGTATATAAAATGATTCAGAAGAGCGGTCGTAATGTGTGAGTTGTGTTTGCATATGAGTGTTTCTACGTCTATTGTTGACAAAGGCCTTAATGGCCAAAAGCTTTATTTGTGATAGTCTTTTTGTTGTGCCTATCTGCGATTCTGCTATATGGTGAGTAGCAACTTTCCTTTTCATAATATTGTTATGTTTCATCCTGGATTTTCCATTGTTTGATTTCATTTGGATACAGAGACATATAACGATACTGCTTTGGCATCAGTCACCATTTTCTAAATTTAAATATTTGATATAGGTAAAAAGCAACACTGGATGTTCGTGTGTTATTTTAGCAGACAAATAAACAATATTTTTCTTCTGGTTTGCTTTAAACTAAAGTGTATGCAAGGACAGTCAATAATTTAAAATTAAAATGGTGTGTTTAAAACAGATGGAAAATTAAGGTTTAACCATTGATGAAAAGCTCATTATAGATGAAGCATGAACCCATATTGGTCAAGAAAAGTGGCTGTGCCCTTTCAAAGGAACCATCCAGACATTTGCCTTAAGTGGTTTATGGATGTAGATATACTTGGTGAAACAAAGCATTTTATATCACTTAATTAAGTCAAGTCTTATTGTCCAGATTGTACCCCAATTAGTTTCCTTTCAGAGAATGCTGATATAATACTCTGTACTATCGCGTACAACTGCTAACATGACAAAAGATCCATACCCAAGGAACGAAAAGTTGCACAGGTCACACCAATACTCAAGATAGGAAATGGGAGTAATCCGCTGAATTATAGACCCATATTATTGACGTCAATTTGTAGAAGGATTTTGGAATATACACTGTGTTCGAACATTATGAATTACATCTGAGAAAACAATTTATTGACACACTGTCTGCCGGGATTCAGAAAATACCAATCTTCTGAAACACATCTGGTCTTTTATGCACAGGTTGTAATGTGTGCTGTCAACATGGTATCTCAAATTTATTCCATATTTCTGGATTTTCAGAAGGCTTCTAATTAAATTGCTTGCCTATGGGGTATTGTCTCAGTTGTATGACTGGATACATGATTTCCTATCAGGAAGATCACAGTTCACAGTAACTGACAGAAAGTCATTGATTGAACATAAGTAGTATCTGGTATTTCCCAAGAGAGTTTTATTGGTCCTCTTCTGATCCTAATCTATATAAACAATTTAAGGAGACTCTCTGAACAGCCCTCTGGAAGTTTGCAGATATTGCTGTCATTTAACATCTAGTAAAGTCATCAGAAGATCAAAACCAATTGCAAAATGATTATATTTGTATGGTGCAAAAAGTGGCAATTGACTCTAAATAATGATGTCAGTGAAACGAGTATTAAAAGGAATCCATTAAATTTTTGTTACCCTATAAATCACAGAAATGTGAAATCATCCATACAAGAACTAAAATGAATCTCTTAAATTTTGATTACATGATACATTACACAAATCTAAAATCTACCAGTTCAACTAAAGACCTAGGGATTACAAATAAAAAAATGTTGAGAAGAAGGCAGGTCAAAGACTGTTTTATTGGCACAATATTTAAAAGATGCAATGAATCTGCTAAAGACATTACCTATGCTACATTTGTCTATCTTCTCCCAGAATATTACTGTGCAGTATGGGATCCATACCATATAGTACCAATGGAACACATTAAAAAAGTTCAAAAAAGTGCAGCTCATTTTGTATTGCACCAAAAAATGGCAGTGTGTATCACCAATCAATGGGTATTTGGTGGTGACAGTCATTAAAACAAAGGATTTTTTGTTGTTGTGATGATATCCTTTGATGAAATTGTGATTACCAACTTTCTTCTCTAAATGCAAAAATATTTTGCAGGTGCCCACTTACGTAAGAAGAAAAGATTATTGCAATAAAATAAAGATAAATCAGAGCTGGCACAGAAAGATTTAAGTGATCATTTTTCCTGTGCACTGTTTGATAGCGTAACGGTAGAGAAATAGCCTGAAGGTGGATCATTTAACCCTCTGCCAGGCACTTTGTTAACTGTATCAGAAGTTACGTTCAGCTGAGACACCATTACGTTATGAGGTGGAATTACCAGTCAGTGCCAACTTCAGGAGGCAAAATACTGAGTACTGCTGACTGACACATAAAAGCACACAAGATTATTCTAGCTTTTTGAATGATAGTAAGTGCTGTTCAGTAATTCTGTCTTATAGTTTAAACTCTTTCTGAAGTGTCCTTTTTCCAGATAGATATGGAATGTGAGTCAGTCAAAGTAAAAATTCTTCACTACATGGATCTAAATCATTAAGTAGGATGCGAGGGTAGCAAGCATTAATATAAAGCAGCGCAGGCTAAGTCATGAGTTCTTAACATCAGGAAACAGGCTTTGGATGTTGCTATAATGTTTTCCTGTATAAGAATCTTTTTCATTTCAAACCAGTCTTCTTGTGTTGTGTGAGTGTTTGGAAAGCTGAGCTTAAATAAGAACACAGAGCATAAGTAAGTCCGGCATGTGCTTGCAATTTTTTAAGTATATTCTTATACAAAACTGTGATTTTCAACAATGATTGACACAATGCAATAAGGTGAAATATCAATGTACAGTTTATTCTGTTTACTTTATATTACATTAAGTTTCACACATACCTTGATATTATTAAATTATCTATGAAGCATGTATTATACTGACAATATCTACAACTAAACAATAAATGCAAAATAAAAATAAGTATCACTAGCAGGATACAATTGGGCCCATTGAAGAAGCTAAGTTTAAATTTACTGATACTGAAAAGTGTCTCCCTGATATATATATTTTTTTGTTCAAACTTTTTAGCTGTAACATTTAAAAAAGAGTGCAATAATGCACTTTCCTCAAATTACAGTGCTGAAGTGGAACACTGTCAGCTGCCATAAATGATGCTGCAGCCTTACTCTGCTGCAATCATTAAAAAAATTAATGGTTTGCACCATGATCTGAAGCTGCACTCAACCAATCCGCATACTCCCTCAGTCGCTGTGTCATCTGAAAATGCAGACAACAAGGCACACGGGTGATATGAAATTTTTACTGTACTCAGTCATACGACATTTTTTGCCTATTATCTGAAGTACTTACCCTGAAACCCCATGAATCTATCATTTGCCTGCAGAGATTAAGATCTAGCTCTGCTACAAGGAGACCATCTCTCACTCTTGAAAGACCCTAGAAAGCAAACGGGTGATATACACAATTTGCCCAAAACAATGATCATCATTCTAAAAACTAATTTATAATTATTTAATGAGCCAGATTTGTATGTTTTGTTTAGCACCTCATGGGAGACATTGTATTGACTTGTGACAGGAAGTTTCTATTGTCTAGAAATATAATGTTCTATTAGTAATGATACAGAGTTGAAGCAAGCTGTATCACATCTAATCTAGTAGCTGGAACCAAGTGAGGCTGGAGTGCACTGGCTGATGGCATCAACAGAGAACTGCCAGTACAATGCTGACACACACAACAGGTATGACTGACAACACAGACCACATGGCAAAATACCAATACCAGAGAGCACAACCAAATTGGATACCAAGATGTAACAACTATCAACGACCAGAGCAACGATGAATGGAGATACAATCGTGAGTGCTGTTGGACTGTTGGAACACGACTGCAGTATGAGCTCTGGCACTGCAGGCTACATAGGACCACTGTGAGCACTGATAGGATGGTGCAGTGGCCATGGCCCCCACATAGCGCTGTGGTGATGACAGCAACCCTTGCAGATTGTAAGGGCGCCACCTAGCAGCTGTTGTCTGCATCCATGCTTTCTGAGCAGCTGTCAAAATTGGCAGACTGGGATACCAGATTTACCTTTGTTTTTAAGGTACTGCAGTGTTAAGCAGAGAACAGCCAGCATTCTGATACCTAATAGTTCCTATTCCAGTAAAAGACTGGACCATTTTGCATGATGTGTTTCTCAACTTGACCATTTTGCATGATGTGTTTCTCAACTTTTCTGAAACGGAAGATTCTTCCCATTTTAAGAGCAATTCTTGTTGTGAGGCAAAACCATATTTTTTGATGTATTTGTGATATTCTGATTAAACACATGAGGGACAAACAATAGTTCTCTTTTAATATTCTCTATCTCTTAACAACAATCATGGTGTGTTTGGATCTCACAAACAGCAATAATACTTGTAAGTGACAGGAAAGAGGTATGCACTTCTCTGTGAAAGGTAAGATTGTCATCAAGCTACAGTAATGTTGTCCGTGTTTAGTGTTCTTACTAGGACTGGTACAATATACACTACTGGAAATTGAAATAAGAACACCGTGAATTCATTGTCCCAGGAAGGGGAAACTTTATTGACACATTCCTGGGGTCAGATACATTACATGATCACACTGACAGAACCACAGGCACATAGACACAGGCAACAGAGCATGCACAATGTCGGCACTAGTACAGTGTATATCCACCTTTCGCAGCAATGCAGGCTGCTATTCTCCCATGGAGACGATCGTAGAGATGCTGGATGTAGTCCTGTGGAACGGCTTGCCATGCCATTTCCACCTGGCGCCTCAGTTGGACTAGCGTTCGTGCTGGACGTGCAGACCGCGTGAGACGACGCTTCATCCAGTCCCAAACATGCTCAATGGGGGACAGATCCGGAGATCTTGCTGGCCAGGGTAGTTGACTTACACCTTCTAGAGCACGTTGGGTGGCACGGGATACATGCGGACGTGCATTGTCCTGTTGGAACAGCAAGTTCCCTTGCCGGTCTAGGAATGGTAGAACGATGGGTTCGATGACGGTTTGGATGTACCGTGCACTATTCAGTGTCCCCTCGACGATCACCAGTGGTGTACGGCCAGTGTAGGAGATCGCTCCCCACACCATGATGCCGGGTGTTGGCCCTGTGTGGCTCGGTCGTATGCAGTCCTGATTGTGGCGCTCAACTGCACGGCGCCAAACACACATACGACCATCATTGGCACCAAGGCAGAAGCGACTCTCATCGCTGAAGACGACACGTCTCCATTCGTCCTTCCATTCACGCCTGTCGCGAAACCACTGGAGGCGGGCTGCACGATGTTGGGGCGTGAGCGGAAGATGGCCTAACGGTGTGCGGGACCGTAGCCCAGCTTCATGGAGACGGTTGCGAATGGTCCTCGCCGATACCCCAGGAGTAACAGTGTCCCTAATTTGCTGGGAAGTGGCGGTGCGGTCCCCTACGGCACTGCGTAGGATCCTACGGTCTTGGCGTGCATCCGTGCGTCGCTGCGGTCCGGTCCCAGGTCGACAGGCACGTGGACCTTCCGCCGACCACTGGCGACAACATCGATGTACTGTGGAGACCTCACGCCCCACGTGTTGAGCAATTCGGCGGTACGTCCACCCGGCCTCCCGCATGCCCACTATACGCCCTCGCTCAAAGTCCGTAAACTGCACATACGGTTCACGTCCACGCTGTCGCGGCATGCTACCAGTGTTAAAGACTGTGATGGAGCTCCGTATGCCACGGCAAACTGGCTGACACTGACGGCGGCGGTGCACAAATGCTGCGCAGCTAGCGCCATTCGACGGCCAACACCGCGGTTCCTGGTGTGTCCGCTGTGCCGTGCGTGTGATCATTGCTTGTACAGCCCTCTCGCAGTGTCCGGAGCAAGTATGGTGGGTCTGACACACCGGTGTCAATGTGTTCTTTTTTCCATTTCCAGGAGTGTATAAGGGGCATAAACAGCGTCAGATATTGAGTGGTCACTATGAAGGTTATGGAGATGTCACATACCCATGTGAGGTAGCATTATCAGCACCTGACAGACGTGGAAGGATGCCTCATTGTAGGTCTCCATTTGACAGGGTAGTCAAATCATGTACTATCTAAATTTGTGGCCTATTTGGATGTTACAGTGACCCAATGTCAGACTGCATGGGAATGTCAGGACAAGCATACTCATTGTCAATGTTCTAGTCAATCACGCCTGACCACCAAAAGAGAGGATTGCTCGACTGTGCACTGAGCACGTCATAACTCCTTCACACCTACACCTACAGCTACCATTCAAGAACAGGTAATGAATTCCCTGCAACATTCTGTGTCATCCTACATAATTGGTCAGAGACTAGCAGCAGGCAGACTAGAAAATTACCATCCAAAGTAAAAGCTGTGCTTAATACCACAACGATTTCATGGGAACATTCACAAGTAAATCAGTGCAAGCATCCAGACCAGAAAGTGTGCAACAATGTACTGATAAGTGGCTCATACTGCCAAGAACTTTGTAAATCTGACTCTATTTGTAATCAGTGGAATAACATCACAAGCTATTTCAACCCATTCATTTCATTTCCTCTTACCCTTCTGGGTGTTTCACTTTTTTTGTCGGGAAGTGTATATTGTCTGTTGATGTTTCTTTGTTTGGCTTCATAGCAATGTATTTATCATCTGCAAATGGGACTATTTCAGCTTCCTGATTCAAATAAAATGGTACAGTAGTTCATTAACATATGGCATGAACAGCTGTGAGTCATTGATTAAACAGTGGGACTGCCATTGTAATTTCTCCCCATGCAGATGATGTGGCATCCTCTTTGTACTACTCAGACAGCCTATTGTAACTTTATTCATTCTCTTTCTTAAGTAAGAACTAAACCAGGTATGTGCTGAACTATTTATTCCATAAAAACTTACTTTCTCTAATGGAATTCTATGAGTGACACTGTCAAATACCTTCAGTAAGTCACACAAGATCCCAAGTGGTGATATTTTATCATTTCAAGATTTTATTGTGTCATCAGTAAATGTATAAATAGATGTCTCAGTAGAGTGGCCTTTTTGAAATCCATGCTTTCACTGACTAAGTATCAAATTACTATGTGGCCTGTGACAACCCTGGAGTACATTACTGTTGTAATGCTAGACACTACCAGTAGTATCGTCAATAAGAACAAAAGTATATTTTTTCACATTCAGATAAACAAAAACACAGAAACAGTACATAGGACACAATCTGAGGATAGGCAATTGCTGCACTGTCCTTATATGGAGGAGAGCTCAGGCAGACTGCACAGCGGGTGCCATGCCATACACACAAGTTGTCAGCAGCCTCTGGTGGCCGGCCCGTGCACATGCGTCTGGCAGAATATTTGAGTCTAGTGTGCAAGCCATCTGGTGCTGTGGTGGGTATCCACATGTGATGTACAAGATTATAGCAATTACCTTCTCAAAAATTTCAGAAAATGATGTAAGGAGTCACGATGGGCATAGTTATTGACCACTGTGTAGTCACCGTTCTTATAAAGAGGCCTAACAGTGGCCTATTTTAATCTGTCTGAAAAAATCTGAATAAACAATGCATTTCATAACTGACAAAGAACAATCCACATTGCAAGGCCACAATATTTTATGGTCTTATTGGAGATAGTATTCGCTCCATATGAACTGTTACTTTTTAGTGTCACGATCTTTCTTATTTCAAATGTGAGATTAATTTTTATTTCACCGAATGATGTCTGTATTTCTTTTTTGGTCTACTCTCCTGCTTTTTCTTCTGAGCTGTTTGCACCAATTTTCTCATCTATTTTAAAAGAGTAATTATTAAAAATATCTGCAACACATGAACTGTCTTTTACAATGCTTCTGCTCTCCCTGACAGTAATAATATCATGTTCCATTTTTCTTTCCCTGTCTCTCTTTTAACACCAGTCCAAACTGATTTAATTTAATTGTCTGATCTGTTGATTTTAGAGAAAATGAGCATTCTCCTGATTTTTTTACAATTGTTCTTAGTATGTTACAGTACTGTTTATAATATGAAAGTATTTCTGAATCGTTACTTGTTCTGATCGCTTTATAGACATGCCTTTTCTGTTATGAAGATACTCTGATACTTATGTGATCCAAAGTTTTTTAATGTGCTCCCAATATTGCAGGAAAACTACTTTCAGAAAGGGATACAAACTCAGTACAAAGTATGTTGAATTTAGAGATAGCATTAAGCTCATTGTAGACTGAACGCCATTCAAAATTTTTTAACCTTTCTTTAAAATCTTCAGTTGTTTCGTCATTAATCAGCCTCGCCCTTTTCTTAATTGTATTTCTGAACTGTGCAGGTGCTAAGTTATATAATGTGACAAACTGTGCATTGTGATCTGACAATCTGTTTATGACAGAAAGGCATTCATCTTTTTAACTTATGCTTGTTGTATGAATACATTACATGTGAGGATGTACTATCTTCAGTAACTCGGGTAGGGAAATTTATGACTGATATGAAATTACAAGTGGCTAACAACACCTTCAGATAGCTTTTCCTGTCAGATTCCTTCAAGAAATTAACATTAAAATCACTACATATTATCGCTTTTCCCGTCTGACTGATATCACATTAAACACAAATTTTTTCATGAAAATTTCCTGATTACCCAGCAGCTATATACTATCAAAATCACAAGTATTATATTTCTCAATATTATCTCACAAACACATGCTTCTATATCCAGATCTATAAAGAATTTACTTATTTCTACATTTCTGTATTTGTATTCATTTTTTGTGACAATTTGTACCTTATCCATATTAGATCTATATGAATTTTCAGCCACTTTATAACCACTTACATTCAGATTTTCTATCCCTGGGCTTATATTGTGTTCAGACACAAAAATGAAATCAATGTCTTTCCAGCTACTATGATCTTCCAAGCAAATTACAAAATAATATACTTCATTTCTTGACCCCTCCCCCCCTAATATTCTGATCAAGCAAGTTGATCTCACCATTCCGTATATTCTTATAAGATGGACTGGGAGACTCTGTCAGTTTAATTTCCTATAATATTATCTTTCCGAATTGTGGTACCTTTTACCTTTTCCTTACTACCCCTATTCAGTTGCAGGCCGTGAGAATAATATGTGCACCTTCACATAGCAATCACTGAAACAGCACCAAATGTGATTCTGCATCTGTCTGAAAGAAAATGTGTTTCTGCGCAATTCCCAACTTATTTTCCATAAGCTCTACATTACAGAAATGTCTTCCCCTCCTCCCCCGAGAAATTTACCACATGCAATACATCTTCTTCTACATCTACATGATGACTCTGCTATTCACAGGTAAGTGCCTGGCAAAGGGTTCATCAAACCACTTTCAAGCTATTTCTCTACCATTCCATTCTCAAACAGCATGTGGGAAAAACGAGCATTTAAAACTTTCTGTGTGAGCTCTGATCACACTATATTTTATCACGATGATGCGTTTCCTGCAGTGTAACACTGACAAGCAAATATGAAGTAGGAACTAATTTTTAAATAATTGTTTATGCACCATTGTACATTTACTATTGAAAAAATAAAAATTTATCTTGCAAATGAAATATGACTTTACAGCTCTCTTCCCTACATCTGCCTTCTCAGATTTTCATGTTTTTGAATCCCATCAGTTATTTTCTTTGGGAATTTTAAATCCTCATGGGAAGACAACTTTCAGCAGGCAACAATTTACAACCTTGCTCATATTGCAAGTGTTTGGTAGAAGGAATACAGACATACATAGGAAAATGAAATAGTAAATGCTCGAGAAATGAAAAGGGTAAATAAAATGAGAGATAAAAAGAAGGAGGGAGAAAACAAAGGAGGAGGCTAGGGAGAAAACAAAACAAAGCCAGGTTGGTGGTGAGAACTAGGCAAGTGTTGAAGATGAAGTTCCTGTTGTTGTTGTTGTTGTTGTTGTTGTGGTCTTCAGTCCTGAGACTGGTTTGATGCAGCTCTCCATGCTACTCTATCCTGTGCACGCTTCTTCGTCTCCCAGTACCTACTGCAACCTACATCCTTCTGAATCTGCTTAGTGTATTCATCTCTTGGTCTCCCTCTATGATTTTTACCCTCCACGCTGCTCTCCAATACTAAATTGGTGAACCCTTGATGCCTCAGAACATGTCCTACCAACCGATCCCTTCTTCTACTCAAGCTGTGCCACAAACTTCTCTTCTCCCCAATTCTATTCAATACTTCCTCATTAGTTATGTGATCTACCCATCTAATCTCCAGCATTCTTCTGTAGCACCACATTTCGAAAGCTTCTATTCTCTTCTTGTCCAAACTATTTATCGTCCATGTTTCACTTCCATACATGGCTACACTCCATACAAATACTTTCAGAAACGACTTCCTGACACTTAAATCAATACTCGATGTTAACAAATTTCTCTTCTTCAGAAACGCTTTCCTTCCCATTGCTAGTCTACATTTTATATCCTCTCTATTTCAACCAGCATCAGTTATTTTGCTCCCCAAATAGCAAAATTCCTTTACTACTTTGTCTCCTTTCCTAATCCAATTCCCTCAGCATCACCCGATTTAATTCGACCACATTCCATTATCCCCGTATTGCTTTTGTTGATGTTCATCTTATATCCTCCTTTCAAGACAATGTCCATTCTGTTCAACTGCTCTAGCAAGTCCTTTGCTGTCTCTGACAGAATTACAATGTCATCGGTGAACCTCAGAGTGTTTATTTCTTCTCCATGGATTTTAATACCTACTCTGAATTTTTCTTTTGTTTCCTTCACTGCTTGCTCAATATAGAGATCGAATAACATCAGGGAGATGCTACAACCCTGTCTCACTCCCTTCCCAACCACTGCTTCCCTTTCATGTCCCCCGACTCTTATAACTGCCATCTGCTTTCTGTACAAATTGTAAATAGCTTTTCGCTCTCTGTATTTTATCCCTGCCACCTTCAGAATTTGAAAGAGAGTATTCCAGTCAACATTGTCAAAAGCTTTCTCTAAGTCTACAATTGCTAGAAACATAGGTTTGCCTTTCCTTAATCTAGCTTCTAAGGTAAGTCATAGGGTCAGTATTGCCTCACATGTTCCGATATTTCTACAGAATCCAAACTGATCTTCCCCGAGAACCGCTTCTACTAGTTTTTCCATTCGTCTGTAAAGAATTCGCCTTAGTATTTTGCAGCTGTGACTTATTAAACTGATAGTTCGGTAATTTTCACATCTGTCGACACCTGCTTTCTTTGGGATTTGAATTATTATATTCTTCCTGAAGTATGAGGGTATTTCACCTGCCTCATACATCTTGCTCACCAGATGGTAGAGTTTTGTCAGGACTGGCTCTCCCAATGCTGTCATTAGTTCTAATGGAATGTTGTCTACTCCGGGGGCCTTGTTTCGACTCAGGTCTGTCAGTGCTTTGTCAAACTCTTCACGCAGTATCATATCTCCCATTTCATCTTCACCTACATCCTCTTCCATTTCCATAATATTGTCCTCACATACATCACCCTTGTATAGACCCTCTATATACTCCTTCCACCTTTCTGCTTTCCCTTCTTTGCTTAGAACTGGGTTTCCATCTGAGCTCTTGATATTCATACAAGTGGTTCTCTTTTCTCCAAAGGTCTCTTTAATTTTCCTGTAGGCAATATCTATCTTACCCCCAGTGAGATAAGCCTCTACGTCCTTACATTTGTCCTCTAGCCATCCCTGCTTAGCCATTTTGCACTTCCTGTCGACCTCATTTTTGAGACGTTTGTATTCCTTTTTGCCTGCTTCACTTACTGCATTTTTGTATTTTCTCCTTTCATCAATTAAATTCAATATTTCTTCTGTTACCCAAGGATTTCTACTAGCCCTCGTGTTTTTACCTACTTTATCCTCTGCTGCCTTCACTACTTCATCCCTCAAAGCTACCCATTCTTCTTCTACTGTATTTCTTTCCCCCATTCCTGTCAATTGTGCCCTTATGCTCTCCCTGAAACTCCGTACAACCTCTGGTTCTTTCAGTTTATCCAGGTCCCATCTCCTTAAATTCACACCTTTTTGTACTTTCTTCAGTTTTAATCTACAGTTCATAACCAATAGATTGTGGTCAGAGTCCACATCTGCCCCTGGAAATGTCTTACAATTTAAAACCTGGTTCCTAAATCTCTGTCTTACCATTATATAATCTATCTGAAACCTGTCAGTATGTCTAGGCTTCTTCCATGTATACAAACTTCTTTTATGATTCTTAAACCAGGTGTTAGCTATGATTAAGTTGTGCTCTGTGCAAAATACTACCAGGCAGCTTCCTCTTTCATTTCTTACCCCCAATCCATATTCACCAACTACGTTTCCTTCTCTCCCTTTTCCTACTGACGAATTCCAGTCACCTGTGACTATTAAATTTTCGTCCCCCTTCACTATGAATAATTTCTTTTATTTCATCATACATATCTACAACTTCTTCATCATCTGCAGAGCTTGTTGGCATGTAAACTTGTACTACTGTGGTACGCGTGGGCTTCGTATCTATCTTGGCCACAATAATGCGTTCACTATGCTGTTTGTAGTAGCTTACCCGCATTCCTATTTTCCTATTCATTATTAAACCTACTCCTGCATTACCCCTATTTGATTTTGTGTTTATAACCCTGTAGTCACCTGACCAGAAGTCTTGTTCCTCCTGCCACCAAACTTCACTAATTCCCACTATATCTAACTTTAACCTATCCATTTCCCTTTTTAAATTTTCTAACCTACCTGCCCGATTAATGGATCTGACATTCCACGCTCCAATCCGTAGAACGCCAGTTTTCTTTCTCCTGATAATGACATCCTGTTGAGTAGTCCCCCCCCCCCCCCCCCCCTGGAGATCCGAATGGGGGACTATTTTACCTCCGGAATATTTTACCCAAGAGGACGCCATCATCATTTAACCATACAGTAAAGCTGCATGCCCTCGGGAAAAATTACAGCTGTAGTTTCCCCTTGCTTTCAGCTGTTCGCAGTACGAGCACAGCAAGGCCGTTTTGGTTAGTGTTACAAGACCAGATCAGTCAATCATCCAGACTGTTGCCCCTGCAACTACTGAAAAGGCTGCTACTCCTCTTCAGGAACCACACGTTTGTTTGGCCTCTCAACAGATACCCCTCCGTTGTGGTTGCACCTACGGTTCGGCTATCTGTATCGCTGAGGCACGCAAGCCTCCCCACCAACGGCAAGGTCCATGGTTCATGGGGGGGAGGTGAAGTTCCTATCTGAATAGTTTTGAGGAAGGTATGTTAAGAAGGAGACTGCAGATGTCACAAGTATAAAAACGGCCTCTAGGGCAATAGGGTACCATATATTTCTAGCATATACTCACTGTCTATGCCCTATGGAGTCCAAGAGACCAAGATTTGTGAAGTAGAGAATACGATACAGAATTACTACACATCTCAACACAATTGGATGTTTCATTATTCTATAAATGAAATAACTGGCCAGCTGAATCAATATGAGACTGAAGACATGTGTGTGTGTGTGTGTGTGTGTGTGTGTGTGTGTGTGTGTGTGTGTGTGTGTGCGCGCACGCGCGTCCGTGCCCACGCGCCCACGTCCATGTGTACTATGTGTGTCTACTGCTGACAAAGGCCTTTATGGCCGAAAGCTACAATTGTGTGAATCTTTTTGTTGTGCCTATCGTGACTCAGCATCTCCGCAATAAGGTGAGTGGCAACTTCCCTTCTCTGGAATTGTTAACATTACACATCTCATGTCACTTTCACAGAAAGACATTAATTCTAAAAAAATTATAGCTATTGCATTTTTTCTATTTCCTTATTTCCCAGCTAGGATCATGTAAAAACCTCTCAATTCCTGTTATTTCTTTGTTGTTGTTTCCTATTTTTCCAGTACTCCCTCATTTGTTCCCCACATGTCTTTTCCTTTCTTCTCTCCACATTGTTCCCAGTTTCTTATTCTGATTTGAAAGCCTTCCAAGTTTAGTATTTTTTTTTCTTAAAAAGGTTTCTTTCTGTTATTTCTGATTCTTTAGTGTTCTTTCTTTCTTGTTCTTTCCTTGCTTCTATAATCCATGCTATCACTGATTTCTTCTTCCAGAAATACAAGAATAGGTTTGTTTATAAATAACTCATCTGCTGCTAGTCATGATTTTCTTTATTTTTATTTTTCACATGTTGCGTTTCGGGAAATGATTCCCATTTCCAAGTGCATTTTTTGTGTTTGTTATGTCATTTATATAAATAAATAAAATAAAGAAAATCATGATTGGTAGCAGACAGGTTATTTATAAACAAACCTATTGCTTTCACAGTCGCAGGCTTTTAGAACCATTTATAATGGATCAAATCAGAATAAAATAATATTTGTTTCGCTAGCTTTTTTTCTTCATTCATCCATTCAGGAGAAGTATCCACAAAAATATTAATCTTTGCTTAGCATTACATTTGGTATCTTTTCTATATTTTGTAGAGTTCCTCATTACTTCTCATTTTCCAACCATCTGTAGTTTATATTGCACCCGTTCTGTTTCTGTCCACATTAGAGGTCACTGTTAGGCTCCCACATTCATATAACCATATTGGTCATACCACTGTGGTAGTGTGTTTCAGTTTAGTTTTACAATATGTGCATTTATTGTTGTAAATATTCTCTGTCAAATCGTACTCTCTTTCCATTTCTTAACTCTTAGATCTATTGCAAATTTTTCTTGTCCATGCTATTGTATAGTTTCAATATAATGGAAGGAAACATTCCACGTGGGAAAAATTATATATAAAACCAAAGATGAGGTGACTTACCGAACAAAAGCGCTGGCAGGTCGATAGACACACAAACAAACACAAACATACACACAAAATTCAAGCTTTCGCAACAAACTGTTGCCTCATCAGGAAAGAGGGAAGGAGAGGGGAAGACGAAAGGAAGTGGGTTTTAAGGGAGAGGGTAAGGAGTCATTCCAATCCCGGGAGCGGAAAGACTTACCTAAGGGGGAAAAAAGGACAGGTATACACTCGCACACACGCACATATCCATCCACACATACAGACACAAGCAGACATATTTAAATATGTCTGCTTGTGTCTGTATGTGTGGATGGATATGTGCGTGTGTGCGAGTGTATACCTGTCCTTTTTTCCCCCTAAGGTAAGTCTTTCCGCTCCCGGGATTGGAATGACTCCTTACCCTCTCCCTTAAAACCCACTTCCTTTCGTCTTCCCCTCTCCTTCCCTCTTTCCTGATGAGGCAACAGTTTGTTGCGAAAGCTTGAATTTTGTGTGTATGTTTGTGTTTGTTTGTGTGTCTATCGACCTGCCAGCGCTTTTGTTCGGTAAGTCACCTCATCTTTGGTTTTATATATAACTATTGTATAGTTTCTTCAACGTATTTAAATTTACCTTTGCACTCTATTTTACCTATTCATGTTTCTATAAATTTTAGAACATTTTTCCAGAAGATTTATCATAATATTAATATAAGAACACAAAAATTGAAGGACCAATTTTTAATATTAACTGTACAAGGAGCCAATAATTCTTATATAACTCAAAAGTACTTTGCCACAGATGTGCACAAAGAAAAATTAATGTGTGTATGTAGCTGGTATGAGTGGTAAAATGAAGTAGAAGCTTTCACATTCATAACACTGATGTTACATTCTCTATCACACATTAAAATCTCCAATACCTGAACACTGAAAATTGAAGAGCTACCAACACCTACCCTGCACAACCATCAGGCGCTATGGTAGAAACGATAGACGAAAGTAACAACATTTCAGGAAATCAGATCCTAAGGGCTTTTATGTTTACACGGTTCATTTGCAGTAAAACATGTATACCAGGCACCTACAATGCGACAACTGCTTGGTTGATGATGATGTCAGCAAGTGAAAATCAACATGTTGTAGTAGCGAAGTATGTAAATAACATTGTATATTGGTGCCATTATTTCATTTACTTTTCTGTAAGAGTAACAATGTGATCATTTGCTGCCATTACCAGAAACTTTAAAGTTATTTCCTAATTTTTAATTTTTTTCATTCTGAATGACTATGAGTTCCTTTATTGTGCAGAAACTATATTTGTTTTAGGGTATGCCTAGAAGAATGCTAATGGGTCAGAATGAAGGACATACTGTTAGACAGTTGCTGAATGGAACGTATTTGACTGTCAAGAGAGCAATGCATGATGCATTCAATTACTATCTTAGCAGACTATTGTCAAGTGATCTTTCAGATTTAAAGGCTGTTAGTGGCACAAAAGTTAGTGTACAGTTCCTAGTGAATGAGGCAGGAACTGAAATTGTGGATAGCTGAAATGCTCCACTTTCAAATGTTTCTTTACAAAGAAAAACCCAGGAGAATTGGAGAATTGCCCCAATTTAATCTTCATACCACTGAAAAGATGAATGAGGTAAGTATTAGTGTCAGTGGTGTTGAGAAAAAACAGAAATTGTTGAAACTGCACAAAGCTTCAGGTCCTGATGGAATCCCTATTCAGATTCTATACTGAATTTGCAGCTGAGTTAGCCTCTCCTTTAACTATAACCTATCGTAGATCCCTTGAGCGAAAAACTGTGCCCAGTTCTTGGAAAAAGGCACATGTCACACCCGTCTACAAGAAGGCTAGCAAAATTGATTAACAAAACTACCACCCAGTATCCTTGACATTAATTTTTCTAGAATCTTAGAACATATTCTGAGCTCAAACTTAATTAGGTATCTTGAACAGAATGACCTCCTGAATGCCAGCCAGCATTGGATTTCGAAAATATCAATTATGTGAAACCCAACTCACACTTTTCTCACATGACATACTGAAAAATTTGAATCAAGGCAACCAGGTAGCTGCAGTATTTCTTGATTTTTGAAAAGCATTTGACTGAGTACCAAACCTATGCTTATAGCAAAAAGTACAATCACATGTGGTATCAAGTGAAATTTGTGACCAGACTGACAACATTTTGGTACGAAGGACATAGCATGTTATCATCATCAGATGTAGAAGTGTGTTGGGACCCTTGCAGTTCATGTTATATATTAATGACCTTGCAAACAATATTAACAGTAAAATCAGGCTCTGTGCAGATGATGTAGTTATCTATAATGAAATGCTATCTGAGAGATAAGTCAGATCTTGGTAAGTCTTCAACATAGTGCAGAGATTGGCACCTTGCTTTAAATGTTCAGAATGTAAAATTGTGCACTTCACAAAACAAAAAAACATAGTAGCCTATGACTATAATATCAATAACTCACTGTTGGAATTTGCCAACTTACACAAATACCGGGTGTAACACTTTGTGGGTGTATAAAATGGAATTAGCACATAGGTTCAGTTTCGGAAAAGGAGACTGTAAACTTCCTAGAATATTGCTCAAGTGTGAAGGACCTGTACCAGATAGGACTAACAGGGGATACTGAACGTATGCAGAGAAGGGCAAACGAATGGTCACAGGTTTGTTTACTCCATGGGAGAGTGTTATGAAGATACTGAAGGAACTGGACTGGAAGACTCTTGAAGACAGACGTAAACTATATCAAGATAGTCTGTTAACAGTCTCAAGGGTCAGCTTTAAATGATTAATCTAGGAATATACTACAGCCCCTATGTATCCCTCACATATGGATTGTGAGTATAAGATTAGAATAAATACTGCACATGCAGAGGCATCATTCTTCCTGAACTCTATACATGAATGAAATAGGAAGAAACCCTAATAACTGGTAAGGGACGTACCCTCCTGCATGCACCTCACAATGGTTTGCAGAGTATAGATGTGAATGTAGACCAGTGCAAGCTTAGCATACAGACAGTAATAGCATGGCTACCTCTATTAGTGCAGACGGCTGTGGTAATAGCAATGTGGACATTCATAGGATTGGTTTTACAATCTCCAGTTAGCAGCTGGTTAAGCTCTATTCTGAGAATGGCGTAAGAACCACTTTGTACGAACCCAGAATACCACCTAACTGGAGAATAAACTAGGGATAACTTAACTGGTGATTTTTGGCTGGTTTGTGAGCTTAATCTTTCAAGATGGCAGGAACAACTGCTGATGCAGTTGCAGACATTAATGGTGGGATTTTGCCTGTACTGTACATGAGAATGAGGAAGGAGAAGAAAGTGAGATGACACCGATTCTGAATTTATATCCAGATTTCACTTATCTAAGGAAGCCATACTTTTCAGTCTTGTACTTGAGAAACTGGAGCATATGTTGGACAGGTGAGACTATTTCTTTGTTTTATAAAGTAATACTGTTTATTTGTAGTTGTGTGCATTTGATTTCAGTACTTCATGAATTCTGTCATTTTATTTATGTAAATCAGGCACATTAAAATTTGTGCCAAAACAGTCTTATTTATCTGATGTGTGTTACAGTTCCTACAGTAGTTGAAAGGAGTGTTTCATTTTATTTAGCAGTTCCTTAATAGAATAAACCAGATAAAAGAACCACACCAATTATGGCTACTGTTTGTATTAACAGCTGTTTCAGTTGTAGACAAAAATGCTATATGTTGTTCCAGTCTGTTTTCTATTAGGAATGTCACTTTTTGTAAACATCACAGCAGTCTCAGAGCAACTTTCACCTCTTAGTGAAAATGTTAGGATTACAGGACCATTAATGCTTCAGGGTAACAACATTGTCTTCCCCTACCATTATTCACTGAAGCCTGTGAACTATCTGTCTTACTCAAGAGAGGTAATTAAGATTAGCAGGAAAATTAGTATTTAAAAAATGGAGATGCCTCCTCAGCTACAGAACATAAATGTTGTGTTTCTCAAATATCAGTGTTATCCACATAAGCCCATCCATATTTATCATAAAATAATAGCTATATATGCATGTTATAGGAGCAAAATAGGAATCTAGTTAATGAATCTACATATTTGTAGCATGTCAAAGGAGTGCCATTAGAAGAGGAAGTAGACATACACATGCAAACACAGATGAGAAAGGTTTTCCTTTGTCTCTGACGCTGTTATCAACTTCTACCACGTGTAATAAACAGGTGCTATGGTAGAAATGACACATGAAAGTAACAACGTTTCATGAAGTTGCATTCTATGGATGTTCATGATTAAATGTTACAGACAGTTTACTTGCAGTAATACACGCATACTGTACAGCTACAGTGTCGCAACTGCTACGTCACTGATGTTGTGAACAGTGGAAAATGAAACATGGTATCAAAGCCTTTGGGAACAACAAACATTGTGTATTAGTATATTTTTTCACCCGCTTTGGTGCAAGAGTAAACAGAACTAACTCTTGCGTTCATTTGCCACTGTCACCACAAAATTTAGACTGTTCCTAATTTTTAGTATCTTCGTTTTGAGTAGCTACAATCAGTACCTTTATTTTGAGTAGCTACAATGTCCTTTATTGTGCCTCAAAGAAGAACATTAACAGGTCAGACTTTAAGATGAGGAGTTAGAGAGGCACAATTTTTACATACCGAAAGTAATAGGAATAATGTAAATGTGGCGACTGCCAAGTTACATCAAAGAAGTTCGTGCGATCACCGCCTGGGGCACTGACGTGCGCACTTATTCTGTGCCTAAGAAGAAACACTATTGAATTATGTGTTTTTAGTTTGTAATATATTATTTCATTGTTATAGCTTCAAGTTATTTATCCTTTTCATTTCCAATAAATGTTCCCGTTCTCAACGTATGTGACTTTCCTTTACATACTTGAGAGTTTTTTTAATATGGAAGAAAGAATAAGACTCGCATTTGCTGCATGCTGTATGCCCACATATCAAAGTAGTTTAGTGTCAGTCTTAAAGGCCTATAAGATGACCTTCAGTGGTGACTGTGTCGTGATCGTAGCTCAGACGAATGGATTGCGATGAGAAAACATCAACTTGCTGTAATAAAATAGTGAATGAAGAAGTGTATAACATGTCAAGATCAGCTGTACGACTTTCACAGATCTGGCCTACCAGTCCAATTCTCTGGTTTGTGCAAAGGGAAGCAAATGTTCTGGCGTAATAATGGACATCACTAAAGTCAACCTGGTGGTAAGTAAAATTGACCACAGTTTCACAGCCGAAGTACAAGATATAATAACAGCATCACTGAACATGGACACATATTCGAAACTGAAGTCAGAATTAATACACAAGAGTGTCTGCCTCTCAAGAGAAGAGAGTGTGACAGGCACTCATGCAAGAAGACATCGGTGGCAAGAAACCACTACAATACTTACGTCACTTAAGAAGCAAAGTGGACACTCACACAGTGCGACACACTTCTACTACACAATATGGAGCAGTACATTGCCAGAGCAAGTGAAAGTGATAATTGCCTCTCAAACCTAGATGTCCTTGGACGAAGTCACCACACTGGCTGACAGGATACAAGACATTATTGTGCCCACTTCTGGAACCAATGTTACTGTTGTGTTCAACAACACTGCAACAGAAATGAACCTGATTGCGACAAGTTTTTAAAAAAAAAGTGACAGCACTGGAGCAATAATCAAATGACAGCTTGAGAAGCAAAACTGTTGCTCTGTCTAATCAACTGAGAAAACTCCTCACTGGTCGTGTTCTTAAAAGTAATTCCTGATGGCAATCGCAGAGCCACACCACTCACAACACGACACATCACAATGATGCCAAAGTCAAGAACACATGCAGGTATCATCAGTGATTCAGGGATCAATCCCATAAGTCCAATGTGCCATGTGAATACAGAAATGTTAAGCGCCAAGCAGAAGTCAATGCGCCTGTCTGTTCCTCTACCTGCCTGTATCTCACTGACTGTAAGTCAGGATGCAAATTCTTGATAGATACCAGCTCAGATTTAAGTATTCTGCTGCAGGAAAAGCCACTTAAGTATCACCTGATCACTGCCTTCAAGCTGACAGTGGCCAACAATTCTGATATTTGTACATACAGCACACAGCATATGGAATTAGAACTAGGGCTGCATCATGCTATAACACGGAAGTTCACTGCTGCTGATGTAACGGAACCGATCATGAGTGGACCTACTCGCCCACTACCACTTGCTGCCCGATGTCACCGACACCTGGCTATGAGATGCAGTCATCGGGCTGTCATTGACTTGGGAAACGAAGATGTCCTATCCTAGTGGAACTTATTGACAAGGTTGCTGTTGCTGTAACTGACCATGCAGCATATGCCCCCATGAAACCTCATGATCCACAGCAACATTCTGAATCTGCTCTTTATTTCTTGCATCGATCAAAATTGATGACATGTAGCCGGGCAATATTCTGTGGGGGTGATGAGGCACATTTTACACCATGGAAGGTATGCACAGAACTGCCAGATTCAGTGTACTGTTAAACTGTGTGTTGTGTGTGAAGAGCTGTTGCCCTTACCACATGTGACTGTGTGTATGAATTCACAAGCACCTTTATTCTTGCTCTGTTCTTCTTTGAACAGAATATGGCCAGATGTTCTGTGAGGCATACCATGACACCTGCACATTATCGAGACCTCCTTGTACAACATGTGATTCCTGCTTTGGAAGAGTGCAACAATGTGGAAACCACTGTTTTCATGTAAGATGGGGTAACTTCTCATATAGCTCGCCCAATGAAATATCTGTTTACTGCGACCATCCATAAACTTGTTATCTCTAGAGGTTTTCCAGAAGCATAGCATGCATGATCATCTGATCTGAATCCATGTGACTTTTGGCTCTGGGGTATCAAAAAGAACAAGTGTACTGGGGACACATTCAGTCTCTACCTGACTTGAAGACCAATACACAAGAACACATTGCTCAGATTCCACCAAAACTGCTGTGAGCAACTGTTGATCACACTGTTTAATAGATGCAGCCTCTCATTGACATCTCCGGTGCTCATATCAAACAAACTGTGTAACTGGTGGTTAATAATAACATCAACATTATGCCTGTCTCACTTGTTTGATCTTTCCTGGCCATGCCCAATTCATAATCTGTTACATATGGAAACATTTCCATATTTCTTTCTTGTACTCAAAGTACTGGATTTGCACGTGGTAACCAAAACTGGAACTAATGTTTTTTCCAGTATAAATCGGTCCTGCACTAACACATTAGAATACCTACCAAGTTTCACTGCCATATAATAATTATAGCTCACACTGGACCTCTGTGAGTAGCTCCACTTTAATTATAATCACTCAATCACATACTGGCCCCAGGTTATGTTGGTAGTAAACAACAGTATCAGATGTAAGGGCTGTTGCAAAGTCTCTGAGCCTCACTTCCCTCAGCTTTCTCATCTGTACTACATGTCCTCCTGTGGACTTATTAACAATGACCTCACACACTTGGTTCTTTTCTGGACATGATTTAGACTTTTTATTCCCTGCTGTCAAGGCTTGTCTTGCACAAGGACATATGTAATCCCTTAATGTCACCATTCTCCATTCAACCACATATTATGCCTTTTGCAAGTGAACCAATGGTGTGTGTGTGTGTGTGTGTGTGTGTGTGTGTGTGTGTGTGTGTGTGTGTGTGTGTGTGTGTGTGTGTGTACACACATAGAGAAAGTGTTTTGTATTCAAGGGTTTCCCAGTTCTCCAGAAATTACATTTGAGTTATTCAGTATCCCTCCAGAAAAATCCACATCCAGAAATTTTTGTTTTTGTTTAGTTCCAGAAGAGTTGAGATCTATCATATTCTGTGATTTGTTTGTACTTAATTGGTGTTCAACAAAACCTATCTCATTGAAGAAGCAGACTTACAATAGGAATGTCACAAGGACTAGAGGACCATGAATTTCAGACAGGCCTCCTTTAAACAGCCCTCAAAAGATTGGAGCTTATTTGGCTCCCATTGCCATGCCCCTGAAACCTTTGTAGGCCTGTCATTCAAGTGTGAAGTAATCACTAGTAAGTATGAAGCTGATTAAGGTGAGTAGGAAGGATGTCATGAGACCTCAGCCCCCAGAGACAACTGATACCATGCATGTGTGAGTTGTGCATGTATGAATGTGAGCCCACATGTGTGTGTGTGTGTGTTTTTCTGAATCTGATGGGAGACTTCGTCAGATGAGTAAGTCAACTTTTAAATATGGCTGTCTGCCACTCAAGACTTCCTCTATGTGGTGAGTATTCATATTGATGTAAATCCATTCTGGATTTTTCATTGTTTAATATAACTGGCAAGGTAGGTTAGGAGACAGTTTGACACCTTTTGAGGCAACGCTTGGCCTGTTGCTGCAGTTTGTAACTGGTTTGACAGATAATATCATTGAAGGCACTGTGATGAGCAGCTACCAGAAAATTTTGCGGAGGGAAAGACATTTACCGGGGAGAAAACTGAAAGCAGTATATAGGTCATAAATGACATGGGTGTAGGCAAGAAGTTGCTGTGTTCGGTAATGCAGGAGGTAGGGAAGGATTATGTTATATTTGAAAAAAAGATAATTTGAAGTTAAGAGCTTTACAGGTAATTCCTAGTGACATGTGAGATTCGAGGAACAGGATGTGGGACTTCAGTTGTGAGAGCACAAAAGCATGGCTTTTAAAGGAATAGGTGATGGGATGCATCATGGGAGGAAAGGAAAGACTAATGTGATACAAAAGATGTAGCAAAGAAAAAGAAGCCATAAAATAAAGGCTGTTAGAGACTTGTAAGAAGATTATTAGAACAAGCATGAATTTAAAGAAGTGTCAAAAATCAAGAGAGAAGGATAACAGGGACAAAAACTGTAAGAAAACTGGAAAAACTGAACATACATTCTTTTGGATGGGAAAGAACAATAGAATAGGGAGTAATAGGCAACTGACATGATTTGGGATGGGGGAGGGGAAGGGGAACAGAAACGAATAAAATGCTGAGAGAAGATAGTAAATTACTGTGCTTCATGAAGAATATAGCAACAAATAGAGAAAATATCATTACACTGTGTAGCAATGAGTACACAAAAACCAGCTGAAATATAACAATTAATGAAACTGAAGATCCTATCCAAATACAGAAACTGACAGTACACGAGATTACAGTCAAGCTTAATATCAGATGAAATCCAATAAAACAGATACAAGCAACTGTCACAAAACAGCAGAGATGCTGAGTTGACAGGAACATAAGAAAGGGCTGAGAATTTTGCCCCCCCCCCCCTCCCCCCACACACACACCACATGTATGGCCACATTCCTTCTTTGGCAGCTGGAGGCTGACTACATTGGGCTGCCACTACACCTTGACTCTGAGGGTAGAAAAAAGATGGGGAGTGTACGAGAGAGAGTTGTGGAAGAGTGGCTGATAAGCTAGAAGGCAGGGGGCAGTGGGAGCTCAGGACAGGAATGAAGCACAGGTGAGCTTTTTCCAGCTGTACGCGGGAGGAGTTGTGTGTGGTGTACAGTGACATGGAGCAGTGGATTGGCAGGGGGACACAAGACAAAGAAAGAGGAAGATTGTGGAAAGAGGATCTGATTGCAGGATGAGTGACATTAGGGTCAAGAGGCAAGGGTGAGTTGGGTGTGAGGCAGGGTCTAATGGATACTGAGGTCAGAAGTATTATTAGAGGATCAAAAGACATGTTGTAAGGACAACTCCCTATCTTATCAGACCCAGGACACCTGTGAAAACAGTCATGTCACATACCATCTGTTCCATAATTTCTGCACTGTATTATATAAGGCCATGATTACTAATCAGCTCTCCACTTGAATGAATGGTCACCAACAAACTGTGCTCAACAACATGATTGACCAGACTTCTGAACACATCGTGCTCACTTTCAATGGCTTCACAAGCTGTGCCATCTGGATTCTCCTCCCTAACACCAGCTTTTCTGAATTACATAGATGGGAGTTATCCTGGCAAAAACATCCTTAACACATATGAAAAATGTAATTACTTATGTCCTAATCCCATTCAAATTGCCCCCTTCCCCACAAGAAATCATTATAGCTTCAAGGTCTGCCTTGTGGTTTACTTTCCCTTACACAGCCTAAAAAACTGCCTTTGTCCCCCATAAAACATTGTATTCCCAAAAATCCTCTTCAGATTCCCAATGATTTAGTGAACAAACAGTTTGAAAACCTTACCCTACAGAATCTCAGGTTTAACCATGCTCAAGCTGTCAAGTACCTGTTTTCTTTTACTTTTTCACTTCGGTGAAAGAATTTCATCATTTCAAAACCTACTCATCACAGACCATCCATGTCCTCATTGAATCTTGTCTTAAGTAAAGCTATTCTCCCTCCAAAACATGATCTTCCACCCCCCAGCACCACCCCCTCCCACTCTCTGTAATCTCACAGGAATTTTTCACATCCAACCTGGTGTCCCATTCATTCTTGAAATGCCTTCCCAGAGAGTCCAACGTTGTCACAGCTATGGAAGAAACGGATATTCCAGACCTATGAAATTGTGTTGACCTTCAACAAGTTTTCAGATACCACTAAGTCACACAATTTTTTGACTATTAAATTATTGATTTAGCAGCATGTTTCGATGTGATACCTCATTATCAGGCTACAATGCCATTACAAAAGCAATTTAATTTTTTTTCCTTAACTGTTGTGATCATCCTGTGGGGGGAGGCAGGAAGAGAGGGTGAGGGTGAGGGGGAGCAAGGGAGGGAGGGAGGGAGGGAGGGAGGGAGGGGGAGGGGGGAGGGAGGGAGAGAGGGAGGGAGGGAGGGAGGGAGGGAGGGAGGGGGAGAGGGTGAGAGAGAGAGAGAGAGAGAGAGAGAGAGAGAGAGAGAGAGAGAGAGAGAGAGAGAGAGAATAACCTCATATGAGATGTCATCGTGAACTGCACTACATGACTGAGGTGTCTCTGACAACTTTCCAACACTTCTGCTTACAAACTTTACCACTATGATTCTATGACAAATGTTCAAAATTACTCCCAACAGTTTCCCACAGCATCAGTCTTTCACAAATCCTGGTACCTGAATCCATCTCTGTTCTCACACTGGCAGCCCACTGTACATCCACTTTTAACCTGCTCCCAAAGCTCCAAAAACTCAACTACACTGGTCTCTCCATTGGTCAGCCTATTGAAGATAACTGCAGTGGCTGTGTTTCCAGCATCTCAAACCAACTGTTTGCTATCTCCAATTATACATACAAAACACCACTTCCTCCAATGTATTTCCACAGTTCCTGTCTCATTACCATCAAACTCCATGCTTATTACCATGAATGTCCTTGCTTTGAACGAACACTACTATGTCCTCCTTGCACCAAACTTACCACCTCTTTCCTAACCTTTTTGGCCAATCATACATTGTCCCATAATTACTCTCCCTTGAAGATCTATTATACAAACAAATTTTCATGGTACTTTCCTATACCAGCCTGTTTGTTTCTATCCCTTCAATTTAAAACTCACGTCCGACTCAGAGTCATTCATGATATTGTCCCTTATCATTTAGCTACAATATAGCAGGTCAGCAACTGGAAGCAGTTAATTCCATAAATTATCTGTGAGTACACATTAGGAGTGATTTAAAATGGAATGAGCATATAAAGTTGATTGTCGGTAAAGCAGATGCCAGACTGAGATTCATTGGAAGAATCCTAAGGAAATGCAATCCGAAAACAAAGGAAGTAGGTTACAGTATGCTTGTTCGCCTACTGCTTGAATGCTGCTCAGCGGTGTGGGATCTGTACCAGATAGGGTTGATAGAAGAGAGAGAGAAGATCCAACGGAGAGCAGTGTGCTTCGTTACAGGATCATTTAGTAATCGAAAAAGCGTTACGGAGATGATAGATAAACTCCAATGGAAGACTCTGCAGGAGAGACGCTCAGTAGCTCTGTACAGGCTTTTGTTGAAGTTTCGAGAACATACCTTCACCGAGGAGTCAAGCAGTATATTGCTCCCTCCTCCGTATATCCTGCGAAGAGACCATGAGTATAAAATCAGAGAGATTAGAGCCCACACAAAAGCATACTGACAATCCTTCTTTCCACGAACAATACGAGACTGGAATAGAAGGGAGAACCGATAGAGGTACTCAAGGGTACCCTCCGCCACACACCGTCAGATGTAGATGTAGATGTAGATGTAGATGTAGATGTAGATGATATGGAGACATTGGAAGAACAACCTCTGTTCTCTTCTCTGGACTCTCAATATCTAGTCCCACATCTCTATTACATGGTTCTCATCCACTCATTGAGCTACTTTCTTGGATGTTGATTTCTGTCTCTCTGATGGCTTAATAAAAACCTCTTTTCATATCAGGGCCACCCATTGCTACTCCATTTCATCAGCTGTTATCCATTTCACATTACAAACTTGACATCTAAGGATGTCACATCTGCAGTGGGAAGGACTTACCCAAGTATGCTGATTACTTTTCCAGAACCTTTAAAAACAGACAGTCTCTTGCACAGCTTGTCCAGAAACAGACTTATTTCCATGTTTCTTTTCATGACATGAATGAATGCCTACTTTAAATCAATTGCTTAACTTACTTCCATTCTCATGCAATATCACTCAAGCCACATAATTTGCCAGGGCTTCAGCTACCTCTCATCACACTCTAGTTGATGGACACCCTACTCCAAATTCTACCCTTATCTTCTAAAGCAGTATTAACACCCACACAATCTACATAACATCCTAATCCACACCAGTCTTGAACGTCTTGAGTAAGATCTCTGTGAGTAATCCTAGGTTCATACATACACTCTGAAACAAAAAAAAAGGAAAGGTGCACCATGAAATAATTATGTGAATGGCATGGAAATCAGTAGATGTGATGTACACATGCTGACAAATAAATGATTACAGTTTCAGAAAAAATGGATGATTTGTTCAAGAGTAAGACTTCACAAATTCAGCAAGTCAGTAACACATTGGTCCACATCTGTTCCTTTGCAAGCAGTTATTCAGCTTGGCATTGATTGATAGAGTAGTTGGATATCCTTCTGAAGGACATGCCAAATTCTGTCCAGTCAGTGTGTTATATCATCAAAATCTCAAGCTGATTACTCCAAACATTCTCAATTGGGAAGAGATATGCTGAATTTTCTGGCCAAGATAGCGTTTGGCAAGCATGAAGACAAGGAGTAGAAACTTTTGCCACATGTTGGTGGGGATTATCTTGCTGAAATGTAAGGCCAGGATGGCTCGACATGAAGGACAACAAAATGGGGTCTAAAATAGTGTCGACATACTGCTCTGCTCTGAGGATGCTGTGGATGACAACCAAAGGGATCTTGCCAACTGAGAATGCTTGGAGCAATATGGGCAGGGTCCTCCAACCATCTCAGGATTTTGATGACCTAATGCATCAGTTGGACATAATTTGGCACAATATTTCTCAGGAAGGTATCCTACAAAGACTAACAATCAATGCCAAGCCAAATAATTGCTTGCATACAGGCCGCAAGTGGACCAATGTGTTATTGACTTGACCAATTTGCGAAGCTCTTTCTCTTGAATAAATCATCCAATTTTTCTGAAATCGCAATCATTTGTTTGTCTGTACAAGTACATAAAATCTTCCGTCTGTCCCAATCAGATAATTCTTATATGGTGGGTCACTTTTTTGTTTTAAGAGTGTATATCCATCACTTGGTACTGGAGTGTAGTCACTGCCACTTCTTATCCATACAAAGGAAGCACCACAGCTGAAAGCAGCCTTGTCATATACCTAAGCCACAGTGTTTTCTGTCGATATGACAACAAAATAGACTTCTACATGCACGGACAGCCACCACCAAACAGTGGCCAACCACAAACTTACACTGCTGCTCGATGAATGTGCAGCACTGTTCCTCGCAGTTTTTTATAGACTTATTAGTTCATCTGCACTGTTCTATCTAAGGGTGCAAGAAAATTCCACAAACTGGCTTATTTTTCTATTATTCTGTAATAATGAGATAAAATAAATGAAATTAATATTGTCTTTCTTTTCATTCTTGAATTATTTTTCTCATTAACCACAGGCAATTGAAATGATTCAATATAGAAAACAAGATACTATTTCCATATTAACTGTATGCACTTGTAAAGAAATTTCACAGTTACACCACTGGCAATTAAAAGTGCAACATAATGAAGGCAGTGCACAACAAATGTCAGACTGGCATGAAGTGTACTACATGATTGGATAACCAAATGATTAGCATTTCTGCAGAATCACATGAAGTGAGTAGGAGTCACACCTCCTGCATTCTGTATTTAAGGAGATAATATGCAGAAATCATGTACAATTGCTACGTTTTGTGAGAAGATCATGGCGCGCCTCATGTAAAAAGGAGAAATGTCTACCAGCACTGTCTGATTTTGACAGTGGCACAGTTGTGGCCTACTGAGACTGCTGTTCACCATTCTGTGATATCACTGATCACTCTGGACAAGATCCCATGACTGTCACACAAATATGGAATCGATAGGTTCAGGATGGCGATACTTGATGCCATGCTGGACCTCAAGTCCCACATAACTAGTACTAGAGGGGACAAACATACTGTTTGTTCAGCTGTGCAGGATGATACAGTAGTGTAGTATATCTAGAGTCACGAAATGCGCTTGTAGCAGCAGTGTAAGTTTGTGGTTGGCCACTGTTTGGTGGTGGCTGTTCGTGCATGTACTGCAACATGAACTGCCAACTCCGCTGGCAGAATGTCAGAGGTAGTTCAGGGATATTTTCTGAGTATTTTGGTATGGTCTCTGATGACTAATTACAGACTAATTGTATATCATTTGATATTTTTTATCATCATTTATCTTTTTATCTCAGTTGAACTGAAAATATCTGCACAACAGTGTTAATGTCAGTGGTATTTGCTGTCTGTCTTGTTTGGAAAGAAACTTGGTCTAGTCACTCACGGTACTTGCTGTTGACAACAGTAATGTCCATTTCACTGTTCACCCTCAAGCTTGCATTTAGTCCTACTTAGTTCTGTCCCAGATCTGTTTTTCGGCAGTATTAGTTGTATGTAAACAGTGACATACAGCAGTATGGATAGGTTTACTGATCAAGACATGGCCAAGATGTACCTCATGTACGAATTCCCTGAAAGCAGAAGAGTGGTACAATGCTGCTATGCTGAATTCTTCCTGCAGTGGTGAAAGCCTGAACACAGTACTTTTGCATCTGGGTGCCTACTTTGTGTTTTGTGTTATATGAGCACAGTACATTGAGTCACTTCAATGTGGCTGAAGGCTCATTTTCCATGCTGATTTGGCAAAACTACTCAAATTTCTCACTCCAATGAAACCTTCTCAACTTGTTGGCACTTTTAGAGTGGCTCCCAAAAGATGACTAGCACTAGAAATCCCAAGATAGGTAGATAGATAGGTAGATAGATAGATAGATAGATAGATAGATAGATAGATACATAGACAGTGAAACTTTTTACAATACGGTAACGAAGAAATGACAGGTTGGAAAGGGGGATTATAACTATTACAAAAACAAATATCATTAACATACCATAAGAAGGAATCAAATGTCAACTAATTGTTATTATTGTCTTTGCACAAGTGATTAGAAATTAAAATAATATACAACTGCATTTTTAGTTTACTTGTTCTACTTACTGGTGTACGGCTACCATCTGGCGCTGCCACATAACTTGAACCATAGAAGTGGCCAAAGTCCTGGTGTGCTTCCCGACCATCACCAGAGGTAAACTTGTTTGGAAAGTATTCAGTGCCAACACGGTTGATTGCACAAGTAAAGTAGCTGTTGGCAATAGCCGCATTGCGTGCCTCTATCCCCCACAGTGGTTCACTGTAACAGTCAAATATAACTATTTAGTGCAAAATTGTCACCAAATAAGACCAATGGGTGCAAAATATCCCAACAACACAAACACAAATATAAGCACTTTTAATGTCAGATTACAGAACATACATATTAATGAGACTTGTTAGGTGAAATTTTCTCCTTCAATGTCTTCTTACTGATGATAACATATTTTATGCAGTATCAATCATGCATTGAGACATTATGTCTCATAAATATAATCCTGAGAATGGGTTTTCCAGGGTTTGGATTGACATAAGTTACACATTAACTCAGAGAAGCAACCAATGCAAGATTTTTCTGCAAGACTGCTAACAATAAATTATGAGTAGTCTATTCTGCTCACACTGATATTTATGGGAATTACTTACATTAGAGAAGCAACGACTCTCAAACATACCACTGCTCTTACTCTTACAATAATCAACTTATTTTTACCTGCTACACTCATGTAATCCAATTTTTAATGGCAAGACCATGCAGCAGAAATGCTGAGTCACAAACAGGCACAACAAGAAAACTGTCAATAAAGCTTTCAGCCCACAAGGCCTTTGTGAAAAATATATCACACACACACACACACACACACACACACACACACACACACACACACACACACACACACGTGACTGCAGTCTCAGGCTACTGTTGCCACAGTGGTTACAGTTGCCTGAGACAGCAATCATATGTGTGTGTATGTGTGTGTGTGTGTGTTGTCCATTTTGGACGAAGACCTTATGGAACAAAAGCTTTATTTGTGACAGTCTTTTTGTTGTGCCCATCTGTGACTCAGATCTCTGCAATATGGCGAATGCAAACTTTCCTTTTCATTATATTGTCACATTCCATCCTGGATTTTTCATTGTTTGGTTGAAATGGCTAGACATTTCCAGAAGAATATGTGGGCCCTGACCATGACTTACAGATTACAAGCTACACATTAAATCTGAAGAAATTGCAGAAATGTATGAAATTAAGGAGATGAGACCTGTACAAATTGAAAGAACCAGAGGTTATTTAGAGTTTCAAAGGGAACGTTAGGCTATGACAGACACAAATGAGGAAAACAATACAATAGAATACAACCTGGTAGTTCTGGGAATGGAATACTGAAAAAGAAAAGGCCCAGTAGGAATCTTTGGATAACATATTAGATACTGATTTTATAAAATTGTGAGACAGAATGACTGGGCAGCACTTATCTTCTCGGGGTTAACTTGTTAACAGATACATACAAAACTACAATAAATAATGCCAACTTTCCTTAGGTTACAGAGGAACGGCAAGTCACTCAGACTGCAGGATGAGAGGTGCAGCTTACCTGATCTGGTTGTCTCATCTTCTATAATCTTAAGCCTAGTTCCTTTTATTAAACGGTTGGACCAACATTTGTTAAAGAATACGCACTACACTGCAGCACATAGTTTTCAGTTCCTTCACATGCACAATTTCAAGCAATGGAAAATCGAGGATGGAATGTAACAATATTACAAAAAGGATAGTTGCTACTCACCACATAGCGGAGATGCTGACAAGCAGACAGGCACAACAACAAGACTGCCACAAAATAAGCTTTTGGCCACCAAGGCCTTTGTCAAAAATAGATGACTGACAGACACAAACACACATATTCAACTCACACACATGACCATAGTTTCCGGCAGCTGAAGCCAGACTACAAGCAGCAGCAGTAGTGCACGATGGGAGAGGCAACTGGGTGGGGGTAAGAAGAAAGCTGGGACAAGGAGGGGAAGGAATAGCAGGGTAGGTGTGGGGGACAGTGAAGTGCTGCTGGCGAGAATGCAGGGACAAGGTGGAGGCAGGGTACGGCAACTAGTTGCAATCGGGAGGTTAGCTGGAGGCAGGGGGGAAATGGGGGGGTGGGTAGCAGAAAAGGAAAGAAGTAAGGACACTGATTATGTTGGTGGTATAGAGGGCTGTGTAGTAATGAAGTGGGAACAGGGAAGGTGCAACGTGAGTAAGGGCAATGACTAAAGAAGGTTGTGGCCAGGAGGGTTATGGGAACACAGGATATATTGTGGGGAGAGTTCTCACCTGCACAGTTCGGAAAAGTTGGTGTTGATGGGAAGGATCCATATGGCACAGGCTGAAATGAAGAATGTCATGTTGGGCAACGTGCTCAGCAACAGGGTTCTCCAGGTGCTCCAGTTGTCTCTTGACTGCAGTTTGCGGGTGGCCATTCATGCGGACAGACAGCTTGTTGGTTGTCATGCTCACATAGAATGTGTCACAATGGTTGCAGCTTAGCTTGTAGATCACATGACTGGTTTCACAGGTTGCCCTGCCCTTGCTGAGATAGGTGATGTTTGTGACTGGACTGGAGTAGGTGGTGGTAGGATGTATGGCATAGGTCTTGCATGTAGGCCTATTACAGCGATATGAGCCACAAGGTAATCGGTTGGAATCAGGGGTAGTGTAGGGATGGATGAGTATATTGTGTAGGTTCAGTGGATAGTGGCATACCACTGTGGAAGGGATGGGAAGGACAGTGGGCAGGACATTTCTCGACAAAATAAATTTCGAGTGAACAGCCTGGTGTGAGTGTACAAAGGACACAATATTTTGGCAATTCACCTTGTTGCCACCATCAGGTGTGCTGATGTACTGCCAAGAGACAGCAGGCACGAGGTATATATCAGACTCCCTCTCCCTTGGGCACTCCCTCCACCGTCCACACCTGGGAACTCTCTCGGCTGTCCGTGCCGGGGTTCAATGCCCAGCTTGTGGCCCAGCATCTGGTAGTTCCCTCGCAGGTCTGCGCCCAGGGAGGTTTGCCAGCGGTGTTTCAGAGGTTCCTCCCCCTGCCCTCAATGTCAGTACATTATGGGATATTTCTATCTTCTCCTTAATCCAGATAATGGCTGGTTCCCAAGCTTGGTTAAGGGAATAGCTGCTGTCACAATTCAGTTCAGGTTTTCTTATTCTGATCACTATAGCTTCTTTGATGATACAGTCCCAATATGTTGACGTTTGTGTTAGGACCTTGGTCTTGTCATAATCCACGCCATAAAGTTCTGACAGGCAATGATCGGCAATTGCAGACTTATTAGGCTGATGTAATCTCCGTTGGTGTTCAGAGCATTGGTCTTCAATGGTGCAAATTGTCTGACCTATGTATTCCCTACTGCATTGGCTTGGTGTTTTGTAAACCCCTGATTTACGTAAACCAAGGTCATCCTTAACACTTCCAAGAGTTGCTCTGGTTTTAGTTGGAGGGCAGAAGATGGTTTTTACTTGATATTTGTGTAAAATGCGTCCAACTTTTCCTGATAAGGCCCCACAAAACGGAATGAATGCCATGGCCGTGTTTTCCACTGGTTCTTCATTAGTTTCTGCCGATTGTGTTATGAGTGTCAGACATAGAGCATCCCAGATTTGCCTTTCCTTATAACCATTCCTCAGAAACTGGGACTTCTGATGGGCCAATTCTTGTTGGAGACTGTCCTCATCAGAGGCAGCATGAGCTCTGTGTACAAGAGTTTTTAGCATGCCATTTTCTGAACAGGGTGGTGGCAGCTATCCGTGTGTAGATATAAGTTGGTGTGAGTTTTCTTTCTATACACGCTATGCCCCACCTGCTATCATTTCGTCTTTTGACAAGAACATCCAAGAAGGGGAGCATCCCATCTGATTCTACCTCCATGGTGAACTTGATATTCTCTTGTTGAGAGTGCCTTGAGTTGAGATGTGTGAGAAATTCCATCAGCTTGTCAATTCCATGTGGCCAAATAACAAATGTGTTGTCCACGTATCTGAAGAAACAGGTAGGTTTTAGATGCACTGACTCCAAGACTTCTTCCTCGAAATGTTCCATGTACATGTTAGTGACGATGGGAGAGAGAGGACTTCCCATAGCAACACCTTCGGTCTGCTTGTAGTAGTCACCATCAAATAGAAAATATGTTGATGTTAGAACATGTCTGAAGAGATCAGTGGTTTTCTCATCAAATTTCCAGCCGATGAGTTCCAGAGATTCTGGTAATGGAACCCTAGTAAACAGGGAAACCATGTCAAAGCTCACAAGTATGTCAGATTCCTTAATCATGAGGTGGTTGATGCATCCCAGGAAATCTGAAGAGTTATGGATGTGGTGTGGGCACGTCCCCATGTCAACAGCCGAGAGAGCGCCTGTGGCACGGATCGCAGAGGGAGCGCCCAAGGGAGGGGAAGGGGGAATCTGATATATACCTCATACCTGCCGTCCCTTGGCAGTACATCAGCACACCTGATGATGACAACAAGGTTGATTGCCGAAATATTGTGTCCTTTGTACACTCACAGTAGGCTGCTCATCCAAGATTTATTTCGTCATGAAATACACCTGGAGAAATTGAAGAATAACAGGACATTTCTCATTTCAGGGCACGACAAAAGGCAGCCAAAACCCTGGCAGGGAATGTAATATATCTGCCGTCTGCAGATAGGAAAATCTCAGAGTGTGAGTTATAGCGTTTTTATTTAAACTAAAGTCTTTCTTCAAAATTTACAAAACAATATTCGTGAGGTAGGACTGATCCTCCAAGCCTACCAATAACTAAATCAGAGATTCTTCCAAACATGAACTGTCTGTAGTAACCATACAACTTCACCAAACCAAGCCCCGGGCGTCTCGTGAAGAGCGGCGCGGAGTCCACGTTGCCATCACCTGAGTCCGAGGACGAGTAGAGGCCCTGCGAGGATGGCTCCGGTACGCTGGCGGCGGTGGACGATGACGCGGTGGCTACGATGACACTAGTGGGCTCGCTCGGCGTGAACTGCCTGTCCAGGCTCCTGCGCCAGCCTAAATACTGCTTGGCACATGGATATGGCTGGCTCTATTTGCAGTCATGTGTCGAGGGGAAGGAAAGACGTCTGCGGCTGTGGCGACCTCTTGCGGCACCATGGACACCTCCTGGTGGTCTCTGGGAAGTGTCTGTTTCCGGGACGACTGGCCAGGCTGACCCCTACTCGGTCTGGGGCCCACTGTACCGGCGTGCTTCACAGGAAGCGAGAGTTGCAGGTGCTTAGTCTGGACACAGTAAAAATGTAATTCAGTTGCTCCAGTCTAGGGTGGTACTGAGTTATGAGGGGAATGCTTCTCTGTGGATGGACAGTGAGGCTTTGGGATGTGGTGGATGACTGGAAAGATAAGGCATGGTAGATTTTTTTATACAAGGTTGGGAGGATAATTACAGTTTGTAAAGGCCTCAGTGAGACCTTCAGTATATTTCAAGAGGAACCACTCATCACTGCAGATGTGACGGTCATGGATAGGCTCTATGGAAGGGAATTCTTAATAAGAAATGGGTGACAGTTGTCAAAGCGGAGGTGTTGCTGGTGGTTAGTAGATTTGATATGGACAGGGGTTACTGATGTAGCTATCTTTGATGTGGAGGTCAACATCTAGAAAGGTAGCTTGTTGGGTTGAGTAGGACCAGGCAAAGCGAATGGAGGAGACGCTGTTGAGGTTCTGGAGGAATGTGGATAGAGTGTTTTCATCCTCATTCCAGATCGCAAAGATGTCATCAGTGAATCTGAACCAGATGAGGATTCTGGGTGTTTAGGAAGTATTGCTCTAGATGGACTACGAATAGGTTGGCATAGGATGGTACCATGCGGGCGCCCATAACTGAACTCCGGATTTGTTTATATGTAATGCCTTCAAAGAAGAAGTAATTGTGGGTGAGGATATAGGTGGTCATGGTGACTAGGAAGGAGGTTGTTGGTTCAGAATCTGTCGGGCATTGGGAATGGCAGTTTTCAACAGCAGTAAGGCCATGGGCATTAGGGATGTTAGTGTAAAGAGAGGTGGCATCAGTAGTGACAAGCAGGGCACTGTGACGTAAATTAACAGGAACTGTGGAGAGTCAGTGGAGGAAATGGTTGGTATCTTTTATAGGAGGGTAGGTTCCAGGTAATAGGCTGAAGGTGTTGGTCTACAAAAGCAGAGATTCTCATAGTAGAGGCACAGTAACTGGTCACAATGGAGCATCCTAGATGGTTGAGTTTATGGGTTTTAGGAAGCATGTAGAAGGTAGGAATGCAGAGAGTGGTGGGGGTGATGAGATGGACTCCAGGGAGAGGTTCTGGGCTTAAGGAGAGACTGGAGATCCTGTTGGATTTCTCGAATGGGGTCACTTTGGCAAGGTTTGTACATGGATATATCTGACAGATGGTGGAGTCCTTCTATCAGGTAATCCTTGCAGTTCAAAACAACAGTAGTGGAGCTATTGTCCACAGGTAGGATTATAAGGACGGGATCAGTTTTTAGGTGATGGCCTTCCAAACCTGAAGTGTTGGCAGAAGAGCCAACACCGTGTTGCTAGAGGAGGCCGAAATGTACGCTTTTAAGCTCACGCAGATTAGCGTGAGGTCTGGAACAAGGTAAAGTAATTATCCCATAAAGAAAAGAACGTAGTTCTTGGAATACTTAACTTTAATCCACAATTGGAGAACATCGCTCTTGTTTAGACATTATTACAATATAAACTGGTAATGGCGCCTTGCTAGGTCGTAGCAAATGACGTAGCTGAAGGCTATGCTAACTATCGTCTCGGCAAATGAGAGCGTATTTGTCAGTGTAGCATCGCTAGCAAAGTCTGCTGTACAACTGGGGTGAGTGCTAGTAAGTCTCTCTAGACCTGCTGTGTGGCGGCGCTCAGTCTGCAATCACTGACAGTGGCGACACACTGGTCCGACGTATACTAATGGACTGCGGCCGATTTAAAGGCTACTACCTAGCAAGTGTGGTGTCTGGCAGTGACACCACATTCCTCCCCCGCAAATTGGCGAACGGTTGTGTTATAAGGCTTCCGCCTGCCGTGGGGAGGACCCCATGTTGACATAGGCGACGAGGTGGGGAGCCTAACAACAGGCGAGGCTGTGCCACCCGCACCCTGCCATTCGGTCCGAGGGGAGATATGAAACGCCTGAAAACCTAGTCGAGGGTGCACGCCAACATGCGGTGTATGCACCCGTAGAGAGACAGGAGGGGCCGAAGACGACATCTGGTCTGGAGCGGGCAAGAGTTCCATGTTGGAGGACAGCTGGTCACAGGAAGTGATCGGCGGCGCGTGACCCAGGGAGGCGCCCGGCGGTTGCAGCGACGCATCCACTTCGGGCGTCGCCGGTGGGAGAACAGGCCGCGGCGGCTGCGGCGCGTCGCCATGGGGCAAAATGGAAGGCAGCGTCGGTAACACCTGGGGATGAGGCGAGCCAGTAGATGGGTCCCCAGGGTGCTGACCGGACGGTACCGTCGCTGAAAGCAGATGGGGAGCGGCAGAACCCGTGCGACGACAGAGGCGCAGCTGATTGAGATGCCGACGCAACTCACCAGAGGCCCCCAAAACCAAATACATAGCGCGGCCGAGGCAGCGAAGAATGCGCCCTGCAAGCCAACGCCGTGAACCTCGATAGTTGCGATAGTATACAACGTCGCCTGGGGCAAAAGTAGGCGTCTGCCACTGCACAGGAACCTGATGCGGAGGATGCAGCAAAGACATCAAGGTTCAATGAGGACAACCGTGGAGCAACTCAGCTGGCGAGCGACCATCTCAGGGCTGAGAGTGATACGAGGACAAAAAGAGCAATAACGCATCCTCCCGAGAATGCGACTCTTTAAACTTCAACATCTGTGACTTGAAAGTCCGGACCAATCGTTCAGCGGCACCGTCTGACTGAGGCGAAAACGGCGCAGATGTCAGATGTTGAATACCATTGGCTTTGCAGAATGACTGAAATTCTGCGGACATGAATTGTGGGCCATTGTCGGAAACAATAGTCTGTGGAAGACCTTCAATACAAAAGATAGCAGATAATGATTGGATGGTGGCAGATGACGTCGTGGAAGGCATCTTGACAACAAAAGGAAAATTACTGAATGAATCGACCACAACCAACCATCGAGCATTCCAGAATGGACCAGCAAAATCTATGTGTAAGCGTTGCCAAGGGGAAGTGGCTTTCGGCCATGCAAAGAATTTCCACAGTGGGGCGTTCCGCAGTGGGGCGGATTGTTGGTCGGCACACGCCATGCAAGAAGAGCACATATTCGTAATCACGGCATCGATGCCGAACCAAGTACAGTGCTGACGAGCAAGTTGTTTCGTGTGCACTATACCCCAATGTCCTTGGTGGAGAAGCCATAAGACAGAGGACTGTAACGAACGTGGGACCACGACCCTGGACTGATCATTATCAGAACGCAACAGCAAAACACCACGTCGTACAAAAAGTCTCTCCTTGTGAGGAAAAAATCGGCGAACCAACGGATCCTCGATCCATGACTTTGACAAGGGCCACTGCGTAGCAACAAAACGCAGAACGGTAGCAAGGACAGGGTCAGCAGCTGTGGCCGTAGCTACACGCCGAAAATCAATCGGAAACGATTCGACCACATCATCGGTTTCCGCATCAATTAACATGCAAGCAAGTTCGGAGGAATCGAATGCTCTATCCTCAGCAACAGGCAAACGGGACAACGCATCGGCGTTTCCGTGCTTAGCAGTGGACCGATACAAGATATCGTAGCGGTACTGCGAGAGGAAAATAGACCAGCGAATGAATTTCTGCGCTGTACATGGAGGTATAGGCTTGTTCCAATGAAAAAGCGATGTCAAAGGTTTGTGGTCTGTGATGATGGTAAAGTGACGACCATACAAGAAATCATGAAACTTTGTAACACCAAACACGAGAGCCAAAGCTTCTTTCTCGATCTGTGAATAATTTCTTTGCGCAGAGGAGAGCAATTTGGATGCAAAGGCAATAGGGTGATCATGCGATCCATTTTTGTGCGCAAGCACAGCACCGATCCCGAAATCCGATGCATCTACCATCAACAAAAGGGGTGTCTGGGGATCGAATGGCATAAGGCAAGTAGTGGAAAGCAACGCTGATTTCAACTGGCGAAAGGCGCGTTCGCATTCCGTCGTCCAGACGAACGGAACACCCTTACGGCATAAGCGATGAAGCGGAGCTGAATGGAAGAGGTGTGGCGCACATAGCGATGATAATAATTTATTTTTCCCAGCACACTCTGTAGCTGCTTCAAATTCTGCGGCGAAGGCAAGTCTTGTATGGCACGGAGGTGCTCGGGACTGGGATGTATGCCTTGGGCATTGATTACATGTCCCAGATAGGGTAAGTCACGAGCAAAAAACACACATTTGTCCTTCCGCAAGCGAAGACCATTTTGTCGCAAGACCTGAAATAATGTTCCGAGATTGGCTAAATGTTCTTCTTCTGTCTTTCCGGAGATCACAATATCGTCCAGATAGTTTGCTGCAGTAGGGACCGACGCACAAACAGTTTGCAGATATTGCTGAAACAATGCAGGGGCGGATGCACACCCGAATGGCAGTCTTTTGAATCGATACAAACCAAGATGCGTGTTAACCACTAAAATGCGCTGGGATTCTTTGTCCACCGGTATTTGCAAGTATGCATCTGCTAGGTCCAACTTCGAAAAATATTTACCCAGGCACAGTTTGTCAAAAAGATCTTCCGGGCGGGGTAAAGGAAAAGTTGCAATCACTAGTTGTGGATTCACAGTTGCCTTGAAGTCCACACAAAGTCTCAATTTTCTGGAAGGTTTTGGCAAAATTACTAAGGGTGATGCCCAGAGAGAAGCCTGCACACGTTCAATTACACCTTGTGATTCCAAATCGTGTAATGTTTTTGCGACCTCATCACGCAATGCGTGGGGAACATTGCGCGCTCTGAAAAATTTCGGTTGCGCGTTTACTTTCAGTTCCAAATGTGCTTTATAGTTCTTAGCACAACCAAGGCCCGGTGCAAAAATGTCTGCAAATTCTTCACATAGACGAGAAACACTGGCTGAAGGCACAGTCTGGTTCACTGATAGGACCTGATTTACTATAGACAAGTTAAACAACTGAAATAAATCTAAACCAAACAAGTTCACTGCAGAAGAAGAACGAAGAACATAAAATGACACAAGTTTTGTTTGTCCCTTGTATGTTGGAAGAAGGCTGCACTGTCCTAACACAGGGATATTCTGACCAGAATAGCTAGTTAACTTAACATTTGCGGCACGCAACGGAGGTGTGCCCAGTTGTTTGTACGTGTCTTTATTGATCAATGAAACTGCAGTTCCAGTATCGAGCTGGAATGGGACCACGTTGCCATGAATGTCCAAGTCCACAAAAAGTTTATTGTCCTGCTGACGACAAGAGCGACTGTCTCGTGCAACGTGAACAGACACTGGTACAGAAGCACTGGCGACTTGACGGGATTTCCTGCGATGTCGATGCACACTATTTGTGGGACGAACACAGTCACTGTTAGAGAGAGTGGACTGGGCGGAGTGGAATGAACGACATGAATTTCCATGGGCGAAGGTTCACGAGCCTGTGTATTCTTGGTTCGATACCAATTCCGGCGTGAAGCAAAGGGCCTGGAATGGTTGTGTGTGTCCGATCTGAGCTTTTTCTGGCAAACACTCTGAACATGTCCTTTTTTATTACAGAAAAAGCAAATAGCTTGGCGTGACGGGCAATTCTCACGTGAATGTCGAGTAGCACACCACGGGCATGATTTTAGTACTGCATTTGCGTGCTTGCGCAGCACACATAGCGGAGAGCTTGGCGGCAGCTGCGTGGACGGGCACGAGGGCTGTTTACTGTTCCGTGCAGCTCGCCCGGCGGGCCAGTTAATGTGACACACGGCTGGCGAAGTTTCAAATGATTTCTGAGCAAAGTCAAGTGTGTCTTGCCTATCCAATATGTCCATCACTTGTTGAAGGGAGGGATTGACTAGTTTCAAAATCTGTTCCCTGATACGAACATCAGAAACGTTCTGTGCAATTGCATCACGCACCATAGTATCTGAATAAGGGAGTCCACATTCACACTCAAAAGCACAATCCCTCTTAAGGCCTTGCAAGGTTGCATCCCACTCCCGATTAGTTTGACCGGCCGCACGTTTTGTACGAAAGAACGTATACCTTTTGGCAACTACACTGACTGCATCTAATGCAGACAAAATTTCGTCGCGTCGCGGAAATAATTTCATTATCACATGGTACATCTGGACGTCGACGCACACCAACAAAAAAGGCTGCCGCTCGTTACCTTGAATTCTGTAGGCGGCGAGATGGAATCCAAATTAGCGTGACCACTCCGTCCAGCTTTCCAGTGCCACATCAAAAGGACGAAAAGGTGGTGCAACACATGTTGCGGCTGCGGTAGCGGTGGAGCGGCGGCTGCCGCATCGTTTTGCATTGCACTTTGACCCTGGACGAGCTGTCCAAGGGCATCCAAAAAGGCCTGCGTCTGCTGATTCTGCAAGCGATAAAATTCGGACAGTACATCTGGAGATTGTGGCGAAGCCATTACACAAGTAAATTAGGACGAATTAGTACAAATGCGATTTAGCTCGTCGCCATATGAAGTGTTGGCAGAAGAGCCAACACCGTGTTGCTAGAGGAGGCCGAAATGCACGTTTTTAAGCTCACGCAGATTAGCGTGAGGTCTGGAACAAGGTAAGGTAATTATCCTATAAAGAAAAGAACGTAGTTCTTGGAATACTTAACTTTAATCCACAATTGGAGAACATTGCTCTTGTTTAGACATTATTACAATATAAACTGGTAATGGCACCTTGCTAGGTCGTAGCAAATGACGTAGCTGAAGGCTATGCTAACTATCATCTCGGCAAATGAGAGTGTATTTGTCAGTGTAACATCGCTAGCAAAGTCTGCTGTACAACTGGGGCGAGTGCTAGTAAGTCTCTCTAGACCTGCCGTGTGGCGGCGCTCGGTCTGCAATCACTGACAGTGGCGACACGCGGGTCCGACGTATACTAATGGACCACGGCCGATTTAAAGGCTACCACCTAGCAAGTGTGGTGTCTGGCGGTGACACCACAAAACCAACAATCTCCTTCCTAGTCGCCATGACGAACTATATCCTCACCCGCAATTACTTCTCTTTTGAAGGCATTACCTACAAACAAATCTGAGGTATGGCTATGGGTACCCGCATGGCATCATGCTATGCCAACCTATTCATGGGATGTCTAGAGGAACCCATCCTAAACACCCAGAAGCCTAAGTCCCTCACTTGGTTCAGATTCACTAATGACATCTTTGCGATCTGGATCTACGATGAGGACACCTACACACGTTCCTCCAGAACCTCAACAGCTTCTCCCCCATTCACTTCACCTGGTCCTACTCAGCCCAACAAGCCACCTTTCTAGATGTTGATCTCCAACTCAAAGAAGCTACTTCAGTACCTCGGTCCATATCAAACATACTAACCTCTAGCAATAGCCTTCACTTCGACAGCTGCCACCAGTTCCATACCAAGAAGTCCATTCCATTGAGCCTAGCCACCTGTGGCTGTTGCATCTGCAGGGATGAGTGGTCCCTCTTTAAATAAACTGAGGGTCTCACTGAGGCCTTTACAAACTGTAATTATTCTCCCAACCATGTACAAAAACAAATCTCCCATGTCTTATTTTTCCAGAGACCCATCACCTTCCGAAGTCTTACTATCTGGCCATGGAGAAGAATTCCCCACTTAACTCAGTACCATCCAAGACTGGAATAACTGAATTACATTCTCTGCCAGGATTTTGACTACCTCTCGTTGTGTCCTGAAATCAGAATTGTCCTGCCCACTATCCTCACCCCTTCCACAGTGGTATTCCGCCATCCACTGTACCTACACAAATCTCATCCATCCCTACACAACCCCCACTGCTCCCAACCTCTTTCCTCATGGCCCATATCCCTGTTAATTGACCTAGATACAAAACCTGTCCCATACAGCCTCCCACCACCATCTGCTCCAGTCCAGTCACAATCATCATCTATCACATCAAAGGCAGAGTTACCTGTGAAACCAGTCATGTGATCTACAATCTAAGTTGCAATCATTGTGTTGCATTCTATGTGGGCATGACAACCTACAAGCTGTCTGTCCACGTGAATGGCCACCGACAAACTATGGCCAAGAAACAGCTGGACCAGCCTTTTGCTGAGCATGCCACCCAACACGATATTTTCCATTTCAATGACTATTTCACAGCCTGTGCCATATGGGTCCTTCCCACCAAAACCAGCTTTTCTAAATTGTGCAGGTGAGAATGTTCCCTGCCATATATCATATGTTCCCGTAACCCTCCTCGCCTCACCCATCTAGCCCCTTCCCTGTTCCCATTCCAGCACTACACAGCCCTCTGTTTACCAATGCACCCTGTCTCTTTACTTCACTCCTTTTCTGCCATCCCCCCCCCCCCCCCCCCCCCCAAAAAAATCCCTCTCTCCCCTGCCATCTGTCTAATCTCCTGACTGCACCTAGCTGCCCTACCCTCTCTCTACGTCATCCCTGCACACTCCCCAGCAGCATTTTACTGTTCCCCACCCCTATCCTGCTATCCCTTCCCCTCCCTGGCCCAGCCTCCTCCTTACCACCACCAAGTTGCCTCTCCCACCATGCACTGCTGCTGCAGCTCGTAGTCTGGTGTCAGCTGTCAGAGACTGTGGTCAACGTGTGTAGTGTGTAGTGTATATATGTATGTGTGTGTGTGTGTGTGTGTGTCAGTCGTCTATCTATTTTTGACAAAGGCCTTGTGGGCCGAAAGCTTACTTTGTAACAGTCTTTTTCTTGTGCTTATCTGTGTGTGACCCAGCATCTCCGCTATATGGTGAGTAGCAACTACCCTTTTCATGATTTTGTTAAAGCACAATTTTTATTTTATGATGGTCAGTTTTTAATAGTCAGGAGTCACAATATTTTGACTGGACAGGTGGGTTACACTCATTAACTATTTCACAGTTCATCAGTGGCAGATTAGATTGCAGTTACATGCATATAGTGCATATACATACTTCTTCCACTCACCACTCCCCTGTTACATAACATTGATGTAACATTTAGTAACTTCCCTGGATGGGGCCTCCTGGCCAGTAATGCCATATGATCACTTATAGGCTAATTATATGTTACTGCAAAAGGGTTACACAGTAGCATTCAATTTGAGTGTCATACACTGACTACCTGTGTATACCTTAACTAGGTACTAATTATGTGTAGTTGACTCAGTTAATCTGAATTAGTGACCTGTATCATTATATGTACTTTTTGATAAGCAATCCAGAACTGACTGCAGTGTTGTCTTGCACATCTACTTACAAAGGTGCATAGGAATAATAATTAAAATTTATCACATTTTTTTATATTAACCTTAGAGAACAACAATTGGGCAGATGAAATTATAATGACTAAGATAGGAAGTATGTTTAATTAAAGGTCAGATAACAGAAAAATTGATAAAATTGTAGGAACTATGTTATGGAAAACACTTTTGTCTTCTAGAGGGATTCCCCTTTCCTGCCAAAATTGACCAAAAAAGGAAATTTTCTGTCTTGAATAACTGGTAAACTAATAAATTATCCTAGTAAAAGTGGCATTTTTGAAATAAGAAAAATCAGGGTAACATAGCACAGTACTAAATTTTGGAAATAATAAGTATTTAAGATTAGAACATTCTAGAACATGAAAACTTTGATTGCAAATAATTTTTGAACTTGGATGGTTCTGGATAAAGTATGATGTTTATGGAGAAGGGGAAAATAAGGGCTTTCAGCTGGGGTGTATCACATTAGCAAGAAACATGTATTTACTCACTAAGAATTCCAACTACATGCATTCCTTAGTAATCTTAAATTCAAAGTTGTTTCCAGGTAAATTAATTAGTTGCCATCATCAGCAACTGGGAACTCACATAGAAAGCAATAAAACTTTATGGCTTTATGCAATGCTTCTGATATAAGGTGACTTGTCTCCTTTACCCCTAAATTATTCGCATTCTACCAGAACTTTCTCACTATATTGTATGTGTGCCACTTGTAAAACTAGATTAAATAAAGAAAAGCAAATTATGTTACTGTTAGGAATGGTATAAGAATAAGTGGGTGGGTCCACCTTGCCTGCTACATAGGGATACACATATTGTGAGGATGATGGGCAGCAAAGATGAACATGGAGACCTCAGAGAGAGAAGGACAGATAACCACCATGTCTTCTTAAGTATAGTTATATTTGCGATAGGACAGCTCATTCAGACTCCTTGTCCTCACTAGAGTGGGTTCATCTCATCCTGGGGTCTGCATGAGATGCCCTTCCTTTTTAACCCTCCCCAGCCTATCTATTTTTCTCCCCGAGGAAGAAACTCCTAGTTCTGAAAGTAAGGGTGGGGTATGTGCCTTTGTCCTTTGTATATGTCTATCAGTGTTTAATGCTACATATATGAGAACATTACATGGTTGTCCTGGATAACACTAAATGAGCTAGCACAGCTAGTGGCAGACAATCAAAGAAATCTCCTGGCATTTAATGTCACATACCATGCCATGATTCCAAGAGACAGACTTTCCTAAGGACCAACTCCCAAAGAAGCTCAGACCCGCTCTCTGAGTTTTCCACTTTAATGTAGGGGGAACAAGCAAACTAAATGTCAAATCCTACAAAAAACTTTAAGTGACAGCCACATCAACCTGGGTGCCATACAGAAGACACAAGGTAAATCTGAAGAAAATGCTGTATCAAGAAACAAAACATCTGGTTTCAATTTTCTGGGTGCCCTGAACAATTTAGAGAAATCATGGAAAACCTGAAACTGGATGGTTTGAACTGTTGTCCTCATAAATTCCCTCATCAAAGCTGCTCAGATCAAGTTCTCTCATAAGTAAGGACCAAGCTTCTGGCACAGCCATGTGTGTGAGATTAAATGTTGAGACTGCACCTCTCATTGCCACTTCCACTGACAACTATGTTCGTGAACTAGTTGTGAAGATTTGCGAGGTTACCATCATTAATGTCTACAAACTTTCCTCTTGTACCTCACCAAAAGATGAACACATGAAAACTTGAACACCCATCTCCATCCAGCATATCTTGGAAACTTCACCAGTCATCACTAATGTTGGAAATATAAAGAAAATTATGAAAATGTGATGATTTGGTTAACTGATCAGAGGGGCACACACCATGTGTTTGACACTAAAGATCTAGGTATGTTCCAGTCAGCAGTTTGGTAGCAGGAGTATAATCCTGCTGCTTGGCAGCTGCCAGTAATAATAGCCAGCCATTAGCAGCAACTTGTAAATTTCTCTCACATTTTCCACAAGGCCAACATTGTTCAGTCCTCATTGAACTCAGTATCAATATCCTATTAATACGATCTATTCCACGTCCTAGCTAAAAGTTTAAAAAAGCTGACTAAAAGGCATTCTTCATTAACTTAGACAAGTGCATGGGATGGATACTGGCAGCAAATAGGAACTATTAGAGGTTTACAGTGACAGCTATCAATACAGCAAATAAATCATTTATAGAGGCTGCCAAAAGGAATCCAACATTTGCTGGACTGTTGAATGCAAGAACTTGTATGAGGAATTCCAGCAAAGCAGAGATCACGAGATGACACATGAATTACTTCACAACTGTGAGATGTGCAAATTGGGCTGAGAGAGTTGAAGACTTAAGATTTGAAAATGTCAAGCACGAAGCTTGGTCATTACTGAGGAAGCTAGGAGATAATAGCCCAGAGGAACAAGTATGTGGCTCTATGCATCACCGAATCAAACCACTAATCATATGGTGTCAACGTCAATAACTCCACAAGATCAAGTTAAAAAAGAGCTGATGACCATCAAAGCAGCCTGCAAAACAAAAACCAATTACTTGGTCCCCTTCAACATGAAAAAAAATGACAATAGTTCTTCAGGAAATGGAATTAGCAAAAGCCCCTGGTTTTGGTGGCATCCACATCTAATTCCTTGTACATTGTGGTGACTACAAGAAATCAGCTTGCTTGTTTTTTCACCAGTATCTCACAGACAGGCAGTGTTCCCCATCAACTCAGGAGAGCTAAGATAATTTCGGTCTTAAAACCAGAAAATTCCAATGATTCTCCAAAAAAATATAAACCAATAGCATTGCTCAGTATGATTTACAAACTTTTGGTAAGATTTTTCCATAACAAGATCATCTCTGAGATACTGCAACATATCCCAACTGAACAGGCAGTATTTTGCCCTCATCAAGGGAGGAAGGAAGATTGTGTTTAATGTTCTGTCGACATCGAGGTCATTAGAGATGGAGAACAAGTGTGGATTGTGTCAATGATGGGGAAGGAAATCAGCTATACCCTTTCAAAGGAACCATCCCAGAATTTGCCCTGAACAATTTAGAGAAATTATGGAAAACCTGAAACTAGATGGTTTGAACTGTTGTCCTCATAAATTCCCTCATCAAAGCTGCTCAGATCAAGTTCTCTCATAAGTAATATTCATAGAAGCAGGGTACCAAACACAGTTGAAAACATAAGCTGTGTTTATTGATCTTGCAGCAGAATACAACATAGCTTAAAGACAGGGCATGTTATTGAAACTCATGAAAGTGATCCCCTGCAAAACTACCATCAACCCAGTCATTGCCTTGCTTTCTGACAGATGCTTCCAAGTGATCATGGGTGATAAGAGTGAGCACTGAAATGAAGCTGACCAATGGCTTCTCGCTGGGATATGTTGTGGCCTCCCTGTTATACAACTTTTATGTAGCTGATATTCCTAAAATCACGCCACAGAAGTCTGGATATGTTGATGGCTGTCCCTGGCAGTATGTTATAAAGATACAGAAGCCACGGAAAACATACTGACAAAGACTGAAACGTTATTAGGAAATACTTTTGCCATTGCAGATTGCAGCTCAGTGTCACAAAGATGCAAGTCCCTACATTCCACCTCTACAACAAGTCAGCCAACAGAGGGCTCAGTACTTACTTTGAGAGTGAACTACTGTCCTGAAATTGACATCAAAAATATCTAGGTGTCGCCCTGAAACCTGAGCTTCGGGAATCATCTGTTAAATACAGTGAGAACTCTCACAGAAATTTGCTGGTACTTCTTGTGGCTCTTCAGACACCATGCTATGGACTTCAACTTTTGGTCTTGTGTATCCAGGACTGGAAAATTGTGCAACTGTTTGGGACAATAAAATCATACAAGTGACATCAGTATTCACCTAAATCAAACTATGGACCTTATATCAAGTGCTATAAAGGTGACCCCAACCTATTGGTTATCTGCACTACACCACATAGCTGCTCCCCATCTGTGATGAGAGGAATCACTTGTTAGAGAACTCAGAAAGACTGAAAACACCCCTGCTAATCCATGAAGTCATCCCTGACAGCGAGACAACCTGACGGGATTATAGACATCCACCTTTAAAGAGTGAAAAATTTTGAATGAAAATGGATTTAACATAGTTGGATATTGGAAAGATGAGTGAACCAATTGGGCACTTCCTGTCTTTGACAATATTGCCTGCCTCACCACCACACCACCTGAATTTCACAAGCCTCACAAAATATGGTCTACTCTAAATAGAACATGAACAAACTGTGGTAGATGGGGGAAAATAGTTTCTCCCAAGAGCAATTGTGGAGCTGCTATGTAAACCATAAAACATATAGTTGAAGATCATTTCCTGACATACAACATAAACTAATAAAACAACATATTCCCACATACAAGTATGCACCACAAAATGTACTGGAGAATGATGAATACAAATTATACTGGAACAGAACCATTATAACAGATAAAACAACACCACATAACAAACCTGACATCATACTCACCAATAAAAAGAAGAAATTAACACAACTAATCGAAATATCCATACCCAATACAACAAATATACAGAAGAAAACAGGAGAAAAAATTGAAAAATACATCCAACTGGCTGAGGAAGTCAAGGACATGTGGCATCAGGATAAAGTTGACATTATACCAATTATACTATCAACTACAGGAGTCATACCACACAGTATCCACCAGTACATCAACGCAATACAGCTACATCCAAACTTATATATACAACTATAGAAATCTGTAATTATTGATACATGTTCAATTACCCAAAAGTTCCTAAATGCAATGTAACATATACCGTACAGTTAAAAGGAAGTCACGCTTGATCAAGGTCTGCATCACTTTCCATTTTTAACCAAACATAACATCTGAGAAAGGAAAGAATAATAATAATAATAACTACTAATAGAAGAACAAAATTACAAACCTTATTATCACTTAGATATTTTTAAATTATCTCACCTCAGTGCACCTACTGTAGCTGAAGGGTTGAAAACAATTTCAGCTCCATTAATTCCAAACATAAGCCAGTTCAATGGGTGATGACGTCCATAACAAATGTTTACAGCAATTTTACCAAATGAAGTCTGCAAACAAAGTAATATTAAAGTTACAATTTAGGAATTACACTAATTCCACAAAAATTTCACGTGCAAAATTGCTAAGGCTTGGAAAATACTATAGTGCCAAGCAACATATCAGCAATGCCTTTGTTGTTTGCCATATCTTCGGACCAACCTTGCATTGCCACTGATGCCAAGCAGAGAACTGTGCCACAACAAATGTCGAATTTACTGAGTGACTTCAAAATAAACATTCCAGATTTGACACCAAGTGAATCAGTTCCTTGTACTTCAGACAAAAGTGTAGCAGAGACTCACATTAAACAATGGCTGCCCACCTCCATGACGAACATTAAGCTAAGTGCCTTCAACTTTTGCACAGGAACAAAATTTTGCGTGTTCCAATGCTGGTGATTAGGAGCATTATGATATTCACATTAATTTCCTGAACCATTCGGATGCCTCCGCAGAGCCATTATGGTTGACCAACAATGGCCAATGCCATACCACTCCATTGTTCTGTTTTGTCATTCAGCAGCCAATGGACACCACAATCAAGGTTTACATCTCCTTTCAGAACCTCTGCATTCTAATTTTACAAATCCAGTTCCGACCTTTGTGACTAAATGCGAGTTCTGCGAGACAGACCATGACATCACTCACACCCCAGCTGCACTGGGCGTAATAACTGACTCGTTTCTGGTCCAGCACTGTTTTATTACCTGCACTCAGCACCAAAACCAACTATGGACTCCGAGAATGAGTTTTTCACAACCTCATTTTGGTAAAGTCAGATACTGCTGCCTCCTGGTTCAAGTGAAGTCACACCCATGTCAGTTGTGTCATGAATGACTACACATCCATACTAACTCCATGAGACATTGACTGTGCCACTGGGTAACAAATGGACCATGCCTTCCTTCTTTATGGTGCCAGGACCTCATGCACATTCTTACATAAATTTCCCATCGCCTCAGATATCCGACGTTGGAAAAGCCATACCTACTCCCATCAGCCCCAGAACTTCACTCTCACCCACAGCCGTTCTTCAAACAGCCACCCAAGTTCTAGGCAAGTCACCATGTGTCACTGATGCCACCCGGACCACAACATGACTCACCTCATCACTTGTCACCCTATATCAAGCACCTCCCACACCTCCTGGCCATGCCACACCTGCCTCACAATGGTGCCCTACACTTAAATCACTGATGGCCATCACGTTGGCCACTACCATCTGAAACTACCATTGTTCCATGCGGATTCTCCTGCAATGTGGTTTGCCTTCAGCCATGCCGTCTTTGTTCTGTCACTGCCTGCTACTTGACACAACGCTTCTGCCTGACTGTGCACTAAGGACACTTTGGTTCCTGAAACTGCCAGAGAACATCCAGACAGTGATGCTAGGGCTTGAGGAGGCACCACTGGAGTTTAAACTTTGACTCATTGAAAGAATGCAGGCACTGTCACAAAACCACATTCTAATTAACACTCAACAGCACTACACTGCACTCAATGCTCAGTACGCCTGCACTGAAACTGGTTTTGCACAAGCCGGGCCGAGCTGGCCCGACATTCAGTCCAGCTGCAGACTGCCCAATGATGACCGGACTGACCAGAACTGGGTTGTAGCCCCTGCCTCGAGCACCTTCCATGGTTCCGGTGGACAACAGTTGCCTACTGTGACACACAATGTTGTTGCCTCCTCTCCCCCCCCCCCCCCAGCTGGTCAATGACTCAATCAAGTGCACCAATCAAGTGCATCATCTGCTTCCATGCCCAACACATAACAATGCTACTGCTGGTTTCACACCAGATTTGGGCAGGTCGCACAGTGCTGCAGACAACCTTGTGCCTAGCCAAACTAGAACAGTGGCCTGACTTAGGTGCACCAGGCCGCTCTTCATTAACAAGACACCTCTGTACACCAGAACAAAATAGTAGCGACACAATGTTTCAATGGGCAGACTATACGTCCATGACAGGTGCCTGCACATGTATTTTCTCATTGATACCAGGGTCAATATGAGCACTCTACCACCTGCTCTCTCACTTTCTGCACTGTCGCTATTGCTGCTGCAACTGCACATGTCCAATGACACTGTAATCACAGTTGCTGGAACTGCACACATCACGCCCGATCTCTGCACAGATATGTAAATACCTTGAACATCCCTAGTAGCAGAGACAGTTCAACCAGTCCTGAGCCAGTTTCCTCCAGCACTACCAACTACTGTCAGATTTAAATCATGTCCTCCTATTACGACAGGATGGCCAGCAGCTGATCCGTGATGTTGTCAGAGATACACTACCTGCTGGGACTGTAATGCCTTTGGCCACACTGCCACTGCTCGACATACCACATGATCTGAAGCTACAAACCAGCTACACTTAAAGGCAGCCGAGTACTCATATTACATCATGACAACGAGATCACATGCATGAACAATGAACAATTACAGAGACAAATCGTGGATGCCACTGCATCACTATATGCAGCTCAACAGCATCTTGATGACCTTCATCACCTCAAACACCAATCACTATCGGGGTGCCACTTCTCAGGTTAGTGAATGATCACAACCCCCATGTGAGAACACTCCTGAGACCATGTTGTGTGACGTCAACAGCAACAGTGAATCATTTCATACCCCACATCCTGGACTTGCTGCACACTCCCCCATTAGACTGCATACAATCTGTGCCATGTCGGACGGCACTGTCCACCATATTGCAAAAACACCAGGTGCCCCTGTCCATCACCAGTCCCACTGTCTACCTCCCCTCAAACTTAAAACAGCTAAAGCTGCAGTGGACGAATTTTTACGAGCTGTCATAGTCAGGCCATCAGACAGTGCTTAGGCTTCCTCAATTAAACTAGTTCCTGAAAAGAATGGTACTTGACACCTATGTGGTAATTACCACTACCTCAACACCTGTACAAGCACTGACAGCTACCCCATTCGAAACTTGCATGAGTTTTCACACATCTAGGCTGGGGCAAAAATTTTTAACATTGTTGATTGCAAAACACCTTACTTGTAAATTATAATGGCAGCTTCAGACATACCAAAAACTGAAATAATCATGCCATTTGGTCTCTTTGAGTTCCTCTACATGCTGCATGGACTAAAAAATTTGGCACAGACATAGCAAAGATTTAATGATAGTGCAGAGTTCAATTGCTTTTGTGTTGCACCTATCTAGATGACATCATAATCTGTTTGCAAAACAAGGAAGGCAATAATGACCACCTGTATATCATTGTTGATAAGCTTGCCTCTCACACCGTCATTATAAACGATGACAAGTACCAACTTCTGCAACCCCATATGACCGCTGTTGGATGCCATGTCGACGTGCCTGAGATGCGTCCTATTCATGAGAAAACTCACTAGATATGCTTCCTCCCATCTCCCAACAACTACTAAGAGCAGCATACGTTTTTGGGGGTCATAAATTTCTAAAGGAACTAATTGCCACACGAGACTGGAACTTCGCTACCAGTCACCCAAGCACTCCTCAGCAAGAATGCATCTGGTAAATGACACCTCGATTGGACACCGCAAATATGGCCTTTGACAAAATAAAAGTTTGTATGCCACAACCCTCAGCCAATGCACATCTAGTTATCATGTCTGATGCTAGCAATCATCCAACTGCAGCTCCTTTACAGCACTAGATCAGTGTCATCACTCAGCTGGTCAGTTTTTCTTATGCAAACTTACCAAAGTCCAGAAAAAATTGTCCACATTTGACTACAAACTACAAGCCATATATGAAGCAGTTCATCACTTTCAAGATGATGATGATGATGAGGGTAGACACCTTACCATATAAATACACCATCACCCATTGGCAGATGCATTCCACAACACATTAGTGGATTATGCATCCAGGAGATTCAGCCACCTCAACTTTGTAGCACAGTTAAGTACCAACATGTGATACAGTAAAAGTGCTGATAATATTGTGGTGGACTCCTTTTCCTGTAGTGCCACTACATCCACTCAGTTGGACTTTGTTAGGATCACAGATGAACAAGCGACAGACGCCGAGCTCCACAGCTTGTTTAACAAACCAGACACTGGACTCAACAAGCACGCTACCCGTCATGATCAAACAAGTTTGGTGTGATGTTTTGAATGGATGAGTCTGACCAGTCACCCCAGAGCCACATTGCAGGTCAGTTTTTGACCTTCTCCACAAACTTGCACATCTGGCAGTATACTCTACCATACACCTCATCACAGAACAGTTTGTCTGGCCTAACATTAAAAAGGATTGTGCCACATGGGCCAGAACCTGCATTCTGTGCCAGCAGGTAAAAACTGCATGTCATACGCAGCCCCTCCCCTCCCCCCCCTCGCCCCCCCCCCCTCCCTACCTTTGTCAAAATCCCGATTCCAATGGTTGCTTCCAGCACATCCAGACTGACATTGTAGGGCCTCTCCCCAAATCACATGGTTACTGTTACATTCTGTTAATGATAGATCACATGAAACAGTGGCTGGAGAAAACACCCATTACCGACATATCAGCAGAGACACTAGCAAAAACATTCATCAACAGTCGTACTGCCAGATTCGGCTGCCCGGCCTCCTCAATGTTGTATCAGGGTCTGCAGTTCAAGTCCCAACTATTCAATGACTTACGCTACCTAAGCAGATGCTGCCAGTTCCACACAACTGCTTACCACCCCTAATCCAATGCCCTTGTGGAACAGTGGCATCAGTTGATGACAGCTGCTGTCATGTGCCACTCAGAATCATGGATGGAAGCCCTCCTATGGGTTCTCCTGGGCATTCACACGGCACATAAAGATGATTTTGACACATTGCTCACCAAAATGGCGAGCCCTTCACTCTACCCGCTGAATTTGTAGTGCATGACACGGTCCCCACAGACCAGGACTAGCCAGACTTAGTCACATGCATGCACACACATATACAAAACATCCATGTGCCACCCCCTCCCACCACATGACACAATGAATCTTTATTCATAAAGATCTGGCCACATACTCTCATGTGATGCTATGCACACATGCCGTGAAACCCACCCTACAACCAGCGTTTAAGGACCATATCAAATGTTGAAACATGATACAAACACTTATATCGAAACTGCTGGGAAACAAAAAAAAAAATGTTGGTGAACTAGCTTAAACCAGCGTGGGCTCTCACAACAGACACTCCCCACCCCACTGTCTCCTATGCACCTGTTCATCAATTTCTGAGAGTGTGTAAATCTCCACCATTTTCTGCCTGATGACATATCCATCATGTTACGCAATACTGACCTCGTGATTACTGCAGCCTACATGGACAGGTGGTCGGATGGAAGCTCTGTCACACATTTTCATGCACACCACTGCTGTCCAACCAGTACTTGACATGGCAGGACTCCCATTTTTCAGCAGATGGCACACTAACTGTCACCATCACTGCACCAGCTTACCTCACCACACTCTGCGACTCCTCCTGTAGATGCAACAATGCAAAGCAACGCCACCAACACATCTCCCTCTTCAAATACCAACACTAAACCAGCAACAGTTCAAGACACTGTGGAAACTCCATCTTTATCTACTAATGCTGCCAGCAGCAACCTATTAGTTGCACCGCAAATGTTGCACTTTGAGCAACAAACAGGCATTTGATTGGTTTTTCTCATACAGATCAGTAAACTGTTTTACACCGTGTGCATGGCTCTGGAATTTAATTAGTTTTTCATCAAAGACTGTTGCAAGTCACTGAGCAAGAACTGTTTCTCACTGTAATGTAACCCCTGTTCTCTTTCTCATCTGTGTGCATCATCCAGTATCAGTTTTGAATTCTTGCCCAACCTTCTATTCAAAATATCCTGTCTGGTAACGCTTTGAATAATGCTGACACTTCCATTTCATTTATCAGGTACATACCGCACAACTTCTTGCTTCACTTCATAAAACCTTCCCTGCTCGTGCTGCCTGAGACATTTACAAAAAGACCTACCATAGTGTTCTTTATCTGATACCACCAAGAAGCAAGATGAGATAAATCCATCTGCTCTGATACCAGTCTTAATATGAAAAAGTTTTTCTTCTTCTTGGTTTTACTTATTGGAACCATATATCACATATACAGGAAATTTTTAAATTCTTTTCAAACTGTAAATTTATGTCTTATTATTCTGAGAGTAGTTTACATGTTACATGCAACACACAAGCATTTTCTTTAAGGAAATATCTAAATTTGAAGTCTCATGAACTCCACATGCACTTAAAAATCTGTGCCCACTAATTACAGCTTGTTTTAGAATTGACCTATCTGATTTGACAGCTCTGTTTTTATACCATGTAAAGAACATCATATTTTTTTCTAAATTTCACTATTCAGGAAAAGTTTCTGTGTGCAAAAATGTTGGTGCACAATTATTCAAATTTCAGAATGCAGGCCTTTCAAAAATCTAGTATTTCTGTCCTGTAGCACTAATTTTTCTATGAGGGTGTGCTGAAAAGTAATGTCTCCAAATCTTTTATGTGAAAACTCTTAAAGCTTTTTAAAACAAAACACTTTATTAACATTCTACATCTTTATTCTTCATGCCTGCATATTTATTTCTCAACATAGTCATCTTGGCGATGAACACATTTCCCCCAACAAGAGACTAGTTTGTTTATACCACCACTGTAGAACGTTCAGCTTTCCTGATGGAGCCACAATCTCACCTCTGATTGCAATGCTTCATCACTGTCAAAGGCGTTCATTAATGTTTTTTGAAAACATGAAGATCAGAGGAGGCCAACCAGGAGTCTATGGAGGATGACAGATGACAGTGAACCGAAGACTTCTGACTGTTGTAGATGTTGCAATGTTTGTATGTGGTCTGATATTGTAATGCTGAAGGAGAGGGTGCACCATGTGTGAATGAACTCTTCTGCGGTTAGAAACTCAATTACAGCATGCTGTTTCTCATGCACTGATATAGTTACATTACACAATGCCACATTACACACCATAATTCAGAGCCTCTAGCAGCAGAGGGTTGCAACTTGCAAAGTTGACTTAGTAATATGCATGACATATAATATCTCAGCTGATGTTGAGAACATGATCAAAAATTCAGAGGCATTATTCTTCATCACACCCTTATATATTCAAAATGTACATTTTTATTTCAGCAAGTTTTTAGATAGAGAAATATTTCATGTGGGACTTTGGAAGTAAAATAAGGCACGAGAGATTTGTTTTTGTACAAGGCTGGGAGGATAATTATGATCTGTGAAGGCTTAAATGAGACCCTTGGTATATTTCGAGAGGAACCGCTCATCACTGTAGATGCAACGGCCATGGGTGGCTGGGAGAACGGAAGAGATTTCTTGGTTTGGAATGGGTGGCAGCTGTGGAAGTGTAGGTATTTCTGATGGTTAGTAGGTTTGATATGGATGGAGGTACTGATGTAATCAACATCTAATAAGGTGGCTTGTGGGTTGAGTAGCACCAGGTGAAACAAAAGGGGGAGAAGTTGTTGAGGTTCTGGAGGAATGTGGACAGGATGTCCTCACTCTTGATCCAGATCGCAGGTCACAAATATGTCTTCAATGAATGTGAACTAGGTGTTTAGGATTCTGGGTGTTTAGGAAGGTTTCCTCTAGATGGCCCACAAATATGTTGGCATAGGATGGTGCCATATGGGTGCCCATACCCACACCCTGGATTTGTTTGTAGGTAATGCCTTCAAAGGACAAGTAATTGTGGGTGAGGATACAGTTGGTCAAGGTGACTAGGAAGGAGGCAGCAGCAGCCAACCGAGGCACAAGCAGCAACAGGGAAGTAATTGATTTTACAAGTTGCTAACCATGCGCGAATTGTATAATTTCATCTGTGTGCTTTGGTAGTATAGTTTCTTTGATTTCTGCATGTTTATTTAATATTAATAGACAGAGTTCTCACATTTGCATTTGGGTCAGTAATTAAAATGATTTTGTGACATATTACAAGTTTCTAATCAGGAGCGAATTATTTAATCTGTCCTGAGTGCTTTGGTAGATTAGTATTTGAGTCTCTGTGTGTTAATCTAACTTATTAGACTAAGTTCTTATATTTTCATCACTATCTACAGCAGACTTCCATAGGGCATGTCAATAGTATTTTGTATGTCTGTGTTGTGTAGTTTTCTGTGGTCTTTAGTATGGATAGGGCTGTGATTGCTGTTTGCAGATGCAAGCCAAGTTGGTGACACTTTGCTCTCAGCTCCAGGGTGTGATAGCTTCAGTTACACATCTTGAAGCTGCAGTGTATGGGCATCACTGTTGTGGGCCTGCTGTGGGCATCCAACAGACATCCAGCAATTGGTTCGCACCAGGGGCCAGCCCAGTTACTGCTTGCACTGAGGCTGATCTCTCAACCGTGGTCGATTGGTAGGTCACCTCAGGGTGTGGCAGGTGGTGAAAGACTTCTAGAATAATAATTTTCTTTTTTATATTGATGGGAAACTTCCTGTGTACTTTTATATCTGACTCAGTAATTCCCCTGCATACCTTCATGAGAGCTGCAGAGCCTTCATGGAAATTTTTCACCTGTCTTGTGTGATGGCTGCAAATGTCATAATTTTTCTGAAATAAATCCCTGTTGTTGGCTACAAATGGCATCAACAAGTATACATATATTGACATGTAATAGTAGGCCTACATATCATGAGAAACTTGAAGGGATGTCTACAGGATGTTCTGTTAGAGACCCTGTGATTAATTTAAACTTCTGCAGTATTTTTCCAGAAGATTATACCATAGTAAAATATAGAACAGAAACAAGCAAGATATGACAACAGCATTACTTCTCTGTCAACAGAGTGAGAAATGGCTCTTAGTGCAAAGCACACTAAGATAAGTTTCTTGAAAAGCCAATCACTTTGCTGTTTCCATCTTAACTGACACTCTACCTGAATGTTGAGGAATTTTGTATGTGAAGTTTCGCAAATTTTCTGATTGTTAATATCCATCTCAGGCACTTGAAGTTTTTATTCATTATCTGAAACTGTATCATATTTTTTGAAAAATTTAGGGCTAGGCTATTTGCTGTGAACCATTTGTGTACATGAGTAGTGACTGTAGACTAAAAACAGGTAACAAATATGGTGTGAAACATGTGACATTCAAGATCATTTCATGTCTCTTGTATGACCAAGGTACTTTAAGTTCAAAATGGTTCATCTGATAGGACTAGTGGATGGCAAGCGGAACACACACAGAGGAGTGGATTGTGCGGGTACACCAGGGAGCACTCCATACAATCATAAAATGTCAGATGAAGAAAGCACACATTTTTATAGATTTTAGAAATGAATCAATATGTTTACCTTGAATTTTTTATAAAAATTACTATTTCTACTAGGAAAAAATCCTTAGTGGAAACTTAAAATGTCTGGTATAAGTTTCTCAACACAATATTCACTTTTTTTTCTTTTTGATTAATGAAAGCTTCTGAAAATGTGGAGTACTTGTAACTATGACGTAAATAAATAGGTAATGAGGGGAAGAAATAAAGGTAAACTGATACAGACACTCGGATTCGTAGCCATGCATCATTCTACTTCAAAACATCTTTGTGTCAGCACTAATTTTGTATCATCTCTAGTGATGTCAGATGTGCATTAGTACAAGAATTTGTTCACTAAAAGAAGATGTCCATTGGCACCAAGGTGCTAGGCCAAGGGGGTTGGTGTGTCCCTCCACCCCTCTTGTACCGTATTTTTCTAAAAGCATTTATGGTTTTTCTGGCGTCCTGCCCACTCATCTCCTATAGGGTGCCTAAAGGATGCTGATTTCTCAGATAGCTTAACAACAATTCAAGCAAATCACATTAATGGTTTTTATTACAATGAATTAGATTGTCAATACTTAACTTTCGATTGCAAACAATTGGCGATTTGCAAACAATCAATGTCCTTCGCTATATACAATGTCCATACAAGTAATTTACATAAGTTCATATGGATCACTAATCACGGCCCTTCTAGTGCTTCTCTTCTAGTGCGTCATTTCTAGCCTAGGTCTGCTAGCACCTCTGCTAGTGTGCATCTTCTACTGTCTGCACGAGGCTGGTAGGAGCAGCGCTTATATTCTCTTTGGACAGAGGCCTCTCCTGTCGTGGTGCAGTCCTAGTCAGTGAACTATTGGCTGACATCATCTCACAGCCTTCTCCGGTCTTCTGTCCTTCATATTCATGCCTTTGGTTGTCATTATGCCGGAACAGTTTTACATACTGGTACCAATATATTAATTTTCATATTTTTCCACTAACTTATGGAGAATGCACTATTGTGAGAATTGGCAAGAAATTCTAAAAAAGATTAATAGCTTTGTTTAACAACGGGTTTTTGTGATTTAGTTCCTGAGGGCCTGCCTCAGTGGATGCTGCTGTCTAGCCAGGAAAATGTGCCCATTTGCAGCTGAGCATACTTGCTGCTGACAACAAGTCCAACACTGTTTGTCAGTGCACAGCTGGAACCATATTTCGCAAAGATAGGTTGAAACATCAGAAAAATGCAGCAGCCCCCCCCCCCCCCCCTCCCTCCATTTACATTTGCACACAGCCATAGAATGAAGACCTGTGTTCACAATCTTCAAGCTAGGTGAGATACAAATAACTGGGAATGCATACTTTGATTTTATATTGTATTAATTATGAAGTTGTCACAGATTTTAAAATAACTGCACGGTAGAAGTACTCCTCAAATTCTTAGACAAATATGTTTCAGACAAGCTATCTAATTGCAATTTCTTGCACTGATGTAAATAAATCATACAAAACGTTTCAATACAGTAATTATGATACATTGTTACCATTCTTAAAATCTTAGGCCTCTGTGACTCGAAAAACATAAAGACGTCTCCAAGTTATATTTTCAGCATGGCAGGGGGAGGGGGAGGGGAGGGGGTAGAGGCAGTAAAAAACTCCTCTAAAACTAACACAGCCTCTTTATTCTTAAGTAAACTGTCCAAACAAATCACAATACCTACTAAGTCAGTTGGTGACAGAAGCTTTAGTGTCACAGAGGCAGGACCATATTTATTTTTGCTCTACATTTTCAATACAGCATGTGGGATGTAATGCTCCTTAAAGAATTTCACTATAGTCTTTGGTAGATGGAAGCATTTGTACAGCATTCTCAGTGACAGTATGTCGTTTATTAGTAGATTAAATATATGCACTGCACAGTGTGTGCAAGAATATGAGTATGTTGCTCCTCTACTACTTCCCATGCAGTCCACATATTTCGCTCATTGTCTGCATTGTCCGTGACCACTGCAATAAACCTTGTTACACCTATTTAAGTAAAAATTTCAACTAGTAGCAAAGCAATATGCCGTGCAGTTTCCCTTTCCTCGCCACGTTACGTACTACTATAGAATACTGGCTGAGGTATTTTCATGGTAGGGTTCACATATTATTCCTTGATACATGAGTGCATTCATCTGATATCTATGGATTTATTGCATGGGGTACAGACAGTCATGTCATGCAAAGTTCTATTGAACACATTTTCTGAAAACTGTGTCGAGCAGCTAGCTCGGCAGGCCACACACAATGGAAATATTTTAGACCTTGTAGCTACAAATAGGGTGAATCTTATCAACTATGTCAGTATAGAAACAGGGATTAGGATCATGATGTAATTATAGAAACTACGGTTACAAAAGTTAATAAATCAGTCAAGAAGGCTAGGAGAGCAGACAAGCAGTTGTTAGCATCTCACTTAGGGAGTGAACTGATATCACTTAGTTCCAGCAACATAGGATTATAGGCAAAGTTCAAGTAGATTGGAAATTGTGGTCTGGAGAGTTATGTGCCTAGTAAGTGGATTAAGGATGGAAAAGACCCACTATGGTTTAATAACAAAATTCGTAAGGTGCTGAGGAAGCAGAGGCTGTTGCACTCTCAGTTCAAAAGAGAATGCACAAATGACAACAAGCAAAGATTAGTACAGATTCATGTGTCTGTTGAAAAGATCTTTGTGCAAGGTATACAACAACTACCACTGTCATACCTTAGCGGAAGGTCTGGCAGAGAACCTGAGAAAATTCTAGTCCTATGTAAAATCGCTAAGTGGATCTAAGGCTCACATTCAATCCCTTGTTGACGTATCTGGTGTGGAAATTGAAGATTGGACCTGCAACCTTACAGACCAATATCCCTAACTTTGGTATGCTGCAGGACCCTTGAACACATTCCATGTTTGAATATAACGAATTTTCTTGAGGCTGAGAAGCTTATGTCCACGAATAGGCCTGGTTTTAGAAAGCAACACTTGTTAAAAACTCAGCTTGCCCTTTTGGCACATGATACACTGTGAACTATGGATGAAAGGCAACAGGCAGATTCCACATTTCTAGATTTCCAGATAGCATTCGACACAGTGTCCCATTGTAGGCTGTTAACAAAGGTATGAGCATATGGAATAAGTTCACAGATACATGAGTGGCTCAAAGACATCCATGTTCAAACAATAGGCACACGTTCTGGAGATGTTTCGAGAACTCAAATAGGAATCCTTGGAGGCAAGGCAATATTCTTCTCGAGGAACACTAATGAGAAAATTTACAGAACCAGCATTTGAAGCTGACTGCCAAATGATTCTGCTGCCACCAACATAAATTGCACATAAGGATGACAAAGATAAGATACATGAGATTAGGGTGTAAGGTGGCTTGCAAATATGTAAATATATGTACATGTAGATGAAATCAATGCAAGAGCACTTGAACAGTCCAACTTCTTTGTGAAAAATGTATTCAAAAGAAGATATTTGGCAGAAATCAAAGATGTCCTAAACAGATGGTGATAAGGTGACACATACTCCATATTTTCTGAAAGGCTTCCCGCCAATATTTTGAATACAGCATAGATAATGGAGCAGCTGATGCACACGAGGTTCTACGCAAAATGTCTGGTAATTTCACAGTGCTGGTCAAACCAGAGCAACTGATATTTTGCCGCTAGATTTCTCAAGGTACTTGTCTCAGCTACTCCAGCTGTACAAATTGTATGATCTACAGGACCAATAATAAAGCTGCATCATCTTTGGCGTATGCAGCTGTGAGTTGTAATGGTGCATGTCAGGATGTGTTTCAGTTCTTCTATGAATTGTGAAATGGATAATGTGAAGGAGACATGGACTTGCACCAAATTCAAGTTGAAGAAAACTGCAGCTGAAACCCACTGCGTGCTGACAGAGGCATTTGGTGGGAGTTCACTGAGTCAAGCAAGAACATTTAACTAATTCAAGCACTTGAAGGAAGGTCAAGAATCTGTGGAATATGAGAAACACTCTGGTCGACTTTCGACATGAAGAACACTGGAAATAGTCATTAAAGTGTGTGACATGATTCACAGAGGCCAAAGGCAGACCATTCATGATGTTTGTAACAGACTTGGGCTGTTGTATGGTACGTGTCAACAAATTCTAGCCAATGAAATGAACATGAGGTGGATTGCAGCAAAGCTTGCCCTCGCCTCTTCTCAGTATTGACCGATGAAATCTCAGGATTCAGATGTGCAAGGAGCTGCAACAAAGAGTTTGACAGTGTCCAAAATTCTTATCCATAGTTGAAAAAGGTGGCAAATCTTGTGTCTATGGTTATGACCCTGAAATGAAGCAGCAATCATCACAATAGAAAATGCTATCTTGTCCAAGGCTGAAAAAAGTTTGAGAAGTTTGCAGCAACATGAAGTCAATGGTGATAATTTTTTTCAACATTTGGGGAATAGTGCATAAGGAATTTGTTCCACATAGACTGTCAATGGGCAGTTTTATTGCAAGGTTTTGAGGTGACTGAGGGAAAATGTTTGATGCAAATGACCAGAGTTGTGGAAAAATAAAAACTGATTGGTGCACCATGACAAAGCATCTGTGCACGCCTCACTTGTTGTGAAGGAATTCCTTACCAGAAACAATACTGCAATGGTCCACCACCCTCCCTACACACCAAATGTACCACATGTGACTTCTACCTCTTCCAAAAGATGAAAATCGCCTTGAAAGGGCAATGTTTTGGCTCGAATGAACACATGCAAGTGGAATCGCAATGGATCCTGAACATCTTTCCCCCTGCAGACTTCAAGCAGTGCTTCCGAAAATGAGAACAACACTTGGATCATTGCATATGTGCCCAAGGTGATTACTTTGAAGGTGACTGAGGACTAGCATGTAAGTATATTTTTCTCATTTTTACAATGAAATTATTGGATATTTTGCGTAGCACCTTACATATAGCTGTATCATCATTATCAGTTTTTTTGATGAATATCCTTATGCCCAGATGAAGTGGGTTGTGGTGAATATGTTATAAGTTGTTCACAGAGAGAAGAACCTGAAGGCACTGATGACAGTGTACATGAAGATGATGTCCTTGATACTTCAATATTCCACAGCCTATTATTTGTTGATTTTTTTTTATTTTTTATTTTACATTGAGATTCGTCATCCAAAGCTACCCATACAACAGACAGATGGCAACAAACACATCTGATAAGATGTTCTGTTAATCACGAGGCCAAGGATTTATAATATTTAGTTGTACACTATTTACATGGTGCCTCACTCTTACCATCAACTGTCTGACATTAAAGAGATTCCACACTTTTCATTGAGGATGCATTTTGTTAACTTAATTATCCCATTGGTTGCATTTCGAGATAGCTCAGTGTAATGTCAACTGAGGCATGTCAGCAGTGTCTGTCTTTAAATAGACCCATGGACTGTGAGGCTAGTCCTCTTGTAGGTGCTTCCAGATTCAATCCATTCATTCCAGTATGATAGCCCCTAATGCGTACGGAGTACATGCTGCTGTAAGGCATAACAGGCTGCAAGGCAACCAGGATGAAAACAACCATTTCTTCCAATCTTATAGGATTTTAAGCATTTTAAAACAATATGTTTAACAATTCAACAATATTTCTAAAACAGAGAGAGGAGAGAAAGAGAGAGAGAGAGAGAGAGAGAGAGAGAGAGAGAGAGAGAGAGAGAGACAGAAAATTTTGCTGAGTGGACACAGTAAACAAGAAATCATTAAAAAATGTAATAATGTGGCCATATTTTCCACTGAGAAAGTGTTGGATTGGGTTTGTTTTGGGGAAGGAGACCAGACAGCGAGGTCATTGGTCTCATCAGATTAGGGAAGGATGGGGAAGGAAGTTGGCCGTGCCCTTTCAAAGGAACCATCCTGGCATTTGCCTGGAGCGATTTAGGGAAATTACGGAAAACCTAAATCAGGACGGCTGGAGGTGGGATTGAACCGTCATCCGCCCGAATGCGAGTCCAGTGTCTAACCACTGCGCCACCTCGCTCAGTGAGAGAGAGTAATGTAATGACTACACCAGAACTAGTGCTCTGCAAGAAGGTAAGAAAATTGTGCATCTTCATGTTTTTGTGGCATGGTAACTGACCCATTAAATTTCAGGTGTGCAGGCATGTAAATTCTATTTTTGCTTCTTTTGATATTTTTAGCCATAAACCTTTCAGCCAACTTCAGAGTTGGCTAACAAACTAAGGCTTCAATCTGCAAGCACATTCTGAAGATGGCCGTGAGACATACACCCAATATATTAGAAGAAGAAGAAGAAGAAGAAGAAGAAGAAGAAGAAGAGATAGAGTTGATGTGGGTGAATTCCTAAAATTTAATGAATCAGGCATGAAGATTAATTGTCTCACTGATTAGTCAAAACCTCATGAACCAGAGGCAGAGAAAAAAAGATGAAGAATGTTAATCAAGACACAAACTGGTACTTTCTGTTGAGATTTTGTGCATTTGTGCCAACGAATTAAAAGTTTTTTAAAATTTCTTTGTCAGTGATAGTTTTGTCTCTATTATGACACAAAGGTTGTTATTTCCATACCAAATTCTAGTTTTTTTTGGTAGGTGGAAAGTAGGTGCTCTATTAGTCTGATACATAGTTACCAGAATCTCATATCTAATTGAAGCACGTGAAACATGCTCACAAGAAACACTCACTCAGTTTGTAGCCTACCTGAAAAACTGGATGGCCTGTGTTGCCTTCTGCGTAGTAGGTCGATTCATTGAAATCACCAACACGAGGAATATGGTTTTTCCTATGTTTGCCGAGTACTTTACCATGTTGATCCACAACTACAGCTGTATTCCAAATCACATCATCATGTGCCTCATCTCTTTCCAAGATTGGAGAAATTATAACCATATTATTCTTCTCACATACCTGCAAATTGAAAAAAAGAATATAAACACACTGAAAAATTATAGTCAAAGATAAGAAAATGTTCTACGAATACAATCAGAAAATGTTTTTTTTTTTACTATTTTCCATCTTTTCAATTACAAAGTATCAAACACTAAAACATTTCTGTTCTATAATTTTATTGGCACTTTAATTAATGATTTTTTTTACTATTTCCCATCTTTTCAATTACAAAGTATCAAACACGAAAACATTTCTGTTCTATAATTTTATTGGCACTTTAATTATTATGCAAGGTATCTGAACATTAGACAGAGAAATTGTAAGAGGTCATTCTACTGAGAACCAATAAGCAATATCCCATATTTTTAAAAGAAATGAGTGAAAGCTCACCAGAAATTCAACAAAGAAATGTAAGTTCAATTTCAAGCAAAATTTGAGTTGGCCTGTACAGTGCATGATAGCCTGAGCTGTCATGCTTGACAAGACTACTGATACCTTATAGTCAATTTCATGGTGCATGTCTCGCCTTACAACTACAAAATGTCTGCCAATGAATGGCTTAAATTATCATGTAGCATAGTCTGGTACCGTATGACACTACCATGCTCCTCCATTCACTAATGGAAATTGTGATAATTTCTGCACAACCCTACCCACACAAAAAATTTATCTTGGGATTTTGTACACTCTTATTAACACATGCACTTTTGTTGCAAAATCAGTGTTCTACAGCACGAGAGCTGCACAATATGAAGCAGTTGACACTAGTCATCTACCCAATGATTCAGAAACCAATAAATGTTGGACCCTCAGACATCATTGAGAATATTAAGCCCATCCAATTTCTGTAAATTATTTCCAGGTAGCATGCACAATATTTCATAGTGATCACCAAGTGAATGCCAGAATTAGCCTTTTAAAAAACCATCTTAACTTTTGCACTCACTTACTTTGTACTGAATAAGCATTCCTAAGAAGCAAGCAGGACTTTTTAATTTCTAAAAGAAGCTTTCAAAATCAGAATAAACATAAAACATTTCTGTTAAAATAAAATTTTCATGCTGCTGAAGCAGTGCCGAGATGCCTTGTGTACTTACTCAATAATCTTGGCAAATCTTTTTCTATCAACTCATTACACAACTACCAGCATCTATTTTCTTAGCTTGGAATGGTATCCATACTTGCACATATATTTTAAGAGTCAGAACTACATATTCCAAAAATATTCCTGTTGCCATATGTTTGTCTTACAAGGTCTTCATAAACACTCACTGTGCCTCACAGGAAACTGATATTAACTTCTCCATCACACCTTGAAAATGTGGTCAATATGGAATCTTCATTTTGTTTACAAAACAGAGTTCTCATTATCTGTGGAAACCAGCTTCTTTCAGTGGGAGTTTCTGACATTAAATTAGTTTCTTGCAAATGCCACTTACAAATTCCATGCAGCATTCTTCAAACATCATTACTGCCAACCTGAAATGCGTGCTTACAATATTTTACAGATGAGTTAACCAACACTCATGATTCTTTTTAATTTTGGTGTTATGAATTTATACCATACATAATGCACTCAGTACTTTTTCTTTACAATCTTATTAATTTTATTGTTCTTAGTTAAGATGCCCCTTCTCTGAAACTTTTCTGTTAATACTCCAAAAGTCAAAGGGCACAACAGATGTTCCTTTCAATATTAATAGTGATGGACAGAGCTGAACAGAATCCATTAACATCATAACACAACTTCAGAAATTTATTCATAGTTTTCTGCAACTACTGTACATGTCAAATAGTTGGTAATCAGTGAATCTATATTGGATGATAATTCATCAATTAATCCCATTATTCTCTCTAAACTGCAACTCTCTTCAACAATTCACAAAATAATTTATTACTAATCTTTTACACTTCGAACAATCCTTCTGCATTATGATTCTGTTTGATTGAAAGTTTTGCATTTTCTTTGCAAATTTTACATGCCATTTTCCTAAAGTTGTCAAGTCATTGTCACTCTGATTCATACAGTTCACATTTTTTTCTCTGCAACAAATACTCTGCCTTACTGACATACAAATTAGGTGATAAGATTATAATATTTCAATCTACCAGTGTAATCTTTCAATCCACCAGTGAAACTGTAATACAATATGTATTTCAGGACACAATCCTTGGTCCCTTTCTATGGTAGAGAATGTAAGGGGTTAGAATGTTTTAATACTAGTGATATAATGGAATTAATTAAATACTTCAGTGATTAGGGCCTCAAGATGAATGTCACCAAATCTCAGTTACTGACATTTAAAACAGACCGTTCTTGCCACATCAATGTAAATAATGTATTTAACAACTCAGCAATGGCAGCTATAAATTAATTGGTCTGTATACTGATGAAAATCTGTAGTGTATGCATCACATTAAATTTGTATGTGGAAAAGTCAGTGGTGGCTTGTATTCCCTTAGCAGCTCACAAAGATACCATTATTCATTGACAAATATTAAAAATAGTATATTGTGGAATGATGTATCCCTTTCTTAGTAAAAGGACTGAATTACTGGCTATGTAGTTGATGCTCGCTTAAAAAGAATATTGCTGTTATTGAAAAGGACAAGAAGAGTTATACATGGGATAGGTCATTTTAATCATGCCGTGAAGAGTTTAGCAGCATGAATCTTTAATAATATCATATTTATACATATTTGTGATAATTACAATTTTATGGGTCAGCCAATTGAAGATATGAAGTGCAGTGATGTACACAGTCACAACACCAAGACAAAATGTAACTACTTCTACTTAAAAATGACATATCATAGAGTACATATCAAGTATATCTAAAAACAAAGATGATGTGACTTACCAAACGAAAGCGCTGGCAGGTCAATAGACACACAAACAAACACAAACATACACACAAAATTCAAGCTTTCGCAACAAACTGCTGCCTCATCAGGAAAGAGGGAAGGAGAGGGAAAGACGAAAGGATGTGGGTTTTAAGGGAGAGAGTAAGGAGTCATTCCAATCCCGGGAGCGGAAAGACTTACCTTAGGGGGAAAAAAGGACGGGTATACACTGGCGCACACACACACATATCCATCCACACATATACAGACACAAGCAGACATATTGGTCTTTAAATATGTCTGCTTGTGTCTGTATATGTGTGGATGGATATGTGTGTGTGTGCGAGTGTATACCCGTCCTTTTTTCCCCCTAAGGTAAGTCTTTCCGCTCCCGGGATTGGAATGACTCCTTACCCTCTCCCTTAAAACCCACATCCTTTCGTCTTTCCCTCTCCTTCCCTCTTTCCCTGATGAGGCAACAGTTTGTTGCGAAAGCTTGAATTTTGTGTGTATGTTTGTGTTTGTTTGTGTGTCTATCGACCTGCCAGCGCTTTCGTTTGGTAAGTCACATCATCTTTGTTTTTAGATATATTTTTCACATGTGGAATGTTTCCCTCTATTATATTAGTATATATCAAGTGTTTCACTTAAGTTTTAGTAAACTGCCAAACTCTCTAAGAACATGTAAGGTGAATGATTTTAACACAAAACTAATTTTTTTCTGATAGAGAAATGTTTATATTCATTCAGTGAATTTGAAGGCACTGCTTGTGATATGAATCAGTAGAATATCAATTGCAAAATAATAAAAGTATAAAACAGATCTAATATGCAACAATTGTTTAATGGAACATTTTTGCTAGTGTAATTATTGGAATACTATTATATCTGATGTTTTCAAAATCCATCATTCTCATGGCTCCATGCAAAGAAGAAATGTAAATAAATACCTAATTAAAATAAAAGTAAAAATAAATCAAGACATGGTGGAACAAGGACTGTGAATAAGCACAAGAACAAAGAGGTCAAAAACTGATATGTTCAACAAAAAATAAATAAATCAAAAAGACAGACAGAAGAAGGAGAAGGAGAACACCTAGAACAATTCAGGCAACAAAGAAAATGATATTACTTTTTTTAGTAAAAAACACAATATACTATTTTAGTAAACTTTACAATACATTAATGTTTTATTGTATTTGTGTTTTGTTTCTTCTTATTATCAAGTCATTTATATTAAGTACACTTGTCTTGGAGACGTGCATTTTGTACTGATTTTAGATATGTTCATTGTTGTCTATAAATTTTTTGACCTTATTTCCTTTTGTACTACTGGTAGCTTTTCATGAGTCTTACTGTTCAGACACATGGTTTCATTTTTATTAACTGCACCAAATGACAGGGCTGATATCGCAGAACTTTATTGTGTAAGAGCTCAATAATAAAACTGTACTGGATGTTTCTGTTATAACTTTTTAACTCCATCCAAACAGGCCTTGGATGGCCCAACATTACCGACCGCTCACCGTGTCATCCTCAGCCCACAGGCATCACTGGATGTGGATATGGAGGGCATGTGGTCAGCACACCGCTCTCCCAGCTGTATGTCACTTTACGAGACCAGAGCCACTACTTCTCAATCGAGTAGCTCCTCAGTCTGCCTCACAAGGGCTCAGTGCACCCCGCTCGCCAACAGCACTCGGCAGACCGGACGGTCACCCGTCCAGCACTTAACTTCGGTGATCAGATGGGAATCGGAGTTACCACTGCAGCAAGGCCATTGGCGTTTCTGTTATAAACAGTTTTTGGAATAGTTGCGTATGTCCCACTAACAGTAGTTAGTTACTTGATGCCTAGCAAGGACACTGGGATGTGTTTTAATTTACAATGTAAATTAATAAAATGTAATGCAAATATAAAATTTAACAAGAGATGTTTGGAACATAAGGTTATCCCAGAGTTTGTGAACACTATGTTTAGACGTATTAAAAAACAACAAACAGTGTGCACTAATAATCTTAAACTATGATGCTTACGTAAAGAAATTAATGAGGTTCGTAAGAAGGAAATTTTTGTTACAGAAGTCTATTTTTAGCACATTTTCAGTTGACAGCATCATCACTCAAGGCCAATACTTTGATGGGGTGTTGTCACATACTCCCTTTCTCAGAAAAGTTCCAGGACAGGTTTCTTTTTTTTTTTTTTTCATTTCTTTCTTCCTTCCTTTTTTTTTTTTTTTTTTAAAAAAAAAATAGAAGATTGCACTTACCAAGTAATGAGCCTAGCTCCCATCAAAGCAGTGCTATTGGCTATCTATACACATTTGCCAACGTTTCTGGGGGTCTTGGAAAGTGATATCTTGATGAAACTTTCTTTTCAGTTACCTTTTCACTCAAGGAAACAAGAAAAAATCTCAAGGTGAGAGGTCAGGCAAATATGCCGGATGTGGGATGGTAACAACAGAATGTCTGGCCAAATACTTGATAATAGATAAAGCAGTATGGGGTTTTGCACTGTCAGGCAGTAAGAACCAGCCCACACGAATGCAAAAAATCAGGGCGGGCAACATTGAATTGCTTTTCGCAAATGTTTCAAGATCTTGACGTAAAGAGTTTGGTTCACTATTTGACATGAAGGAACATACTCAAGGTGAATTAATCCTTTACTGTCAAAGAATCCATTCAACATTGTTCTCACAGGTTGTTGTTTGACTTTTTTCGAGGCTGTGATACATACAGGACTTTGCCATTCAGCACTTACCTTGTGTGAGGGTCATATTGGTAACACCAACTTTCATCCTTTGCAGTAATCTTTACAGAAATATGGGATCAGATCTGGGTCTGTCCACTAGTTCAGCAGAAATTCTTCATCTTTCCTCTTTATAATTGGTTGTTAGTGTGTGAGGAATGATTTTTGCATTATCTTTCTGTTTCCCTAAATCTTTACATAAAATCGTACGACACATATCATGATTCAAATTAAGGTCTTCTGCTATTGCAGGCATGGTTACAAGCTGGTCTTCTTGCAATAACTACCGTACATGCTCCACATTTGCATTGGCATGTGCTGTAGATGGGCAAGCAGCTCTGGGATTGTCTTGCATTGAATCTGTGCCTTCTCAAACCTTTTGTGCCACTCGAAAACATGACTTCTTGAAAGTGCCTCACCTGCGTAAGCTTGCTTAATCATTTTCTGTATTTCACTTGGGGTTTTCCTGAGCATAACGCAGAACTAAATGTTCACTCTTTGGTCACAATCAGCATCCATTGTGTCACCATAACTAATGTGCCAAGAACCAAAACAGTGTGTTGCTAAGTACAGTCCTGTCATCTAGTGAATTTGTGTGGAAACATGGACAAGTCATTTAAAGGACACACACATACCAGGTCACATAAAAAGAACATTTGTTCCTTTTTAGTACTGCAATGTTAGAAATAAAAAATCCTCTCCCGGACGTTTTCTTACAGAGGGAGTACAACTGGTGCAACGACCAAGTTAAGAGAAAATATTGATGTCAGGCATGAGCACAAGTTTCAAGGATTAGTGGCAAGGTTAGATACTAAAAATGTGCCTTGATGGGGGGCTCCTCATGAATGTGCATTCAGTTTTTTCCTCTTGGTTACAAAACCGTACTGGTATACAAGTTAGTGAGCAAGAGCTTACGGTATTAAATAAAGGGTTTTCTTTCAACAATAATAGGCAATTTACTATGAAATAGTAGAGCGTCTCGTAGCTCACATTATAGTGGCATTAGATCTGTCTACAGCCTTACTGGTTCAAAAAAATAAGGTTGCTGTGAAGCTTAATAAAGTTACAGAGTCACATGATCAAGGTAACATGGCAGGCAAAAAGATAGGGAATCATAATATCATTAAAAGCATTAATAAAAAATTGGTTAATAATGAAGTGCTTACAGTATGAGTGGATAATGGTAAAATGGCCATTACCTTATTACAAGCTGAATACAAACAAAAAGTTGAAGATTTTATTGGTTGGGATAATACTGATCCTGTTAATATATTCCTAGCAGAATTCTAAACTTTGCTTAAAAATAATAATCCAGTATTGAACAAATAATGCCAAGAAAAAGGAGATTGTTGGTGATGGGGAAAAAAAGCCAGAGCCCGTGCTTAGAGAGATACTAATGATTCACTTGCAGAGTGTCCCAAACAGGTAGCCCAGCCCATGAGGCTGCTAGCTATCTTAATGGTGGCCTTATCCAGCATTACTTTTATCCTCAGCATTACCTGGTAAAAAACAGAAGAAGGTTATACAACATTTATGAGCACTCAGGATTCGTAAGGGTGCCTCATTAGTGTCCTTTGATATTGGCAGTATGTGCACTAACATTCACATAAATCAGGTTGTGGGTTTGTTTGACAGTAATTTGCGTACATTTAGTAATTGTAAAATGAGTGCATTAATGAGATTATGAAACCGTTCACTGGTCTGTTGATATACAATTATTTTAAGTTTGGTGAAGATATGTGGCAGCAGAACATAGGCTTAGTTATTGGCTCTCCCTGGTTACTACATTAGCGAACATTTATATGTAACACGCAGAGGAAAGATTCTTTGTTGAACATCCATAATTTAAAGACAAAATGATGATATATAGGAGTTATATTGATGAGGACAAAGACCAGCTTCCTAATATGCACAAGGCACTGAATAGCCAAGGAGGAGGAGGAGGAGATTACTGTTTAACGTCCCGTCGACAACGAGGGCGTTAGAGACGGAGCACAAGCTCGGATTAGGTAAGGATGGGGAAGGAAATCGGCCGTGCCCTTTCAAAGGAACCATCCCGGCATTTGCCTGGAGTGATCTAGGGAAATTACGGAAAACCTAAATCAGGATGGCCGGACGCGGGATTGAACCGTCGTCCTCCCGAATGCGAGTCCAGTGTATAGCCAAGCACCCAGCATTAATTTACTACTGAGTTTCACCAGAATGGTGGTTTACCTTATCTGGATCTGTTACTTACTTTGCCTTCAACATATCGTAAACCAGTCATGACTGATACATTGATACATAACTCCTCCATACACCCTAGAGCTTATAAACTGGTGGCCATCAGGTCTATGACTCACAGGTTGCATGAGATCGCGCTTAATAAAGAAGGCATTAACACTGAATGGAACATTATACAGTTTCTAGCATAAGCAAATGGTTACACAATTAAGGAGTTCAAGGATATTCATACACAAATGATGATAAAGAGTGGGAATAAAAAGTTGATAACAGTACACTCATTGTGAAAGATGCACGTGAAAAGAAAGCATTCATTAGGATTCCCTACTATGGGAATATTTTATATAAAGTGGGTAAATGGCTGAGGGATCTAAATATTACTCCTGCATTCTTTATACGTAACATAATAGACAGGGGCTGATATGTGTTTTTATTGGGCACTCATCTCCCATACATTTGCCTTATCTTCAACTGCTGATTACTATTTTTGTCGCATTGAAGTTTATCTTAATTTATCTTTTGCTCAGGTGGGGTGTTCCTCCAGCATTTTTTACTGTAATGTAGCTTATAGTCACATTACTCAGTGCCCGTTCCACTGGTAGATGGAACACATTGCCATTTTCTGCAAATAATTGGGGTGTGGCAGACATTACAGTCACATCATTTTTCAGACATCATTATTAAGTGGTGTGATAAGGTAAGGAATGAGGAGGTTCTCCGCAGAATTGGTGAAGGAACATATAGCACAAACTGACAGGAAGGAGGGACAGGATGATAAGATATGTGTTAAGGCATCAGTGAAAAACTTCCCTGGTACTAGAGACTTGAACAGAAGAGGAATTCATGGTGGGCAACATCAAACCCATTTTACGGTAACACCACCCCATAGCAAAAATTGTGTATCATCAAAAGAAGCAATTTGTCCGTATTGTTTCAGCTGTTCAATTCTCGAAGTTTTTACCAACAATCTAACACCCTAAGTTCTTCTAAAGAAAGTATAAAAACTGGCAGTGGAACATGGCTTGATATGTTTCTTCTGCTTTCTTCATAAGGCACCATATATGATAGTTGTGAGCAGAATTATGAATACCATTTTTCATTGATCCACAGTAATGTTATTTATGGAATAAGAATGTGATGACTTCCATTTCTTAAATATCAAAAGTCTAGCCATTTTTCTCATAACCATAATGGACCACAAAAATGTTGGCATGTGATTCATTTCAGTAAAGTGAACAATTCCTTCAACAGAACTAATTTCAGCACCTCAAAGTACTAAGGACTCAGACCAAGAATGAATGCTCAGATCGCTACAGCAGCCAGAAAGGCAGATCCCAGATGCCTAGACTCACCCCCATCCCTCCTCCTCACTCCCAGCTATTTGTATTCAGCAATAATCACAATGGCTGTACAATTTAGTTGAAGTCTAGCCTACTGGACAACACCAAATCATCCACCAACACCACAACAGGATGCGAAAAACTCTAATTCGTTTGGAGTGCATACCTTCCTGTCAATAAGAGCTGATGAAAGTGAGTGCAATTTTTTTAAAAAGATACTCAGTCTTGAAGGATTGTCACCACTCAGCCTCAGAAATCAATGGGATATCATCAGGCATCATCTAACATGGAATCCATGAGCGTTCTGTAAGCAGTCTCCTTAGTAGACAAACTGCATTTTCTTAGTATGCAACCAATGACCAAAGCCTGCCACATATTATACATATGACTGAGTCTGTCTGATTGCTCCATTCCACATCCTAGAAAATTATTGCACTCAGGAATTCGTATGAGTTGAATAATTCCAGTTGTGACTCAGTGGCTTTATAGTCACAGTCATTGTCACAGTCATGCTCTTGTTTCTGCATTTTGTGAAGGAAATAATTTTTCATTTATGAACATTGACAGTTGTCAATCTTTGCAGCACTTTGGAATTTTATCAAGATCTGGCTGGATATTTGTGCCACTTCTTTGAGATAGACCTTCTTTATAGAAAACTGCATCATCTGCAAACAGTCTGAAGCTACTATTAACATTTCTTGCTAAGTAATTAATATGTAACATGAACAACAGGGGTCCCAACATGCTTTTCTGGGGTATATTTGAACTTGCTTATTCATCTCTCAGACACTACATCTCAGACAACATGCTGCATTTGCACCAAGAAATCATAAAACCAGTCACAAGGTCCATTTGATACCATACCACTGCACTTTTGTTTACTTATTTTTATTTATTTATTCATCCAGTAAATCTCTACAGATTTTGGGATGTCATTTGCATGTCTCTCTCTCTCTCTCTCTCTCTCTCTCTCTCTCTCTCTCTCTCACACACACACACACACACACACACACACACATACACACACACACACACACACACACACACACACACAATTACATATAACTCCAACACTTATTTTAATAGTACAATAAATTCATTATATCTCATCCTGCTTTAGCAGCAGTAGTAGTTTTGCATATTCTTGCTTCATGTCTGTTGTACTTCACATGGTGTAAGAATTCTGCCCCCAAATAGAAGCAGTGATCTAATAAGAATGTCTTTAGGGATTTGTGAAACAAAGAAAAAGAAGAAATAACTTTAATTTTATGTGGCAGGCTGTTGTATATTTGTACTGTGCTATTTGTACTGGAGGCTTTAAAGGCTGTTGTTCTTACTGACTGAACATGGAGTTTGTCTTTTTGCCTGGCATTATGTTCATGTACATTACAGTTTTTATTTATCTTTTTGATATTTTTCCACACATATTTACAATTTTCTAGAATAAAAAGACAGGGGAGAGGGAGGATGAAAGAGTTTTGAAAGAGGGGCCTACATGAGTAAGTCTTTTTTGCATGATACATTGCTCTTATAGCTCTTTTTTGGGTCCGGAAAACTAATGGGCTAGCAGTGGTGCTACCTCAGAATATAATTCCATACTGTAGAATACAGTGGAACTGGGCAAAGTATGCAATTCTAACAGTGTCTAAGCTTGCTTTATGTGCAAGTAAGCGTAGGCTGTAGCATACTTTTTTCAGTGTGATACTCGTTTTTGTTATATGTGTCTGCCATTTAAAATCATTTTGAAGCCATATGCCAAAAAATTTGTTTCCAGTAAGGGTGTAATTCCATTGGTGTTTATTGTCATAGAAGTGTTGCAGGGATCACTTTGGCAATTTTAAGACAATCAGGAAAGGTTTCAGCTAAGAAAGATGAATTGATTATATCTGCAAGGAATGTTTGAAATGTTTATAATACACTCCTTGACAATGAAGTCTGGAGTACCATCAAAGCCTGAGGGCGTTTTTCTGAAGGTTTTTGCCATGTGACTGATTTCATTCGAGGATGTGTCATAGAGATAGACTGAGTGGAGGCAAGAATTTACTTTATTTTGTTGGTTAATTGGGCTATCTTTCTTATTATTAGTTTTTGTATTGTTTTCATAGTACTGCCTGAAGAAATTTGCAATCTGCTGTGGGTCAGTAATTCTCTTGTTGTCACAATTCAGTGTGATATTTTCCTTTCTACTATTTCCTTCCTCCTTCATTAATTTCCAGATTGCTTTGCTTTTATTTTCTCACTCTGATATAAACTTATCATTGGCCATTATTTTTGTCTGACATGACTTTTCTATACATATTTTTTGTGATATAACTGTTGAGGAGAGGGGATATATTGTGGTTTTTCCAGTAACTGAGCAATTTTCTTAGTGTGTTGCTTGAGGCTTTTATTCCAGTTGTTATCCATGTCTTTGCTTTTAGATTTGTGTTCCTTACCACCCATGTTTTGAGAGGAAATACTGTTGGTACAGTATTGAATCAAATGCTTTTGGAAACTTGAGAGGCCTGATTGCTTTTATCCGTGGATTTCAGGAAGTATTAGAAAAGTGAAAGTTATATTTTACATGACTGGTGTTCTTGGAGTCCATGCTGGCTGGCAAGGAGGTCATTCTATATGACATACTTCATTACATTTCAGTTCAGAATATATTCTAAGATCCTCCAAAAGAGGCGTGTCAATGATATTTTTGGCCAAGGGATCTATGCTATATTACAGTCCATGGAAGGGTATCCCAGAAGGTCAAAATTAGACTCATCACCTGCCTGACCCCAACCACCACATAATTCCACACTGAGACTACACCCTGCAGCAATTCTATGGTATATCACAATTTCACTCCAATCATTTCTACATCTACATTTATATTCACACTCTGCCATACACTGTGAAGTCCATGGTAAAGGCCCCTTCTTGTAGTATCACATATTATGATTTCTTCCTATTCTTTCTGCACCAGGAGAGGAAGAAGAGACTGCTTAATACCTCAGCAGAGACTGCAGTTAGTCTAACATTGCATTCACTATCCCTACAGGATCACTAAATTAGGAACTGTAGTATATTCCTAGAGATTCCATTCAACTGAGATCCCTGCAATAATATAAGTAGGCTCTCATTGGATAGCTGGCATGCATCTTCAACTATCTAGCAGGTCTATATTATGAAAAGGATACACTGCTACTTGTCATATAATGGAAATATTGAGTTGCAGAGAGGCTCAACAAAAAGACTGCTAAACAAGTAAGCTTTTGGCAAAATGCCTTCTTCTGAATTAGACAACACACACAAACATCCATGCAAATGCAACTCTCACACACATGACCACTGTCTCTGGCTGCTGAGGCTTGGTAGCTGGCCAAAAGCTTACTTGTTTGGCAGTTTTTTTATTGGGTCTGTCTGTGACTCAACAGTTCCACCATATGGCGAGTAGCAATCTATCCTTTTTATAATACTGTCATTATCCCGCACAGAATTTTCCATTGTTCGATTTTATCTGTCAGTTCAGCTTTTTCATCATTTCCATGATGCTTTTCCATGGTTCAACAACCTATTATCATTTGGGCTTCCCTTCTTGATATTTGCTATGGGCCCCACAGATTGGAGCAGTATTCTAGTAGGGTCATGTGACAGTTTTGTAAGCAATCTCTTTTGCAGACTGACAGCATTTTACCAGTATTCTAACAAAGGACCAAAGTCTAACTAATAACTAAAAAATGAAGCACTTTCAGACCCATTCTTACACGGCTTTTTCCTTGCTTTAATATGAGAAACCCAGCTCCAAGTTTTTCCAAGCATTAATATGACACCATGCACTTTTTCTGGCACATTTTCACCATGAAACCCTTGTGTTCAATTTTTCACTGCTTGTTCATCATATACAAACAAAATCAATGAGTGAAAGAAGTGCCAAAATATTCTATGAAGTCAATACCTGTAAACACACATAAAAAGTCAAGAAGAATTGTCAGTGACATGGTAGACTTAAATCATAAGCTAGTTTACTTAGAGACACATGAAAAAAAGAAAAGAAAAAAACAACACAAAACCATCACTATCATCTACAGCCCAGACCTTTGTCTGCAAGGTCTTTGGAGAGAGTCTCTTATCTGGACTTGTTGAACAGAGTAATGTGTTAAACAGCTGAATTCGTTGGTTAATTTGCTACTACAGAAGATATGTACCTGTTTGATAAATGTAGTTGTTGGACCTGTTTCAGCTGATTCAGCAAATTCAGTCCAAGGAAGCCTTTCACGTGTGCAGAAAAAGAAAGGAGTCACTGTGAAATTATATCAATAATATCAGTGCATAAATATTAGTGCATACATTCAAATAAAAATATGTTCTGCACCAAACAAAAATACAAACTATTAAAAGAAAATACATACCCCATGATTCTTGCAAACACAATATATTGACCCCACTTATAGCTGCTGCCTCAACAATTGTAGCTATGCGCCTGTGTAAAGCATCTCTTTGTTCCGCTATAGGTGCATTAGTTGGAAGTACAATCCTATTTTGTACCAAACCCACGCGAACTATCCTGTGTGATGAAATAAAACAATTTATCCACTGTTGTGAAGCCCACCACATATGAAGTAATGATAATAAATTGTCTTTCCTTGACCAGGAATCAATACACAAAGATACCGGCAAAAAGTAATTATGCAGCAGTCTGTGCCTTGTGCTGACATACTATGCCTACATACACTCATTTCTTAGCTATGAGGTTCTTTTCTGGTGACCAGTTGCACAATACATGAACACAATTTTCAAGCTGCAGAGAAGAGCCATAAGAATAGCAACTAAAAATAATATTTGAGTTCATTGTAAAAATATTTTAAAAACAGGATATCCTAACTGTGTCAAGTGAGATCATTTGCAAGTCTGTTATGGACATCAGAAAAAAAACATTAGTAAGTGTGTCACAAATAGTTCCATACATGACCATGGAACAAGAGCCAGTTTGGAGTTTCATTTATTAAGGGGAAAAATGCTCTAAATGACATTACTTGAGCTATCCTCAAAAGGTTAGGAGTAAATGTAACTACTCAGCGAATGGTACAGACATTGAGTCTGCCAATGACTGAATGCCTCTACTACACTGGCGCCCAAAATTAAAGCAACAAATGGAAATTTTGCAAGGCTGTGTTTATTTTGCCACAAAACAGTATAAACAGGTAACAGTATAGTATAAATAATGTACAGAATACAGAACGTAAAAAACTGCAACATGCATTATGATAGACAAAAACAGTCTTCGTTTTTTTCCAACTTAACAGATTTGCAGACACTTCTAACAACTGGTTAACACACTCAGTATTGGATGTGATACCCTCTGGCAGCAGTACAGGCCTAACAATGATGGGGCATGCCGTGAAAGATATCATCTCTCTCATGATGAGGCAATAATGCCTATTCTTCCCGCACAGCTGCTCACAAGTCTTGGAGGGTGGTTGGTGGATGCTAACAAGATGCAACCCATCTCCCTAGTGCATCCCAGACAAGCTCTATGGGATTCGTATTGAGATTGTGAGCAGACCACACCATGCGTGCGTTATCTTCTTTTGTTTACCAGAAAACATCAACCATCTGCGCTCTATGAGGCCGAGCATTATCACACATCAGTACAAACACTGGGCCCACAGCACCACCCAACAACAGCATATGAGGCCCCAAGATCTCATCACAATACCTCACAGCAGTTAAACCTTGCCGATTCAGCCATACAATTTTATGAAGAGGTGTTCGAGTGGTCAACATAATCCCTTCCCACATCACAAGGAATCTTCCTCAATATACAGTAGGTATCTTTCCACAATGTTTGGATTCCAAAATCATGTTCCACATTCCCTCCAGATGCGAATCCCTCAAGAATCACTCTCCAGACCAAATAGGGACTCATCTGCAAAAAGAACATTGGCCCACTGTTCTAACACTCACGTGGCATGTTGGCAGCTCCACTCTTGGCGTTCCGTTTTGTGAAGACACGTCAGAGGTACATATACAGCAGGTCTCCGACAATAAAGGCCACTCTGCCAAAGCCTCCTGTACACTGTTTGCCTTGACACAACACGTCTGGTGGACACTGCAAGGTCAGATGGCAGCTGCCATGCTGTACTAGGCAGTAATGTCATGCCCTTACAACTAAATAACAGTCCTCCATTTCTGATGTCACATATGTTGGCCCTGCACTGGTCTTTGGGGTACAATTTCGGTCTCTATAAACTGTCGCCAAATCTGAGAAACAACAGATTGATTCGCATTAAGCCATCAGGTCACATCAGTTTGTGACTGTTCTGCTTCCAGTCTTCCTACAGCCTTCCACTGCAGAGAGACTGGTAGGCATCTTCTCTGCGCTACACTGCACCATCTGTGACTGTGAACACGGCGATTGTGGATGTGGGACTACCCGGCACATTTGATAGATGCCCTGACATCATTGTTGGTGTGGTTGTCCATTGACTGGGATGCCATCTTCCGCGCAGAACAGGATCATACAGATGTCTTTTGATAGTTTGTATGATTATATCGTGAATTAGATACAGGATGGGGAAATAGTGGTTTGTTGTTTTAATTTTGGATACCAGTGTATCTGGTGAATTTTGTAAGGATTCACACAGTCAAGGCTGTGGAAAAGAATTCTTAATTTGAAATATATCCTTTATTTGTCTAGGTCATGAGCTTATAAAATGATGTGCCAGTAAAAGTAGAGCTCATAAATACTTCTACCTACTTACTACATATACATCATAAAAAGAAAAGAAAGTGATACAGAACATACCATAAAATAGTGTTACAGACTGTAACACATCATATGTTGTACAATCAAGTTCTGAATCATTAAAACTATGATGTGTTTTGCGAAGCTGGTATTTAAGATAAAAGCAAGCATGAATTTTCTAGGTGGCACCTCTCTATGCACAATTACATAATAAAATGTATCATATTAAAACAAAATTAAACACTATACCAAACAACATTGGTAGGGTAATTTTTAGTAGTAAAAAAAAATATATGTAAAATATGGGGAGAGTATGTAAAATACAAAATAAAACAATAATTCTAACTAACAGGCTGCTCATTGATAATGGAGGCTCCTTATTAAATTACAAAGTAATTTAATGAATAAAATTCAAGGTACCAAAGATATGTTGTGCTGCCAAACAGTTCATTTCATGTCAGTGACTAGGGGCAAGAAAAAAATACAGCATACCAGAAGGAAGTGATCTCTGATGTTCAGAATGAACTTATTAGTGGCACAATGTTACCTCACTGCCCTTCTCTATTTTGCATTTTATTTATTAAATTACATCATAACTTACTAAGAAGTGGCTTTGATTATCAATTAGCAACCTATTCATTAGAATTATTGTTTTATCTTGTGGATGGAGTGGCTGGAGATAGCGTTCATGTGTGCATGAAGTAAGCCTACTTGTGTGAATGTGCATGTATTACTTTTTGAAGAAGGCTTTGAACAGAAGCTCAGTGTGCAACAGTCTTTTCACTGTGCCTATCTGCAACTCAATTTGTCATCTTTAAGATGAGTAGCAATCTATCCTTTTTTTTGTGGCGGCGTTCGTAGCAACAAACAATTCGCTGTAGAAACGGCTTACGAAGTCACCGCCACACTTTTAATAGCGGGCCGACCGGTCCGCTGGAACAGTGAACAGAAAGATGAAAACCCAAACACTCTGATTAAATAAAAGTCGGTACTTATCTTTATTAACGAAGATACAGAAACACAGTAGTGATCTCCGTGTCTACAGAAATCTGTCTAGTTTGAGTCGGAGCGGCTAGGTCAGCGTCGGCTGATGACAAACAACAACTCTGCTGCGATGAACACACAACTGACTATCAAGTACACAATTCGGTGGCGAGTATACAACTGAGCGGCGAATACAGAACTGTCCTAGCGCTCGCGACTCCAGCGCTTAAGAAGCCAGAAGCCAGCAGTGGCGCGCACAGACTTGCGGCGATTTCCTGTCTCGCTGGCGCTGCTTATGCGGACGGCGTCCGGACTTTGATGCTGCCAACCTTTTGGCAGTGGGCTCGGGTGGCATTACTGGCTAGGATATAACACTCCTCCCCCCCAAATCGCCGCACCGTCGTTGAATAATGACGTGGCGAGCGTCGACGGCGGGTGAAGGGTCTGGCCGCAGGCGTAGCAGAAGAGACCGGGGCGGAGACTGTTGTCGGTGGCAGTCCCCGGTCCGCACCCCAGCATTGGCTGCGCGGGGCCTCAGGAAACACCGACTGAAAACCGAGGTCAGGGTGCACGCCTGTGACCACGGGCGCAGCTTCTGGTACTGGACGCGACGGGGCGTCGGGACCCACGAAGAGAGGCAGCGTCTCCTGACGCTGCATCGACGGCTGCTCAGTGGGCGCCGGACAAGGCACTGCGGTGTCAGAGTCCTTGGGGGTGCCCAAGGAAAGCGGCTGCCGGACAGGCTGCACAGCCACCGCTTGGGAAGGCGGCCCGGCTGAGGGGTCGACGTCCATCAGCTCCGACGGCGGTGGCGACTGAAGATGGACCGCAGGCGCCGGAGCGACCACCTGGGGCGCTCCTGGATGAAGCTGCACGGGAGGCATCAACGGGACGGGCTGTTGGCGTGATAGCGGCGACGGCTGCTGCTGCTGCCCTGGGGGCGGCAGCGAAGTCGGAAGGCGCGGCTGGAACCCACCGCGGACCAAATCTGTGGACAAAGAACGAGCGGCAGAATCCGGGCGGCCAGCGTGGCGCAACTGGTTCTGATGCCTCCTGTGCACCCCAGTAGCACCTTGAACAGTATAAAAACCGCGACCCTGGACACTTATCACGGTACCACGTTCCCAACGACGGCGACCGTGATAAACTCTGAAAAAAACGGCGTCGTTGCGCTGAAAACGCGTGCGATGCTCAGAAGCGGCGGGTCGATCCGGAGGGTGCAACAACCGTAGTAGGGTGCGATGACGACGGCCGTGGAGAAGCTCCGCAGGCGAAGGGCCGTCGCGTGGCGTGGTCCGGTACGACGACAGGAATGTGATGAGGGCCTGCTGACGAGAGTGCGTAGCATGAAGGCGGTCCATATGATCCTTGGATGTGCGTACAAAACGTTCCGCTGCACCATTCGATTGAGGGTGGAACGGCGGAGTAAGAACATGGCGAATGCCATTGGCAGAACAAAAACTTTCAAATTCAGCAGAGGTAAATTGTGGACCATTGTCAGACACTAAAACTTCTGGAAGACCCTCAATACAAAAAATTGAAGTCAACGCCTGTATAGTTTGTGCAGACGTTGTAGACTGCATGGGCACAACAAACGGAAAATTACTAAATGCATCTATCACGATGAGCCAACGAAAATTCCAATATGGACCAGCGAAATCAATATGTACTCGCTGCCAGGGACCGGCAGGGCGTGCCCACTCAAAATAGCGTTGAGGCGGAGCAGCTTGGTGTTCGGCACACGTCGAACAATCTGTAGACATCTGCGTAATCTGCTTATCAATGCCGATCCATGTACAATGACGGCGGGCAAGCTGCTTGGTGCGGACCACTCCCCAATGACCTTGATGCAACAAGTCGAGGACCTTGGATTGGAGCACTTGGGGAATCACTACACGAAGCTGGTCATTCTCGGTGCGTAACAGCAAAACTCCATGCGAAACAGGCAACAGATGACGTTGCGGATAATAGCGACGAACCACAGGATCCGATATGTCCTTTGCCTTGGACGGCCAACCACGTTGAACAAAACGTAATAGTAAACTCAGATGAGGATCCGTAGCTGTCTCATGTGCCACCTGACGATAATCAATCGGAAAATCCCGGAGGGATTGATGCTCATCGGCGTCAATCTGATGGCAAGAGTCGTCAGAGGAATCGAAGACATCATCCGCAGCAATCGGCAATCTAGAAAGCGCGTCAGCGTTTGCATGCTGAGCTGTAGGGCGATACAGTATCTCATACTGGTATTGTGATAACAAAAGAGCCCAACGTTGTAGTCTCTGAGCTGTCCGCTGAGGAACTGGTTTAGACGGATGAAACAGTGACGTCAGCGGCTTGTGATCTGTTACTAAATAGAATGGTCTACCATAGAGGTAGTGATGGAATTTTGTGACACCGAACACAATAGCCAACGCTTCCTTGTCCAATTGGCTATAATTACACTGAGCTTTGTTTAGCAATTTAGATGCGAACGCAATAGGACGTTCGGTGTTACCGACTCGGTGAGACAACACAGCACCGAGGCCGAAAGAAGAGGCATCACAAGCTAACACCAGAGGCTTGTTAGGGTCGTAATGGACCAGACAACGATCATTCAATAAAGCCTCTTTAAGCTGCTGAAAGGCTGATTGGCAATCAGCTGACCACACAAACGGAACATTCTTACGGCGGAGACGATGCAACGGTGCAGCAATCTGTGTTGCATTAGGTATAAACCTAATATAATATGTCAATTTGCCAAGAACTGCTTGCAATTCATGCAGATTGCGAGGGGCGGGCAAATCACGAATAGCTGCTAAATGTGACTGGGAGGGATGAATGCCTTGAGCATTAATAACATGTCCCGGATACTCCATCTCCGTAAGGAAAAATGAACATTTATCGATGTTGCAACGTAGGCCTGCCTGAGACAACACTGCAAACAAACACTCCAAATTACGGAAATGTTCAGCAGGCGTCCGACCGGACACGACAATATCGTCTAAATAGTTGCAACACAATGGCACATTAGCCAGAAGTTGTGACAAAAAACGCTGAAAAACAGCTGGAGCTGACGCACAACCAAAAGGCAACTGCAGAAAACAGAACAACCCCAACGACGTGTTTATGACAAAATACTGTTGTGATTGCTCGTCGAGGGGCAATTGCAAATATGCTTCATGGAGATCAATTTTGGAAAAGAAACGAGCTTCCCCTAACTTATCCATCAGCTCGTCCGGTCTAGGGAAAGGAAAAGAATCAATGACAGTCTGAGGATTAACTGTCGACTTAAAATCAGCACACAAACGTAACTTGCCAGACGGTTTCTTTATAATAACTAAGGGAGAAGCCCACTGGCTCGCTGAAACGGGTTGAATAACACCGTTGTTTTGCCAACGACGCAGTTCATCTGCTACAGGTGCCCGGAGGGCGTGAGGCACTGGACGAGCATGAAAAAATCGAGGCTGAGCATTATCTTTTAACGTAATATGAGCGGCAAAGTGCGCAGCACAACCTAGTTCGTCTTTAAATATGTCACTGTATTGTTTACACAAATCGGTTATGCTGTCTTGAGGAACAACAACAGAATTAATTTGCAACACATTGTCTTGGATAGACAGGCCAAACAAATCAAAACAGTCTAATCCTAAAATGTTTACACTGTCTGTAGCGCGGAGCACTGTGAATGAAACTGTTTTTGTATTGCCACGGAATGTGGCTGGCACGCTACAGACACCTAACACAGGAATTTGTTCTCCACTATAAGTAGCCAAAGAATGTTTTGACGCTGAAAGTTTAGGGCGGCCGATAGCCGCATACGTAGCACTATTTATGAGAGTCACAGACGCACCAGTGTCTAATTGAAAATTGAAGGTCTTATCCTGGATGCGTAGCTTCACAAATAGTTTATTACACCGTCTCTGGATCGGTGCAGTGGAGGCGGAAGACACAAAATCAGCGTGTTTAGCCCGTGTTCGCTGCTTACGACAACTCGTGGGTTGGGCGGGTGGAACAACAACTCCCGCTTCACTTGCAGTCTGTACATTACTTTTTACAGCGTTTGAATTACGCTTGGGTCGCATAGCAGAGGGCTGGGTGGGTGGCTTATTGCGAACAAGTTTATTACCCACACGAACCGTGGAAGAGTCTTTAAACGCGACCTTCTGGGCGGGCTGGCTTTGAAGAACATGAATATCCATGGGCTGGGCAGCACTAGAATTGTTCTTGCGTTTACGCAAACAAACAGTCTGGATGTGTCCTTTCCTTTGACAAAAGTGACAAACCGCGTTTCTTAACGGGCAATGTTCACGAGGATGAGCAAGAACACACTTAGGGCCAGACTTAACTCTATCATTTTGCACACGCGGCTGACGAATGTGTTTAACATGACGCGGCCGGCTAGTGTTTACAGTCTGACTCTGCTGGTGGGGCCGCGGGCGTGACATAACTTGCTTAGCACAGGCAATTTGAGAAATACATGGCTGATCTAACTCACACTCAGCATAGTCAAAAGTATCTTGGGCTTCAATGATGTTCATCAAAGTCTCTAATGACGGGTCAGGCAACTTTAAGATAGCAGCACGAATACGAGAATCTGCAATGTTTTGAGTAATAGCGTCTCGTAACATGACATCACTGTAGGAAGCTCCACACACACAATTAAATCGGCACTGACGGGTGAGGCCCCGTAAATCTGTTAACCACTGTTTATTGGATTGATGTGGCAGTTTCTTTAATCTGAAGAACTTGAATCTGGCTGCTGCCACATGAACTCGCGACTCGAAATACTCAGCAAGCTTGTTAACAACAACGTCATAGTCTAAAGCTTCTGGCTTGGATTCCGGGAACAACTTACAAAGTAGTCGATAGACTTCCACGCCTGCAGTGGAAATTAAATAAAGCTGCCGCTCAGTACCCGTGATTTTGTAGACTGTCATGTGCGCCTGCAACTGCGCGAAATATTCTCGCCATTCTTCTCTTGATGCATCAAAAGCACGGAAAGGTAGTGCTGCCTGTGCTTGTTCCTTTTGTGTTGGAGGATTAGCCGCTTGTTTGGCGATTGCTTCCACCAGACTTTGTATTTGCTGACTCTGTAACAAGATCAATTGTTGTAATTCGGCAGACATAGTGAACACAAAATAAACCAGCCCCCAAAATTTTAAAGCTATAATTAGTATAACCAGAAACAAGTTGAACCAGCCCTGCACACAAGTTCGGAAGCCCTCGTCGCCAGTTTTGTGGCGGCGTTCGTAGCGACAAACAATTCGCTGTAGAAACGGCTTACGAAGTCACCGCCACACTTTTAATAGCGGGCCGACCGGTCCGCTGGAACAGTGAACAGAAAGATGAAAACCCAAACACTCTGATTAAATAAAAGTCGGTACTTATCTTTATTAACGAAGATACAGAAACACAGTAGTGAACTCGGTGTCTACAGAAATCTGTCTAGTTTGAGTCGGAGCGGCTGGTCAGCGTCGGCTGACGACAAACAACAACTCTGCTGCGATGAACACACAACTGACTAGCAAGTACACGATTCGGTGGCGAGTATACAACTGAGCGGCGAATACAGAACTGTCCTAGCACTCACGACTCCAGCGCTTAAGAAGCCAGAAGCCAGCGGTGGCGTACGCAGACTTGCGGCGATTTGCTGTCTCGCTGGCGCTGCTTATGTGGACGGCGTCCGGACTTTGATGCTGCCAACCTTTTGGCAGCGGGCTCGGTTGGCATTACTGGCTAGGATATAACACTCCTCCCCCCCAAATCGCCGCACCGTCGTGGAATAATGACGTGGCGAGCTTCGACGGCGGGGGAGGGGTCCGGCCGCAGGCGTAGCAGAAGAGACCGGGGCGGAGACTGTTGTCGGTGGCAGTCCCCGGTCCGCACCCCAGCATTGGCTGCGCGGGGCTCCGGGAAACACCGACTGAAAACCGAGGTCAGGGTGCACGCCTGTGACCACGGGCGCAGCTTCTGGTACTGGACGCGACGGGGCGTCGGGACCCATGAAGAGAGGCAGCGTCTCCTGACGCTGCGTCGACGGCTGCTGAGCGGGCGCCGGAAAAGGCGCTGCGGTGTCAGACTCCTTGGGGGTGCCCAAGGAAAGCGGCTGCAGGACAGGCTGCACAGCCACCGCTTGGGAAGGCGGCCCGGCTGAGGGGTCGACGTCCATCAGCTCCGAAGGCGGTGGCGACTGAAGATGGACCGCAGGCGCCGGAGCGACCACCTGGGGCGCTCCCGAATGAAGCTGCGCGGGAGGCATCAACGGGACGGGCTGTCAGCGTGGTAGCGGCGACGGCTGCTGCAGCTGCGCTGGGGGCGGCTGCGATGTCGGAAGGTGCGGCTGGAACCCGCCGCGGACCAAATCTGCGGACAAAGACCGAGCGGCAGAATCCGGGCGGCCAGCGCGGCGCAACTGATTCTGATGCCTCCTGTGCACCCCAGTAGCACCTTGAACAGTATAAAAACCTCGACCCTGGACACTTAGAACGGTACCACGTTCCCAACGACGGCAACCGTGATAAACTCTGAAAAAAACGGCGTCGTTGCGCTGAAAACGCGTGCGATGCTCAGAAGTGGTGGGTCGATCCGGAGGGTGCAACAACCGTAGTAGGGTGCGATGACGACGGCCGTGGAGAAGCTATGCAGGCGAAGGGCCGTCGCGTGGCGTGGTCCGGTACGACGACAGGAACGTGATGAGGACCTGCTGACGAGAGTGCATAGCACGAAGGCGGTCCATATGATCCTTGAATGTGCGTACAAAACGTTCCGCTGCACCATTCGATTGAGGGTGGAACGGCGGAGTAAGAACATGGCGAATGCCATTGGCAGAACAAAAACTTTCAAATTCAGCAGAGGTAAATTGTGGACCATTGTCAGACACTAAAACTTCTGGAAGACCCTCAATACAAAAAATTGAAGTCAACGCCTGTATAGTTTGTGCAGACGTTGTAGACTGCATGGGCACAACAAACGGAAAATTACTAAATGCATCTATCACGATGAGCCAACGAGAATTCCAATATGGACTAGCGAAATCAATATGTACTCGCTGCCATGGACCGGCAGGGCGTGCCCACTCAAAATAGCGTTGAGGCGGAGCAGCTTGGTGTTCGGCACACGTCGAACAATCTGTAGACATCTGCGTAATCTGCTTATCAATGCCGATCCATGTACAATGACGGCGGGCAAGCTGCTTGGTGCGGACCACTCCCCAATGACCTTGATGCAACAAGTCGAGGACCTTGGATTGGAGCACTTGGGGAACCACGACACGAAGCTGGTCATTCTCGGTGCGTAACAGCAAAACTCCGTGCGAAACAGGCAACAGATGACGTTGCGGATAATAGCGACGAACCACAGGATCCGATATGTCCTTTGCCTTGGACGGCCAACCACGTTGAACAAAACGTAATAGTAAACTCAGATGAGGATCCGTAGCTGTCTCACGTGCCACCTGACGATAATCAATCGGAAAATCCCAGAGGGATTGATGCTCATCGGCGTCAATCTGATGGCAAGAGTCGTCAGAGGAATCGAAGACATCATCCGCAGCAATCGGCAATCTAGAAAGCGCGTCAGCGTTTGCATGCTGAGCTGTAGGGCGATACAGTATCTCATACTGGTATTGTGATAACAAAAGAGCCCAACGTTGTAGTCTCTGAGCTGTCCGCTGAGGAACTGGTTTAGACGGATGAAACAGTGACGTCAGCGGCTTGTGATCTGTTAATAAATAGAATGGTCTACCATAGAGGTAGTGATGGAATTTTGTGACACCGAACACAATAGCCAACGCTTCCTTGTCCAATTGGCTATAATTACACTGAGCTTTGTTTAGCAATTTAGATGCGAACGCAATAGGACGTTCGGTGTTACCGACTCGGTGAGACAACACAGCACCGAGGCCGAAAGAAGAGGCATCACAAGCTAACACCAGAGGCTTGTTCGGGTCGTAATGGACCAGACAACGATCATTCAATAAAGCCTCTTTAAGCTGCTGAAAGGCTGATTGGCAATCAGCTGACCACACAAACGGAACATTCTTACGGCGGAGACGATGCAACGGTGCAGCAATCTGTGATGCATTAGGTATAAACCTAATATAATATGTCAATTTGCCAAGAACTGCTTGCAATTCATGCAGATTGCGAGGGGCGGGCAAATCACGAATAGCTGCTAAATGTGACTGGGAGGGATGAATGCCTTGAGCATTAATAACATGTCCCAGATACTCCATCTCCGTAAGGAAAAATGAACATTTATCGATGTTGCAACGTAGGCCTGCCTGAGACAACACTGCAAACAAACACTCCAAATTACGGAAATGTTCAGCAGGCGTCCGACCGGACACGACAATATCGTCTAAATAGTTGCAACACGATGGCACATTAGCCAGAAGTTGTGACAAAAAACGCTGAAAAACAGCTGGAGCTGACGCACAACCAAAAGGCAAACGCAGAAAACAGAACAACCCCAACGACGTGTTTATGACAAAATACTGTTGTGATTGCTCGTCGAGGGGCAATTGCAAATATGCTTCATGGAGATCAATTTTGGAAAAGAAACGAGCTTCCCCTAACTTATCCATCAGCTCGTCCGGTCTAGGGAAAGGAAAAGAATCAATGACAGTCTGAGGATTAACTGTCGACTTAAAATCAGCACACAAACGTAACTTGCCAGACGGTTTCTTTATAATAACTAAGGGAGAAGCCCACTGGCTCGCTGAAACGGGTTGAATAACACCGTTGTTTTGCCAACGACGCAGTTCATCTGCTACAGGTGCCCGGAGGGCGTGAGGCACTGGACGAGCATGAAAAAATCGAGGCTGAGCATTATCTTTTAACGTAATATGAGCGGCAAAGTGCGCAGCACAACCTAGTTCGTCTTTAAATATGTCACTGTATTGTTTACACAAATCGGTTATGCTGTCTTGAGGAACAACAACAGAATTAATTTGCAACACATTGTCTTGGATAGACAGGCCAAACAAATCAAAACAGTCTAATCCTAAAATGTTTACACTGTCTGTAGCGCGGAGCACTGTGAATGAAACTGTTTTTGTATTGCCACGGAATGTGGCTGGCACGCTACAGACACCTAACACAGGAATTTGTTCTCCACTATAAGTAGCCAAAGAATGTTTTGACGCTGAAAGTTTAGGGCGGCCGATAGCCGCATACGTAGCACTATTTATGAGAGTCACAGACGCACCAGTGTCTAATTGAAAATTGAAGGTCTTATCCTGGATGCGTAGCTTCACAAATAGTTTATTACACCGTCTCTGGATCGGTGCAGTGGAGGCGGAAGACACAAAATCAGCGTGTTTAGCCCGTGTTCGCTGCTTACGACAACTCGTGGGTTGGGCGGGTGGAACAACAACTCCCGCTTCACTTGCAGTCTGTACATTACTTTTTACAGCGCTTGAATTACGCTTGGGTCGCATAGCAGAGGGCTGGGTGGGTGGCTTATTGCGAACAAGTTTATTACCCACACGAACCGTGGAAGAGTCTTTAAACGCGACCTTCTGGGCGGGCTGGCTTTGAAGAACATGAATATCCATGGGCTGGGCAGCACTAGAATTGTTCTTGCGTTTACGCAAACAAACAGTCTGGATGTGTCCTTTCCTTTGACAAAAGTGACAAACCGCGTTTCTTAACGGGCAATGTTCACGAGGATGAGCAAGAACACACTTAGGGCCAGACTTAACTCTATCATTTTGCACACGCGGCTGACGAATGTGTTTAACATGACGCGGCCGGCTAGTGTTTACAGTCTGACTCTGCTGGTGGGGCCGCGGGCGTGACATAACTTGCTTAGCACAGGCAATTTGAGAAATACATGGCTGATCTAACTCACACTCAGCATAGTCAAAAGTATCTTGGGCTTCAATGATGTTCATCAAAGTCTCTAATGACGGGTCAGGCAACTTTAAGATAGCAGCACGAATACGAGAATCTGCAATGTTTTGAGTAATAGCGTCTCGTAACATGACATCACTGTAGGAAGCTCCACACACACAATTAAATCGGCACTGACGGGTGAGGCCCCGTAAATCTGTTAACCACTGTTTATTGGATTGATGTGGCAGTTTCTTTAATCTGAAGAACTTGAATCTGGCTGCTGCCACATGAACTCGCGACTCGAAATACTCAGCAAGCTTGTTAACAACAACGTCATAGTCTAAAGCTTCTGGCTTGGATTCCGGGAACAACTTACAAAGTAGTCGATAGACTTCCACGCCTGCAGTGGAAATTAAATAAAGCTGCCGCTCAGTACCCGTGATTTTGTAGACTGTCATGTGCGCCTGCAACTGCGCGAAATATTCTCGCCATTCTTCTCTTGATGCATCAAAAGCACGGAAAGGTAGTGCTGCCTGTGCTTGTTCCTTTTGTGTTGGAGGATTAGCCGCTTGTTTGGCGATTGCTTCCACCAGACTTTGTATTTGCTGACTCTGTAACAAGATCAATTGTTGTAATTCGGCAGACATAGTGAACACAAAATAAACCAGCCCCCAAAATTTTAAAGCTATAATTAGTATAACCAGAAACAAGTTGAACCAGCCCTGCACACAAGTTCGGAAGCCCTCGTCGCCAGTTTTGTGGCGGCGTTCGTAGCGACAAACAATTCGCTGTAGAAACGGCTTACGAAGTCACCGCCACACTTTTAATAGCGGGCCGACCGGTCCGCTGGAACAGTGAACAGAAAGATGAAAACCCAAACACTCTGATTAAATAAAAGTCGGTACTTATCTTTATTAACGAAGATACAGAAACACAGTAGTGAACTCGGTGTCTACAGAAATCTGTCTAGTTTGAGTCGGAGCGGCTGGTCAGCGTCGGCTGACGACAAACAACAACTCTGCTGCGATGAACACACAACTAACTAGCAAGTACACGATTCGGTGGCGAGTATACAACTGAGCGGCGAATACAGAACTGTCCTAGCACTCGCGACTCCAGCGCTTAAGAAGCCAGAAGCCAGCGGTGGCGTACGCAGACTTGCGGCGATTTGCTGTCTCGCTGGCGCTGCTTATGTGGACGGCGTCCGGACTTTGATGCTGCCAACCTTTTGGCAGCGGGCTCGGTTGGCATTACTGGCTAGGATATAACACTCCTCCCCCCCAAATCGCCGCACCGTCGTGGAATAATGACGTGGCGAGCGTCGACGGCGGGGGAGGGGTCCGGCCGCAGGCGTAGCAGAAGAGACCGGGGCGGAGACTGTTGTCGGTGGCAGTCCCCGGTCCGCACCCCAGCATTGGCTGCGCGGGGCTCCGGGAAACACCGACTGAAAACCGAGGTCAGGGTGCACGCCTGTGACCACGGGCGCAGCTTCTGGTACTGGACGCGACGGGGCGTCGGGACCCATGAAGAGAGGCAGCGTCTCCTGACGCTGCGTCGACGGCTGCTGAGCGGGCGCCGGAAAAGGCGCTGCGGTGTCAGACTCCTTGGGGGTGCCCAAGGAAAGCGGCTGCAGGACAGGCTGCACAGCCACCGCTTGGGAAGGCGGCCCGGCTGAGGGGTCGACGTCCATCAGCTCCGAAGGCGGTGGCGACTGAAGATGGACCGCAGGCGCCGGAGCGACCACCTGGGGCGCTCCCGAATGAAGCTGCGCGGGAGGCATCAACGGGACGGGCTGTCAGCGTGGTAGCGGCGACGGCTGCTGCAGCTGCGCTGGGGGCGGCTGCGATGTCGGAAGGTGCGGCTGGAACCCGCCGCGGACCAAATCTGCGGACAAAGACCGAGCGGCAGAATCCGGGCGGCCAGCGCGGCGCAACTGATTCTGATGCCTCCTGTGCACCCCAGTAGCACCTTGAACAGTATAAAAACCTCGACCCTGGACACTTAGAACGGTACCACGTTCCCAACGACGGCAACCGTGATAAACTCTGAAAAAAACGGCGTCGTTGCGCTGAAAACGCGTGCGATGCTCAGAAGTGGTGGGTCGATCCGGAGGGTGCAACAACCGTAGTAGGGTGCGATGACGACGGCCGTGGAGAAGCTATGCAGGCGAAGGGCCGTCGCGTGGCGTGGTCCGGTACGACGACAGGAACGTGATGAGGACCTGCTGACGAGAGTGCATAGCACGAAGGCGGTCCATATGATCCTTGAATGTGCGTACAAAACGTTCCGCTGCACCATTCGATTGAGGGTGGAACGGCGGAGTAAGAACATGGCGAATGCCATTGGCAGAACAAAAACTTTCAAATTCAGCAGAGGTAAATTGTGGACCATTGTCAGACACTAAAACTTCTGGAAGACCCTCAATACAAAAAATTGAAGTCAACGCCTGTATAGTTTGTGCAGACGTTGTAGACTGCATGGGCACAACAAACGGAAAATTACTAAATGCATCTATCACGATGAGCCAACGAGAATTCCAATATGGACTAGCGAAATCAATATGTACTCGCTGCCATGGACCGGCAGGGCGTGCCCACTCAAAATAGCGTTGAGGCGGAGCAGCTTGGTGTTCGGCACACGTCGAACAATCTGTAGACATCTGCGTAATCTGCTTATCAATGCCGATCCATGTACAATGACGGCGGGCAAGCTGCTTGGTGCGGACCACTCCCCAATGACCTTGATGCAACAAGTCGAGGACCTTGGATTGGAGCACTTGGGGAACCACGACACGAAGCTGGTCATTCTCGGTGCGTAACAGCAAAACTCCGTGCGAAACAGGCAACAGATGACGTTGCGGATAATAGCGACGAACCACAGGATCCGATATGTCCTTTGCCTTGGACGGCCAACCACGTTGAACAAAACGTAATAGTAAACTCAGATGAGGATCCGTAGCTGTCTCACGTGCCACCTGACGATAATCAATCGGAAAATCCCAGAGGGATTGATGCTCATCGGCGTCAATCTGATGGCAAGAGTCGTCAGAGGAATCGAAGACATCATCCGCAGCAATCGGCAATCTAGAAAGCGCGTCAGCGTTTGCATGCTGAGCTGTAGGGCGATACAGTATCTCATACTGGTATTGTGATAACAAAAGAGCCCAACGTTGTAGTCTCTGAGCTGTCCGCTGAGGAACTGGTTTAGACGGATGAAACAGTGACGTCAGCGGCTTGTGATCTGTTAATAAATAGAATGGTCTACCATAGAGGTAGTGATGGAATTTTGTGACACCGAACACAATAGCCAACGCTTCCTTGTCCAATTGGCTATAATTACACTGAGCTTTGTTTAGCAATTTAGATGCGAACGCAATAGGACGTTCGGTGTTACCGACTCGGTGAGACAACACAGCACCGAGGCCGAAAGAAGAGGCATCACAAGCTAACACCAGAGGCTTGTTCGGGTCGTAATGGACCAGACAACGATCATTCAATAAAGCCTCTTTAAGCTGCTGAAAGGCTGATTGGCAATCAGCTGACCACACAAACGGAACATTCTTACGGCGGAGACGATGCAACGGTGCAGCAATCTGTGATGCATTAGGTATAAACCTAATATAATATGTCAATTTGCCAAGAACTGCTTGCAATTCATGCAGATTGCGAGGGGCGGGCAAATCACGAATAGCTGCTAAATGTGACTGGGAGGGATGAATGCCTTGAGCATTAATAACATGTCCCAGATACTCCATCTCCGTAAGGAAAAATGAACATTTATCGATGTTGCAACGTAGGCCTGCCTGAGACAACACTGCAAACAAACACTCCAAATTACGGAAATGTTCAGCAGGCGTCCGACCGGACACGACAATATCGTCTAAATAGTTGCAACACGATGGCACATTAGCCAGAAGTTGTGACAAAAAACGCTGAAAAACAGCTGGAGCTGACGCACAACCAAAAGGCAAACGCAGAAAACAGAACAACCCCAACGACGTGTTTATGACAAAATACTGTTGTGATTGCTCGTCGAGGGGCAATTGCAAATATGCTTCATGGAGATCAATTTTGGAAAAGAAACGAGCTTCCCCTAACTTATCCATCAGCTCGTCCGGTCTAGGGAAAGGAAAAGAATCAATGACAGTCTGAGGATTAACTGTCGACTTAAAATCAGCACACAAACGTAACTTGCCAGACGGTTTCTTTATAATAACTAAGGGAGAAGCCCACTGGCTCGCTGAAACGGGTTGAATAACGCCGTTGTTTTGCCAACGACGCAGTTCATCTGCTACAGGTGCCCGGAGGGCGTGAGGCACTGGACGAGCATGAAAAAATCGAGGCTGAGCATTATCTTATAACGTAATATGAGCGGCAAAGTGCGCAGCACAACCTAGTTCGTCTTTAAATATGTCACTGTATTGTTTACACAAATCGGTTATGCTGTCTTGAGGAACAACAACAGAATTAATTTGCAACACATTGTCTTGGATAGACAGGCCAAACAAGTCAAAACAGTCTAATCCGAAAATGTTTACACTGTCTGTAGCGCGGAGCACTGTGAATGAAACTGTTTTTGTATTGCCACGGAATGTGGCTGGCACACTACAGACACCTAACACAGGAATTTGTTCTCCACTATAAGTAGCCAAAGAATGTTTTGCCGCTGAAAGTTTAGGGCGGCCGATAGCCGCATACGTAGCACTATTTATGAGAGTCACAGACGCACCAGTGTCTAATTGAAAATTGAGGGTCTTATCCTGGATGTGTAGCTTCACAAATAGTTTATTACACCGTCTCTGGATCGGTGCAGTGGAGGCGGAAGACACAAAATCAGTGCGTTTAGCCCGTGTTCGCTGCTTACGACAACTCATGGGTTGGGCGGGTGGAACAACAACTCCCGCTTCACTTGCAGTCTGTACATTACTTTTTACAGCGTTTGAATTACGCTTGGGTCGCATAGCAGAGGGCTGGGTGGGTGGCTTATTGTGAACAAGTTTATTACCCACACGAACCGTGGAAGAGTCTTTAAACGCGACCTTCTGGGCGGGCTGGCTTTGAAGAACATGAATATCCATGGGCTGGGCAGCACTAGAATTGTTCTTGCGTTTACGCAAACAAACAGTCTGGATGTGTCCTTTCCTTTGACAAAAGTGACAAACCGCGTTTCTTAACGGGCAATGTTCACGGGGATGAGCAAGAACACACTTAGGGCCAGACTTAACTCTATCATTTTGCACACGCGGCTGACGAATGTGTTTAACATGACGCGGCCGGCTAGTGTTTACAGTCTGACTCTGCTGGTGGGGCCGCGGGCGTGACATAACTTGCTTAGCACAGGCAATTTGAGAAATACATGGCTGATCTAACTCACACTCAGCATAGTCAAAAGTATCTTGGGCTTCAATGATGTTCATCACAGTCTCTAATGACGGGTCAGGCAACTTTAAGATAGCAGCACGAATACGAGAATCTGCAATGTTTTGAGTAATAGCGTCTCATAACATGACATCACTGAAGGAAGCTCCACACACACAATTAAATCGGCACTGACAGGTGAGGCCCCGTAAATCTGTTAACCACTGTTTATTAGATTGATGTGGCAGTTTCTTTAATCTGAAGAACTTGAATCTGGCTGCTGCCACATGAACTCGCGACTCGAAATACTCAGCAAGCTTGTTAACAACAACGTCATAGTCTAAAGCTTCTGGCTGGGATTCCGGGAACAACTTACAAAGCAGTCGATAGATTTCCACGCCTGCAGTGGAAATTAAATAAAGCTGCCGCTCAGTACCTGTGATTTTGTAGACTGACATGTGCGCCTGCAACTGCGCGAAATATTCGCGCCATTCTTCTCTGGAGTCATCAAAAGCCAGGAACTGTGGTGCTGCCTGTGCTTGTTCCTTTTGTGTTGGAGGATTAGCCGCTTGTTTGGCGATTGCTTCCACCAGACTTTGTATTTGCTGACTCTGTAACAAGATCAATTGTTGTAATTCGGTAGACATAGTGAACACAAATTAAACCAGCCCCCAAAAGTTTATCGCTATAATTAGTATAACAAGAACAAGGTGAACCAGCCCTGCACACGAGTTCGGAAGACCTCGTCGCCAGTTTTGTGGCGGTGTTTGTAGCGACAAACACTTGGCTGTAGAAATGGCTTACGAAGTCACCGCCACACTTTTAATAGCGGCCGACCGGTCCGCTGGAACAGTAAACAGAAAGATGAAAACCCAAACACTCTGATTAAATAAGTCGGTACTTATCTTTATTCATGAAGATACAGAAACACAGTAGTGAACTCGGTGTCTACAGAAATCTGTCTAGTTCGAGTCGGAGCGGCTGGTCAGCGTCGGCTGACGACAAACAACAACTCTGCTGCGATGAACACACAACTGACTAGCAAGTACACGATTCGGTGGCGAGTATACAACTGAGCGGCGAATACAGAACTGTCCTAGCACTCGCGACTCCAGCGCTTAAGAAGCCAGAAGCCAGCGGTGGCGCGCGCAGACTTGCGGCGATTTGCTGTCTCGCTGGCGCTGCTTATGCGGACGGCGTCCGGACTTTGATGCTGCCAACCTTTTGGCAGCGGGCTCGGTTGGCATTACTGGCTAGGATATAACAAGGTATGTGAAAGATCCCATGAAAGCAGCGTGCAAACACGATCACCTCATAGCACTCAGTACACACTTTCCCATCAACTGACTCTTTGCGAGACTGCTGGTAGTGAATAAAAGCTATCTGTGCAAAATACAGTCTGTTTATGTGCTGTTGTTACTGCCAGTGATGTACACGCTCGTTTAAGTCAGAAGGCTGTTGGGGTCTTGACTGCAAGCATGTGAGTGCATATTGTGGTAAGATGTGTGTGCTTAAATGGACTATGGCTATTAGTATCAATCATCTGCTCCCTTTCATGACCCCACAGCCCACTACTACTCATCCTGAACAAAATCCCTCATTATGTTAACTATTTTCTTACTGTCATTATAATAAGGAAAGGGTAGCAATGAGCAGGTGCCATCGCAGGATGGAAAAAATCCCTCGTGCAGTAAATGGGTGAAGTGAACAATAATAATGAGAGATAATCTGAGGAAACCAAAGAGTAATATACATTCTGAATCAAACAACAGTGCGACAACTGTTACAGGGTAAGAACTTTGACTACAGGAATGATGAAGGGGGAGTATGATGCTTTGAATAACAGACCCTAGAGAAATAAAATTTCTGACAAGTTGGGTAATGGTACAAGGTGAAGGGTCCACATTACAAGTAGTAGACTAACAGGAACCAACTCCAGTTACATTGTGCAGAAATTCTCGAACTGATAAGACAGTGTTAGGTGATACTAGTCTAATTTCTGCATCTTGCCTGTTATTTTACTCACTTTAAGCGCTCCCACAATCTTCAGTCCTGCGTAATGTACATACACCATAGGCCAATGAAAGCCAATGAATGACAGCCAATCACTTCACTGGCCAAGATTTACTTAGTGTGTATGATTGGGAAATCAGATCCAATGAAGCAGTTGGCCTCAGTTGCTTTTCGGTCTGCTGGCAGTAACATCAATGCATTGGTGGTTGGTTGACATCGACACTCCTCTCCTAGTGTGGATGCAGGACTGAATGTTCAGTGGCTCAGTAGCAATTTGTTGTGTCTCTAGAGCAGGTATGTATTTAAGTTTATCAGACAGCCACAAGTCACCCTCAGTATGTTTTATTGACCAGTTTTGGTCTTTAATTTAACAAGAACATCATTAGAAGCTCTGTAGTTTACAGTTTAAAGTACAGTAGTTGGTTATTAAATTAAAGAACAAAACCATTCAATAAAACATACTGTGTGTGGCTTGTGGCTGTCCTTCAACAGTCACTGTTTCCCATACAGGCAATGCCTGCTCTCACTAAGGGCGTGTATAAAAATAATGGAGTATAGACAGGAATATGGAGAAAGCACTAAAGCTGATAAGAGTTTTATTGTGAACAGCACTGTTCCTGGGCCCCTACAAACTGTGATTATACCCAGAAGATGAAAAGACTAAATGTTTGAAAGGAAATAACTTAGGTATTAGAAAGTTATATGCACGCTGTGAAAAAGAAAATGGTATCTTTATTTACATCTTTTCACCGTGAATGGCAAGGAGAAGAAAACTGGAAGTGACTATTAACTTTCTGCTGCAGGTACAGCTCTGCTAAAAGAGATGTTTTCTTTGGAAATTTTAGGGCCAACATAGTTCAGTAATAATTAAAAATTAGTAACTTCCATTTGGAAAGAACATTGTGTAATAGTCCATAGTCCAATTCAGTTTTAATATCGACACTAAATTTGTATCACCACACTGTTCCCTACTTTTTAAAAGAGAGGTCATTCATCAGTGTTGTTTCTTCTTCTTCTTCTTCTTCTTCTTCTTCTCCTCCTCCTCCTCCTCCTCATCATCATCATCAGCTTCTTGCGGTAAAATAAATACTGCACATGCAACAACTGCTAAACCTTCTTCCCTCAACAATATCAGTCAGTAAAATTGTAATTAAATGTTACTTTATAATAATAACAGGTCGGGAGCAATGTCAGCAAGTTGTCAGAGCCAACCGCGATTTCACACAGTGAATCCCGTAGTCTTCACTTGGTGTGGATGAGAAGCCAAACACCAATCAATGGTGACCAATATTCAGCTGAAGGTAGTTTCATCATTCGATGACCTTCACTGGCCTACTGTGGATATGCCTCCAGAAAATTATTTTGCTATCCCTTCAAATTTTTCTCTCTCACAACAGTAAGAGGATAGTGTTTTGTAAAACTCGGTATTTTAGGTTTACCGTTGAAAGCGACCATTATCTCAAATACAAACTTCAGCTCTTTTTGTAAAGTTAACAATTAACTTGTGAGTAATAAAATAAAACTTTCTTCCTTAACAGCCTGACCTCAAATAACACATACCTGGGATTTCGTAGTTGCTCTGGCTGTGCCTCAAATGTGTAACCCTTAATTTCAAAGTCATGGTTCTTAGCAAGCTCTTCTGCTGTTGATGGTATTTCCAGATTCCTATAAATAAATAGATAAAGAACTATATTGTCAACATCTTTAACAATACTTAACTCGAAGGCAAAGCAACATCTTTAACAATACTTAACTGGAAGGCAAAGCGTATAAAATGTAATTAGTACATTAAATTTATATATGTGGCACATACTTAAAGAAAAGAGAATTGAACACAGCATGTTCACAATGAAATATTTTTTTAACTTTCATGTTTTACATTAATACAGAGCATTGTATAAAAGTAACAAGCTGACATGATCCACACCTTACAATGCATATATCCCATACTCAAAGAAAATCTTTAGGAATGGGAAACAATTTGCAAAGGACATAGAAAAAGAAGTGGCAAACACACTAGAAATCTTTGGCATCATTTTCCTTGTGCTATTGATAACCAGCATTCATTACGCTATACATATGACTTTAAAATGTTGTAGACAAAAATCTAAATTAGCAGACGAGGTGCTGTATTGAAATCTTTTCTCTTCGGAATTGCAGAGTGTGAGTTTTTATAAGTTTATGAATTTAGTTGTCTCATGTGAACTATTTACATGGCTCTTCAGATATTAATTTGACTGTACAGGTGGTTTTGGGCTTTGGCAGATATGCTTATCATGTTAGCATCAGTGTTGTTACAACCTTTTACTAATATGTTAGATATTTTATGTACGCTAAGAACAAAAATGAAGCTAAAACTTGATCAAAACCAATGTTCAGAGGTTGCTACTTGTTGTGACTCACAGATCTTTCAAAGTGCCGCTGCGGAGTTACGCATGTCCTCTTTATGCGGCGCTGTCTGCCAGTCATGCAGCAGCAGCAGCAGCAGCGCCACGTAAGCGGCCAGCCAGCTAGCGGCCGCTAGACTTGGACTCAGTTATGATTTGACTATTGAAGTGTACACACGTCTTACTCTGTTTACTTGATCTGTGACTTTCATGTATTGCGTCTTCCTTGAAATATATTTGTTCAACTTGAAGTTGTAACAATTGGCGATGAGGATGGGATTTTTCTTTTCCATCGTTGACCCACATGTTTCCATGGCTACTGGTTGTTGGGTTGTTTTGAGGAAGGAGATCAGACAGCGAGGTCATCGGTCTCATTGGATTAGGGAAGGATTGGGGAGGAAGTCAGCCGTGTCCTTTGAAAGGAACCATCCTGGCATTTGCCTGGAGCGATTTAGGGAAATCACGGAAAACCTAAATCAGGATGGCTGGACGCGGGATTGAATCATCGTCCATGGCTACTTTAGAGCAACTATTGCAAGGTCTCATAGAACAGCAAATGCTTCTCACAAATGCGATTCGTGATTTCGACATGGCACCTCTTGTCGTTGTCTCTACCTACTTTTCCTCCTTACGACGAGACGGCGGAAGACTGGTCTGATTACGAAAAACGTCTTCGACAGCACTTCTTGGCGTTTCATGTTGCGGGCGAACAAACATGTAAGTCTCTGTTCCTTTCATGGATTTCACCTCAAATGTATCGGTTGTTGTCGTAATTGGCTCCTTTGAAAGATCCTGCGTCTTTGTCCTTTGCTGAAATGTGTTCACTTCTGTCCATCTATTTTCAAAATCAAATGCATGTGGTAGCCTCTGGTGTCGCCTTTTATCATTGTCAAAAACAACCGAATCAATCCTATTGCGCTTGGGCTGCTGAACTTCAAGGCCTCAGTAGAAAGTGTCAGTTTGTTACTGAAGTTCACAAGGAATCCTATGCCGATTCCATGGTACGGGATGCTATTATCTGATCGGCACCCAACAAAGAAGTCGGGCAACGTGCCCTTCAGTTGGCAAATCCGACTCAGTCTTTTGAAATTTCTCGCGCCGCTGAAGTGCAAACAGAGGCATGGGGCGACGTCGGGAAAATACAACCTCTGTGTGATGTTGACAAAGCGCAACCTCGGCCTAACCATAAACACACCTCTAAGAAACTGCAGCAAAACCCACGGCAACTTCCTTCATCTCCGCGGTGTTTTACGAAACATTCACGAGAAGATTGTCCACAAAGTTGGGCCGTGTGTCACAAATGCAAAAAGAGGGTCACGTGTCATCCATTTGCAAATCTGACCGCATACATTATGTTCATGAACATGATGCTGATCCTGATTCTGTGTTGTCTGTCAATTGTACTTCTTCGCTTTCACGGAAGTTATTCCTCACTGTCCAAATACTTGGTCGAGATGTTCGCATGCAGGTGGATACTGGTTCTGCTGCCACTATCATCAATTCTCAGACGTATCTTCAGTTGGATTCTCCAATCCTGACACCTGTCACTAGGCAATTACAGACTTACAATAAACAGAAGATTTCTCTCTTGGGACAATTTGGTGCTGAGGTATCTTACAAATCTGTCGTTCGCACTGTTCCCATATTTGTGGTCGACCATAGTAACGTGGAGAATCTTTTTGGTTTCAATGCCTTTTGCGTTTTTTGGTTCTCCATAGATGACTCTGTCAATATCGTCTCTAATGCTATTCCTTATGCTCCTTGTTGACGACATTTTCGTCCCTTTTTTCTCCTGGTTTAGGCTATGCAAACAACTTTGAAGCTCATATCACCCTCAAACCCACTGCTCGGCATAAGTCTATTCCTGTGTCCCTTCGTGATCAGGTCAAATGGGAGCTGGATTGTCTCACTGCATCAGGGGTCTTGCTTACTGTCACTTCCAGTGAGAGGTCCTCTCATGTCGTTGTCATTACTAAGCCAAATGGTGATATTCGTCTCTGTGGCGATTTCAAAGCCACTGTAAATGCTCAATGCCTTATCGACACTTACCCTGTGCCTCGACCTGAGGACTTGTTGACTAAACTTGCTGGGGGCCAGTATTTTTCCAAACTTGATCTGTCAAAAGCTTATCATCAACTTCCTCTCGACGCTGCTTCCTGGCAGTTTCTGGTCCGTAACACGCCTTTCGGCCTCTATCAATACCAACGACTGCCATTCGGGGTTGCCAACGCCCCTGCTCTCTTTCAGCGATTCTTGGAACAATCATTGCTCACTGTCCCTGGGTGTATAAATTACCAGGACGACATTGTTGTCACTGGCTCCACCACTGACAAACATCTTCAAAATCTCCGCACACTTTTTCATGTCTTACAGACTACCAGTCATAAGTGTAATCTTCAGAAATCAAAATTTTTTCAGGCATCTATCACGTACTTGGGGTTTCAACTCTCTCGGGATGGTATTTGTCTGCTTCAGCAAACTGTCACAGCGATCAATGCCCTTCCTTGCCCTACATCTGTTAAGGAACTGCAGGCCTTCTTGTGGAAAATAGCATACTATCACAAGTTTTAACCGTCTGCTGCTTCGGTAACTCGCCTGTTGCATAAAAACGTGCCTTTTCACTGGTCCGCGTCATGCGATGCGGCTTTCCAGATATTGAAGGCTATGCTGAAACAGGCCCCGTGCCTGGCTACTTATCGACCTGGCCACCATCTTGTTCTTGCCACGGACGCCTCTCAATACGGGGTCGGTGCAGTCCTTGCACACTGTTTTTCTGACGGTTCTGAACAACCCATTGCTTATGCCTCCAAAACCCTCATGGATGCCCAACAAAAGTATTCTCAAATTGAAAAAGAGACTTTGGCCATGATTTATGGTCTTCATAAGTTTGGTGTTTTTCTCTATGGATCCAAATTTCATCTTGTTACGGATCACAAACCACTTGTTTCCTTGTTTCATAACATCAACGTCACTTCCCAACAACACACCGCCTCCAGCGTTGGGCTCTTTACTTGTCTCGTTTCAATTATGAGATTCATTTCCGGCCGATGGCTCAACATGCAAATGCTGATGCACTGTCTCGCCTTCCCATGGGTCCTGACCTGGCATTCGATAGGGACGAACTTATGAGTTTCCACCTGGATGTGGCAGAGCAGCGGGTTGGGGCGGGTTCCCCATCACCGGGGACCGGCTGGCAGCTGCTACGGGTTCTCACCCTACCCTCTCCCGGGTTTTACGCTGTATTCAGAAGGGTTGGCCAGATCGTCCTTCTGCTAAGACTTCTGATCCGTTGCAGAACTACTACGCTTTGCGTTACCACCTCATGGCTAGGGATGGTGTTATCCTCCTCTCCACCGAAAAAGCTTCGCCGCGTGTTGTGGTACCTGCGTCTTTGAGTGCTTCGGTCTTGCGCCCTCTTCACCAAGGGCACTGGGGTGTCTCTCGCACAAAATCTCTGGCGCGCAGTCATGTGTACTGGCCCAACATCGATTCTGAAATCGCGCACATGATCGCTGCCTGCGGCCCTTGTACGTCACAGGCCGCCGCCCCGAAGTCATCTTTGTCACCGTGGCCTTCGCCTGAGAAGCCCTGGGAGCACATTCGTGCTGACTTTGCGGGACCTTTTTTAGGTACTTATTGGCTTCTCATTATTGATGCCTACTCTAACTTTCCTTTCATTGTCCGTTGCACGTCGCCTACCACCGCGGCAACCACAAGTGCTCTAGCTCGCATTTTCTCTTTGGAAGGTCTTCCCTCTACTCTGCTACTGATAATGGTTTGCAATTTGCCTCGTCCGATTTTGCGGATTTTTGTGCCCGTCACAGTGTCATGCATGTCACGGCCCCTCCATTCCATCCACAGTCAAATGGTGAGGCTGAACGACTGGTCCACACATTTAAGGCTCAGGTGAGGGAACTCCTGACTTCTTCTGCTGCTGATGATGCGCTTCTCCAATTTCTGGCTTCTTACCATTTCAACCCCACGGGCGACCACAGCCCGGCTGAGCTCTTACATGGCCGACAGCCCTGCATGCTACTTCTTCTTCTGCGGCCTTCCATCTCACGGCCGCGGGTGCCTTCGCTTGGCCGGTTCACCGCCGACAACCTCGTATGGGTACAGGGATATGGCAGGCAGCTAAAATGGAGTCCTGGCCGCATCTTACGACACCGTGGCCAATGCCTGTATTAAATCCAGATGGACACAGGTGTTGCAGTGTGTCATTCGGACCAGCTTCGGAATCGTGTGCCAGCAACGCCTGTTCCGGATGCCGCTACACCACCTTCGGCTCTACCTGACGCTCAGGATACTGGAATCTCTCATTACTCACAACACAGTCCTCTCACCATCATATCGGTGCCACCACAAGAACTGACGCCAACAAGAGACAAGCCCATGCAGGAACCAGATGACCATCATCTGTCGGAGCAACTCTACTTGCCTCCTTCTCCTACGGACGCGGACACATCGCCAATGTCTCCTGCTATAACAACCAGACTTACCGCAATGGGCAGATTGGTGCACGGGGCCCCAGCAGATTCGACCCCCACGTCTTCTGTCATCTCAACCTGTTATTATCGGGGACACTTCTTTCCGTACAGGAAGCCTCCTCCTCGAGACTTTACCGCCAGTCAAACAACACCTATGGATGTTAGCAATCTACAGGCCACCTCCATCAAGACCTGTGCAAAAATTTCAAAGGGGGAAAAGTGTAATCATTTACCGATCTTTCAAAGTGCCACCGCTCAGTTATGCGCCTCCTCTACATGCGACGCTGTCTGCCAGCCATGCAGCGGCAGTGCCACCTAAGCGGCCAGCCAGCCAGCGGCAGCTAGACTTGGACTCAGTCTGTGACTTTCATGTATTTCATCTTCCTTGAAATATATTTGTTCAACTTGAAGTTATAACAATACTACTTTAAAGTAACTTATCATAACAAAAGTTTTACCCACTGGAATAATTTGTAATATTATTTCCAAAATAAATAATTTTTAATTCCCATTTTGACTTTGGTTAATGGTTTCTGACAGAGTGAGTTACTTCTGGAACAAATTTCAAAATTTATAAATACTGATGTCTAATTTGTGAATCTGAAGGACTGAAAGTACATAAATGAAACTGTTGCACACAATAGCTGAATATTTGAGTCTAGCTAACATGAGCTTTGCACAACACAGTACGATAGCCTTTCCCTTAATTATGATAAGACCAAAACTGTAACACTGAAAAACGATTATGCTCAACAGCCTTATTAAAAATGAGTGTTACAAATGCACCAAAATTTTACAATACTGCCAAATAGCAGTCCACATCAGGACAGTCATTAAAAATTCATCCCAGAAGGATGTTAGTCATTTATTTATTTTCATGGTTCATGGATCATAACTGTGCACTCTCACTATGATATGGAATAATCCTGTCATCTTGCAAGTATAGTACAATTGCTCAGCACAAAATATGACAACATGCACACTACTTACATGAATTCTGAACCAATAACCACAAATAAGGAAATTCTTCTACAACTGTTAAATCCTGTCTAGTCATCAAATATGGGGTGTCTAGGAAACCTGCTTTCTCAGGTTGCTAGACAACATTCAGACAATTCGTATTAATGAGTTTTATTACAAAACGAGCAATTACAATACTTAACTTGGTGTTAAACAGATGTGTCGCAAGCAAGGCATGACATAGGAAGTAATCAAGTTTCTCCAGTATAACAATTCCAAAGTCTGACACATAGAGGGTTCAAGCAAAGTAATAAGCTTTGATGCCTCTATGCAAGTCATTAGTCTTGAGGCTGGTGTTAGACTGGGCCACAACCAGTCGGGCATGGTGCTCATGTTCTCTTCACATATGGGCCACAGCTGTTGCGTTGTCCTAGAGACGAGTCAGTCAGTGAGCAATTGGCTGACCTCTTCTTACAGTCCTCTCTGCTCTGTCATTCCTGACTGGCATGCCAGCACTTCACTCTACTCCGTAACAACAATCATAGTACTATGCATTCATAAATTCTTCTACAGAGTGAAGATATTTTTTTTGTGTTTGAAGTTGATTTTATTATCTATTAAATTCTGCGTACCACTGTGTGGGTGAACAAAGATTTTTACAGCTGAATACTTCACCCTGTCACAGTAAGGCTGAGCGATGGATAGTGTAAATCATTTCTCCTTCTAGAATTACATTTATGAACATTACTGTTGTTGTCAAACTGTGATTGGTTGTCAAAAAAATGTTCAAATGTGTGTGAATTCCTAAGGCACCAAACTGCTGAGGTCGTCGGTCCCTAGACTTACACTCTACTTAAACTAACTTATGCTAGGAAAAACTCACACATCCAAGCCTGAGGGAGGACTCGAACCTCCAGCAGGAGGGGCCGCGCAATCCGTGACATGGCACCTCTAACTGTGCAGCCACTCCGCATGGCACGATTGGTTGTTGACAATAAACTTCAGAAGAGAGTAAATGCACTGTGAGGCTGTTGTCACTATGCTCAACTGTTTAAACAGCTGTCTACAACATGTTCTAGAGTGGACATCACACAATATCCTTATTACATTCTTCTGTCTCATCAACGTGCACTGCCCCCATATCTCTCTTCAACCTTAACTCTCTTATCTGTACATTATTGTAGAAACATTGATTTCCTTCAGTCCAAAATACTTTCTATCCCACTCTATTGTTCATCCAATTTCTCAAAGTCCTTTTCAGCAGCAGGAACCTGACTCTGGAATAATCTCCTGCACTATAATATTATTAGAGAACTGAATAATATCTCTGACTTCAGAAGACTGTTGATGACATATCTATTAAAGCAACAATAATGATTATCATTGTCCCTGTACACGTGTTACCTTTATACGTCCTTGTTTCCAACCAGATCTTCCTCATTTCCTATATTTGACTTAGCTGTGCAGTTTCCTTAAATTGCATTTGCTGGAACTCACTATATCAGAAAACATCTATTTTGTACACCTTTCAATTCTTTTTATAATTACCACTATCATTACTGTTATTATTGTCATTATTATTACTACTACTACTACTACCACTACTATTACTGTTACTATTATCTCTAATAATAGCAGCAGCAGTAGCACAGGTACTGCCAGTATCAACTTTATTATTTCATAGTCAGTATTTACTTCCTCACGTTATCTCTAGAGACACTCAAATCATTTTAATACTACTTGTCATATTAAAATACTTATTTCTTAGGTAACTATGATGTCAAAAAAAGTACTGTTTGCGTAAAATCTGGTCTAATGTAAGACAGGGCCTGATGACCTTAATCGGATCAACTTAAATGAATAAGCAGATAAGATCAAGATCTAGTATTGCTCCCTATGACACACTTGTAGTCATTATTCATCATTGTGAAGATGCTCTTTCATTGGGAATCCACCTTGAGTTTCTTACTGAAATACTCTGGACTGCTTTAGTCAGGTAGGATGAAAACCAGTTTCCAGCAAGATCTCTGACACCATTATATTTAACTTCTCACAATTTCTTCAACTTGAACTGCACAATCAAATTTTTTTGACAAGTCAGAACATACACCAGTTGGCAATATTTTGGTTAGATGTGGATGGATTTAAAACTGTTGGGTACTAGACAGCATGGTCATCAATGCCCTTTCTCATGATCGTGGAAGTGCGTTAGTATTCACTCTTGCTAAAACGAAAAGTGAAGGCCATAGAATTACAACCACAGTCCTAAAAAATTTCACATGCAACCTCCAGTATATCTATTTACACAGTTGTTTAATGTTAACAGTACTAACAAAACAACAAATGACATAAAGAGAGCTGATTGACTGCTAAAGTAATAGGATGAGCCAGCTAAAGCTCGTCTTCTATCAGGCAATATTTTGTCTTTCAAGTTTTGTATTATCTGATTAGTGAATTGAAAAACAAAAAGTTTTATGGAGAGGCCTCATATGAAATCCAAATTGAAATTGACTATGTATCTTATTTTAAGAGGGTTTAACATAAATGGATAGATAAAAAGTCTGTGCATTCTCCTGCCACCACTTGATGAGTAGATTTTTAATCTATGCAGTTACATTTCATTTTAAGAGAGTTGTGTTATAATTTTTAAATACCTCATTTTTCTCAGGACCTTCAAAATGGAGGTAAGCAGAAAGACTGGTCAGTAATTACTAATATTTGTCCTACTACATTTCTTCTAAAGGGGTCTGAGAGTAGCATACTTCAGCCTACTTGGAAATATGCCTTTTGATGGTGATGTGTTGTATATGTGACTGAAAATGTGGCATATGTGTGAAAAACAGAATTGGATCTTATGGGCACCCAACAGTGAGGTCATCAGCGGAAACAGAATTTTAGTACAGTTCTTCAAATGGTATCACCTCCATGAGACTTTGTGATTTTGAGGAAGCTAATTACATTCTTAATTGCTTTGGAAGGGTATGGAGTGATAGTAATTTGTCTGTATATATGAGGCATTGCTTCTTGTATGTATTCTATTACTTTATCCCTTGAACTGTCCATGCCAGTGATCTAAGCTACTTCAAAGAAGTGATTATTAAATACATTGCCTACCAGGCTATTATCATGTATTATTTGGCTGTTTTCTTTAATAACAAAATTCTCCACTTCTTAATTGATTTCCTGGTTTTTCTTAACTATTGCACATGCAGATTTAATTTTACTGTCTACATCATTGGTTTCAGACATTATATGGAGATTTTCTAATTTCTTAATCACTTTCCTTAATACAGTACAGTATTTCTTGTAATATTAAATCACCCCTACTACTCTATTTGTCCTGATCATTTCAAACAATTTACTTTTCTTAGAGTTGATATTTTGATTGCAATCCATGCTTTTGATATCTTATTAGTACCATGCCTTACTGTTTTCATGGGAGAACAACTGTTAAAGACTGATATAAAACCATGTATACAAACATTAGATTTGGAACTGATATCTTCCACATTCTTCCAGTCTGTTTCTTGCAAGGTTGAAGCTTTGTGTCATCTGTTTATTAATTATTCTAGCTGTTTTCCATGATACCACTTCATTATAGTCAGTGTCTAGTTGTGCATCATGGTCAGAAGGGCCATTCACTATCGAATAAACATTTATATCAGTGATTAAGTGTTCACCTTGCTTGATGAATCCTAAGCTAGAAACAGATGCACAAGGCTTTAATATGATGTCTTTGATTTGATATATTACTTATACAGGCACTACTTTCTAGTAACAACAAAAACAAAAATTTATTCTGTATACAAAGTTATCTCCAAAAGTAGTAGTTGTTGTTGTTCAAAACATGTATTAAGAAGATCTGTTACATCTAAACTGTATTTCATTCTGCACTGCCATATTGCAGATAATCCCCTGGGGTTCATTATTGCTGGCACTTTGTGGCTGTTTCTCATAGCCAGGATTTCCCCTCAGATTTCCTGAACTGTATCAAATCTCTAGACCTTCAGCTGTAAAATAGCGAAGTCTGATTAGGGTTGTAGGCTGGTCAAAAACTCTGATGTAACACAGGTCATATATAATTGCACAACAGCATGGTGCAGAGCTCACTTGCTCATACACCAGTTCTGAATGTTTCTGTCAGAAGTATTCCATACGTGAAATGCCTTAGAACTCAAAACACAACTTTTTTAGTGTAATTTACTAAGTTACATGTTGCACTGAAATTTCCGTCATGTTTTGTGATGGTGTAAAGCTAGACTTTTACACTCAGTTTAACCTGATTTGCAAATAGGTTAGTATGCTGATCATTTACATTTCTCTATGTAAGGTTATCTTTTGACATTGTCATTGTTTCTAGAATGGAAAATTCAGGATGAAATAGCAACATGAATGAGGAGAGACTGAATTGACCATTAAATCAGGAATACAGTCACTACTGACACAAGAAGAAAAACAAGAATTGCACAAGAAGCTAGGTCATTCAGGCGTGAGTTGAACTTAAAAGATTAAGAGAATGTGTGACGGAGTTCCTAGTAGTTCATGCTGAGCACAAAGACTGTGTGAAGCTCATGTGAGAGCTAAGCTAACAAGAAAGTTATTTTCTTCTGTGAGGGAAAGAGCAACAAGACCTCCTGTAATTATACATATGGTATCTGTCGAGAGGTAGAAATCCCAACATTTAATGGATGCAGAAACTACATGACAGCATTAGATGATTTCATTCATTTTTGTGTAACCTGTTGTGACAGTGCCACGACATTTAACAGTGCCGCCACGACAGTATGCGCAAATGGCGATAGAGGCGATCTGCAACTCGGCTGAGCGCGGGAGCGCCACCTAGCTACGAATGGCACCGGCCGCATGTCACGGCACGGGAGTCGAATAAGAGATACTGAGTTGTTATCATGTAGCGAGCTATTGTTTCTAAGTGAGTGTGTTTGAATATCCACGCAATTATTGGTGATTAAAGGTTATAATACTTTTTGGCGATGAGGTCGGATATTTTCACTGCGTTGTGGATTTGTGTGTTCATGACGGCGCAGACATGGAACAGCTTATGCAAGCGTTCATTGAACAACAAACACAGCTGATGGCTGCTATTCAGGCACAACAGACACAGCTGACGGCTGCTATTCAGGCGTTGTCGACGTCGCTTACTCATTGTCTGTGTTCCTTTTCTCCGCCTCCATTCCCTCCTTACGATGAGGCCACTGAAGATTGGGAGGATTATGAGAAGCATTTGCGGCAACACTTCTTGGCTTTCGGGGTTGTCGGCGCTCCTATGTGTAAGTCGTTATTTCTGTCTTGGATTTCCCCACGGATCTATCAGCTGCTATCTCAGTTAGCCCCTCTGCGGGAACCTGCCTCTCTATCCTTCCAAGAAATGTGTGACTTATTGTCTAACTATTACCAAAAAGACACCCACGTCGTTGCCGCCCGTGTGGTGTTCTACCGGTGTCGTAAACAGCCCCATCAATCTTACCAGGCTTGGGCGGCGGAACTACACGGTCTGAGTAGGAAATGTCAGTTTGTCACGGACACTCATCATGAGTCTTATGCTGATTCAATTGTTAGGGATGCTATTCTACGGCTTGCTCCTGATAAAGAAGTTCGGCAACGTGCCCTACAACTGCCAAACCCGTCGTCGTCGGAAGTTCTAAGCATCGCTCAATCCTTCGAAGTGTCTCACGCTGCTGGCGCGCAAATAGACGCGTGGTGTGATGTAGGCGCTGTACAGTCAACTTTCGACACGGACAATTTGCCTGTTTCACAGGAGAACGAAGATGTGGCAGCGGTTCACTCGCGTAAACAATGTCGCATTGGGCCGCAACACTCGCACCGAAAACAGCAACCACAGAAGCAGGTTCGTTCCGCACTTCCTTCTTGTCCACGTTGTTTCGTACAGTATGACAGGGCCGCGTGTCCAAAACATTGGGCCACGTGTAATTCATGTAGGAAAAAAGGCCACATTGCTTCTGTGTGTCAGTCCCCTAAAGTTGCTGTCGACAAGGACGAGGCATCGGACATGGATGTTAACTGTGTGCTTTCTTAAACCAATAAGTTGTTTGTTACTGTTCGTGTTCTGGATAAAGACATTCGCATGCAAGTGGACACTGGCTCTGCAGTAACTCTCATTAATTCTCGCACGTATTTGGAGTTGGGCTCCCCTCCCTTGTCTCCAGTTACGCGAAATCTGAGAACTTATAATAAACAGAAAATTCCTATCATTGGCCAGTTTGATGCTTCCACTGCCTACAAGTCTGTTGTTAGGCCCCTCACGTTTTATGTGGTGGATCATGCGGGCACTGAAAACCTGTTCAGTTATGATGCTTTCCAGTTGTTCGGGTTCTCCATTGATGATGATGTGCACCTCATATCTGAGGATATTCTGTATCAACAGCTGGATGGATTGTGTTCTGAATTTTCATCTGTGTACTCTGCTGGTCTGGGTCGTGCCAAGGATTTTGAAGCACACATTACTCTTAAACCTACAGCTCGCCCTAAGTTTTTCCAGTCATGCCCTATTCCGGTGGCGTTGCATGCACCTGTCAAGGCTGAGATAGACAGGTTAACAGCTTCAGGGATTCTCCTTCCTGTTACCTCCAGCGAATGGGCATCGCCAATCGTGGTGGTTTCTAATACCAAACGGGAGTCTGCAGTTGTGTGGTGATTTTAAAGCCACTGTCAACGCTCAGAGCTTCATTGACACTTATCCTCTTCCCCGTCCTGAGGAGTTATTTACCAAGCTCGCTGGGGGCCAGTTCTTTTCCAAACTTGACTTATCGGAGGCGTACCATCAGTTGCCGTTGGATGCTTCTTCCAAGGAATTTCTCGTCATCAACACTCCTTGAGGGTTGTATCAGTACCAGCGGTTACCATTTGGCCTCGCTAGCGCGCCGGCCGTTTTTCAGCGGTTTTTGGAACAGCTCACGGCTTCCGTTCCCGGCTGCATAAACTATCTGGATAACATTGTTGTCACGGGGACCTTCACTGAGGAGCACCTTCGCAATTTGCGTTCACTGTTTCGGGTTTTGCATTCGGCTGGGTTGAGGTGCAATCTGGACAAGTCAGAGTTCTTCCAGCCCTCCATTGTGTATCTTGGTTTCCACTTGTCCCGTGAGGATATACGACCTGTACGTCAGCACATTGCGGCCATTAACGCTCTACCCCGGCCGTCTACGGTCAAAGAACTTCAGGCATTTCTAGGCAAGATTGCTTATTATCACAAATTCATTCCATCCGGGCGGCGGTAGCTCATCCTCTGCATCAGCTGTTATGCAAAAACGTCCCTTTCTGTTGGTGCGATGTGTGTGAGCAGGCTTTTGTCCACCTGAAGGCTCATTTGCAGTCGGCGCCTTGTCTTGCCACATTCCGTCCGGGTCAGCACTTGGTTCTGGCGACTGACGCGTCACAGTATGGCCTAGGGGCTGTTCTCGCCCATCGGTATGAGAATGGGTGGGAACGACCCATCGCCTATGCTTCCAAGACCCTCAACGATGCACAACGGCGTTACTCTCAAATCGAAAAGGAGGCACTCGCTATCATTTATGCTCTAAAAAAGTTCAGCATTTTTTTGTATGGTTCTAAGTTTCATCTCATCACCGACCACAAGCCGCTGGTCTCTCTGTTCAGCCCATCGGTGCCGCTTCCGGATAAGCCAGCTCACTGCCTGCAAGTTTGGGCCTTATACTTGTCTTGTTTTCATTATGAGATTGACTATCACCCCACAGGCCAGCACGCCAACGCTGCCGCATTGTCGTGATTGCCGATGGGCCCCGACCCGGTTTTCGATCGCGATGAACTACTCTGTTTCCACATTGATGAGGAAGAACGTCGTGCGGTCGAGGGTTTTCCACTTACAGGTTCGCAGGTCGTGTCAGCTACTGCGCGGGACCCGGTCCTGCGTCAGGTGATCGGTTTTGTTCAACGGGGTTGGCCGGACAGGACCAAGGGCCGGGCATTGGATCCCCTTCGCAACTACCATGCCTTGGGCCCTTGTCTGTCTGTTCATGATGGTGTTGTTCTTCTGGCCACGGATGGCGCATCTACACAGGTCGTGGTGCCAGCCTCTCTTCGCAAAGATATTGTCACTGCTGCCCATCTACCGTACGTGTTGATGCAGCCGACGTCGCTACCGCTTCCGAGTACGCCGGAACCAGCCCCAGTCACAACGCCGCCTTCTCCGAGACCCATCTCGCTGGAGCACACCCCCAGGTCCACGACACCTATGGATGCTGCTCCGGAGTTTTCACCCATCATCTCGTCCAGGAGGCACGTTCCACACACGAGCTTCTGTCCTGGACATTTTCGACCATACTCTCGTGTCTCTCCACGGGATCTTCTCGGGGCCTCACAAGAGGCCATGGATGTCTCCGCACTATCCATGTCTCCAAGGAAGTGAGTGTTTTTTTTTTTTTTTTTTTTTTTTTCAAGGGGGGAAAAGTGTTGTGACAGTGCCACGACATTTAAGAGTGCCGCCATGACAGCACGCGCAAACGGCGATAGAGGCGCTCCGCAACTCGGCTGAGCGCAGGAGCGCTACCTAGCTACGAACGGTGCCGGGCGCATGTCACGGCACAGGAGTCGAATAAGAGAAACTGAGTTGTTATCATGTAACGAGCTATTGTTTCTAAGTGAGTGTGTTTGAATATCCACGCAATTATTGGTGATTAAAGGTTATAATATAACCTATTTGTTAAGATACAAGTCACAAGCTGCAAGATTGATAAGAATATATGTGTTATAAAGTGAAAATCATTTCAGTCTTAAAGAACCAAAAATATGGTGTGATAAAGATAGGTATGAGTTTACGAATTGGTGTGAAGGAGAAAGAATTGTATTATACTATAGTATTCCTTATAGTCCTCAATGGGAAAGCAGAGAGACTAAATTTGACAATAATGAACAAGGCAAGAGCTACAATATTCAATAGAAAACTGAAAAAAGAGCTACAGGGAGAGGCATTGCTCAAAGCTACAAACTTGATCAGTAGCAGCCCAACTATCAATTGAAGTGCCACTTCACTAGAAAAATGGTTTGGGAAAATACCAAATATGTCAAGACTTCAAATTTTTAGATCAAGAGTTTTTCTCAAAAATCTAGGCCACTCGAAGAAACTAGTAATTCACACATTTTTGTTTGTTATGCTCCAAATGGCTACTGACCATTTGATGCAGAGAGAAGAAACACTGTTGTCTCCAGAGATGTTGAATTTAAACACAGAGTGACAAAGAAACTCTACAGAATAATTTTGTTATTAGTGAACTGTCAAATGACACTAACAAAGAAGTAAATGAAATTCAAAGCCAAGAAAATGAAAGAGAAGATAATCAAGAAGAAAGAGCACACAGTGAATACACAAGAAACTTCAATCTCAGGGACAGAACCAATTCGAAGAAACTTTTAAAGTACGATGATTATGAAAGAAGAGTGCTTACATATGAAGAATGCACTGATGATCTAGACAAAGAAAATCAGTCGAAAGCAACAGAAGAAGTCAAGAACAGAATGAAATATGGAAAACCATCAATCAAGAAGAGAAAAAAGAAATGAGATAATGAGAAGCAAACAGATTTGTAAAGTCAAAGATGATGGTTGATATAAGCCAGACTGGTTGTTAGAGCCTGTAGATTTCAAGGAATTATTCAGTCCAGTAGTAGACAGAAGTTCACAATACTGTTGTTTGTTCTGGCAGCAGAGAAAAAATTCTACATGAGAATGTTGGATGTAAAAAATAGTATTTCTCTATGGGAAACTGGATGAAGAGATTTTTATGAAAGTACTTGAAGGATACAAATAACATGGAAAAATTTATTTTTAAGAAAGCTCTGTATGGACTTAGACAAGCTCCATCCACATGGACAAAAACTTTGACAGATTAAGTCAGATCAATGCATATCTAAAGATGTAACTGAAAAAATTGTACATGAATGGAATCCTAATAAGAAAAGGCTTGGATAAAATTGAAAATATGCTGAAGAAACTTACGAAGAATTGTGGTAAAAAATTCAGATATGTACATAGAAATACAAATAATGAAGACAGAGGATGCAATATTTCTGCATCAAGAACAGAATGTGAAGAAAGTACTAGAGAAATTCAACATGGTTGACTGTAAGGCCATGAAGACTCCACTAGTTCCAGAGGGGAAGAAAAGAGAAGAAAATTAAGAAGATGGACAACTCAGATTTCCATATTGTGAGGCCAATAGGAAGTCTTCTGTATTTGTCATGTAAAACAAGGTCAGATCTTGGACTTACAGTCAATTATGGGAGCTGCTTAACAGAGGACCCTAACAGAAGGTGTTATCAAAATGTAAAAAACAAAACCTCAGAGATAGTTACAAGACTCCAAGAATTACTGTCTTTTCTACAAGAAGGAGAAGATGAAGTGGACACTGATTATGCGCAAGATTAAAAGGCCAGGATGAGTACAAGTGCATACAGTGTTCTTAATAATAGTGTTCCCATTCGCTGGTGTCCCAAGAAGCAAAGGGTGACAGCTACTTCATCAACAGAAGCAGAATATATTTCAGCAGCAGAACATACCAAAGAAATAAAACACATCAAGACCCTACTACAACAGTTACAGAGAAGAGAAGTTAAGATTATTCTCCGTGTAGAAAATGAAAGTGCTATCCAAATTATCAAAACCAGGACAGTTAGTTAGATGAAGCAAACATGTGTTGTGTGGTCTTCAGTCTAAAGACTGGTTTGATGCAGCTCTCTATCCTGTGCAAGCCTCTTCATCTAAGAGTAAGTACTGCAATCTACATTCCTCTGAATCTGCTTACTGTATTCAGGTCTTGGTCTCCCAGTATGATTTTTACCCCCCATGCTTCCCTCCAGTACTGAAATTGGTGATTGCTTGATGCCTCAGAATGTGTCCTACCAACTTATTCCTTCTTCTAGTAGGATGTACCACAAATTTCTCTTCTTCCCATTTCTATTCAGCATCTCCTCATTAACTATGTGATCTACTCATCTAATCTTCAGCATTCTTCTGTAGCACCACGTTTCAAAAACTTTCATTCTCTTTTTGTCTAAACTACTTATCATCCATGTTTCACTTCCATACATGGCTACACTCCATACAAATAATTTCAGAAAGGGTTTCCTCATACTTAAATTAACTAACATGATGTTAACAAATTTCTCTTCTTCAGAAACGCCTTTCTTGCCATTGTCAGTCTACATGTTATAACCTCCCTGCTTCAACCATCATCAGTTATTTTGCTTCCCAAATAGCAAAACTCGTTTACTAATTTGTCTCATTTCCTAATCTAGTTCCCTCAGCATCACCTGATTTAATTTTACTACATTCCATTATCCTCGTTTTGCTTCTGTTGATGTTCATCTTATGTCCTCCTCTTATGATACTGTCCATTCCATTCAACTGCTCTTCCAAGTCCTTTGCTGTCTCTGAAGTTTTATTTCTTATCCCTATCCTTTCATTCCTACTCCACATTTTTCTTTTGTTTCCTTTACTGCTTGCTTAATATACAGATTGAATAACATAAGGGTAGGCTACACCCCTGTCTCACTCCTCTCTTAATCACTGCTTTCCTCGTGGGCCCCTTGACTCTTATAACAGTCATCTGGTTTCTGTACAGATTGTAAATAGCCTTTTGCTCCCTATATTATATTTTATTCCCACCATCTTCAGAATTTGAAAGAAAGTATTCCAGTCAACATTGTCAAAAGCAGTCCACAAACGCTATCTCGTATAAGAAGTTGTATGGTCAATGTTGCCTCACGTGTTCCTATATTTCTCCAGAATCCAAACTAATCTTCCCCAAAGTCAGCTTCTACCAGTTTTTCTATTCTTCTACAAAGAATTTGATAGTTTAGAATTTGATAGTTTGGTAATTTTCATGCCTTCTTTGGAATTGGGATTATTATATTCTTCTTGAAGTCTGAATTTGTCTGTTTCTTACATCTTGCTCACCAGATGGAAGAGCTTTGTCATGGCTGACTATTCCAAGGCTATCAGTAGCTCTAACAGAATGTGTCTCCTCCCAGGGCCCTGTTTCAACTTAGGTCATTAAGTGCTCTGTCAAATTCTTCTCACAATATCTTATCTCCCATTTCATCTTCATCTACATCCTCTTCCCTTACCATAACATTGCCATGAAGTACATTATCCTTGTATAGCCCATCTATATACTCCTTCCATGTTTCTGCTATCCATTCTTTGCTTAGGACTGATTTCCATCTGAACTCTTGATATTCATACAGGGGGTTCTCTTTTCTCCAAAGGCCTCTTTAATTTTCCTGTAGGCAGTATCTATCTCACCCCTAGTGATATATGCTTCTACATCGTTACATTCGTCCTCTAGCCATTCCTGTTTAAACTTTGCACTTCTTGAAACTTCCTGGCAGATTAAAACTGTGTGCCTGACTGAGACTCGAACTTGGGACCTTTGCCTTTTGCGGACAAGTGCTCTACCATCTGAGCTACCGAAGCACGACTAACGCCCGGTCCTCACAGCTTTACTTCTGCCAGTATCTCGTCTCCTACCTTCCAAACTTTACAGAAGCTCTCCTGCAAAGGTAGGAGATGAGATACTGGCAGAAGTATAGCTGTGAGGACCGGGCGTGAGTCGTGCTTCGGTACCTCAGATGGTAGAGCACTTGCCCGCGAAAGGCAAAGGTCGCGAGTTAGAGTCTCGGTCGGGTACACAGTTTTAATCTGCCAGGAAGTTTCATATCAGCACACACTCCGCTGCAGAGTGAAAATCTCATTTTGCACTTCTTGTTGATCTCATTTTTTAGACATTTGTATTCCTTTTCGCTTGCTTCATTTATTGCATTTTTATATTGTCTGCTTTCCTCAATTAAATTCAATATCTCTAGTGTTACCCAAGAATTTCTACTTGCCCTCATCTTTTTACCTACCCAATCCTTTGCTGGGAAATTTCAGAGTATTAGTGAACAGCACAGAGGTTTGTTCAGGATAAAGTATTGTAGCATAGAAGAAAAAGTAGCAGACATACTGACCAAATCTCTGCAAAGTTTGAGAAATTTAAAAATGCTATTATGAAACTATTACCATAACTTATTTGTTTCAGAAAAATGTTACGTGACAACTGTTTACTGTGTGACTAAGTAAAACTGTAAAATGTGTGATTTAGATTTATTGAAAACATACATTGTATTATAAAGGGGGGATGTTGAAAGTGTCAAAGAATAGGTAAAAAACAATGTTTAGTGTGCTTGTTTTTAGGGGTTGGCAATCATAAAAAGAATCATATAATAATATGAGTTATATAATGGTTTATATTTGAAAAAAAATCTGTATGGTCAATTGTTACAGTAACGTAGCAAGTTGCATAGTTTCTAATCTGTGCTGTGTGTCTTATTATACTTCCAATAAAGCGAACACAAAATAATAATAATAAAAAACACACATTATGGATTGGGTGCATTATGTGTTTCCCACCTCTTGCCACAAGAGGGTATGTCCAGGATCATTACTTAGACTGAACCTGCTCTCATCCGAGAAGTGCACATCTCACCATTCCTCAACTGGTTAGTGCCTATGCTCTTGGCACCATTGCAAACAGTGCTACCGCTGGCCAGGTATCAGTGGAACACAAGGTATTGGACATCAGGGAAAGATGACACCTAGATGCAATCGCCATGCCACTGTGGAGTGCGAGATTGCATGCACTACAGTCCTGTTAAATGTAGTTACAATTGCACCCACTGTTTGACATGGCTCCTCTCTTGCCTATTACACAATGAAGCAGTCATCTGACCCATGCACTTCATCCTTCTTCAAGTCTCTCAATGATTCTCCTCCATGTGAAGTCATTCACATCTTGTCACTGGGCCATGTCATAATAAAGACCATACCACAGTACATGGTAACTGCTCACTGATTGACATCCATTGTCTTTTTTCTGATCCTCCAACTGCCTCATATTTGGTGGCAAGCCCCATCTGGTATCATAGTCACACTGACCTCATGCCTGGTGATGTCCACTTTTCTACACATGACTGGGAAAACTATGATAACATGTTCCCATATTTTCATTCATTTCCACTGAGTTATTAATATGTTATGTTACTTTATCTATCTTCTTCTTAAGCTTTGCAATCTTTACACTAAATATTATTTGAGCTAGTGGTTTGGTACACCACCCTTCGTTGTTATTTTCAAGGTAAGACACCATTCTAGAATTCTGTTTATTATTTTCTCATGGATTTTGGAAAATGACAGCACAAATGAAACCAGTTAACAATTAATATATTTATCACCAGAGAAGACAAACTTCTTACAAACAAAATGGAAAATAATATTACAGTTCAACATTCTATAGCCAACATGGTCATTTGAGAATGAGCTGTAATTTGGGAATTGACTGAGAATGGGAAAGAGAGCTGATTCTGAACTCAATGAAGAAATGATCATGGCATTACCTGAAATTAGTTAAGGAAACCATGAGTAGTCCATATCCAGGTACATGTACATGGAACTGAACCCTACAACCAGCACATAAAAGTCCATTTCTTAATCGCTTTGCCACCTTGTTTAGTTCCTTAAGAATTATCCCATCAGCCTCAAAGAAAAAAAATAATGTGGACATCATACTGTTCTCTACTGGACATCCCTCCCCCTCCTCCCCCTAATTCTCCTGAATGGTGAACGATCTTTCATTGGGAGTAGTAGTACTTGATTTTAGTATGTAAATCATAAATTCCTAATTTAGAACAAGTAAAAGCATTAGGAAGGAAGTTTGTAATCTATCTAATAACTACTTAAAATCTTCTGTGGACTTAAAATTCATGGTTTCTCTGTTTGTCCTGCAGTGATGCATTTTGCCACTGTCCTGATGATTGCAGTTATTCTGACAAAGTTCAGTGACCTGTACCACAACTTCACTCTGAAATGTGGATGGACAGATGGAAGGATGGATGGACTGATGGGGTTAAAGTGACCAAACTATGAGATTATCAGCTGTTCGATCCTTTTTATGTCAAGCTGGGAGTAGCTCTTGGAGAGGAAGGACACAAAAAACAAATCCCAATGAACCTGTTTGTATCTGAGAATCAAATAAACCAATAGATAGAAGCAAGACATAGTGAGAGAGGGGTAAAAGTGGTGAAGGTTGGAGAATTTCCCCAGTTAGAAAGCAGCTGAAGGCCCCTGGGACATGTTACATGACAGGGTATGCAGCTTCTGCATCCAAATGTGAGAGGGACTCGCTCACATAGGGTAGCAGGAATGTGGTGATGCCTTGTGGTGTCATAAACCTTTTGCAAGTCAAAGAAGACAGCAATATCATGCTGATGCCGAGCAAAAGCCGACAGAATAGCTGACTCCAGGCAGCCCAACTTGTCAGCAGAGCAGCCTTGGCAAAAACCTTCCTGGACAAAGCCGAAAGGGCTCAAGCCTCGAGGTATCAACACAGCTGTCAGCTCACCATACATTCAAACAACTTGCAGAAAACATGGATGAGACTAATTAGATGATGGCTGGCTATCTCATGGAGATGCTTACCCAGTTTCCATACTGCAATGATCACACTCTCCAGCCATTGAGACGGGTGCTCAACCTCACTCCAGATATGGTTTAAAATTGCAAGGACATGATGTTGGCATGATAAGTGTTTGAGTATTTGGCTATGGATGCAGTCTGGTCCTGGAGCCATGTCAGGGCAAAGGGTGAGGGCACTGAGGAATTCCCATTCACTGAACAGGTGACATGTAGTAAATTTCAAGTGAACTCACTCTACCACTCAACAAGAAATGCAGGCTGAAAATTCTCAGATGCAGAGGCTTGAGCATAATGCAAAGCAAAATGTTTGACAACAGTGTCTGGGTTAGTGTGGACATTATTCACTGAGACGCCAGGTACATCCCGTAACATAGCAACTACGTTACATAGTACTGTATAAATATACACATTCTATTTTTCAATTTTATTTAAACACTTCAATAGCATTTTTAATAATAATAATGTAAGGGCTTCAACCAAATTTAAACCATAATAATTCACGACACCCATATGGTGATGTGAAGTAATATATTTTTCTTATTAATCAAAGTAAATGTAAGTGTGAGTATTCATAAGGCAATGGGCAGGCATACATCGAACAATTGGTATAGAAGGCTCTGAGTTATCTTGAGTGGAAAAGTGCATGGGTTGACAAGGCTTGAAGTACATGGGAGTGCCAGTTGCATGAGAAAATGATAGGTTACTAGTACCTTCTAGAACAGCTTCAGCATAGTAATACCGATACAGTATCAGAAAGCGAATGGGATTGTGATTGCTGAGAGGAACCCGCCCTGAAGAACTTCAATGGCAATATTGCAAGATATTCGCGTCGAGAGAAAATAGTCCCACTTGTTCTTAACCCTCTAGATTAAGAAAAACATATTTTAAAATTAATCTAAAGCATGTAATTGACGACAGTGTTTAATAAAATAATCTCGTCTCTTATGTGCTACTTTCTTCCATTAGTTTATAAAATGAGTAACAGCATGATTACTTATTGCCGCAGAGATATGAATAAAGTGGAGGGGAGTGCTCATTTTGGCATTGGTGCTATCGATCTGGAGAGTCGCTCTGGGTGCTCTATGATGGACATACCTGTATCTGACCCTTCCAATGAAATGCTAACATTATTTGGTCAGTAAGTACTTTTAAAGTACAAATGGCTTTCCAGGCACTACTCTGAGTGTCTGGAACTGCAGTTGAGTAGTGACAGGTTATTCCACTATTTAATACATCAGTAAAAAGCATACGCAAGGCAGTGATTTTGACTGTGTGATATGAAGTCTCAATGGAACTGTGATAAACTTTAGAACAATGGTAGAACTGCGTATCACAATCAACATGCAGTCTCATCATCATGGATAAGTGATTTCTTGCATGGCTCGGCACTGGTGTGAATTTCTGATAAGTCTTCATGGTATGAAAGATGGCCATAGAGTCGAGTGCAGTTAAAATAATCTAAATTCATTGTGTAATGTGGAAATGTTCAGGCAAGGGAGTAGTTTTTTTAACACTGCGCCTCTGTATTATATTTTAATTGAGAGCAAGATTATCTTTGAGAGCCAAACATCCTCAGTAAATGTAACAGTCGTGGTCTGGGGTGCTTAAAACATGTAACAAATGTTAGGTGGATGTTGGCCTGCTGTGTGCCCAATTTAATATATTCTGTGTCCCACCAAGGCTCTCAAGTGACTAACCACTCGCACTGATACATTACTAATAGTAGGCGACTCATGTTATATCCTCTTCCAGCATTCACTTTAGTCATAATGGCAGTAAGGTGGAATAAAACTCAGACTAATAAACTGCACCACTGACCCAGCTAACTTCCACTCGTGGGGTATGGGGTCCAATGGTAGCAACATACCGTTACCAGCATTCTCATTTCAGTCATTTTATGAGGTGGTGGAGCCAGGTATGGAGCCGTTTAAAAGCAGTGAGGTGCTCCATCAATGGATGTTGCTTGAAGTGTTGGAGAGCCCATCTGTGACCTCCAATGACCATGCCAATTTCAGGAGTCCACCAAGGTACTGTCTTCTAATGGCAGTGAAGAGGGGTTCACTAAGTCAGCTGCTGATAAAATGGCTGCTGTCGTACTCTGGACAGCTGCACTGATACCTCCATGTGGTAGGGTGCAAAGCATAATGTTAGTGGTGAAAGCATCCCAGTCAGCTTTGCAGAAAGCCCATCTAGCTGCAAGCCCACACTGGTGATGATGAGGGGGCAGGGGTCAAAATGATTGAAAAATGATCATTGTCACACAAGTCATCATGGACCCTTCACTGGATGGAGGGGAAGACCTGGGCTGCAAAGGGAAAGATCAATGGCTGAATAAATTCATACGCCACACTGAAAAGCTTGGGGACACCAGTATTCCAAAGGCAAAGATTGAGCTGTGCAAGCAAGTTTTCGACAGCTTTACTGTGGCCAGTGGTTAAAGTTCCACCATGCAAAGGGTTGTGGGCATTGAAGTCACCCAAAATGAGGAAGGTGGAGGGGGGGGATCATCAGCTGAGAAAACAGTGAAGACAGTGTCCTCTGGGACTTAATTCTTTGGGAGGGAGATACACATCGCAGATAGTAAATTTTATAGAGGTTTTCACATGAACAGCGACAGCCTTCAAATTTCTAACAAGTGGCACATGTTTGCTGTAGACAGAGTCTAGAACATACATGCAAACACCGTCTGATGTTCTTTCATAGTCAGTGCGATTCTTAAAATAGCTTCAATAGCTGCAGAGGATGTGGGTTCATAGGTGAAACACACAAGAGACATCATGGCTCAGCCAAGTGATGGAAAAAATCACTACAGTTCCACTGGAGGATCACAGTGTCAGTGCCCTGTGGCAATGTGAATGGACCAAGGAGGCAGGTCATGCCTCAGCGCCATTTGCTGCTACTCGTTGTGAGGATTCTGCATCAATATACATTTTTTCTGCATCAGGGTGTGTAGGGGGTCTGGAGCCATAGACACCATGATTAACACATCCTTGCATATAGAGTTGGTACACGCAGCGTCCGCTGGCACAGAGTGTTACAGCGTAAAGTCGGCACCAGCACGTCAGTCAGGAAGGACAGGCAAAAGAAGGCTGCAAGAAGAAGTCAGCCAATCGCACTCTGATTGACCTCCCTTCCAGGACAACAACGCGACTGGAACGGCCCCTATGTGAGGAGGATGTAAGTGCCATGCCCAATTGATGACAGCCCACTTGAATAGCAGTGTCAACTATAGCCACTTCATTATGAATCTCTATGTAGGAAAGACTTGTTTGTCTGTTCTGCAGTAGACTGATTATTTTGTATATCACCCTTTGCTCATGAGACATCTACCAAAGTTAATTATTCTACATTGTCTTATTGTAATAAAACTCATTAATACAAGTTGTTTGACTGTTTGTCTAGTGAACCGAGTACACAGGATTCCTAGACACAACAACATTGGTGACAATGTGAATGTGGTGGCAGCTAGGTAACAATTATTTTGTTTCAAGAAAAGACCAGGAGAAACTTACCACGAGTGGGTAACATATTTGCAGAGTATGACGAGGAAATGCAAATTCAAATGTGCTTGTGGTGCTTTATATTCAGATGTTATGTTGTGTGATGTGATTGTGTACAATGTAACTGATGTCAAACTTAGAGAACAGATTTTGAAACAGATCAATCATTTCTTCACATAGCGCAAATTCTAGATCAATATAGTGGCCAATAAATTTGAGCAGCCACCAATTTGTTGGGTTGAGTCATCCCTTGCTCACGACCGGCCCACTAGGCAGCAACAGCATGCATGTGCCAAGCCATGTAAACAGTTCTCTAAATGGGCAGCTGTATCAGTGAATAGAATTAAGTCATGCCCTTGGCACTATTCACAGCACAAACCCCAAGATTGCCTGTCCAGACACGCACAGTGTAACGCTTGTGGCAAGAAAGATCAAGTACAATCTGTACATTTGCAACGGAACAAACATAAGAATTCTGCCCCTCATAAAAATCTAATCACAAGGTCCATGTAATCAATGCAGTGTATTCAAAGCCTGTTGCAGGCATTAGAAAACTAGAAGCCAAACATTTTCTTCAGTGCTACACCAGTCCAACAAACTTTTTGTTCATTTACATCTTAGTGGAAAACATGTAAAATTTCAGTTGGACATGGGAGCCTCTGTCACATTACTGAATCGTACCACGTATGAACTGTTAAGCTCTCCACATATCTAAAACTAGCACACACCTGACAGTTTATATGGACAAAACATTCCCGTTCTCAAAAAATATACTTTGTCTGCCACATATCACTCACAAACACAAACTGTGACTTTCACTGTGCTACAATCACGTGAGTGTGAGAACATATTTGACTTGGATTCGTTTGATATGTTAGGCTTTCAAATTCAGAACAATTTGTTGCAGTGAATGCATTCAATGCTAACGACAGTGTAGCTAGCTCACGTGCTGAAAGAATTCTCTGAACTCTTTTTTTGAAGGTTTAGGCAAGGCTAACAAATTTGTTTCACATATTACTATGAAAGACAATGCTCAGCCAAAATTTTGCCAGGCCAGACCTGTTCCCATTGCATTGTGGGGCAAAGTGGATGCTAAACTTAAAGAACTGCAAGATCACGGAGCTATTGCACCCATACAAGCTAGTCAATGGGCAGGTCCACTGGTTTTGCTCCCCAAACATTCAGGCCGCATTCACCTCTGTGTTGACTAAGTCTACAGTCAACCCACATACTGTGAATGACACTTATCCATTGCCAGACCCAAAGGATCTGGTTGCTGCTTTTCAAAAATTGATTGCGCGATGCTTATCTTCAGAAACCACTCGATGATATGATCTCAAATCATGCGTGCTGTGAACACTCATTTGGGCTTGTTTAAATATTTGCATCTGCCTTTTGGCAGTGCTTCCGCACCCGCCATTTTCCAAAGGTTTTTGGAACAGCTGACTGCTCAAGTACCAAACTGTGCAAACTATTTGGACAATATTGTCATAGCAGGTTGTACACCTGAAGAACACACTGCAAATTTGTGTGCTATCTGATGCAGGACTAAAGTGTAGACTGGACAAGTATGATTTTTTTAAATCTCAGTTGCAGTGTCTTGGTCATGTCATAAACAGTCAATGTGTACATCCTCTTCAGTCACATTTGTTAGCCATACAGGACCTGCCAATTCCTCGTAATGTCACAGAATTGCAGCCAGCCTTAGGGAAATTGAACTATTAGCTTCGGTTCATACCAAATGCTGCACAAATTGCATCACAAGAAAGTATCCTTTGTTTGTACAAATGAGTGCCAAGAAGTTTTTCAAAAACTTAAAGATGCAGTGGTCAATGTTTGGTTCACTTTTATCCTGACAAACCAGTTGTGTTGCAAGCTGACACTTCCACTTACAGAATCAGCGCAGTGCTTTTACACAGGTTTGGTTATAAAAACGGGCCTATTGCTTTCGCGTCAGAAGTGTTGTCCAAAGCTCAGTGTAACTATTCACAAATTGAGAAAGAGGCATTGGCTATTGTGTATGGTGTCACCAAATTTCACCACTATTTGTATGGCAGAAAATTCTACTTAGCAACGAATCACAAGCCATTGCAGTCCTTGTTTCATCCCATGAAGCCAGTTCCTGTACGAACTGCTCAAAAATTGCAAAGATGGCTTTATTGTTGTCTCAATACCAGTATGAGATTGTATATTGTCTGACAGCTCAACATGGTAATGTGGATGCACTTTTACGTCTTCTGATTGGCGCTGATACAGACTTTGATGCTTCTGCTGTATCTTGTTGACACATCAATGCTCACAATTCTGAATTGCTTCAATACTTCCTTCTTAAATAAAGGAAAATTGCACAGGCCACAGAAGCTGGTTCAGATTTGAACATTTTACTAAAATACATTCATACATCTTTGCCTCACTCATTGCATAGCATAAAGAACTCTGTAGTGCACTGATACTTTGCACATCAGCATAGCCTTGCTATACAGTAAGGGGTGATTGTTGTTCAAAATGATGGTTTTGCAAAAAGGTGTGTTGCAGTTACTTCACCAGGGACACTGGGGGATTGTTCGTACACAACATTTGGCACGTCAACACTGCACTTGGTAGGGTACGGACACCCAAATAGAACAGATGATGTCACAGTGTCATGCATGCGTGGAAAATCAGTCTGCTCCACCATAAAAATTCTTTGCATGGCTTAAGTCACAATCATCATGGCAGTGTGTGCACATAGTCTTTGCAGGACCTTTTTGGGACATTCATTGGTTGATTGTCGTAGCCTCTTATAACAAGTTACCTTTTGCTGTGCCAACGAACTCGACAACGTCACATCTATTTTTTGCCTTGGAGGTTTGCCTGAAGTCATAGTGTCAGACAATGGCCCTCAAATGGTTCAAATGGCTCTGAGCACTATGCGACTTAACTTCTGAGGTCATCAGTCAATGGCCCTCAGTTCATGTCAAAAGAATCTGAAATATTCTGTGAATGTAATGGCACACAGCATCTAACTGGTGCACCGTTCCATCCACAGTCCAACAGTGAAGCAGAACATTTTGTCAGAACCTTCAAGCAGCAGATGGCCACACTTCACATCGCACACACCAGGGATCAAGCATTTCAACTGTTTCTAGCCTCCTATCATTCGCATACACACTGGCAGAATTGCTTCACGGCCGACGCCTTCGGACACTGCTCCACCCTCCTCAGCATCTGTTGCCCAAGGAAGACTGCAAGTATCACTTTGTGCCACATGATATTGTGTTTTACAGGGTTTTTAGCGACAGCAGAGGGTGGGCACGAGGCAAGATCCTTCGTTGACTTGGCACATGCACATATCTCATTTCAGGCCCAGATGGATTGTAGCGCCGACATCACAATCAAATTCACCACTGTCATGTGCCTCATGCAGACAGAGCCTTTGCCGCCTCTCATCCTACCGATGGAGTTGGACCCACCCATGCTGCAGTGGCCGACGCCTTATACATCGTGATATGGGCCTCAGGAGGTTGATGTGTACCCTGCTGGGCATTTTCTGGTGGACGTTTCGACCAGAAGGAGGTCGGATGGCGGGGTGTGAGCAGAAGACTGACGTCTCCTGCAGCCACAGCTTCCAGTCCATCAGGGCGTCCATGCTCCTGTCCCCCTCCCCTGCCCCCTTGTCATGCTCCACATATGACAACAGTCCATTGCTTTGTGGGGGAGGAATGTTACGGCGTAAAGTCAGCGCTGGCACACCAGTCGGGAACAACAGGGAAGAGAAGGCTGTGAGAAGAAGTCAGCCAATGACATGCTGACCAACCTCCCTTCCAGGACAACAACGCAACAGGAGAGGCCCCTATGTGAGGAGGAAATAAGCGCCACGCCTGACTGGTGGTAGCCCACTTCGATAACAGCGTTGACAAAAGCTACTTCATTAGGACACTTTATGTAGCACAGACTTGTTTGTCTATTCTGAAGAAGACATTATTTTGTTTGTCATCCTTTGCTTGTGACACATCTACCAAAGTTCAGTATTGTATCTTGTCTTATTGTAATAAAACTCATTAATAAAAGTTGTTTGATTGTTTGCCTAGTGAACTGAGTGACCAGGATTCCTAGACACAACAGGAAGGGCAGCAGAATCTCCTCCTTCTAGTGGGACTTCTTCTTTTCTTCCTTCTCTTTAAACAGTATTGACTTCTGCAAAGCCTTGTCTGCCTCAGATTCTGTGACATAGGAGGAATGCGAAGTCCTACATCCCACAACCCACAGCTTCTTCAGCACTGGCTCGTATCAAGTTGCAGGTAGGCAGAGTCTTTGGAGGGGAATGTCCTGATGGACCCCTTCCTAATAAGGGATGCTGGAGGAGTGTGTTGCTTCTCCATGTGGGGGTTGGGAGTCGATGGTCCAAAAGTGAGTGTGAGGGGAGCTGTAAGAGGAGGGACCCTAACCACCTATTGAGTGGGTGCAGTCAAGTGGGCCTGACACAGAAAGCATGGAGGGTGATTTGCAGTTGCTCCACACGATTACCTCATCATAGCTATAGCATACGTCACCATCATGCATACAGTAAGTAGACGATCATATTTCTACTTGGTCTTTTGATATGTGAGTGGTTCAATGGTTTTGTATTCTTGGCTGAGATGAAAGCTCCAGTATCCACACCATTACTCTTTGGTGCCTGGCTGGACATGACACGCAAAATGCACAACACATTGATCCCAAATTGGCACACAACTCATCATCCGTCTGTAGAAGAAGATCACAGTGAAAAATAATGCCCTTTACCATTCTGATACTGATATGGGAAGTTATAGTTACAGGAATGTTACCAATTTTGTCAAAGGTGAGCAGTGCCTGTGACAGAATGGGAGGCCGTTTTAATCAGAACAGAGCCACTTTTCATTTTTGAAACTGCTACCTCCATAAACCTGTCCTGAAGGTCTTGAACAAAGAACAGTGGCTTTATAGTCAAAAAGATATTCCCATCAGTCCTAGTACACATGAAGTATTAGGGGGAGTGTTTGCCCTCTTGTATCTGAGCCCTATAGCAGAGAAAGAAATATTGTGGGGTGATATCTCTCTGTATTACAAGAGGTATTATCTCCAGAGGAGACTGTTGCAGTCGTGGGGCCACCAGCAGAATAAAGTTTTGATTTCTTCATGTGTGAGTCCTCTGCCATGGGTGAAAGAGGGCTCTCCCCATGGGTAAACCCAGCTACAGCACCAGTTAGTTACCTGGCCAGTAAGCCATTGCCCAGAGTCCTCGTGCCCCATCTGCAGTAGGCACATACTCCTTAGCATGTATGGTTGATTGGATATTCATACAGTTATGGTTGATTGGATATTCATACAGTAAACAGTTTTTTAATAGAAGTGATTAAAATTATTAAATATAAAGCTGTATGAGAAGTCCAATAGTCCACTCTAGCTGTATTTATTCAAGTTAGTTAAAGACCCACACAGCCAGTTTCGTGACTTCAAAGTTGCTCACTATCTTAAAAGAAAATACTTGTTGCTTTAGGGCACCGTAGGTGGTGTAGAAATGGTACTAGATGATGATGTAACACTCCACCACTAACTTAAATCATATCAGTGAAGTGGTGTGTATATGCCAGTCTGTTGTATGGAATCAACACAGTGAGATGGATTGATGTGAAGACATGATGGCACAGGAGAGAGGAGATGTTGTTTTTGGACATGTTCATGACCAAAGAGTGAATGAAGTTACCTGATGTGTTGGTGTATCAACACGGAGTGTCCAACCTCTAACTCACAGGGACTGTAGATGAGTACCAAGCTCTGTCAATAACAAGCAGTCTGTGAGAAAACATGCTGATGGGGATTACATGCAATGGACATTTTGATCTGGGTACCTCTTTCAATTTAATAAACTGTAGAATAAAGCTGAATAAATTGCAGAAAGGTGCTAACTTAAGGCAACGAGGCCTGGATAAGTTGAAAGGATCAGAGATTGTAGAGAGTTTCAGAGTGAGCATTAGGCAACGGTTGACTAGAACAAGGGAAAAAATTCAATTGGAGATGAATGGGTAGCTTTAAGAGATGAAACAGTGAAGGCAGCAGAAGATCAAACAAGATATTGAATTTAATGGATGAAAGGAGAAAATATAAAAATGCAGGAAATGAAGCAGGCAAAATTGAATACAGATGTCCAAAAATTAGAGTGACAGGAAGTACAAAATTGCCAAGCAGGAATGGTTAGAGGATAAATTTAAGGATTTAGGCGCCTATTTAAATAGAGGAAAGATAGCTACTGCCTACAGGAAAATTAAATTCTTTTGGAGAGAAGAGAAGCAGCCATATGAATATCAAGGGCTCAGACAGAAAATAATCCTACGCAAAGAAGGGAAAGCTGGAAAAGGGGGGTAGTATACAGAGGATCTATACAAGGGAGATGAACTTGAAAGCAGTGTAAAAGAAATGCAAGAGGATGTAGCTGAAGATGAGATGGAAGATATAACGTTGTGAGAAGAATTTGGCAGAGCACCGAACGACCTAAATCGAAACAAGGTCCCGGGAGTAGATGACATACTGTCAGACCTGCAGATAGCCTTGGGAGAGCCAGCCATGACAAAACTCTTCCATCTGGTCTGCAACACACTTGAGAATGGAGAAACACCCTCTGACTTCAAGAAAAATGTTATAATTCCAATTCCAAAGAAGGCAGTTGCTGACAGGTGTGAAAATTACTCAACTATCAGTTCGATAAATGATTGATGCAAAATACTAACATGAATGCTGTACAGAAGAACGGAAAAACTGGTAGAAGGTGACCTTGGAGAAGATCAGTTTGGAGTCTGGAGAAATGTAGGAACACGTGAAGCAATACTGACCCTACTGCTTATGTTAGAAGATAGGTTAAGGAAAAGCACACCAACATTTATAGCATTTGTAGACATAGAGAAAGCTTTTGACAATGTTGACTGGGACACACTCTTTGAAATACCAAAGACAACAGGAGTAAAATACAAAAACCAAGAGGCTATTTGCAACTTGTGTAGAAACCAAACAGCAGTGACAAGAATCAAGGGGTGCAAAAGGAAAGAAGCACTCTGGAACAGAATGAGACAGGATTGTAGCTTGTCGCCAATGTTATTCAATGTGTATGTTGACCAAGTGGTAAAATTATATATATAATTTGGAGTAGAAATTAAAGTTCAGGGAGAAGAAATAAAAACTTTTAGATTTTCTGATGACACTGTAATTGGAAGAGCAGCTGAATAGAAGCGACAGTGTCTTGATTGTCTTGATAAGACGATATAAGATGAACATCAACAAAAGCCAAACAAAGATAATGGAATGTAGTATACTTAAATCAGGTAATACTGAGGGAATTAGATTAGAAAATGAGAAATTAATACTAAGGTAATTAGATGAGGAAATGAGAAATTTAAAGTAGTAGGTGGGTTTTGCTATATCAGCAGCAAAATAAAAGATGATGGCTGAAGAAGAGAGGATATCAAATGTAGACTAGCAGTGGCAAGAAAAGCATTTCTGCAGAAGAGAAATTTGTTAACAATGAATATAGACTTAAGTGTTAGGAAGTCATTCCTGAAGGTATTTGTCTAGAGTGTACCCATGTATGGAAGTGAAACATGCATGATAACTACTTAAGACAAGAAGAGAATAGAAGTTTTTGAAATGTGGTGCTAAAGAAGAACGCTGAAGATTAGATGGATAGATCATGTAACAGATGAAGAAGTACTGAATGGAGCTGGGGAGGCATGAAATTTGTGGCACTAAAAGAAGGAATCGGTTTACAGAGTCTGTGACATCAGGGAATCGCCAGTTTAGTATCGGAGGGAAGTGTGGGGGATAAAAATCATAGAAGGCGACCAACAGATGAATATAGTAAGCAGATTCAGAGGGATGTACGCTGCAGTAGTTATTTGGAAATGAAGAGGCTTGCACAGGATAGAACAGAGTGGAGAGCTGCATCAAACCAGTCTTTGGACTGAAGGCAACAACAACAACAACCTGACAGAAGGCCACTGCTTACAGTGGCACATAAAGCTGCTTGCTTTCAATGGGTCAAACAACACAGATATTGGACAATTGCTTTTTGGAAGCACATTCTTTGGTTCAAGTGTTGCAAGCTTTCCATTCAAGTGATGCGACATGTTTAGTTTACTGACAGCCCAATAAGGTGTTTAATCCACAGCGCATGGAGGTTGTAGTCCATGTCAAGAGGTGGTTTAATGATGTTTTGGGTGTGTTTGCGTACTATGACTTGGGGTCAACTCATTTGTGTCACTGTGAACGTGGACCAGGATGTTTATTTCATCATTCTCGGTGAGTGGTCATTGTCCTTTCTTCTTCGTTTTCAAAGATGAGACCAGCTATGTTCACAGGGAAGCGCACATGTCCCTGGTTCAGCAAACACTCAGGCTTCCTATTCCACCTCAACTGGCCAGCTAAATCATAGAAAATGCCTGGGACTATTTGCAACAGTGCCTGAAATGTAGCAGACATCAGCCCTGAAATTTGGTAGCTCCATGGTGTCTATGCAATGAGTGGTTTTAGCTGATTACGATGTACCTGAAGAAAATTATGGACACACTTTCTCACCAAATTGAAGCCATTATCAAGGCTACATATGGTGTTACATGGTATTAGCATGTGTCTCCTGTGGCAGACTAATTTTTTTGTTCATTGTGCTTATGTATCACAGTAATGTATGCAGAAACTTGTATATCGCCCTTATAAAAATGTTTCATTGTAGATCTTGACATTTCTCCTACAAACAACTCAAATGACTTGAAAAGTTTAGATAATGAAATACATAAATCACATTTTAAAGTCCTTTAATATTATTTCTCCTGTCATATGAAACTTTCTTATCATGACTTATGTCATGCCCTTCATGCTATTAAATGAAATCTCTTGAACTTAAGTTTTGGTTTGGTAGCTCAGAAATGAACTGCACAAATACAATGAGATCTACACACACACACACACAAAAAAAAAAAAAAAAAAACTGACACCTCTAGTTTAGTTAGTTTCCTTTTGTTTCTTGCGTTTTCGTGGACCATATTCCTAAAACCCATCCTGATGTGTAGCATGTCAGTAGGTTTAGAAATAATATACGTTTTCTCTGTGTAAATATGTCTACATGGTGGCCATTGACTTTTTGTTTCAATCTTAATCTACAACAAAATTTGGTAAATATAACTCAGACACATGCATATCTACTCAGATGTTCATCTATTGAGTAAGACTTGTCAAGTAGCATCTATTCAAATTTGTTTTTAAAACTTCTATTATCTGACAGAACTTTAAATTCGTAAGAAAGGAACTCAAATATTTTTATGGCTGCATGCTTTTCTCCTTTATGTATGAGAGTAAGGGTAAGATGTGGATAATGGAGGCTATTTTGTTCATAGTATTACATTTATGAATGCTACCATTATTTTCAAATAGTGCCCAGTTCTTTACAACAATCTTCAAAGAAGAATAAATGTATTGTGAGACTGTTATTTTATATGCCTAATTTTGTGAACAGTTGCCTACATGGAGTTTGAGGATGAACATCAGATTCTATCTTCAAAGCATGTTTTTGTGCAATGAATAATTTGTTTCAATGGTGAAAGACAACAACACAAGATGATGTAGCTGTTATTAGCCTCTCCCTGTACTGTCTAATCTATTTGAATACACAAAACTCACAAAATATTTGCTCCCATTTCATTTTTGGTTGTTAAACTAAGCAGTTTCAATATGATACAAATATATAAGTAATAAAAAAATTATATTCACCAAACATAACTCACCCAAGCTCTGGCAAAGAAAGGTAAGTTAGGTACACAAATATATCTGACCACATTCCTAGTGAATTAAAGGACCTGATAGAGAATAAAGACAAGGTGAAGCCATACTCAAATCATTATTTGTTGACAGCATCCACAACCCCACAGAATAATTTCTGAATAGATACTACCTGCCTATGTGTATGGGTAGAGGTGATTGTGTGTGCATACGTGTTTTACAATTAATTAGTTTTGGGCATACATAACTATTATGTAAATGCATTTTCAAGCCCTTCTTACCAATGGACAACTTGCAGCCATATTTTCAATGAGAACATTTACAAGCCTCTTTAAAAAACCAAATTATATTTAAATTTCGGCAGCTCAGAAAAAAAAATTGCACAAATACAGACATCTATTGATTGTTTATAAAGCCACAGAAGTCATGGATTTGATTCAATTTACTGCACTCCCAAAAGATGCAGTGTGTGATTTTTGTATACAAAAGGCTCTACAACTGTTCAAATTCATCAAAATTTGTGCCTAGTTTCTGAGCCTACATTAGTGAGTAAATGAAGGCTAACTCAGTGGTGTTGAGACTTTAAAAGTAGACATACAAATGCACACAATGAACTGCAGAGTGAGAGGCTCAGAAATCACACCACTGAAATTAAGCAGCAAGTAGATCAGAAACAGCGATCTGATCAGTATCGGTACTCTGGCTGAGAAATTCCTTCATGTTGGACTCATCACTATTTGTATGACTGTCACAGAAATACTCAGATATCACAACTGTGTATAGACAGAGACTGTGAACACTCAGTGGCCAACAAAGAGCAGAAAATATCAACCAGGTAAGTGTTTTTAGACTGCTATAGGCAAGATGTATTTGATGTGTTTTCCCACATTGTAAAAGGCAACAAGAATAAATCTCCTACATCAATGCAGAATCAAAACATCAGTAAATGAACCTTTTCAAAATCAAAAAACTTTTGGCCAATCTCATTACTTTAGCTGCAGTATTATAGTTATTATTTTCTGGGACAAAAGAGGAATCATATGGGCAATATACGATGTTGGTGAACAATTATAGGAGATGTGTACTGCAAACCACTCACTGAATTGAAAATTGATGATACAGGGAACTGTTATCTGTGACTGTCTCTTACTGAAGAAGACTCACCATTTATCACTCCAAACTTATCGACTTCTTACCCTACAGTCCTGACTTCACATCGGGTGACTATTACCTCCACTTAAACTTGAAACAATAGTTTAGTGGGCAACATTTAAAGATTGTGAGGACCTCAAGGTCATAATTGTCATCTGGTTCAATTCCAATGTGAAGAATTTCTACTCAGAGGAAATACAACACCACAAAAAATGGTTAGAAGTGAAATGCAATTATAAAGAAAAATAAAGTCGGTAGGTAGGAAATTAAAACTGACAATAAAAGGTGCATGTATTGAATGTATTCTCTTTCATGGCTAAAAATTCCTTCCATTTTGAATGTGCCATGTGTAATTTGATGTAGGTGTATGTAAAAATAGCTAATAAACAAATTATGCGGTTAAAAACTTCATTGGGGGCAACTGAGACCAAACTGTTATGCTCAGTGGCAATCACTGAAGTAACATTGAATAAGTATTAAAATATGTTTGCCTCTGCTATCATGAAGTATAATTACCAAATATATGTGTGTGTGTGTGTGTGTGTGTGTGTGGGGGGGGGGGGGGGGGGGGGGGAGGGGCGGCACAAGAGAAGGAGAAAATATATCTACCCTTGTTAAAATAAAAGCTAGTTTAGCTCAGCCACAATAATCAGCATGAGCCAAATGGAAAACATCATAAACAAAACTGAAGATTAGCAAAGAAAGAGTGCCTATGACGAAAAATGAATTCAGTTACAATAAATACAATGCAGGGACAAAAAACATAATTGCAATAAAGTGAGTGGGTGTGAGGCAGAAGGTTTTGGCTGGTTTTTAGGATACACTGCTAGTATGCTACAGTCACATCTACAGCTGACAAAATAAAATTTTATAAATGAAAACAAAAGAAAATTGAATAATTCATATTGGCCTTCTTCAACTATTTTACATGTAACTGTTTCACCTTTCACAACTATCCATCCATCAATATAATACCTAATTAATTATTGTCATACTGGCTATTTTGGGAACCCTGCCTATATAGAATAACTATTTGTTTGTAATTTCATAATGAGAAACAAACATTTGGAATGCCAAAATCGTAAGTGAACAACTGTCATACATAAAAGTGTATTATACAATATTTGCAACATAATAACTGTTGCTAAACTATCTATATTCCACACAGGCTGTGTTCTCAATCACTATAAACAAGGCACGTTTCCACACCAGCAGAAGACATCATTGGACATCAATTTCTGGTCAACACCTGCCTCCCCCTCCCCACCCTCCAAATACTCCAATAGCCCCTTCAGTAGCAAACAGTAAACAAAAAGTTATAAGTTAGTCTAGTTTAACACAATTTATTTTTAAGTAACAATTTTCTGTATGCATAAGCACCTAAAGATGGGCAGAACAGGCTTGAAATGCATTGTATTATGACAAATTATATCCAAAACAAATAAGTAATGTAATACATCTTTTGCACATTTTTTTTCAATAACATTTAGTGTGTGTACACAAGCATCTTTTATTAGGATATTAATGCAACAGAAAATGTATGACTATTCCAAAATTTCTTACTTTATTGAGAACAAATTATTTCCAGAATGGACAACATCTTTTGTAGTTCTGGAACTCTCCATCATTATGAGTAAGCTTGGAAAATGATAATCAAGAAATACTTAAAAAGTTTGCCTGGAGCGTAACATAACTGTCCTGACTTGATGTTCAACAGCTCAGAACATTTTTATGTTCCCCTTCTACCAGTGTTTCAGATGTCAAGTGAGCAAGGGGAGGCTTCTTTACTACTTACCCAGCCAAGACTGTCCAAATCCTGCAATGCCAATGGTTTCTCACTATGGTCACGTTATGACTTTTTTCCTCTCTGCTCACTCTTAGCCACAATACCTTTGACTGCCAACTAGTGATATTCACAACTTTATTTTTTGTCTACTGCTAATTCTATCATCATAAATATGTCCCCATTACAGGTGGGATATTGTAGTGATTTGAGAATTTACACGTAAATTCTGGAACCGCTCGACCTTCTGCTGCCTCGAACATGCAATACTTTAAAGATGAGAGAGAGAGAGAGAGAGAGAGAGAGAGAGAGAGAGAGAGAGCCTATTTACTGTGCAACACATGTCTGTGTGTGCAGGATGGACGTTGGTCATGGGAGGACAGGAGCTGCGTCAGACAAGTGATGCCAAGTGTTTGCCGCTCATGCCATAAAACCTGTATGGAAAGTACAGGGAGTAATTATGTATTATTCCTTGGTGGTCGAATAATTATAATTGTTATAGACAGTTGAAACATGTTTCGTCTAGAGACTCTTACTTAATCTTGGTGTTAGTCTTGCTAGAAGCAAGACCTGTCTTTGAATTTCTGGTGGTTATTAAACCCACCACATTGTAATTATATTTAATAGTATATAATGGTTAATGATGCAGTTGATTTGCAAGAGTTTGTATGCTTATGTGAAACTTGTGGAAATGAAAATATACCTGAAATGAACTAAAAGTATTATGAGGGTACAGAGTTATTGAGAGAGAGAGAGAGAGAGAGAGAGAGAGAGAGAGAGAGAGAGAGAGAGAGGTTTTTTATTGCTCTAGCCAGCATTATCTCTTCAGAGAAGAAGTTGTGGAGATCGACACAGATGCGTATCCAGAGAAGAGGACTGGCTAAACTTTTCAAGTAAGTCAGCTGTAGTAAGAGAAGTGTGAAGTTCGCAATCCGGTTTTGCACTGCTTCTCTTGTCACCAAAACCATTAGAACGTGGCAGCCGATGTGATCAGAACTTGAAGAAAGAGGAATTTTGAAAGGGAAGAAGATTTTGTGAGTTGCCATAGCAACCAATAGTAACAAGACAGAGAAATTGTTTCACAGAGTTAGATTCTGCATAAGCGGTAAAAACGGGTGAAAATTAATAAATACCATACAAGAGAAGACGTAAGGAAAATCTCAACAGTTTAGTCTTAGAAGAGTTACAACAAGATCTATTCGACGATGAAGATCCACTGTGGAGAGTAAGCTGCTCTCACACACATTCCGGGGGCATGGATGCCATAACCAGCAACCAATGCCAACGGCGCCAACTGCTGCTCACCAGTGCTTACTACAAGTCCATTCACCGGCACAGACGCTGAAACCAATCTCCACTGCTGCCGGCGCCCGTGCTGTTCACCGGTGCTGATTCCACACCGGTTCACTGACACGGCCTAAAACTCTACGCCGGCTGAGCAAAAGACAACAATTATTTGAGTGTGAATTTAAGGGCACTGTTCAATAATAGACCCTTAGTATAGTTATTATACTCAGAGCTGAATTTTTTTAATGATCACTAGATCTAAGATATGGATAATACTCAAAAAAATGTGGAACTATCAGAACCAGCCATGACCATGACAGTGAGTAGGGAAATGCCAGACTGGTCTGAAGTAATGAATTTAATCAAAGCTCAAAACGTCCAAATTACTACTTTAAGTCTCTAGTTAGACTCAGTGAATACTCAGTTGACTGCTAAATTAGATGACCAGCTGGAAGCACAGAGCGAGGTTTTTAAGTTCTAAATTCAAGGCCTTAAATGGTAGAGTGTAGAGTTTGCAATTAGATTTAAAAAATGAAATAAGTAATTCCTTGACTACCCAGATGAAGCAAATGTTTACTGACTTTAGTCAAAAGCACAATGACCAATTGCAGAAGTTGACCCAGAAGTTAGAATCTGACACTGAACACACATGTAACAATGTAGAAGCTGAGCTTGATGAAAAGTTAGGATCATTTCAAAGTGTATGCAATGTTACATTTGTTGCTGTAAAACAAAGATTACAAACTTTAAAGGAAAGTGTTGAGAAGCAGGACAAACTAATTCCTATAGTCCAATCACAAATTGCAGGCGTTAAAACGTGAGTAGATGATGTGGAATGCGACTTTAAGGAGAAACTAGTCACTTCAGACTTAATAAATATCAGTAAACCGGAGGAACAGGTAGAGGAAATAATCAACAGAAAAGTTGCCACAAGGATAATCTCCCGAAACATTTCAACTGTTGTTTTTTCCAAACTTAATGATAGTAGCAATGTTATTGATGACGTGTTTAGAATTCAAACTTGTCCATGACAGAGTAGAAAATAGAATAACGTTACTTAATGTTGTTTTTCCAAGTAAAGTGGTATTTGTTTTGTTGTGGGGAGGCTTTAACACAAAATTTAACAAGAAGTATTGGTCCGTAAGAAACCGAGCAAGGTTAATGTCAGATCCATGGGATCTGAGCGGAGTCACATCCGTCTCCCAGGAACGTTAACATTCTGTGTTAACGGGCAGAGTGACGACCGTCGGATCTCTAGTTGTTTTCAGTGTTTCTTCTGCAGTAAAATTTTCATGCACTGAATTCCCCCTACTTCTTACACTATCCTATTATCCAATGTTAGGGAAACATACCAGTGTGGAATTGTGATAACATCACCCAAAACTGCTGTTGGTATGTGATTAAGTTGCCCTCAGTTGTTGGAGGATTGTGCCCACTAAGTATTTGGAAGAAGTCGTCCTCGGTTGTTGGAGGACTGTGCCCGCTAAGAAATGTGATTAAGTTGTCCTCAGTTGTTGGAGGATTGAGCCCGCTAAATATTTGGAAGAAGTCGTCCTCAGTTGTTGGAGGATTGTGCCTGCTAAGTATTTAAGTCATCTTCAGTGGTTATAGAGTAGGGAGCTGTGCCCACTAGGAAATTTTATGGTGTCGTCCTCGGTTATTCCAGGGGCGCCCCTGCCTGTCTTCATGAATCGTCCCACATTGTCTCAACTTATTTTGACTTGCTAGGCAGCGACATGTGGCAAAGATTAAATCTGCCTAGCCAGCCATTCTCTCCTGTGGTCTCGACTGTAATGTCGACAGCAGCCACTGTGGTCTCCACGTACAGTTATTTTTGCCTAGCCAGCCAGTCTCTTCCGCCATCCACATATAATTAGGTCTTATTTTTGCCTAAGTTATTCTTTGAAAGTAATCTCTCATCCAGTTTGTCTACGTAAACCTGGATGTGGATAGGATATTACATTAATATAAGATATGACATTGTATGAATAATTACATAGTTGTAATAATATGATACATAATTTTATACTTAATGGAGAATGTTTTTTACCTTTTATAATATGTGATGTAAATGGGTTCGTTTTAAGTTTTGAAAGGGGTGGGTAGTGTAAATAATAGCATGATTTACTCCAACAGATAAATCATGTTTAACACTAAACACACATCACACCTTCCAGACAACCCTCGCAGACAAGTGGGACTGATTCTTCAACATTTGCTGTTCCATAGGTGTTGCTAAGATTTTTCTTCGGCGACCTCAAGGGTGAAGATGAGAATGTCTGTTCTATAGGAGACGATTTAACACCATACCTCCTCCGGCTTTTCACTCAAGTACCGGCAAGGTGGGGATCCTGGGGAAGGGGGGTGGGAAGGGTCTCCTGTCTTTGGGGCTATCTTCCTTCTCTTCTTCGATCTTGACAACAATTTCTACTTTTTCCTTTCTTACTTCTCATTTGAGTACCTGTCTATCTTTCCCTCTTTACATATTCATATACTTGTATCGCTGAACTTCTTCTTATTTTCCATGGCTTCCAATAATCTTCAACTTATTTCATATAAGTAGGCCGAAGAATCACGATACACAGACACACTTACACATACACACAACGAAACACGAAGACGCAAACAATGAAAGGACAGATTGAAATAATATATAAGAACAATGATCATTCCATATCGCATATGCACATAAGTATAGAAGAAGTACACTAATTTTACATCGAGTATACCTAAGTAGAAAGCGTGAGTAATTAAGGAGAGCATAAGCCAGAGAGCAAGGGTTTGTGATAATTGTTAAGGAAGGTCAGTCTGACAAATATTCTAATGACTGGTAGGATAGTGGGACTCTTATAACACAAGTAAACATAATTTGTATGAACAGTGTATAGAGGTAGAGTATATACCAAGAGTATAATATTTGAAAAGTGAAGGACGACTCTAGAGTACTAAATGAAGTATTAAAAATCGAGTGTGAAGTGTGCAACAGATTTTGTATTTTTACCACAGGATATTTAATAATAGTGAACATAAAGATGTACACTCGGGTAATGAACCTAAAGACCTACTCATAAAGGATAAGGAGGGCAAACGCAGCATTTATTGGATATAAAGGACAGATAGGCAGACCTAAGAAAGGCTGATCTATACTGTGCAGACAGGGGCACCAAGAAGGGGATTGATCTGCACCATAGGAGAAAAGGAATTTAAAGGTGTGTACCTACCAAAACGGAAGGAAAAAGGGCACTCATAGGGTCAACCCACATGTAAGGTATAGATGCAGATCCAAGGTGAAAAGGACAGTATCGCAACAGAAGTCACATATTGTGTATGAATTATTCTGGTAAGTTTGAATTCTATACTTCACTAGCATTATTATGTTTTATGAGTGTCAATAGTGATACAGTGTGCGCTGCTATCCTGTGATCTTGTTCAGAGCGCGCACTGTAATCAATTATAGTTCGTTGTCCTGGTGCGGATGACGCTCTGGTGGCGATTTGCTATGACGTCGCTGGCATGCTTTTGCGGTAGCTGGCAGAAAGCAAGAGGGTAGTTGGTTTTCCGGGTATTGCATGGAATGTGAAGTTCGCTCTGCCTGACCTGCTAGTGACTAGCGCTAAGGTTGTTTGACTATTCATGTGTGCTTGGATTTTATTGTTTCATTTTAAGAAGTGAGAATTGTTTGAGATTTGTGTGTTGGCTTCCAGCACTCATTAAGAGCGCCCGAGTTAACGGCGCCGTGGTTAACATGTGCTGTCGGGATGTTATACTGTATTTTTGAATTTTATCTTGTGTTGATATTATCTGTCGTGTGTTACAGAACATAACCAAGGTGTGTAAGGGATGGGCAGTTGTGGGAGGCATGTCGGGGAGCTATCAGCGGTTTATTTTGGGGACCGTTTCTAGTGGGAAGGCTCTGAAGTGTTGGGAGTTGCCCTCGCCCTTTGGTTGTATCAAATTATTACTTTGTTATTATATTTATTGGTTGTGTGTTGCGCTTCTTTCATTTTATGGTGCCAAGCGCCATTATCTTTCTCAAAGTTTTTTATATAAATCATTTTAAATTGTAATGCCAAGTTAACTTATAATTGGATTTTGTCTTTTGGGTAAACTCTAAAAGCACTATTGTAAAAGGTTCTTGATTTTATGGTGGCAAGCCACCGTTATTATTTTTAAAGCTCACTCTTTAACCATTTGTTAATTTTTGTAAGTTATATGAATTGGTTGTTATTTAAAAGAGTTTAGTATTGGCAATTTAATAAATTGTGTACAGAGTCTACTGTTTGGATATTATTGGGTGGAACTCCTTGGATAGTTGTCCTATAAGAATACACATTTCAAATAGAAACACTTTTATTTTGCCCAGAGTTCCTCCAGACTACTTTAAGTAATGAGGCCATTACATACTAAAGAGGTAGTATAAAGAATTAGAATAAAGACTGAAATATTCAAGGGTCCATGACATCTGGAGTTTATGATTGGAGTTGAAGGGAGAGTCCTCGCCGTTCATAAGGGTAATGAAAAATGAAATCATAAATAGAGGCTTATGTTCAGAAAAAGAAGAAGAAGGAGAGGGAGGGAACTTATGCAATAAATGATTACTTTTAAAATCTGGATTGTTACTAGGTACAATATTAATTTACATAATGGTTATGTATAAAATACCATGTGTTTGATCTGAGGGGGGGGGGGGGGGGGGGGAGGGATATGTAGTGATTCAAGAGTTTACACATAAATTCTGGAACCACTCGACCTTCTGCTGCCTCAAACACGCGATATTTTAAAGATAAGTGTGAGAGAGAGCGCCTATTTACAGCGCAACACATGTCTGTGTGCAGGATGGACGTGGGTCATGGGAGGACAGGAGCTGTGTCAGACGAGTGACGCCGACAAGTGTTTGCCGTTCGTGCCATAGAACCTGTATGGAAAGTACAAGGAGTAATTACATGTTATTCCTTGGTGGTCGAATAATTGCAATTGTTATAGACAGTTGAAACATGTTCTGTCTAGCAACTGAGGTAAGCGTCTTTGATAAAGGGCAGATTATTATTACACAGAGCCTGTGAGCAAGTACATTGAAATCGGTGACACTGGTCACGTATTCCTTTGCTCTGTCATGAACATCTATGGAAAGAGGTAGGAAGACAGTGAAACTACCACTAAGCGCTAAATGGTTGGATATCCACAATTCTTCACAGAACATGGGGATCGGAGGCTTTTCTACTGTGTAAAGCAGGATAGATGGTGATCTGTGGCATCCCTGTCAAAAGAATAAAATGCTGGTGCATGCACAAGTGTTTTGGAGCACACTGTTCATTGTACATGGTTGAACATGGAGCTCCGTAGCAGACCACCCCTATGTGTTTACATATTAATCTAATGACCATCAGGATTCGACCGTTGATCAATGGAAACGAGTTGCCTCTTTGAGCGAATTGCATTTTTGCTACACTAGGTCACTTGTCGTCTCCACAAACATTGTCATTGAGGTGAGGTGAACAGCGACTCAAAACGTGCAGTGTGCCACGTATGCAGGCTGATGGAAGCAGTATTTTGTTGTGAAAGACATACTCCTGCACTTGCATGGAACACGTGGTAGTAATTGAAGACATGCTGATAACTGCGAACCACCTGCATTCCTACATGCTTGATGTCTTTCCCGACAGCAAGGTCATCTTTCAGCAGTATAACTGTTTGTGTCTCAGAGCCAGAACCATGCTACAGTGATTTGGGGAGCGTTACAATGAACTCACCTTGATGTCTCGGCATCCAAATTCACCCAAGGTAAATCCTATGGAACTGATTTGGGTCACTACCGGGTGCGATCACCACATATGCAAATCAGCAGCTCACTATTTACACGAATTACATGGCCTGTGCATAGTCATCTAATGCTACACACCTATCAACAAACTGTCTGATCCCTGATACACAGAATCACTGATGTATTTCCTTTCAAAGACAGACAAACAATAAACAAGCTATTAAGCATGTGGTCATAATGTTTTGGCTCATAAACGCATGTGTGTTTACAATACATTTCACCTCCTGAAGGCAATCACTGACCAGTGATCCTATCTAAAAAAAATTATTAGTTTTCTCATTTGAATATTCTTCTGATATAATTAGATGTAACATCGTTTCTTGTGCATCCATGTTTGTCATGTCTCTTCTCTGTTCTAAATTTTACATGCTGGAGAGACTTACCTTCATACTGCACTTCGTGGCTTCCAAAGAACAATGCTTTATTCTGAAAGTTAAATATTCACTAGCGTTTGTTCACATTATGTCACTGACTCAGAAGAAAATTCATATTCTGGGTCCTAGTGCTGTCCATTTTCATTGCAATACGTAGTTTTCATTTTAAACTGAGTATGTAATGTAATTCACTGATGTAAAAAGTGTTCTGCCAAATGTGTTTAACGCATAAAACTAACAGTTGCAAAAAATGATTATGAGTGGCAGAATTATTATTACCACTGTATACTATGTACCAGAGGATACTTTGTACTTGTATTGGTCACTCCCTGTATTATTCCATTTGCTAAAGGAGCAATGGAAAAATGCCAATTGTACGCCTCCATACACATCCTAATATTATTTTAACAACTATGAAAAGGGTAGATTGCTACTCACCATATAGATGACATACTGAGTTGCAGACAAGCACAACGAAAAGACTGTAACATATTAAGCTTTTGGCCAAAGCCTCCTCAGAAAAGAAAGGAAAACACACAGACATTCACACAAGAAGGCATACCTCACACCCATGTCCACTATCCCCAGCAACTTTAGTCGCAATGGAGTCATTAACTTGAATGAAAGTGGTATTTGGGAGTGGGACAGGGAAGGGGAGGGGAGGGAAAGCAAAGTATGGGTGTGGGGAGAGAAGAGAGCTGTCTGGCAGAGTATGCAGGGTCTACTGTAGAAGATGGCAGGACAAGGCTCACGCTTGCCCCGCCAGACAACACCCACCTGTTTGAGTTCATTTAGCTTATGATATGCTGGTGGAAGATTATCAGTTGATGCTTTCCAGAGACAGTTACGCGGTTTTGTCTAGCAAAGAACTTGTAGTAGATGGGTTCAGGGATGCATTCTTGTCCCGTGAATTTGGAAACCATTTGCCTAATGTAGTCTGTCTATATGCAATGCTTTTCATAGCACTGACATTCTGTGTATTTAGAAGCATAACTAATGCTTCTTTTGCTGACCTGTTTAGGTGTGTGCAATGGTTAGTAAATAGCAGACACATGCGACAATCCCTATTCTTGTCATACATACTGCATGTTTACAAACAGAGGCAGATGACAGCAGCAACACACCACTCTGCATACACACCAGACAACAACAGCCACACATCACTTGGTGTACACACCAGTCTCCAGTGGGCTACATTTGAGGGGTCAGCACTGGCCACCGGCAGCATGCACAGACGATCGCTGCACTGCGAACACAGGACTTCCTTTCGTCCAAGAACACATGTGAGATGTGTCCGGATCTCATGTTTTACCTCATAGAAATCATTTCACTGGATTTCTTATGATGCTGCACAACCACTAGCCGAGCAGTTGCTCCTGTTTCAGGCTCAATGCCGTCTGTTCCTTGCAGCTCATCCATCCGTAGCAATCTTCAGCAACCATCTTCGGTGTTATCCTATCTCCAATTGACCTACACAACCCAGGACTCCAACCTGGATACCAACTGGCCTGCACCCAACTGTGCTGAACAATAGCCTGGGCACTTGCTGGATCACCATCTAGACCATCAAATGGAAATCACCCAGCCACCGACCAAGGACACCAAGTTGCGCTTTAGTGAGTGACTCTTAGTTCCTATTTCATGTCATAACAGTGACCTGATTGCTTGTGTACTGCCATTTTATCTGGTGGACTGACGTTATTATGTGCTATCCTTGCCACCTTGTAAGGACCAAGACATAAATCTAGTAACAGTTGTGTTGTAGATGTAAGCAGCTTCAGTAGAGAGTTTGTCACTAACCGTAGGATGCACCTAAACAGGTCAGTACAAAAAGTGTAAGGTACCCTTCTAAATTATGGAAGAAATCAATGCTATAAAAAGCAGCACATATAGACACCACTACATCAGACAAATGGTTTCCAAAAATCACAGGACAAGATATGAGTTCTTTTTTGGACAAAACCCAGAGACCGAATCCGGAATGCATCATCTGGGAATCTTCCACCAGAATATTATAGGCTGGTGTAATAAGCTAAATGGACTACCAGACAATCTGCACGACAATGGAAGTATAAATCACATTCATGTATTATGCTTCACTGAGCATTATTTCTGCTCACGGGTGGAAAGACTACAATATCATATCTTCAAACTGCAGAAAACAAAAAAAAAGGAGGAGATGTAGCTACTTTTATTAAGAATTGTGTCAAGTGTAAAGCAATTGCTGTGCACGACATTTGTTTAGAACCACATTTTGAAGCATGTGCCATTGAATTTTCTAAATGTAGTTCTGCCCTCCAATATGAAGTTCCTGAGGCACAGTAATGAGAAGACAGATCTGGAAAATTTTATGTACAGCTATAACTTCATCCCACTGCTCAATTTTCCTATTGAGTAATCTCAAATTCAAGCACCTTAATTGCCGCACTAAAATTCAAAAGATCATCAGGTGAAGATAATAGTTCCATTAAAACAATAAAAACCTGCTCTGATCAATTGCACAAATTTTTAGCCCATATATTTAATGCTTCTATGTATCAGGGTGTCTTCCAGATGGAAAGAACTTGCTATACCGAACCCACTCAACAAAAAGGGAGACCCAAGTCATAAACTATCATCCCATCTCTCACTTGACCACATTTGCAAAAATCCTTAAGAAAATATCACATTCTAGAATTGTGTCCTCAAAAAGTTTGAAATCTTCAATGATTGACAGTTTGGTCTTCAACTGATGCCACATTTTCACTTACGGATGATGTATCCGAATCCCTAGATAAAAAAAAATTAAGGTAGTTGGGACATTTTGTGATCTTTCTAAGACTTTTGACTGCGTGGATCACAAAATACTTCTCAACAAAACATGCCACTGTGGGAATTAGAGGGGCAGTGGGAAATTGGCTAAAATCCTACCTCAAAGACAGGAAGGAGAAGATAGTTTTTAATGAGAGCAGCAAAGCAGTTGGTGGGGTAGAGTCCAACTAGGACACTGTATTCTGTGGAGCCCTTTAAGGCTCTGTCCTTGGTCCTCTGCTGTTTCTTATATCCATAAATGACCAACCTTTATCATACAAAACATGCAAGTTCACTATGTTTGCTGACAATACCAGTGCCGTGATGAACAACAAACTGTCCACCAATAGAGTAGCTGATGTCAACAAACTACTTTCAGAACTCTTAACCTGATTCAGTGTAAACTTACTGACAGTAAACCCGAGCAAAACTAATTACATTCAATTCAGCTTCAATCATAAATTTACACAGGAGATAACTATCATACAGGAGAGTCAGCAAATACAAAGGGTGCATTGCACCAAATTCTGAGGCCTCCATATAAAGAGTAGGGTCAGCTGGAACATCACATCCTCCAGACACTAAAAGGATTAAGCTACTCTCACCATTAAAAGAAACTCACAATTTAGAGACATCAGTATCACAAAGTCTACAACTTTGAGTTCTTCCACTCTACCATGTGATACAAAATTATCTTCTGGGGTAGTTCATCCACAGCAAAGAAAATTTTACAAAATTGTTAAGGCTTTCATGGCCACTTGTTGACAAACTGCCTATTGGCTTCTGTCTCGGGTTCTTCGGCCGACGTTCATCTAATGATTTTTCTGACGTTTCGCCAGCACGAGTGGCTGGCATTGTCAAAGCTTCACCCTCCACTGCCGGCAATGGAGGGTGAAGCTTTGACAATGCCAGCCACTCGTGCTGGCGAAACGTCAGAAAAATCATTAGATGAACGTCGGCCGAAGAACCCGAGACAGAAGCCAATAGGCAGTTTGTAAAGAAAATTTTCTTTCTGCAGAAAAAGGTTGTCTGAACAATGTGCAAAATATCCCCGAGAACCTCCCACCATAATCTCCTTAAGAAACGTGGGATACTTTCCACAACTTCCCAATATATCTATTCAATTAGGAGTTTCACGGTTGACAGTCCCGCCTACTATGAAACCAATGAAAGGTTCCATGATTGCAGTGCAACAACAAAGTCTTACATCTATTGTGATCTCAAAAATCTAACTCTGGCACTGTACTCCAGGGATAAATATTTAATTCCCAGCCAAACTACATCAAATGCATGCATTATTTAAATATAAATTAAAGACATATTTACTTGAAAAAGCTTTTTTTTTTCATTAGATGAATTTTTGAACTGGGAAGTGTAGACTTTGCATGCGTATAAATTTACTGTGTTCACTAAGTTTTGTACATGTGTTAATGCTTGCATGACATCTTTTATCACCTTGCTTAGAAATAAATTCAAATTCTTATCCATCTGCTGATCACAACAGAGTAAATAATTCACATAGAAAAAACTTCTGTGATGAAATAGTCTAAATTTATGATTTACTAATAGCACACGCACCTAAAAATTCGACCCCACAAATTATTATTTGTTTTATTATTGACAAGCCTTACCTGAAAGCCCTCAGTTTCTTCTTTCTAAAGATCATTTTTTAACCTGTGTATTTGAAGAGTTACCTTTATTTAAAATTGTCATGACTATTCTGGAATGCCCAAATCTTAAAATGTCATCTTTTTGAAAATACACTGTTACAGACTTGTAGCCCTATTTTAACAGATGAATTTTTGAAGAGAAGTGTAGGCTGTGTGTGTGTGTGTGTGTGTGTGTGTGTGTGTGTGTGTGTGTGTGTGTGTGTTAATGCCTGCATAGTGTCTTTTTATTAGTCATTAAAAAGTCTGACATTTGAGTTTATAGAAAATTCTTACCAGGCTTTTCTAAATTATAGATATATCAGTGCATGTCCAAAATTCCACTCCATGAAACGTATCCTAGCATTTATAACTTTTTAAGGCTACTTAATCAATTTATTCAAATAACAGAGTTGGTTGGATTATATGGTACAAAATGTATTGTGAGAAAGAGCCAGGTCACAATCATGAGCAGTAAGAGGCAGATGACTACCTAAGGATTTATGATGTCATGATAACAGCTAAATAAGGGGACATTTTCAAATAACTCGAAGTGTAGTGGAAACATAAGGAGGATTGATGACAAAGTCAATGAGAGAGAAAAGACAAGCATTAGAATGTCTAAGAAGTGGCAAGAGCTTAGTGTGGAATAAAGATGCTCCACATAAGACAAAGAGAATAGTGTATCAATCCTTATCCTGACTTATGCTTCTGAAACGTGACCAATGAAGAAAAGTGATTTAAGCAAGATACAGGCACATGAAATGAAATTTCATAGAAGCAAAGAAGTAGTAACAAGCATGGGCAGAATTATAGAGATCATGGAGATGGCAAAGGAAGTACCATCACAGGAGCAAACAGAATCATCAACAGAAAACCAGAGCAAACAGCACAGCAAAGGTCACATAGCAAAGTACCACATGTTAGGATTTATTCCTGTCCCTACAATGTATGGAGTGTGTGAAGAATCAGGCCTCATGAGAATCACGAGGCTTTCAGCAAGTGGTAGCAGAGCCCACCAACATAACACATTGAAGTTTTCACAGAGGAGGAACACAAAGGAGAGTTGTCATTCAAGAGCCTCCATGTCTACAATATTAGCAGCCTGGTTTATCAAAAAGGTATCCAATGTTACTAATAATCCATCTTGATAGCAAAAAAGTTTATTCACATGACCAGTTTCGGTTCCTCAACTGTTGGTAAGAGTTTTAAAATTAATATAAATGACATGCATTCTGCTAACCAATTTGATGTGACACAGCATGTGAAGGTTGCTGTGTGTGGACGGGTTACTCCTGTAACCGAAATTGCAGTTACGTTCTGGTACATTTGATGTTGATCGGATAGGATGAAATAGGTTTGCATATGTTGCATAGTAAATTAGTATCACTGTCATTTCAGATCTGAAGATGGTTCTAGAGGAACCGAAACCGGTTATGTGAATAAACATTTCTGCAATCAAGACGAATTATAAGTAACATTGTATAACCAGTGATTGCGGTATCCCATCAGACATTATGTCTGTTTTTGCAAAATAGGTATCCTATGTGACAAATATGGCATTACAATGACTGGTGTGGGGGAGACAAGAAGTGCAAGAAACTTCATTAACAAAGATCTTTACACAATCTCTAGTCTTCTTTGCAATAAGAAGATGATGATCCTTTTAGTGAAGGCTGTATCCTCTAGCACGAGGGTGCCAGTGTCCTGAAGATGGCTCTCTTGTAAATGCAGGCAGACAAGTCCTCGCTATTCTAATAGTTTAAGCCCCTCCACCCATGTCCTGAAATCATTCAGATTCCAATGTAGTATAGTAGCCATCCTACTGATGAGGCTTTTTGAGTTCTGCTTTTTTCCTTGTTACCAAGATCACAAGCTGTGAGTTCACTGAAAAGGGTGACTGGAGCGGTCCAACAGACTTCGTACTCCATTACTTCTGTAGTTACACACTCTACTGCCTCATCAGTCAAAACGAGTCTGAGACAGTTCAGCAATTTGTCGTCTTAATCTCTGTTTATATGTCTGGTGTTAGTCTTTTCAGCAGTGGTGTTGGCAGTTACGCGTGTTACAGCATACCATATTTTGTGCTACTCTGCACACGGAGGAAGCTAGCAGTTTTTTACTGCTGTCACACCATTGTGTGACTGATCTGCTTGTTACAGGAGTGGAAGTAACGGTTGCTCTGCAACCACACTTGCAAGAGCATGTATTTGTGCTTGCAATGTTGGTCCACATTTCAGTAAATGTGCTTTCTTCGGCAACTGGCATATTTACAACTAAACTGAAGGATGACACAAAATGTCAGTTGCTGCACTGACTTGATTAAATTTTTGTCTTGGAGCAGTTTACGCACTCAATGACTTATTGCTTGCAGCTTCTTTTGCTCCTAAACCATTTTGTAATTTCAGCTCCACAATACAAAAGTTTGTGAATGTGCAAGAGATATTGCTTCAAGAGCAGTCTATCTGCATCTGCTATTTGCTGCCTGTCATTAGATGTCACTGATAATTAAAAATCGCCACAGGATGTTTGGTACGTCCATTCATTCTTTTTCATAGAGGAAGCCTGCCTTACTTCTTTCTGGAAAATTCATAGAGAAAGGGAATGTCACTGTAGGTGGACCCCTGTCTCACTCTGGGGTACAAGTGAGCTGCCCTTCCTTTTTAACCTTTTGCAGCCTACTCTTTCTCTTCCCCAATTAAGGAACAGTCAGTTTCAAAAGTCAAACTGTCTGCCCCTTTTACTTCTACACATGTCTATTGGCAGTACTATTTGTTTTGCCTTCTGAAGGTAAGTAATTGGCAGGACTTCTGTCTCACAATATACTAGTATTTTCGATGGAATTTTCCATTGGTAATACAGAAAAAGTGTTACATTCATATGTAAATACAGCTACATGCTAGCAGTTCAGCACTGTGCACCCCTGTTTGTACTAAAGAGAACCTTCATGTGGACTACTGAATGTCATTTCTTCTTCTGGCATTGTAATTATGTACATCATTGTTCCTTTTGAACCATGGAAGATTATTACAACAAATTTTATGAGGGAATAAATATAATGTGAAACAGTAGCCAAATTGTCTAAGATGTCATACAGATGTCTGTAAGATGATTGTGGGCGAGCACCACATAATATTCTTACAGCCATTTTTTGAACAATTATTTTTTTCCTTAAAAATGAGTTACCCCAGTTCATGATCTTATTTTACATTACTGAATGAAAATGTCAGCTTACTGATTTCTCTCGTCCCAAGATTTGCAATGATTTGAAATGTGAATATGGCTGAACTAGGTTTCTTTAGCAGCTCCCAAATGCTTTTCCCCTGCTTTTAATTCTTGTCAATGTGAACAACTATAATTTCAGAAGTTCCACCCACTTTTATTATTTCCTTACCATGTGTAACACTCATCACTAGTGTAGTGCCTGTAGATGTGCTGAACTAAATACATTGTCTCTTCTTGAAATTGAGAATTAGACCATTCACAGAAAAACCACTCAATAGTACTTTTAAGAACATTATTTAACATTCCTTCCACTGCTGTGTGTATGATGGATTGATTACAACACTACTGTCAACTGTAAAATGAACTAATTCTGCTATTTGTATATTAGTCTGTAGGTTGTTTACATGTACAAGAAACAATAATTGATCAAGACTGAGCCTTGTGTGATCCCATAAGTATTTTTTTCCCCGGTCAGAAGAATCTTCTGTGGTTACATTATTTCAATTATTAAGTGTGCATTCTGCAATCTTGTAATTAAATATGACCACTGTTTGGCTGTACCATCAATTCCAGAAAACCTCAGTTTATATAACTGTGATTCACAGAATCAAATGCCTTAGATCATTTACAGAAAATACTAAATGGTGCAATAACATTATTGTAAACTTGTAAAATTTGCTGAGGGAATGGGTAAATGGAAGGCAGATGTAACAAATGTGGTAGCATGGCCATGCTCCTAATCTCATTTGGAAGGATGTGAGTACTGCGTGCAGTGATAAATGTTGAGAGACTTGATGCAGAGAGTATAATTATTTTTCTTGTCAGCACATTAACTTGATTCAAGTAGTTACAGACACAAGAGAATTGTGCACTAGGAACAACCAAATGAGGAAATGCATTTCTTAAGACATGAGCGTCAGGTGTGGTTCGAGGGCTCATGCCTTGTCTGGCCAGCCTGGTCTTACTCACTTCACACAAATGCCACGGCTATTCCTTCAGAACGGCCCTGGGTCACCAAATTTTCTTTCCCCATTAAAAATACATTTATATTCTTATGCCCAAATATTTGACATAGGACTTAAATTCTGTATCATTCTACAATGCTTGACTAGTCAATTATTAATACTAATGACAATTATAAAAAATATTGCCAATAGTTCTTGCAACATACTACTCTATACTGACTCTGCATGCTATTTTGCTGCCAGTATCCGAAAAGGACCATCAGGAACTCTAAAAATAACCATTTCTTTTGAGATACTGACTAAATTTCTGTTCAAACTTTACAAACTGCCATACAGTAGGGTTTATTTTCTATATTCCGGTGCTTAACTGGACCTACATGGTGGGGGAGAGGGGAGAAAAAGAAGCAATAACAAACCAGAATAATTTTCTGATAGTAAAATCATAGCAGGTGCTGAGGAAGAACAGTATTTAACACCAAAACAATTGTCTACCCAAGTCAGAGCTCCATAATATTGAATATACAAACCTTTATTCTATCAGAAATTATTCACACTGGCATCTTTTAACGCAAGATGAGTTATTAATTTTGATGCTGGTGCATATGCAGTACCTCTAATCAGATAACTGAGGACACTATGCAAATGTTAATTTTACAAATGTAACGCAACACAAAATACTAGTTAGATACGTGGGAGCGACACATCGCGTAGTTTTCTAATCAAACAGTTCCATTTTCACAATTAAATAAACCGCGTGCTGTTGTCGAAGAGAAAAAAAACGGAACACAAAACACTAGTTACATACGTCAGAAAAAAAGAAAAAAATTAACAGCAATGGGAGACGCCTCTGTCGATAATGTAAACAGGTACCGTTCTTTTGAATAAATTTCGCAAGTTCTTGTGACCTAACTTAATTAATTCAGGGTCAGTGTAAAACAAATACACTCATTTTGCACTCACTTTAAAGGTTTCCCAAACAGTATTCTATTTACATGTTCTAACTCATCTGCTGGAATATTTCTTTCCAAACACTCTTCCAGGCTCATGAACTCCCTTTTCTCAGTCATCTTGTGTAAAATACACGAAACTAACTAGTTCAAAACTGTTACCTACTTTACGTTGCGTCACTAAGCCTGCACCCACAAACTTATTATTTATCCTCTGACGTTTACTAAGTCGAATGGTAAGGCCATGCTGCCATCCAATCACAACTCTTTCTCGAACTGCACGTGCTGTTTTGCGTGAATTCGCGCGGTTTTGACGATTACGAAGACTACTGAAGGGCGCGTAAAGAACATGACAGATCAGTATTTTGCAATCTACCATAAGTCGAAATCAGTCTGGATCGGGCTGTGTTCGCTTGATGACAGAAGTTCGAGATTATGACCAATTTACTTCTTCATAACTTTAATGTCGCAAGTTACGTAATTTCCTGCCGGCAACACACTGGTTCTTACTTATATAAACCGCCAGTCACCACCACCACAGGATTGAACATTTATGCTGCCAGCCGCCTTGGAAAATGGAAAACAATCTTGCCTGCGATTTTTAATCGCTCAACAGTGGCGACTCGTACTTTCACTTTGTGCTAGCCTATACGCGCACATCGCATCTCCACACACAAGTTGTAACGTATGTACAGATTTTTGCTGATATGTGGACGTTGGTGCTGGACCAAAATTGCTGAGATCTGTATGCGACGGGTAAAACACGACTTCCAGTCAGACTCTAGCGCGTTGTCAAGGCAGTGGCGAGACAAGCAACCGCCAAATGCGCAGGCACAAGTGGTGGCGCAAGAAAAGATGGTGTACGAATTATCCGCGAGAGGAACTTGAGTACTCATACCCTAACTGTCCTAGTTTACACGACGACATTGGGTTGCGCCACACGTTGCATAGATTGAATTGTACGCAAGTGGTTTCATACTTTCAAATATGATTGTAGACACGGCGACACCAGTATATACTTCAGTTTTGTGGGTCCCTGAGTCGTGTCTGAAATGAAACTCTTGGCAGCTGCACGTCGCACGAGTTGTGATGGAGTTAAAGCTTGTTGCGCGAAATCGATGGATAAGAAAAAATAATAAATGTGTTTCGATTCGTGACCGGAGGAAGAATAGACGTCAACTCGGTTGCTCAGCATCCTTGCTGAAATAATTTGTAACGGAAAACGGCATGCTATAAGATACGGTTTTAGTTGGCTTTTTCATTAAAATCAATAATTAGTAAAATTAACAATAGTAAATATCAACATTAGCAACAATAATTATTCGAAGCAGGTCACATTAAGAAGAGAATGGTTTGCAAACTACTCTCTTGATGATAGATCTGTACAGTGACAATATTTCAAAATTCTAACATATGTGAATGGGGAGCACTGCAGCGACGTTTTAAATAGATGAATACTGAATAAAGAATGCAGCTTCTTGAAGTTGTATAACCTTCCCTACTGTCAACAATATTCCTTAACAAAGAGTAGGCAACTCGAAAGACGGGATTTTAGCCTTCTAGACGACAGCGTTGCCACAGCTAGAATCACACTTGCTTGTCTCTTTCTTAATTCAGTTGTATATGTGCTCCTAACTCAATAAATTTTGCCCTTCAGCTCAAATTCTGTCAAACCATCTATGTTATGATCGCACATGACGGTCTCAGCGGCAGCAATATGTTGCTTATTTTTGTAATCAGCATAACTGAAATCCCACAAACACCTATGCAAAGTATAGATATCCAAAAAGTGAACATTATTCTCCGTTCCCCATGTCATATTTCAGCTTGTCTACGCTCTACGAACACACATAACCTCAAAACTCATGCTACTACTGTCACCAAAGTTGGAACACGCCGAAAGTTGCGCAAACGCGCGACACGCATACGCAGTGGCCGGTAACGCATTGCCTGCAACCTAGTGTCGTCGTGCAAAGTAGGCTTAACTGTCCCAGTTTCTGCCTACGAAAAGACGTCTTCCGATCGACCGGCGACAGTACTACAAAGTAGAAGCATTCATGTTGTCACACCAGGTTTGTTTGCGCACTGGCCAGAGAGCGCCAGAAAACAGGCGTTAATGCGCATGCGCATTTACGATGGCGCAGAAATCCACAGAACACCAATATAGTAGAAGTGCAAGGACCACATTATTATACGGAAACACAGAACGACACCAGCGCTACTTGTGGCCTGGCTGTGAACTAGTGATGGGCTAAACTGCGATTTTCCGATATCAGTGATTTCTGTGAATGCTACTTTTCAGTATTTGTTATTCTTAACTGTGACTTGTCGCAGTTAAGAGTCACAGTTAAGGAACATAGGTCGTGTATCCCGCCGCCACTGCTATTTCTGCGATTTCGGCTACTTCCGCGATTTCTGCGAGAAGCGTCTCGCGGGCACCGAGGAATCATGACGTCATATCATGGCATGACGTCTCTCATGCAAGCCAATATCGCTGGTAGTTCTCGAAACGCGGATAATCTTTGAACATGGCATGCTGATGCCTCGTGGATTTGTGTATGATTGCGGGATTTGTGTGCGTTAAAGCTTTTCAATCACGGAAAAAAATTGATAATACTTGCTGCAAAAGCACATGTTTACAGAGGAGAAAGGATAGATTATATTCCAGACAATGGACGGTAAGTAACTTCCGTTAGTAATCTTATCATGCGCAAGAAAAGTAAAATGTATGGTAAATCTACAGAAATTTCATTCTTTGTGCCTATAGTATTCTGATGCATTATGTTACTCAGTAAAGTTTCTTTAAATGCATCTATGTGGATTATTTGTGGTAACGGCGTATTATCATAACAATTTCTTCAGTATTTAAGTTGCAATCATCGTAACTTTTTCCTGATCAAAAATTGTGTAGTAACTGTATTCTAACAGTAACCTGCACATTTGAAAACTTTTGAATGTTCACAATTAATCATTGATCATAGTCAGTAATTTTGACAGTAAAATAGATATGAATTGCAGTGACTGAATCCAGATTTGTGAGTGGTGCAATGTGTTTTTGTAATGGATGTTTCCGAGTTTCTGAAGTGAAAGTCCAAGGAAGAGAAGACAACGAGAAATAGCTTTTTTGTCTGTTTCATGGTTTATAGGCCTACTGGGGAAACTCGCCATGTAAAAAAACGAGTAACGCATCCAGCTTGGTACCTCTATGGTGATGTGGAAATCTGAGCATTGTTAATAAAGAAATTAATTCTGTGTGTGTCTTTCTATTGATTCCTTTATCATGTTGCTTATAGTAGACCAAATTTAATTAAAATACCCAGGTGATAATTTCAACATAAATTGGACTATGTGCATAGCTGCTTCTCACAGGCAAAGTATAAATATTCACCATACTCTGGCATGCGTGTTCATTAGTCAGTTATGGCAAAAGAAATCATTGACTCAAAGCATAATTTGCTTGGTAGACATAATTGGAAATGGCTTTTTTAGTTATAAGTTTACATTATTAGATTATAGTACTACCTGAGAGATTATCTTCTGCATTTCTTGGCCCTGACGTGATTAGGTCTGGAATACAGCATTAAGTGTGCTGCTCTGCTGTCAGCAGCATGGTAGTCAATGTGTTAAGCAGTTGTTTAGGAACTAGTGTGAAGTATATGCATCTGTACAGCCGTGGCTAAAAAGATACAGCTAGAATGCTAATTACTGTTTCAGGAATTATCCTTTAGACAGTTAAATATAATATGTTAAATATGTATCTAAAACTGAATTCATGAATAACTTTGTAGTCATTTAAATAAAAATACCGCAAACCGAAAAATCGTCTTGAAATGGTAAGGGATATCAAATATAAGTAAATATTTTTCCTCGGTAAGATTAAAGTGTAAAATTGCTGATACCCGGTTGTTACCATGAGATCAGCGCTGGCCCCAGCAGAGCAATCTGCTGTAACCACCGGCACCTTCATGCCAGCCAACGGGTTAATACACAAAACAGGGCAGTGCACGACTTGGCAAGTCCGTAATTGTCATTGGTTGAAGCAACTAAAATTAAATTTCTGAGGTATGCTGGAACTGTGTTATTGGTATATTCCCCAGCATGATTTAAAATCTTTGCATTGAAATGGCACTGACAGTGTGTAAGATATTTTGCAACCGAGAATAGATACTTAAAAATTTATGTGGGAATATATTTCAAGAAACCCTTTCAAACCAAACCTGACAATTATATTGACACACCAGTAAACCCACCTGATTGGCACACTGGGTTACACAAGCATTAGCTGTAGTTGTAGAATAGGTAATTTACACAGAAAACTTTTCATACAAATTTTATTGTAAAGCACACTGATGTTAAGGGAAAGATGCAATGCCTAGATGAGATAAACATGGACACACAATAACTCATTTTGCTCAGATATATGGAAAATTAACTGTAGTATTATATGATGTATAACATATATATGACATATAACACATCTGAGGTGCAAATTTGTGGAGAAGAGAGATTGCATTGAACCTGTTGTGTATGGTGCATATTTTGTTGCAGTGCTGGGATGATGTCATCCAGATTTCAAAATTAGGGGTCTTGTAATGAAACTCTCATCAGTTTTAATATTTAAAAATAAACACGCTTGAAAAAGGAAGCTAAATAGGACTTTAAATTAAATTGCAAAATTTTTCTTGTTTTGCACATTCACTGCAGCTGACATTTAAAAGCTCGTGGCTAGTAGCTCTTATTGACCTTTGTGTCAGCCGCAGTGAACATGTTGAAGATTTTAAAGTAACAAAGTAGTTGTTGACATTGTGGTATTAATGGATGGCAGCAGTTAACACAGCAATGAAATAATGTGAATGACTTAAACCAGGAATTAAACAAGTCTACATAGCTTTGAACACAGCCATTTCACACTTCTGAGTCACTGCATATTTGTGTTCTATAACTAATACAGCAACCTTTCATTCTCTCATCTTTGATCTGGGACACATGTCACATCTTACTTATTTTCCTAGAGCAACTCTAGGTTTACTAGATCCACATTTCAGAATTCTGGTAATTGTAGTCCTACTTCATGCTGAAAGTGTGGGTTGATAGCTGTCTCTTCAGATATGATCTCATCAACTGCCATTTCAGAAACTTGAAGCAAAAATGTGATTATTAAATTTTCTGTCAGTGATGAATATATCACTAATGTATATACCACACAAATATTCATGATGCTATAGAATAGTGCAGGGCCATCTTCTGGAACACCTGCTGGGTAGACTAAACAGTGCACTTCACATCCAGTGCATCAGTTTCTTCATAGGTAGTATCATAGTACACTACTATCTCAGGCTTGATTGTTGCGATGCTCAGTGAAACAGCATTATGCCTTGAAGACACTAAACTAACAGCCTTCTTAAGTTTTTGAATGAAGGATATAAGTAAGTAATATATCCAAAAACAATTAAGTTTTACATTTTGCTGTAAGAAACTCGTTTGGAATCTTTCCTTTTATTATTATTTTGTACATGTGTGACCTTTTTGTGTCCTCTTCCCAGTTTGACAAGTACATCTGATTTACTTAATGAGGATATTTATGGTTACAAACAAACAAAAGGAAAAAACGTGGTGACAATGGAACCTGCGAACAAAGATCATCTTCCAAAACTTTACGAGCCTAGGAGGTAAGCACAATGATTTGGACATAATAGCATGTTTTAATAAACCAGATGTTTCAGTTATTACTGAGCACTGGTATACCAAAAAAGAACCTTATTATGCACCAATTAACAAAAAAATTCTGCTCGTCTTTCAGTAGGGATATCAAACCTTATGGTGATGTTGCAAAAGTGCCAATAGTTGGTGCTCAATTCCTTACGTGTTACTGAACTTTCTGCGATAAGCTATAGATGGGAAAGCTAATCTCTATCAATTGCTTGTAGAGAGAGATAGTAAATAATCTGGGAAAACAGCTGGGTAATAATGCTGATAATTGTTCACAGTTTAATAAAACCTTATCTAACACAAATCAGTTTTCAGTCTTAAGAATGGCGAGTGGCACACACTGATCTAACATTACTGATATGTAATACAGGGTACCCAGGTCTTAGTACTGGGATACTTTCTTTTGTTGATTTATGTAAATGACAAAATACTGCTCCCCAAATTCAAGGATAGTTCTGTATGCTGATGCTACATCCATTGCATGCAAGTGTAAAGGTCATGAGCAACTACAAAAACTATGAAACTGTATTACAAATGAAATAATTCAGTATTTCTATGAAAGTCATCTCATTGTCAACAGTAATGGATTTTCACCCCACAAGACCCCTGGAACTGATATTGTCATCAAAGAAAACTACTGCTTGGTTACAGTTACACTTTCTATATTTAACATGTTATAACATGGAAACTAAATACTGTACAAGAACACAACTTGGTAGCATTAATGTCAAGGACATGAGGAAGAGAAATAATGCAGAATCAATTCAATTTCCAGAATGAGAAACATCCCCCAGGCTGTGGCTAACCCATGTCTCCGCTATGTCCTTTCTTTCAGGAGTGCTAGTTCTGCTAGGTTCGCAGAAGGGCTTCTGTAAAATTTGGAAGATAGGAGACGAGATACTGGCAGAAGTAAAGCTGTGAGTACCTAGCGTGAGTCGTGCTTCGGTAGCTCAGATGGTAGAGCACTTGCTCACGAACGGCAAAGGTCCCGAGTTCGAGTCTCGGTCGAGCACACAGTTTTAATCTGCCAGGAAGTTTCACTTTTAATGTGCTGCTACAGTACACCACACCAGTACCATTACTGGTGACGGATATGGAGGCTGCTATGAAAAGCTTGCGATTTTATTCAAATCTGATGTGGCAAGTTAACAAAACTTTTTATCCATCTGAGTAAAATTGTGTAAAATTGATAGTGCAGCGAGTCTTTTCAGGGCCCTTCGGAGTCTTTCACTTACATGTCAACATATTTACTCCCTAATAGTATTTGTTGTTCATAATAGGGGTAATTTTACTCTGTTCAGTGAAATGAACTTGCAAAATACTGGAAGTAAAAACAATGTCCATGTAGACTATACATCCCTGCCTACGATTCAGAATGGAATATCACATTCCGATCTAAAGTCTTTAACAGGTTGCTGCTAGACATCAGGCAGAAAACTGAAAATCCTAAGGTAATCAAAAAATACAAAGTAAAAAAAAATATTTCATTAGCTTCTCCTTCCATAATTATAATTAAACATAATGTTTCGACTCACGAATGCAATTGCTAGTTAATGTTAACACTAAGGTTCAAATTAACAGGATTTTAATGTAACCATTATATGTACAGCTGACAGTACTCATTGTAAAATTATGAAATGACTTATACAAAGTATGAGAGAAAAACAGCACTTGAATTAAAAAAAACACAACCTTTCTAGCTTTCAGGATTGTTACTTCCTTTCTCTGGGAAGATGAATATAGTTTGTGACTGGAAATGAGGGGAAGATCACTTACACCATCCGTATAGAACAATTATGTGACACATTCATGAGTACTGCTCCAATGTTTGAGATCCAGGTCAGATTTAAGCAACACAATGAAGCAACTCAGAGTCTGGATGCTATATAGGTTACCAGTAGTTTCAAAATATGTGCGAGTATAATGAAGATGCTTGGAAAACACATGTGAGAATTCCTGGAGGGAAAATAATGTTCTTTTTGTACAACACTATTGAGAAAATTTAGAAGGCACGAGAAATCTGGGCTCGGATGGTAGATAGCCTTTCTTCCCTCTCTCTGTTTGCGAGTGGAACACGAAAGAAAATGATTTGTAGTGGTACAAGGTACCCTCCACCAGGTACCATTTGGTTGCTTGTGTAGTATGCATGTACATCAAAATACGGAAGACAATTGTGACTACCTACTACATTAAGAAGTAATAGTTGAACTAACCTAAGCTTTGTGATTCACTTCAAATGTTTTGTCCCACTGATACACTCTGACAATCAGTGACTTGCATCTATAGCACTATTACAATTTGGAGATGTCAGTAGGCTTACTGCTTAGATCTATTAATATTAACCTCATTGAGCTCTTTTTATCTTAAGATCACATAAACTGGATTTTTGAGAAACTACATACAGGGAGATGTGATTGGCATATAGCTGTTTGTTTACAGAAAAACAGCGATCAAAATTTAAGCATATAGGTAACACACACTGGGCAAGAGCACATATCTGGGCTAGAGCACTATACTGGATTTCGCCCCCTTCCCCCCCTTTCCCTAGAAACCTTGGCTGGAGTAATAACTATTTGTAGCACAGTCTGAAGTCTACATTAGGTTGAAAAGCGATAATTTTTTCGACAGTTGTGGAACACAGCGAATGAGAAATAACGGTTATGATAACAGACAGACGTGCGGCTTTGCCTAATATTTGTTTACGGCGTATTTAAATGCACTTTCCCACATTTAATGCATTTCTCATAATAAAAAAAATAAAACTACTGGGTCATCCCCAAAAAACATATATTAGAAAATGAACAATCATCCGATGTGTTTTGATGCATATTACTTACAGATATCGTACACAAACTGGAAAAATGCAATGGGCGTTCCACTACGTATCCTTTACCATATTTGATTTGTTTTTCCGCATTTGCTGCTGCTGGTATGGGTTCAAAGACAAATTCGTGCTGCAAACGTCTCAGTGGTAGTTAGCCTACATTGGTAAGCTCAAAGCTGCAGTTAATGCGTTAAAAACATTTATACACATTGTCCTCAATGCGTAATATGTGTTATGCTATAAATCACTCTGCCTTTCGACCAATAATTTGTTATCAGTTGGCTTCAGTCAATCACGTAAGACTCTAATGTGTAACTTTGACTACGCTGCGGATTATTATGTCACCATAATCCAGATTATTCGCATTCAAACCTTCTTTCTACATTTAATTCTGTTAATGGAAGCTTCATTGAAACAATCCGGATTGATATGATGTTCCAAAACATGTGCGTCTCGCGGGCCCCGAGGAATCGCTTCATGATGTCATCAGTAAGGCTGAAAGCGTGACAGCGCTGCCTGGTGACTAGACATGTAAACAACTCTGTTGACGTAAGTGACGTCACACGTTGGTCACAGCGTTTGTACAGACTTGCCACCAGCTATTATTTTGGAACGTCAAATCAATCCAGATTGTTTGAATGAAGCTTCCATTAACAGAATAAAATGTAGAAAGAAGGTTTGAATGCGAATAATCTGGATTATGGTGACATAAAACTGTGTGCCCGACCGAGACTCGAACTCGGGACCTTTGCCTTTCGCGAGCAAGTGCTCTACCATCTGAGCTACCGAAGAACGACTCAGGCTCGGTACTCACAGCTTTACTTCTGCCAGTATCTTGTCTCCTACCTTCCAAATTTTACAGAAGCTCTCCTGCGAACCTTGCAGAACTAGCACTCCTGAAAGAAAGGATATAGCGGAGACATGGCTTACCCACAGCCTGGGGGATGTTTCTCATTCTGGAAACATTAAAAGTGTTTCAATTGAATTGATTCTGCAGTATTTCTCTTGCTCATGTCCTTGACATTAATGCTACCAAGTTGTGTTCTTGTACAGTGATTAGTTTCCATGTTATAACATGTTAAGTATAGAAAGTTTAACCAAGCAGTAGTTTTCTTTGATGACAATATCAGTTCCAGTGCACAACTGAATTTCAAAATCTGTCTTGTGCGGTGAAAATCCATTACTGCTGCTATCTTATGCTGACAACGAGATGACTTTCATAGAAATACTGAATTATTTCATTTGTAATACAGTTTCATAGTTTTTATAGTTGCTCATGACCTTTGCACTTGCATGCAATAGATGTAGCATCAGCATACAGAACTATCCTTGAATTTGGGGGGCAGTATTTTGTCATTTACATGAATCAACAAAAGAAAGTATCCCAGTACTAAGACCTGGGTACCCTGTATTACATATCAGTAATGTTAGATCAGTGTGTGCCACTCGCCATTCTTAAGAGTGAAAATTGATTTGTGTTAGATAAGGTTTTATTAAACTGTGAACAATTATCAGCATTATTACCCAGCTGTTTTCCCAGATTATTTACTATCTCTCTCTACAAGCAATTGATAGAGATTAGCTTTCCCATCTATAGCTTATCGCAGAAAGTTCAGTAACACGTAAGGAATTGAGCACCAACTATTGGCACTTTTGCAACATCACCATAAGGTTTGATATCCCTACTGAAAGACGAGCAGAATTTTTTTGTTAATTGGTGCATAATAAGGTTCTTTTTTGGTATACCAGTGCTCAGTAATAACTGAAACATCTGGTTTATTAAAACATGCTATTATGTCCAAATCATTGTGCTTACCTCCTAGGCTCGTAAAGTTTTGGAAGATGATCTTTGTTCGCAGGTTCCATTGTCACCACGTTTTTTCCTTTTGTTTGTTTGTAACCATAAATATCCTCATTAAGTAAATCAGATGTACTTGTCAAACTGGGAAGAGGACACAAAAAGGTCACACATGTACAAAATAATAATAAAAGGAAAGATTCCAAACGAGTTTCTTACAGCAAAATGTAAAACTTAATTGTTTTTGGATATATTACTTACTTATATCCTTCATTCAAAAACTTAAGAAGGCTGTTAGTTTAGTGTCTTCAAGGCATAATGCTGTTTCACTGAGCATCGCAACAATCAAGCCTGAGATAGTAGTGTACTATGATACTACCTATGAAGAAACTGATGCACTGGATGTGAAGTGCACTGTTTAGTCTACCCAGCAGGTGTTCCAGAAGATGGCCCTGCACTATTCTATAGCATCATGAATATTTGTGTGGTATATACATTAGTGATATATTCATCACTGACAGAAAATTTAATAATCACATTTTTGCTTCAAGTTTCTGAAATGGCAGTTGATGAGATCATATCTGAAGAGACAGCTATCAACCCACACTTTCAGCATGAAGTAGGACTACAATTACCAGAATTCTGAAATGTGGATCTAGTAAACCTAGAGTTGCTCTAGGAAAATAAGTAAGATGTGACATGTGTCCCAGATCAAAGATGAGAGAATGAAAGGTTGCTGTATTAGTTATAGCACACAAATATGCAGTGACTCAGAAGTGTGAAATGACTGTGTTCAAAGCTATGTAGACTTGTTTAATTCCTGGTTTAAGTCATTCACATTATTTCATTGCTGTGTTAACTGCTGCCATCCATTAATACCACAATGTCAACAACTACTTTGTTACTTTAAAATCTTCAACATGTTCACTGCGGCTGACACAAAGGTCAATAAGAGTTACTAGCCACGAGCTTTTAAGTGTCAGCTGCAGTGAATGTGCAAAACAAGAAAAATTTTGCAATTTAATTTAAAGTCCTATTCAGCTTCCTTTTCCAGGTGTGTTTATTTTTAAATATTAAAACTGATGAGAGTTTCATTACAAGACCCCTAATTTTAAAATCTGGATGACATCATCCCAGCACTGCAACAAAATATGCACCATACACAACAGGTTCAATGCAATCTCTCCTCTCCACAAATTTGCACCTCAGATGTGTTATATGTCATATATATGTTATACATCATATAATACTACAGTTAATTTTCCATATATCTGAGCAAAACGAGTTATTGTGTGTCTATGTTTATCTCATCTAGGCATTGCATCTTTCCCTTAACTTCAGTGTGCTTTACAATAAAATCTGTATGAAAAGTTTTCTGTGTAAATTACCTATTCTACACCTACAGCTAATGCTTGTGTAACCCAGTGTGCCATTCAGGTGGATTTACTGGTGTGTCAATATAATTGTCAGGTTTGGTTTGAAAGGGTTTCTTGAAATATATTCCCACATAAATTTTTAAGTATCTATTCTCGGTTGCAAAATATATTACACACTGTCAGTGCCATTTCAATGCAAAGATTTTAAATCATGCTGGGGAATATACCAGTAACACAGTTCCAGCATACCTCAGAAATTTAATTTTAGTTGCTTCAACCAATGACAATTACGCACCGTCTTGCACTTCCCTGTTTTGTGTATTAACCCGTTGGCTGGCATGAAGGTGCTGGTGGTCACAGCAGATTGCTCTGCTGGGGCCAGCACTGATCTCATGGTAACAACCAGGTATCAGCAATTTTACACTTTAATCTTACCGAGGAAAAATATTTACTTATATTTGATATCCCTTACCATTTCAAGACGATTTTTCGGTTTGCGGTATTTTTATTTAAATGACTACAAAGTTATTCATGAATTCAGTTTTAGATACATATTTAACATATTATATTTAACTGTCTAAAGGATAATTCCTGAAACAGTAATTAGCATTCTAGCTGTATCTTTTTAGCCACGGCTGTACAGATGCATATACTTCACACTAGTTCCTAAACAACTGCTTAACACATTGACTACCATGCTGCTGACAGCAGAGCAGCACACTTAATGCTGTATTCCAGACCTAATCATGTCAGGGCCAAGAAATGCAGAAGATAATCTCTCAGGTAGTACTATAATCTAATAATGTAAACTTATAACTAAAAAGGCCATTTCCAATTATGTCTACCAAGCAAATTATGCTTTGAGTCTGATTTCTTTTGCCATAACTGACTAGTGAACACGCATGCCAGAGTATGGTGAATATTTATACTTTGCCTGTGAGAAGCAGCTATGCACATAGTCCAATTTATGTTGAAATTATCACCTGGGTATTTTAATTAATTTGGTCTACTATAAGCAACATGGTAAAGGAATCAAAAGAAAGACACACACAGAATTAATTTCTTTATTAACAATGCTCGGATTTCCACATCACCATAGAGGTACCAAGCTGGATGCGTTACTCGTTTTTTTACATGGCGAGTTTCCCCAGTAGGCCTATAAACCATGAAACAGACAAAAAAAGCTATTTCTCGTTGTCTTCTCTTCCTTGGACTTTCACTTCAGAAACTCTGAAACATCCATTACAAAAACACATTACACTACTCACAAATCTGGATTCAGTCACTGCAATTCATATCTATTTTACTGTCAAAAATACTGACTATGATCAATGATTAATTGTGAACATTCAAAAGTTTTCAAATGTGCAGGTTACTGTTAGAATACAGTTACTACACAATTTTTGATCAGGAAAAAAGTTATGATGATTGCAACTTAAATAACGAAGCCATTTGTTATGAGAATACGTTACCACAAATAATCCACATAGATGCATTGAAAGAAACTTTACTGAGTAACATAATGCATCAGAATACTATAGGCACAAAGAATGAAATTTCTGTAGATTTACCATACATTTTACTTTTCTTGCGCATGATAAGATTACTAACGGAAGTTACTTACCGTCCATTGTCTGGAATATAAACTATCCTTTCTCCTCTGCAAACATGTGCTTTTGCAGCAAGTATTATCAATTTTTTTCCGTGATTGAAAAGCTTTAACGCACACAAATCCCGCCATCATACACAAATCCACAAGGCATCAGCATGCCATGTTCAAAGAATATCTGCGTTTCGAAAACTACCAGCGATATTGGCTTGCATGAGAGACGTCATGCCATGATATGACGTCATGATTCCTCGGGGCCCGCGAGACGCTTCTTTCCAAAACAATAGCTGATGGCAAGTCTGTATAAACGCTGTGGCCAACGTGTGACGTCACTTACGTCAACTGAGTTGTTCATAGGTCTAGTCACCAGGCAGCGCTGTCACGCTTTCAGCCTTACTGATGACGTCATGAAGCGATTCCTCGGGGCCCGCGAGACGCACGTCGCGAGACGCACGTTTTTCTGCGACTTCTGCGATTTCTGTGACTCCTGCGATTTCTGCGACTTCTGCGATTTCTGTGACTTCTGCTACTTCTGCGATTTCTGTGATTCCTGCGACTTACCACTGTATGAAAAAGTTACCTCTGTCCATACAGAAAATTGCATCTCAAGAAACCTGTCATTGGTAAGTATGTTTTACGTTTTTTCTTCTGTTGGCTTTAATTTTGTATTAAAGAAACAACTGTGAAAATATTAATAGTGTAATTAATATGTAAGTAGCCGTACAGTACCATAATAGTTCGTGTTTAGAAAATGAATTCTAACATATTGTTATGTTCACAGGTACCTGAACTACATTTCAGTCACTCAGTAAAGTGATAACTCAAAATATCATTGTCAACAGATCTGAAGAAATTGTCACTGCGTCTTTAGACCGTTTTCGTCAGACGAGAGGTTAGTTTCTAAGAATTTTGATGGACTTAATTACTTCTTGCAAATGTGATATTCATTATAGCAAATATTAGCAATCTACTCTGTCAATTATATTGCTAGTAATTAGTGACAGCAAAAATTGTTTAATAATCCTTGTGTTTTTGCAGACGCAGTTCTGACTCTGATTACTGGTTGCTGTACGTATCTATCCACATCAAGGCTGTTGAGAGAGACTCGTGAAGATTCAAGACAGCTCGTAGAGGATTTGCAGTTTAAAAGTGAAATAATTGTGAAATAAGTGTGTGAGTGATTAAACTGTGTTTTATTGAAGTTGTTGTGCGATTTTAAAGGAATAATAAATGTTATATACAGTGAGTGAATAATAAAAATCTCATTTTCCACATGTTAAGCTGACCAATACCCTAATTTTCCGCCACTTACTGATTGGTAAACACTTGTTGGAGAGTGACATGCCCCCCCCCCCCCCCTTTTCTCCACAATCTTGGTGTGGCACTGATCTGTAACATATCCCGAAGTCTACAATGTGCATTTTGAGACTGTTGATATGAAAGTGGGAAGTACAGATCTTCCAGTTAAATCAGGAATAGCTTAAGTGCATTACTTGAAAGTAACACAGGAAAAGCTTACTTAAGTAGGTGGTAGTAGTGTCGGCAAAAAGTTCTTGTGTGTGAAGTTGCCATGTAGAACACCAGGTGTAAAACTTTTCTCCCGAGTCTTAAACTGTGTCGGAACAAAAGTGAGGCATTCATATGACTCAATAATACTGTTTTCATTTCACTGCACTTATACAGATGTCTGAGTTCTGCTGTGTTAACATTGCAAAGTCCTGTAGGCATGTGGAGTATTAACCAAAACTGTCATATTGGAAGCAGAATCAAACACATTTGTTACGTTACTTGATATTTTCAGGAGAAAAAGGCAATGTTGCTTCTTATTAATATAATACATTCAGAGTCGCAGCAGTATTTGACCAACCATAACTGATGCTGAATGTGCATGTCATCATATAATATGAAGGGCTTATTTCAATAGTGGTACGAGTCCATTACCTCCACTTTTCTGTCTATAATGCTTCCGAAGTTAATGATCCAAACAAACATAAATAAAGGTTCACCTCTAGCAAGAAGCCATATGCTTGAATATTTCTGGTATCTCAACTGCAGATTTTTCAGCGCTCACTTAACTTTACGACTCTGTATCTCAAAATGAACAAAAATGGACTTGTGCCACTATTGAAATAAGCCTTTCATATGCACACACAGCACACCGATCTCATGAGGCACAGGGCTCTCATAACGAAGTACGTACGTCGGTCAACAGATGGCACTTGGAAAAGTATGTTAACTGCGCTTTTTAGTTGCTACTTGCGACTCTTAGTTGCGATTTGTTACAGAAATCGCAGTTTGACTCGGTAGCGAATAGCGTAGTATGAACTTTGCTCAACAGATGGCAGTGCTAACTGCGCTTTTTAGTTGCTACTTGCGACTCTTAGTTGCGACTTGTCACGGAAATCGCAGTTTGACTCGATAGTGTGTCGCAGAGATGAGCGTACTACGAACTTTGGCCTACAGATGGCACTGTTAACTACGCTTTTTAGTTGCTACTTGCGACTCTTAGTTGCTACTTGTCACTGAAATCGCAGAAAGGAGTATGGAATTCGGCCAACAGATGGCTCACGGCGTTGAATGTGAAATGCTACTTGCGACTGCTAACTGACTGAAATCGCAGTTAGATTTTGTAAAGTTGTTATTGTGATATCTGTGACTTCTCAACCACTGTGATTTCTAACAGATACGCGATTTCCTGCCCACCACTACTGTGAACTTCAATACGAAAAAATATGGCGCGAAAATCTCTTATGTTTATTTCTAAATACGCGAATTAGAGGACAATATTTTTCATTTAATCTTTGAATGTGGGCCGCATAGTGCAGTAATAAAGGTTTTTGAGATCTTGAAAAGTAATATATAAAAGAAATCTCAATCAAAAAAAATTTTCGTAAATTACGTCACCTTTTGACTGAATTTTTTTTGTAAAACTCAATATTGCGATTTTGGCTGTGTGGCCATTATCATGTGGAAATAAACGAGCTTTATCACATGAGAGACAAAAATCATCTGACATTGCATGCATATTTAATGATTTTTACGTTTCCACATATCCTAAAGCACATTATGTCCACTCGTATGATCGAAAGTGGAATAGTAGGTTACACAAATAAATAACTACACAGCTAATGGATAGCCAAGAGGTCATTTGCAAAAAAAATCTGTGCTACAAACCAAGGATGTACTGAAAAGTCTACAAAATCCGATTTATTATTTTTTCTGTTGATTGTTATTTATGGATAATCAGTCATCTGAAATTGAACTTCCGCACAGTTCAAATAAATTTATGAAACACTCAAAATACTATCTTACAAAACTGAAAAACAAATTGGGGGCAGAGCAGGTAGACACTCCATGAATGTAGCCAAAATGTTTTTGCCAATGAGACATACAAAGAAAATGAACTGCAACACAACATTTTTTTTTCTTTTTTCCCCAACTAGGCTGTTATTTTGGCAACACCCATCATGTTTAAATAATGACAGAAGAGACTCGTACTACATTTATTTTTAACATTTTTATTTATTTACTTCCTCTTTGAGAACACTGTTTGGTACACTACTGAAAATTAACACAAATTCCCCTTGACAGCACTTTATTCATTATACTTTTAGAATCCAATCATCACATCTAGAAAGTGTTAAGTTATGTGCCTGCTGAATTACCAGATTTTGTCATAACAAGTCAAAGGCATGATTTTGATACAAGATCATTTGTATATGTATAGGGAGCTTACTCTCATTGTACACATTATAAACAAAATACTAAGTCTTTTAACATGATTTGAACTTCTTTTTAAGTTGTTGCATACACAATTTCCTCTTGTTTGTAAATTTCCTTTGTTTCACATACTTGTATATTATAAATGGAATACTTGTCTTCAGAAGTCTCTCTTCAATGTCATGTTTATTACAAATTGTTGTATGAGACAGAACAATTTTTTTTTTTAAATTATCATGAAGTTTTGTTGTGTGACCATGACTATTTAGATACTCATACAGCTGATCATGGAGTGCCCTTAGGAAAATCATGACTCTTTCACTTGCATATTTCAAATGAGAATGCTCCTCACTATTCTCTTTAAATGAGGTAAACAAATGATTTTAAGTCACAACAGAGGAGTAGAGACTGGTATTACATGTTTCACAATCATCTGGTACATCTATGGCTTTTAGTACATAGCCTGATACATAGGCTAAGGATTGTTGATCTTCTACAGACTCGATGATACCATCTGAGTAAGAATAAATTTGCTCAAGTGTATCAGTGTCTTTCATCTCACATTCACTTAAATGTTCACTCCTACCACTAGCTGCCAAAAAGAGACACAAACTGCTCAAGGGAGTGTAATCATCATTTTCACAGTTACTTACACTCATGGCTTTGAAAGGCAAAGTCATATGATTGACAACACAAGTCTTCAGAGCTTGTACAAACTGAAAACAAGTTGGGTTTGTATTAGCAATACTATGTTGTCTTATACAACAAAAGAAATTTTCTAAAGCATCTTGATTGAACACCTTTAAATTTAAGTACTTAAAGCCAACCACTTTCAAGGTCTTCCACAAGAAAATAATAGACTGTAATGTAATCTGCCAACCTTTTACGAAGCTAAACATATTAGTCTTGTTTCTTCCTGTTTTTAAATCTATTACGGTATTTGCCAGCTGCCTATTTCCCTCAATATGCTATACCGCATTTCTAAATGTGGCGAATTTTCTGATAAAGCACACCTAAATTGTTTTCCATCCCTGGGATATTGCTCATTACTGTTGAGTGAATCAAAGAGGTTATCTACCTTTTCCACAAACTCAGCTGTGTGTATAGCTTCAGATGGTAATGTGTGAGTAGAAATATGTTTCAATTGCACCTGCAACAGTATGGCTCATTTGTGCAGCAGCAACTTTTACCTTCATTTTGACATGGGAATCAGAAAAGTTAAAGTGTTGTGCTTTTAATTTGGGCAGAGTTTTGAACTATTTTTTTTTTCTTTTTTTTTTAAATCCAAAAAGAACACTGTACTGATGTACTCAAACTTTGCTGCTGTGTGAGGTTCAAATTGAATTTTATTATCTATCAAAGCATTTCTAGTGTTTTTGAGCAGATGTGGTACATCATAAATGGTAACAATTGGTTGATTATTGACGACAAAATGAAATATACTGGGCTTCAACAAATTTGCTTCACACAGTTGCTTAAGGGCCTTTTAGTTTGTTGCATCCTGGTCACATACAGTACAAACCACTTTGAACCCAATATTCTGTAGTTGACTTATGATGTGAACAATGAGTGATTTCAAATGGGTGTAGTGGAAAGTGGTTGCAGTAAAGTAATATGCTAGAACTTGTTTCCAAGTTCTGTGAATGCCTTTCAGCATAAAAACCAATGCTTGACTAGCAGCTACAGGTGAACGTCCTAAATGACCCAAGTCCTGATACCCACAGATTAGCTGCTTGTGTGCATCATAGTACATACCATCATCCAGAGACATTTCATCAAAAAGTAGAGCACAATACTTGTCATTTTCATGCATATTACTTACCTCCCTTGCTAAAAAGTTTAATAAAGCTGGATTAAGTCCTGTATCAAATGGTATGTGGGAAAGCACTCCCTTGAGCAGCCCGACAGATGGAAGGGAGAAGTATGTGGTCAAATATCTGTACAACCGGGGACTACGCTTATAAATAGATAAAGCAAATGCCTTATCTTGTATAGACCACCATACTGCTGTGGGCTGCATATTGGCATTTCTTAACTGACTATTAATAAAAGTTTTAGTCACATCATTCAACTCTTATTCAATTAACTGAAATTTCCTGTCATCATACAACTCTTTTAGAATTTTCAATGTATTCCTCTCATTCTGTAGCTGTTTTTTCAATTTACACACTCTGGAAACTGTAATTCTATGCAATTTATACATTTTGTGTTTTCTTGGAGTTAAATCACGTTTAGAAACGCCAGATCCCATTACACCTGCACTACTTTCAACATCATAAACAGATGAGGATAAAAAGCTGTACTCACCATCATCTGTGCTCTGTAAAGGGGGACTGCTTCGTTGTATTACTGTAGATTTTGCATTGTGACCTGTCTCTTGCACGCTTATATTTGCACCCGATGTGGTGAAACTACCACCAGTGTAGCACAGATGGGTGGGGGGAGGATGATACAACACCAATTCCATGTGCTTTGGTATAACACCAGGATTTAGCCTGTGTCTAGTAAAGTTCACAAAATCTGCTTCATAAAAATGATCCTCACACACATAATAATAACTACAGTTGACACCTTCATCTATATTACAGATCAATTTCCACTTCTTTAAAGTCTCACTTTTTGATGCAGCTGGAAATTTATAGAAATGTTTATTCTTGTGTTTGGAATTTATTTTTACATAATAACTACTCCTGCATCCAGGAAACTTGCACGAGTACTTCAATTTCAATCTCAAACTGGATTCTTCTCTTCCTGTATGATCCAACCTCATGTGTGTGAAATGATATTCAAACCAAAAATTAGGAACGAGAAAAAAGATCAGGTATGGTTTACATTAATTAATGTTAAAGAAAACTCAATGTGAAATCGATTTCACTATCAAAAATCATATTAGCTTATGTCTAAATGCAGCTATCCTGTACTGAAGTATTGACAACTGCTATCATGGCTTGTAATCTGATATGTTATTGCCACAAAATAGTGAAAAAACGAAACAAATTCTCATTTCTACTACGGGTATGCATATCACTCTATATATAACTGCATGAGCGTAGTTGCACTATATACTATATTCAACACTACGTCGTCAAACAGTGCTATCAGGCGGTAGAAACACTGCTTATTGTACCATTTCAGTATATTTCAGCATCTAGATACCATGGTAGATACCAAATTCAACTGTACATTATCAGTAACAGTTACAGCTGTAAATCTGTATTACATTGTGTTCAGCATTAAAGTGCGAGAAGATTTCTACTGCATTGGATATTGCCACAATAATACGTGTAAATGTTCAACTGCTTGAAGGACCTGCTTTGTGTGACGGAAATACGGAAGCGTCCGATCCCACCCGTCTGCTTTGACCCATGACGTCACAAATATGGCGGAAACAAAAACAAACACACACACTTTCCACAAGAAGCCTAATGACACTAACGGGACAAGCGCGGGAAATGGGGTGTTTTGGGTGGGGGGCAAACTAAATATAAACAAATTTAGACGCCTTGCGTAGCTACAACGTGTAAGTGAAGACAGCCATGCATGAATACCCACCCACCTCCCCAGGGATCGTAACCCCTGCAACCCATAGAATAAAAGATGCTTCAGTAGCTGATTAGTGTTTTTTGTCTTAAAAAAAATCTCACGGGATAGAACGAACAGATCAGAAAGATAAATATAATAAACTAAAACAGAAATTCGAGGAAACAGATAATTAAAATAAGTAACAAGTGTTTTTAAATTAAAAAAAAAACTCACGAGATAGAACGAACAGATCAGAAAAGTAAATAAAATAAGATAAAACAGAACTGGAGACAGTCACACTCAAACCAAACTCCGCGCCGTCATGACGTCACACACGACAACACCCTTACGTCACGTGTCAAAGCCGACGCGTGGGATCGGACGCTTCTGTCGACCCTGTGTGACTTCGAAACAAATGTCTTATTATGTGAGAACACAACCTTTATCGATACAACAGCAACAAACACTTTTTACCTGGATAGAGTGTTATGTACTGTACAGAATATTTACTGTCGAAAACGGGAAATAGAACACGCTCAAGGCATTACGAATCAATTGTAGCACGTCCAATATTTGGTATGTAGTAAACGGCACAATAAATGATACTTATTATGTCACTAAGAGTACTTCGTGGCAAAAAGGAAGATGAGTCAAAGCCAGAATTATATTCCATTACAGGATTCAGAAAGTTGAATACAAACGGGACTAGTGTAGCAGGGGATACAACCCGTCGGCTTTGGACAATGACGTCACAAGTCGCCAAACGAGAAGCGATTCTTCTTAGTGTTGTAGCTCCCTTCGGTAGCTGATAAAGTGTTTTTTGGCTTCTTAAAAAAAAAATCTCACGAGATAGAATAAACAGATCCACTTTATTAAGCAATCAGTAAACAAACGAAACTGAAACATAACAGCAAAAGCGAAAATGGTAAACTGCTTTCTGGCGACTTGTGACGTCATTGTCCAAAGCCGACGGGTTGTATCCCCTGCTACACTAGACCCAAATATACTTACCCTTTAAGTAAACTGAGCAACGGAAATTGTATTTCTTTGCAGAAACAAATATACAAGAGTCCACATAACGTAATGTGATGATACAACCTCGTGTTTTATATGAAACAAAAGTAAAAAAGTAAATACTGAATCATCACACCATCAAATATTACGAATGCATCCAAAAATAAAGCAGAATAATAGCAACATACTTACACTGCAATTTAAACGAAAAATCACGATCACGTTGCTACGATACCAAAACAATTATGGAAGACTACGTCATCCAATAGGAACACGAGACTATAAATTGCTAAACTTGCAGCGCTCCAAGTGGCCTGGGACCAAACCAACGTCGTGTTACCGGAAATCCCTATATGAGTTTCACCCCCCTGCAGAAACCCCTTGGTCAGGATTTTTTCTGCGCGTAAACACTTCGTCGCATTTCTGTCTGGAATTTCTAGCGTACTGGCCGCCACCTGATCTCGTGTAGCACTGTGTCATGTTGTTCAGACAAAAGCATAGATTATAAATACACAAGTTCGGTGTTGTACATAGGACAATTATTAATAGTTTTATCACATCCTATCCAAATGAAGGGTGCAAATATGGAAGCAGTTCTTAGCATAACATTCAGTTCAAAAGTAGCCCCTACAGCTCAACGTATCCTAATATTTTGCTGTGTGGTGACTTTAACAGTTTTTCTTTTATTATTCGTATTCTGCAAAATTGTTAGATAGCATTTCCAGTCAAGTTTATATCTGTTGGGAACATTCATATTTTACTCTTTTATGTGTTATATGTGTGGCAGTTTATGTTTTCTCCTTGATCTTCGTTATGTACATCGCTGAATAAATGGTCTATAAAAATGTGTAGTCCTGGCAATATGGTGTACTGCATATTTGATTAAAAGGTCAACTTTATAATCCCATAGAGGACTAATTAGAGTCAATATCTAATAGGTTATGGGCCCAGGAGAGATTAGTGAACTTTCCATACCAAAGAAATAAACTGATAAATCAAGGTTACATAATTTTCGCGTGTGTTCAACGTGTTGCTATCTGAACGTATTCAAGATGGCTTTGGGTGGACAATAACTGTTTAATTTTGAAAAGTTGACCGTATGACAAACTACAACGACTGGAAATTCACGATGGAAATGTGCCTGAAAAGTGAGGGGCTATAGGACACAATTGCTGGCACTGACGATGATGGCAAGAATGTACAGAAAGCATTATCGAAATTACGTTTATCTGTAAATTCATGTGTGTATCGCCCGCAGCTCGTGTTCATGCGGTAGCGATCTCGCTTCCCGCGCCCGGGTTCCCGGGTTCGATTCCCGGCGGGGTCAGAGATTTTCTCTGCCTCGTGATGACTGGGTGTTGTGTGATGTCCTTAGGTTAGTTAGGTTTAAGTAGTTCTAAGTTCTAGGGGACTGATGACCATTGCTGTTAAGTCCCATAGTGCTCAGAGGCATTTGAACCATGTGTGTATCCAAAACTTCGTGGAGCAACGACTTCTAAAGAAGCATGGCAATATTTACAATCTGCAATTGAAGATAATAGTTTATCTAGTTATATTAAGCTGTTACAATGCTTAATGAATATGCGATTGCCTTCTGAGAAAAATATGGAGGCGTATTTGTCGAAAATCATGTCACTTGCTCAACGAATTCGAAGCATTGGCAAGAAAATGGACTATGATTTCGTAGCTGCAATTATGCTAAGTGGACTTCCAGCAGATTTCCAACCCTTGATTATGGCAATTGAGAATTCGGGTGTCAAGATTACTAGTGATTTAGCAAGTCAGCGATTAATTCAAGAATCGACGAAACGTCAGTTTGCATCCACAAATGAGACCACAGATTCGGTGCTGGCTGCTAGTAAGCCGGACAGTAAACACACGAAGACGGATATCCACCGTGATGTGCGAAATATCAAGGTTTTAAGTGTTATAAATGTCAGAAACCTGGTCACAAGGCAAATGAGTGTAGAACAAAGAAGAAACCAAATAAATTATCAAATTCTACGAATGCAGTGAGAACTGAAAACGAAACTGAGTTAATGGATCTAACTGCATCTTCGCATCATAGTAACGGCTGGTATGTGGATTCCAGGTGTTCACGACACATGACGAATCAAAGAGACTTGTTCAACATTTTCCAAAGTGACAGTAGCAGATAATAGAAATCTTCAGGCTATTGGAGAAGGCGATGTTCATCTTCGAGTTACTTGTGACGACAAGAACAAACAGATAACTGCTAATGATGTTGCGTATGTTCCAAGCCTTGCTTACAACCTACTGTCGGTTAGTCAGATGACAAGACGTGGATTGTGTGTATTGTTTGACAATGTGCAGAGTGGTGTATACAATAAACGTGATGTAAATGTTTCTGGAACACCAGAAGCAACTGCAACTCAAATAAATGGTATGTATCGATTAGATGAAGTGCATCATTACGCAAATGTTGTAGAAATTGACAGTCATGAATTGTGTCATCGAAGATTGGGACATTTGAATCGTGTAAGCATGCATTTATTAAAAGAAAAAAATGGCTGATGGACTGAACTGGACGAACGTCAGTTTAGATCCGTGTATTCCCTGCATAAAAGGTAAACAGACTCGACAACCTTTTCCTAAAACATCAAGTGGGAGAGCAAAAGATCTACTTGACTTTATGCATTCTAATGTTTGTGGAACAATGAGCATGGCTTCATGGGGAGGATCATGATATCTTCTCACTTTTACGGATGATCTGTCAAGAAAATCTTTTGGTTATATGCCAAAGTCAACAACAGAAGTCTGTGGTCGAAAAATCAAAATACTACGAACATACAATGGAAAAGAGTTCGTCAATCGGCGCATGTGAAGTTATTTTTAAAGACGAATGGAATTCAACATGAAACAACTCCTTACACGCCAGAACAAAATGGTGTTGCAGAACGCTTAAATCGGACAATCCTTGAAGAAGCAAGATCAATGTTAACAGATGCAGGTCTAAGTAGACTATCTTGGGCTGAAGCAATTTATTTGAAGAATAGATCTCCAACAAAAGATGTTAAGAATGTCACTCCTGAGGAATTATGGAGTGGTCGTTAGATAAATCTGAGTCATTTACGAATTTTTGGATGTCGTGCGTTTGTACATATTCCAAAAGAAAAACGGACGAAAATAGAAGACAAATCTAAGGAACTTATCTTTGTTGGATATTGTGAAGATTCTAAAGCATATCGTCTGATTGATCCAAATTCATCAAAGACAATTGTGAAAGCCCATGATGTGCAATTCATCGAAAACTCAAAGTGCATTTGTGGAACCAGTATTCCAAACAGTAATCCAATTGACGATAATCGTATAGACAGTCGTCAACTAGCGCCAGCACCTAACATCATTGAAGAGGCAACTGAACTGACACAACCAGCTGAAGTTGACAGAAATGCAGTTTATCTTGATTTAGCACAAAGTGACACTGAAAAAAACAGTAAATAGCAACATACATAGTCACACGGAAGTTGCGCAGCAAGAAATGTAACCAGAAATTAGAAAATCATCACGTGAAAGAAAACCAAATACCCCCCAGGGGCTCAGCATTCATTTGCTGAGTACAGGCTTGGCGACCCCGGGGTCCTGAGCTGGGGACTGGTCAGCGCCGCCAGTTTCTTGTCACCATAACCCCCGGACATGCTTCAGCGACCACCATGGCGCGGCGGTGGAATGTTGTGTGCTGCGGGGAATGATAATCTTGGCTTGACCACCTGGATTGCGAGGAAGGTAAACCTCTATAAAAACCCCTCAATCCTATGGTGTGCTGCGCGCCTATAAGATACGTGGCTATTGGGGAGGAACAGTCGCAAGTGGGCAACCTCTGGGGCACGTGCCACACCCCAGTTGTATTAGGCTTACTCAGGCACACGGGGCTCTGTCTGAGTGGACCTTTAGTTCCCTAGCTGCTCGTGGGACCACAATGGACCCTTTGACCTCTACATTTCCCCTACCAGTGGATTGGGTGGGCCATTGGTAGGAAAACACACCCCATCGAAAAAGCGACTTCGTGCTGCGAGTCCTCCAGCGCCTGGTGTTACTAGAGATTTATCAGACTGTCGTAACAGAACACATGCTGATAACCAGAATGTGTTTTTGATTGTCAAACGGAAGGAGGGTAGCTTTGAGAGGGTTTCTCCCTTTTACATCCACTCTGTTAGTTGAAACTTCTAGTTCCCGTCAAGTCACTTCTCTTCGGAAAGCAACCTGTCTTGGAGAGTACGCTATCGAGACTGAGCTCCACTCCACTTTGAACTATAGTAAGGGTGTTGTGACATGTAGGGACTTGGTGGATATCCCCAAGGACGAGTTGAAATCTGAGTGGGTTGACGAAGGTATTGTCGACGTGCAGCATATTATGAAACGAGTCGATGGGGACCTAGTCAAATCCGACTCATTTATTCTCACGTTCAACTGCCCGAGACTCCCAGAGCATGTTAAAGCGGGTTTCTTACGTTTGCCAGTACGGCCATATTTCCCCAACCCAATGCGCTGTTTTAAATGTCAGCGATTTGGGCATACTACGTTGGGGTGCAATGGGATAGCCACTTGTGGTAAATGTGGTCAGCCTGCCCATGAAGGAGCTGATTGTTCATCGCCTGTGAAGTCCGTGAATTGCTCTGGGAGTCACCCTGTCTGGAGCCAGGTCTGACCCCATCTATCTCGAGGAACAGAAGATACAGGAGATCAAAACATTTAAGCGCATCCCCTATGGTGAGGCCAAGAAGCTCTTTAAGGCCATGCAGCCTCCTGTGTTTACAACATCTTTCGCTTCCACTCTGCAGAAACTGGTATAGTTGGCCACTGTTGCTACACAAACGGAGGTTGCTAGTGTCAGCACTAATACCTGCGTTCGCCAGTACACTTGTGCTGCTGTGGTTGTTTTACAACCTGCAGCTCTCCCCACAACGTCGGCCAAGGCTGTGGTTGCTGACATTGGGGTACTTCCTGCCCCTCCCCATATGGCGCCTTCTGCCTAGGCGAGTAAAGCTCCAACTGTTGACAAGGTTCTGCATTCTAAGCCCCCCAAGACAAAGACGCCAATGGTGAAGGTTTTGCCACCTGAGGAGACTAGTCAAGGTCAGTCCAATGACGATGCCATCGCACTGTCTGACATCTCCCTTGGGTCACCATCGGAGCTGATGGATATTGATGTCGACCGGGGGCGATATTCTCGCCCCAGGAATAAATCTCCGGCCAATATGGGCTCTCCTCCAAAGCACAGAGGCAGGGTGAAAATTCAGCCACCCTGATCACTGGCTCCCATATTACAGTGGAACCTGAATGAGTTCAGGACGCATGTGGTCGAATTACAACTCTTTCTACGAGAGCGCCCCTTGTGCTTATGTCTCCAAGAGACACATTTTCGGGCCACTGATGCTCCTTCTTTACGGGGCTATACCGTGTATCGAAAAGATGATCTGATGGGGGAAAGGGCAAAGGGTGGTGTTGCGGTTTTTGTCCGTGACATCTGAGCTCCCTCTCGTTATGGACTTGCAAGCAGTTGCAGTTGACCTTCTTGTGGGGCAGAGGCTCACAATCTGTTCCGTTTACTTACCGCCTCAGGATGCAATAGACTCTGAGGCTCTCACAGACCTTATTAGCCAACTCCCCCGCCCATTTCTCCTTCTGGGGGACTTCAATGCTCATAATGTCTTATAGGGCTCTACAACTACTTGCCACAGGGGTCGCGTTCTCCATGACGTACGAAGAACTGTGCATCCTCAACTCTAGTGCTCCCACTCATTTCTGCACTGCTTCTGAGTCGTCGTCAGCTATTGACCTTTCCTTTTCCTCTCCAGCACTCGCGGATTCTGCTCTGTGGGAGGTTGCCGCTGACCTCCATTCTAGTGACCACTTCCCCCTTTGGATTCGCCTCCTGGATGAGGCTGTGGCATTACCAGTGCCACCCAGGTGGCACCTCTGCAGAGCTGACTGGACACTTTTCAGCCATTTGGCTGTTTTGGAACACCATGCCAACGTCCACGAATGTTACAGCCGTGATCTCCCATGCTGCTAAATTGTCAATCCCACAGTCCTCAAGTCATCCCAAGGGGCGTCCTGTCCCTTGGTGGACCACTGAGTGCCGCTCAGCCATCCGAGCCCGTCGTGCAGCTCTGCGCCACCTCAAGTGCTGTCCCTCAGCTGACAATCTTGTGGCCTTTCGGGTGGCAAGGGCCAGGGTGCGGCGAGTGATTAAAGAGAGCAAACGACGGTCATGGCAATCGTTCTTGAACTCCATCTCCCGCTCCACTAGTTCTACGAAAGTATGGGAAGCCATCAGGAGGATTTCCGGGAAACACAGCCAACTATCTGTCACGGCATTGCTGCATCAGGGATGTCTCCTCATGGCACCGAGAGACATTGCCCAGACACTGGCCATGCATTTTGTGGAATCTACTGCCACTATTAACTGTGATCCAGATTTCTGCCGCTACAGCACTGCCATCGAGAGGGGTCACTTGGACTTCCTGTCCCCAAATTCTGAACTCTACAACTGCCCCTTCACAATGTGGGAACTGGATTCGGTGCTGTCTGTGGCTCATGATACTGCGCCCGGTCATGATCAAATCGTGTACAGCATGCTGCAGCACTTGTTGCTGCCATCCAAGGAAGTTCTCCTGAATTGTTTTAATATGATATGGTCATCCTGGACGTTCCCTGACTCGTGGAGGGAGGCGATTTTGATTCCCCTCCTCAAACCAGGGAAGGACCGAATGCATCCCAGTAGTTATTGGAGTATTGCTTTGACGAGCTGTGTCGTGAAGACATTGGAACGCATGGTCAACCGTCGCCTGGTTTGGCTGCTCGAGACCAGGCAGCTCCTTAGCCACTCTCAGGGTGGCTTTCGGAGATGTCGTTCAACTATAGATAACTTCACCCTGCTTGAGACAGCCATCCAGCAGGCCTTCCTGCGTAACAAGCATTGTCTAGGTGTATTCTTTGACATTAATAAGGTGTATGACACTACTTGGCGCCGCCTTATCCTCAATCAACTCTATCAGTGGGGCCTTCGTGGCCATCTCCCCATCTTCATTCGGTCCTTTCTGTCCCGCCGCCTCTTTCGATATCGGGTTGGTAATGTGCTATCTGATTTGTACGTGCAGGAGAATGGTATTCCGCAGGGAAGCGTTTTAAGTGTCACCCTCTTTGCCGTCGCCATAAACAGTATCACGTCCACTATCCAGAGTCCTGCCCAGTGCTCCTTGTTTGTGGACGATTTTGCTGTTTTCTGTTCTTCCTCCAGTCTTGTCACTGCTAGTCAGCAGCTGCAGCTTACGATAAATCGATTAGAGGCATGGACTGTGAAGACGGGTTTTACCTTTTCTGCAGACAAATGTGTGTGTGTTCATTTTAATCGTTTTCGACGTGCTTTTACCTCCCCTGAAATGCGTCTGAGGGACACCATTCTTCCTTTTAGAGACACTGTGAGGTTCCTGAGCCTCACTATGATTCCAAGTTATCGTGGTTGCCGCATCTTAAAGACCTCAAGGTGCGGGCCCTGAAGGCACTGAATATTTTGAAGTGTCTGAGCCATCGGTCCTGGGGAGCAGATCGGGCGCGTCTGCTGCGGTTTTATATGGCTTTCGTCCGGTCGCGTCTTGACTATGGATGCACCATGTATGGGTCAGTGAGGCCTTCGTATCTGAAGATTCTTGACGCAGTACACCATGAGGGTATCAGGCTGGCCACTGGTGCCTTCCGTACCAGTCCCATCCCCAGCCTGTGTGCTGAGGCAGGGGATCTGCACTCGCCATCCGGCGGAAACTCCTCATGGTGCGACGGGTGTGTCAATTCCTTGCCTGTCCTACCTCCCCTGCGTACCCTATTGTTGCCCAACCGCCTATGGAACGTCTCTTTTCCAGTCGTCCCAGGGCAATGAGACCATTTGGGATTCGTGCGAAGCATTTGCTTGAGTCCCTTGGTGTGGAGCGTGTGGCACCCCAACTCCAGGGTTTTACCCACCTGCCTCCGTGGTTGCTCCAGAGGCCCAGCGTACTTTTAGACTTGTCAGAGTACCAGAGGAGCTGCACTCCTGCGTTTGTTTTTACCTCCTTATTTTACGAAATTTTAAACCAGCATGCCGAGCATGCACCAGTATTTACGGATGGCTCTAAACAGGGGGACTCTGTTGGTTGTGCTGTTGTTTTACCTGATCGAGTCGTCAAGTCACGGCTTCCTGCGGCGTGTGCCATCTTTGATGCCGAATTGTTTGCGATCTTGCGGGCATTGGACCAGATGAGATGTGTTCCCAGTCTTAAGTTTCTCATCTGTTCTGACTCCCTGAGTGCCCTTCAGACCATGCAACACTTGTACCCAGCGTATACAGTCGTCCAGAACATACATGATGCCCTACTCCAACTGCAACGGCAAGGGAAGGAGGTTTCTTTCTGCTGGGTGCCGGGGCACATGGGTATTAGGGGAAACGAACTAACGGATGTGGCTGCCAAAGATGCATGTTCCCTCCTTCACGTTATTGAATGTGCTGTCCCCCTCCATGCTGTTACCTCCCTTTTCCGTTTTCATGTTATACGTCAATGGGAAGAGGAGTGGCTGGCAGTCGGCGAAAATAAGCTGCGTTTGTTCAAGGCCACCACGCGGCCATGGCGTACGTCCTACCAGTCTTGCAGGCGGGATGAGGTTCTCCTCACTCGCCTCCGCAACGGGCACAGTCCCTTAACGCATGGTTTTTTACTCTGGCGGGAGGAACCCCCAATCTGCAGTGCTTGTGGCGTCCAGATTACTGTCTGCCACATTTTACTTGACTGTCCTTTATTCTCTGACCAGAGGGCGGTGGTTTCCTTGCCACCGGATTTGCCCTCTATTTTGCAAGACGAGGCAACGACTGTGGTTAAGGCCTTACGGTTTTGTGTCGTGTCCAATTTGTTGCCTCGGATTTTAGGGAGAGGATTTTAATGTGCTGCTGGGTGACTGGCTCACCCAGGTTTTAGGTAAGAGGTCCGCCAGTCACGATTACCTACTTGTTTCACTTCGATTTCTGTTCTCTTTTCCTTGTGTTTCCTTTCTTTTTTAGTGCGTTTCTTCTCCTCTTGTTTTGCCTCTGTATGTGAGGATTTGGAACTGCGTCAGGTCTGTGTCTTTTAGCCGTTCTTCTTGTTCGCTGTCCGTCTTCGTCCCTTAACCGCATGTGTTCCTGTTTCTATGCGTTTGGGCGCTGATGACCACGCTGTTTAGCGCCCGAAAACCTCAAACCACACACACACACCCACACACACACAAAACCAAATACTAAATATTTTAATGATGATATTGCTTGTCTTGCTTGTATTTCTGAACCAAATTCGTATGAAGAAGCAATGAATTGTAATGACTGTGAAAAATGGAAGGAAGCCTTAGATAATGAATATAAATCTTTACTTGAAAATGAAACATGAATTTTGACTGATTTACCACCAGGCAGGAAGGTAATTAATTCGAAATGGGTGTTCAAGGTGAAAGAAACGTCAAATGGTGAAATTGAACGTTATAAGGCTCGTTTTGTAGCAAAATGTTATTCCCAAATACCAGGAATAGACTTTGATGAAACGTTCTCGCCTGTTGTTCGTCATTCTTCACTTCGCATCCTGTTAGCTTTATGAGCTGAATTTGATCTTGACGGATTAATCAATCAGTTTAAGATGAGAGATCTTGGTGAAATTAGTTGGTGTCTTTGCATGAAAATAAAACGAAACGGGAAACAAGGGACGATTTGTATTGATCAAAGCAAATATGCAGCAAACATACTCAAGAAATTTGGCATGGGACATGGTAATCCGGTTGCATATCCATTTGTACCTGGTTCAAAGCTGCAAAAGTGTGAAAATAAATTGACAGATGAGGAAAACCTTGTGTTACATCACATTCCTTATCAGCAAGCCATAGGATCACTACTGTATTTAGCCCAAAGCACAAGACCGGACATTGCATATTCTGTGAGGGTTCTAAGCAGATTCAATTCTAATTATCGGAAAATCCACTGGGAAGCGGTCAAACGAATTATGCGATGAATTAAAGGCACAGTCAATGTAGGACTAACTTTCCGAAAAAGTGGAACAACTGAAATTGAAGGTTTCTGTGATGCTGATTATGCATCAGACCTCCATCAGCGGCTATCAACGACCGGCTATATCTTCAAGTTAGCTAGGACAACAGTTTCCTGGACTTCAAAACGGCAACAAACCGTCAACCTATCAACTACAGAAGCTGAGTATATGGCTCTATCAGCAGAAGCGCAAGAAGCGGTATACCTTCAAGGACTGCTTCGTGAATTGTGTGTTACGCATAGTGAAAAACCAGTAAGTGTATGCTGTGATAATAGAGGTGCCATTGCACTGAGTCACAATGGTGTGCATCAAGCTCGAACAAAACACATTGACGCGAGGCACCACTATATTCGCGATTTAATTAAAACAGAAATTTCAGTGTCAAACCTGTAAATACTGATAAGCAGCAAGCCGATTTTTTGACAAAGGCACTGCCTAAAGGTAAACATCAGTGGTGCTGTCAAGCTGTGGGACATTCAGAGTTCACGAATTGTTAACTCAAGAACTTGTGGGGCTGTTGGGAACATTCATATTTTACTCTTTGATGTGTTATATGTATAGTAGTTTATGTTTTCTCCTTGATCTTCGTTATGTACATCGCTGAATAAATGGTCTCTAAAAATGTGTGTTCCTGGCAATATGGTGTATTGCGTATTTGATTAAAAGGTCAACTTTATAATCTCACAGAGGACTAATTAGAGTCAATATCTAATAATACACTCCTGGAAATGGAAAAAAGAACACATTGACACCGGTGTGTCAGACCCACCATACTTGCTCCGGACACTGCGAGAGGGCTGTACAAGCAATGATCACACGCACGGAACAGCGGACACACCAGGAACCGCGGTGTTGGCCGTCGAATGGCACTAGCTGCGCAGCATTTGTGCACCGCCGCCGTCAGTGTCAGCCAGTTTGCCGTGGCATACGGAGCTCCATCGCAGTCTTTAACACTGGTAGCATGCCGCGACAGCGTGGACGTGAACCGTATGTGCAGTTGACGGACTTTGAGCGAGGGCGTATAGTGGGCATGCGGGAGGCCGGGTGGAAGTACCGCCGAATTGCTCAACACGTGGGGCGTGAGGTCTCCACAGTACATCGATGTTGTCGCCAGTGGTCGGCGGAAGGTGCACGTGCCTGTCGACCTGGGACCGGACCGCAGCGACGCACGGATGCACGCCAAGACCGTAGGATCCTACCCAGTGCCGTAGGGGACCGCACCGCCACTTCCCAGCAAATTAGGGACACTGTTGCTCCTGGGGTATCGGCGAGGACCATTCGCAACCGTCTCCATGAAGCTGGGCTACGGTCCCGCACACCGTTAGGCCGTCTTCCGCTCACGCCCCAACATCGTGCAGCCCGCCTCCAGTGGTGTCGCGACAGGCGTGAATGGAGGGACGAATGGAGACGTGTTGTCTTCAGCGATGAGAGTCGCTTCTGCCTTGGTGCCAATGATGGTCGTATGCGTGTTTGGCGCCGTGCAGGTGAGCGCCACAATCAGGACTGCATACGACCGAGGCACACAGGGCCAACACCCAGCATCATGGTGTGGGGAGCGATCTCCTACACTGGCCGTACACCACTGGTGATCGTCGAGGGGACTCTGAATAGTGCACGGTACATCCAAACCGTCATCGATCCCATCGTTCTACCATTCCTAGACCGGCAAGGGAACTTGCTGTTCCAACAGGACAATGCACGTCCGCATGTATCCTGTGCCACCCAACGTGCTCTAGAAGGTGTAAGTCAACTACCCTGGCCAGCAAGATCTCCGGATCTGTCCCCCATTGAGCATGTTTGGGACTGGATGAAGCGTCGTCTCACGAGGTCTGCACGTCCAGCACGAACGCTGGTCCAACTGAGGCGCCAGGTGGAAATGGCAAGGCAAGCCATTCCACAGGACTACATCCAGCATCTCTACGATCGTCTCCATTGGAGAATAGCAGCCTGCATTGCTGCGAAAGGTGGATATACACTGTACTAGTGCCGACATTGTGCATGCTCTGTTGCCTGTGTCAATGTACCTGTGGTTCTGTCAGTGTGATCATGTGATGTATCTGACCCCAGGAATGTGTCAATAAAGTTTCCCCTTCCTGGGACAATGAATTCACGGTGTTCTTATTTCAATTTCCAGGAGTGTATCTGCAAAGATCTGCAAAAAGTTATCAAGAACGAGAACAACATTTCTTGCAAAAAGAAAAAAAAGGTTGCTTGTATACACCAGAACTAAGGATGATAAGTTATTTCATGACTATTTCAAACTGCATAAAAAAGTTAGCAAGGTTCTCTGTGAAGTCAATAAACTGTACAACTAGCATTTTATATTCTACTCTAGGAGTAAACATGCTGGGAGTTACAATAAAACGAAGGTGTGCTGCCAGTCTATAATTCGAAAATTTTTACTACCTCAGTTACATGATACATAGATTAAATAGCCATATAAAAGAAACCTTAGCCCATCTGCTGTTCGCTGCTTTTCTTGAAAAGTGATAATTGGTTGATTGCTACAGATAGTCACCAGTACTCTCTTACCGCTTCTAAGTTTTTGAAACTCTATTCAAAAATCATATTGTCATCATGGATCATTGCTCTATTTGGACATTACAAATAGTCAGTGCTAAAGGCTGAAGACTGGCGTTGAAGTACTATATTTTTCGAGTTAAATGGTACGTTTTCAATGGCTACAAACAGATAAAGGCATGAATGTACATACTGGCAACATATCGGCTGCCTTCTACTTTTATTGTGAACTATGAATGAACTGTAGTTTTTCGTTTTCTCCTTATATTAAGCCACAGGTGTGAAAGAGCAAAAAACGAGCAACTGAGTATCAAACTGCTACCGTGGTGGCTCCAGATTGGTCGGTAATTACGCCATGCCGTCACAGATGGTGTCTGTGTCTGCGCTGATGGTTTCTCCGATCCTACTGTAGAGTAAAAATTGCGACGAAAATCTCTAGCTCTTCTCTGCACCGAGAGCTCGATTCCATGCATCACTAAGGTCATATCCGCTGTCAGAGTTGAACGTTTTCTCACACACCATTATTTCTACAGCCTCTTTTAATTACAGAGTCCCATTATGTAGGAGGCTGGGACAAAACTCTTGATTCATCAAACAGTAATTTAAGTTTGTTTGTGAGCTTGCCCTCAGCAACAACAGATTTCTCCAGTTCTCGATTTATAATATGGCTTTGATGTCCTACACAGTGGATGGACTGACCAATGTAATTGCATCCGACTCTTTCTGACCGCTACGCAGAACATCAATCTCATATTAAAAATCAAGACCTGGAGAAATCTGTAGTTGCTGTGCACAGTCACACTGACATAAAATATTGTTAGACAAACAAAAGTTTTGTCCCAGGCTCCTGCTAATTGGGACCGACATGGCAAGAAGTCCTAGAATCTTTTATACAACAGTGCCATTGTGAAAGACAGCTCTCACGCATGCCACAAGTTTACTTTGACTCCTCCCGATTTTAATCTGTTGAGGCTAATGCAGCATTGTACTGCACTGATACCATTCTTCACAAAATACTTCCAGACTAGGGATGGTACCATTCTGCAATACAACTGACGTCCAGCGACGACAGTGAGAAACTGTCATTTAGATAAGATGGGGAGAGTGTTGTATACTGCATGTACACATGTAACATCTAACAGGCCATGCCACATGGTAACAGGTACATTATTGGCCCAGCAATTCTATACAAACTCTTATGCCATGTGTCTGCTGTTCGTTTCTGTCACTATTGTTATTAGAATGGCCACTGGTTGCTTTTCCCATCTCCTATCATAGAGCAACGCACATTTTACGAAGAAAATTATTCGTTCTTTAAAAAAAGTTTCTCACCCAGTTACTAGAAAAAGAAAAAAACACGTTTTATAACTGAAACCAACAAAAATATTGGTATCAGTTTTGACTGGTTGGTTTTTCCCATGCCTATCTCATTGATTGTCTAACCGACACTTTCATTAGATTAAAGAATTCACTGCAATCATGGCTTTCCACATCTTCGTTGATGTCCGTTGTACTGCTCTTGTCAGGACAAAGACTGTTAATATGCTTTATTAAACTCAGCACTTTCTGGGATCATAAGGCAGTGATCATGTTAGTCGACTTTGCAATTTTTTCTGCACATGGCGCTAAACACTGATAGTTGCCCATGCACTCCTGAACTATGGAATTGCTAGTCTCAAAATTACATGTGCTTGTGTAGGCTGTGAATAAGTAATATGTAATGTATGATTACCTTTTGAAGATTATTGCGTAACTGCTGTCATCTTTTAACAAAGGTAAGCAAAGCAGAAAACATATAACATTGAAAATATTGTTGTAGTATTTGCAGTCGTACTACAGTTGTATGTATTACTGACAGTGTTGAATATTTGTGAAAAAAGTACGCTGATACAGAGTTTCGGGAATATAGCTTTCCGTGCATACACCTATACTATGAGATAAAAAGTATCCAGATACTCCCAAAAGCATACGTTTTTCATATGAGGTGCATTGTGCTGCCACCTACTGCCAGGTACTACAGATCAGCGGTCTCAGTAGCCATTAGACATTGTGAAAGAGCAGAATGGTGCACTCTGCAGAACCCATGGGCTTCAAACATGGTCAGATGATTGGGTGTCACTTGTGTCATACGTCTGTACGCGAGATTTCCACACTCCTAAACATCCCTAGGTACACTGTTTCTGATGTGATAGTGAAGAGGAAACGTGAAGGGACATGTACAGCACAAAGGCGACAGGCTGACCTTGTCTGTTGTCTGACACAGACCACCGACAGCTGAAAAGGGTCGTAATGTGTAATAGGCAGACATCTATCCAGACCATCAAACACGAATTCCAAACTGCAGCAGGATCCACTTCAAGTAATATGACAGTTAGGCGGGAGGTGAGAAAACTTGGATATCATGGTCGAGCAGCTGCTCATAAGCCACACATCATGCCGGTAAATGCCAAACGAAGGCTCACTTGGTGTAAGGAGCATAAACGTTGGACGATTGAACAGTGGAAAAACGTTGTGTGGAGTGACAAATCACGGTACGCAATGTGGCGATCCTATGGCAGGGTGTGGGTATGGCGAATTCCCGGTGAACGTCACCTACCAGCGTGTATAGTGCCAACGGTAAAATTCGGAGGCGGTGGTGTTATGGTGTGGTCGTGTTTTTCATGGAGGGGCTTGCAGCCCTTTCGTTTTGCGTGGCTCTATTACAGCAGAGGCCTACATTGATGTTTCAAGCACCTGTTTGCTTTCCACTGTTGAAGAGCAATTCAGGGATGACGATTGCATCTTTCAACACAATCGAGCACCTGTTCATAATGCACGGCCTGTCACAGAGTGGTTGCATGACAATAGCATCCCTAGGTCTGCACAGAGTTCTGACCTGAATCCTGTAGAGCACCTTTGGGATGTTTTGCAACCCCGAATTCGTGCCAGGCCTCATCGACCGACATTGATACGTCTCCTCAGTGCAGCACTCAGTAAAGAATCTGCTACTGTTCCCCAAGAAACCTTCCAGCACCTAATTGCAAGTATGGATGCAAGAGTGGAAGCTGTCATCAAGGCTAAGGGTGTGCCAACACCATATTGAATTCCAACATTACCGATGGAGGGCGCCACAAACTTGTAAGCCATTTTCAGCCAGGTATCCAGATACTTTTGATCTCACAGTGTACATCTACATTTATACTTTGCAAATCACTAAGAGACTCGTGGCAGAGGGTACGTCCCATTGTACCAGTTATTAGGGTTTCTTCCTATTCCATTCATGTACGGAGTGTGGGAAGGATCCCATTGTGTGTGCAGTAATTAGACCAATCTTATCCTCACACTCCCTATATGAGCGATATATAAGGGGTTGTAATGTATTCCTAGAGTCATCATTTAAAGACTGTTCTTGAACTTTATTAATAAACTTTCTTGGGATAGTTTGCATCTGTCTTCAAGACTCTTCCAGTTCATTTCCCACACATCAAACAAACATGCGACAATTCACACTGTCATTCTCTGTATACATTCAATGTCTTCGGTTAGTCCTGTCTGGTACAGGTCCGACACACTTGAGTGATTCTAGGATGGACCACACAAGTGGTTTGTGAACAATCTCTTTAGTAGACTGATTGCACATCTCCAGTATTCTAGGAATAAACTGAAGTCTACCACCTGCTTTACTCACGACTGAACCCAATGTGTCATTCCATTTTATATCCCTACAAAATGTTACACCCAGGTATTTGTATGCACTGGCCGATTACAACACTGACTCATAGATATTATAGTCATAGGATACTACGTTTTTTCGTTTTTAGTCGAGGGCGCTACAAACTTGTAAGCCATTTTCTGCCTGGTATCCAGATACTTTTGATCACATAGTGTACACCTACATCTGTCTTCAAGACTCTTCCAGTTCATTTCCTTCAGTATTTCTGTGACACTTTCCCACACATCAAACAAACATTTCTGAACATTTAAAGCAAGTTGCCAGTCTCTGCACCACATTGAATTCTTATCAAGATCTGACTGAATATTTACGCAGCTTCTTTCAGACAGTACTTCATCATAGATAGCATCATGTGTAAAAATTATGAGAGTACTATTAATATTGGCTGGAAGGTCATTGATATACAGCATGAACAGCAAGGGTCCCAGCACACTTCCCTGGGGCAGCTCTGAAGTTACTTATACATCTGACGATAACTCTCCACCCAAGATAACATACTGTGTCGTCCCCAAGTTCAGGTGGGGAAGAAATAATTAAATTAAATGGAACAATTGATCAACTGAAGAAGCAATTTAAATATAAAGAAGCTGATATTGTTCATTTATTTCAAAGTTTCATACAGTTTGAAAGGTACATGTACCACCCAAGAACTGCAAGAAGGAAGTTTAATGCAGAAAATGTGGCTAAGGCGGAGAAATACTTACAACAATAAGCTGTGAGTATCTTACAAAAAAAAGCTTTATATCTTATTTTGAGCCAATTTAGAGCACCTACTAAGAGGAAAGTAGGCTTTGATTTGATGGTAAAATAAAGGTGTTTATCCAGAATATGTTATATTGCAGTATACCTGCATATAAATATTTATCAGCATATTTTGATCTTCTATCAATTAGAACTTTATTGAAACATGTGGAAGGTATAAAACTAAAATGTATGAATGAAAAATCATTTGGTGAAAGAGGAGTTGAAGCACCTTTCTCACAGTGAAAAACTTGGAAATCTGTGTAGGGATGAACAGACATTAATGTCAAATTTATCATATGATGTTTCCAAAAACGGAAAATCGTGGATGGAATGTAACAATATAATGAAAAGAATACTTGCTACTCACCACAAATTGAAGATGCTGAGTCGCAGAAAGGCACAAGATCAAGACATTCGGAAAGATAGCTTTTGGCCAACAAGGTCTATGTCAAAAACAGATGGCATTCACACATGCACACTCTCACGCAAACGCAACTCACACACACATGACCAGAGTCTATCAGCTGGAGCCAGACTGCGAGCAGCAGGCATTATGGGAGTGGCAACAGGGTGGGGTAAGGAGGAGGCTGAGGCAAGGAAGGGGAAGGGGTAGCAGGGTAGGGGTAGGGGGCCGTAAAATGCTGATGAGACCTTGCAGGGATGAAGTGGCGCATTGGGCAGACTGGGTACATTGTTGGAATAGAGGGCTTTGTAGTGCTGGAACAGGAAAAGGCTAGATGGGTAAGGACAATGACTAACGTAGGTTGAGGCCAGAAGGATTACACAGAAGTAGGATATATTGCAGGGAGAGAAAAGCTGGTGTTAGTTGGAAGGATCCAGATGACAGTGGCTGTGAAGCAGTAATTGAAAAGAAGGATGTCGTGTTGAGCAGCATGCTCAGCAACAGGGTTCTACAGTTATTTCTTGGCCACAGTTTGTCGGTGGCCATTCATGCAGACAGACAGCTTGTTGGTTGTCATTCCCCTGTAGAATGCAGCACAGAGGTTGTAGCTTAGCTGGTAGGTCACATGACTGGTTTCACAGGTAACCTGCCTTTGATGAGATTTTCTGAATTGTGCAGGTGGGTACTCTTCCTGCAATATATCCTACATTCAGATAGCACTCCTGGCTCAACCTCAGTTTGCGGTTGTCCTTATTCATCTGGCCCTTCCCTTTTCCCATTCCAGCACTACACAGCTCTCTATTCCATCAATGTACCCAATCTTTTTACTTCTCTCTTTTTTCCACTAACCCCCTCCCCTCTCTCTCCCTGCCCTCCATCTAACCTCCCGACTGCAACTAGGTGCCCCACTCTCCACATCGTCCCTACGCGCCCCCAGCAGCACTTTACTTCCCCCACCCTTACCCAGCTATCCTTTCCCCTCCCAGCCCCAGCCCCCACCCAGTTGCCTCACCCATAATGTCCTGCTGCTCGCAGTCTGGCTCCAGCTGCCAGAGAATGTGGTCATGTGTGTCTTATATACATTTGTGTGAGTGTGTGCATGAGTGTATGTTGTCTGTTTTTGACAAAGGGCTTGTTGGCCAAAAGCTAACTTTTCAACAGTCTTTTTGTTGTGCCATTTTGCGATTCAGCATCTCCGCCTCATATGATGTGTCATCAGATGTCATTGGATTTGAGTCAGATTTCATTGAGTTGAAGGAATATGTGTGTGTGTCTAACTTAAGAGGAAGAAAAGACTTCTTTCTTTTATGGTACTCCTCATCTCTTGAAGAGTGTTGGAAATAATTTATTCTAGTACAATGTGTTTCATGAAGTGGAATGTGGCAGCTTAGATACAGCTTCCTAGAAAGACATAGTGTTGCTGAATGAGAGTGATAATGAATGCAGTTTCAGATTAGCACTAAAGTTGACTAAGAGAGCTGTTGAGTTGCTGCCATTCTCAAAAATGAAAGTTAGCACTGCTGCATGTCTACATCTACATCTACATTTATACTTTGCAAACTACCATGAAGTGCATGGCAGAGGATATGTCCCATTGTACCAGTTATTAGGGTTTCTTCCTGTTCCATTCACATATTGTGTGTGAGAGGAATGACTGTACGTCTTTAGAGTAATCATTGAAAGAAGGTTCTTGAAACTTTGTTAACAGACTTTCTCGGGACAGTTTACGTCTGTCTTCAAGAGTCTGCCATTTCAGTTCCTTCAATATCTCTGTGACAACTCCCATGGATAAAACAAACCTGTAACCTCTCGTGCTGCCCTTCTCTGTATATGTTCAATACGCTTGGTAGTCCTATCTGGTGTGGGTCACACACACTTAAGCAATATTCTAGAACTGGCCGCACAAGTGATTTGTAAGCAATTGATTGCACTTCCCCAATATTCTATCAATAAAACAAAGTCCACCATCTGCTTTACCCACAACTAAATCTATGTGATCATTCCATTTCATGTTGTTGTGGTCTTCAGTCCTGAGACTGGTTTGATGCAGCTCTCCATGCTACTCTATCCTGTGCAAGCTTCTTCATCTCCCAGTACCTACTGCAATCTACATCCTCCTGAATCTGCTTAGTGTATTCATCTCTTGGTCTCCCTCTACGATTTTTACCCTCCACGCTGCCCTCCAATACTAAATTGGTGATCCCTTGATGCCTCAGAACATGTCCTACCAACCGATCCCGTCTTCTGGTCAAGTTGTGCCACAAACTTCTCTTCTCCCCAATCCTATTCAATACTTCCTCATTAGTTATGTGATCTACCCATCTAATCTTCAGCATTCTTCTGTAGCACCACATTTCGAATGCTTCTATTCTCTTTTTGTCCAAACTATTTATCGTCCATGTTTCACTTCCATACATGGCTACACTCCATACAAATACTTTTAGAAATGACTTCCTGACACTTAAATCTATTCTCGATGTTAACAAATTTTTCTTCTTCAGAAAAGCTTTCCTTGCCATTGCCAGTCTACATTTTATATCCTCTCTACTTCGACCATCATCAGTTATTTTGCTCCCCAAATAGCAAAACTCCTTTACTACTTTAAGTGTCTCATTTCCTAATCTAATTCCCTCAGCATCACCCGACTTAATTCGACTACATTCCATTATCTTCGTTTTGCTTTTGTTGATGTTCATCTTATATCCTCCTTTCAAGACACTGTCCATTCCATTCAACTGCTCTTCCAAGTCCTTTGCTGTCTCTGACAGAATTACAATGTCATCAGCGAACCTCAAAGTTTTTATTTCTTCTCCGTGGATTTTAATACCTACTCCGAATTTTTCTTTTGTTTCCTTTACTGCTTGCTCAATATACAGATTGAACAACATCAGGGAGAGGCTACAACCTTGTCTTACTCCCTTCCCAACCACTGTTTCCCTTTCATACCCCTCGACTCTTATAACTGCCATCTGGTTTCTGTACAAATTTGTAAATAGCCTTTCGCTTCCTGTATTTTACCCCTGCCACCTTTATAATTTGAAAGAGAGTATTCCAGTCAACATTGTCAAAAGCTTTCTCTAAGTCTACAAATGCTAGAAACGTAGGTTTGCCTTTCCTTAATCTTTCTTCTAAGATAAGTCGTAAGGTCAGTATTGCCTCACGTGTTCCAGTGTTTCTACGGAATCCAAACTGATCTTCCCCGAGTTTGGCTTCTACTAGTTTTTCCATTCGTCTGTAAAGAATTCGTGTTAGTATTTTGCAGCTGTGACTTATGAAACTGATAGTTCGGTAATTTTCACATCTGTCAACACCTGCTTTCTTTGGGATTGGAATTATTATATCCTTCTTGAAGTCTGAGGGTATTTCGCCTGTCTCATACATCTTGCTCACCAGATGGTAGAGTTTTGTCAGGACTGGCTCTCCCAAGGCCGTCAGTAGTTCCAATGGAATGTTGTCTACTCCGGGGGCCTTGTTTCGACTCAGGTCTTTCAGTGCTCTGTCAAACTCTTCACGCAGTATCGTAACTCCCATTTCATCTTCATCTACATCCTCTTCCATTTCCATAATATTGTCCTCAAGCACATCGCCCTTGTATAGACCCTCTATATACTCCTTCCACCTTTCTGCTTTCCCTTCTTTGCTTAGAACTGGGTTTCCATCTGAGCTCTTGATATTCATACAAGTGGTTCTCTTTTCTCCAAAGGTCTCTTTAATTTTCCTGTAGGCAGTATCTATCTTACCCCTAGTGAGATAAGCCTCTGCATCCTTACATTTATCCTCTAGCCATCCCTGCTTAGCCATTTTGCACTTCCTGTCGATCTCATTTTTGAGACGTTTGTATTCCTTTTTGCCTGCTTCATTTACTGCATTTTTATATTTTCTCCTTTCATCAATTAAATTCAATATTTCTTCTGTTACCCAAGGATTTCTACTAACCCTCGTCTTTTTACCTACTTGATCCTCTGCTGCCTTCACTACTTCATCCCTCAAAGCTACCCATTCTTCTTCTACTGTATTTCTTTCCCCCATTCCTGTCAATTGCTCCCTTATGCTCTCCCTGAAACTCTGTACAACCTCTGGTTTAGTCAGTTTTTCCAGGTCCCATCTCCTTAAATTCCCACCTTTTTGCAGTTTCTTCAGTTTTAATCTCCAATAGATTATGGTCCGAGTCCACATCTGCCCCTGGAAATGTCTTACAATTTAAAACCTGGTTCCTAAAACTCTGTCTTACCATTATATAATCTATCTGATACCTTTTAGTATCTCCAGGGTTCTTCCATGTATACAACCTTCTTTCAAGATTCTTAAACCAAGTGTTAGCTATGATTATGTTGTGCTCTGTGCAAAATTCTACCAGGCGGCTTCCTCTTTCATTTCTTAGCCCTAATCCATATTCACCTACTATGTTTCCTTCTCTCCCTTTTCCTACACTCGAATTCCAGTCACCCATGACTATTAAATTTTCGTCTCCCTTCACTATCTGAATAATTTCTTTTATTTCATCATACATTTCTTCAATTTCTTCGTCATCTGCAGAGCTAGTTGGCATATAACCTTGTACTACTGTAGTAGGTGTGGGCTTCTTAACTATCTTGGCCACAATAATGCGTTCACTGTGCTGTTTGTAGTAGTTTAACCGCATTCCTATTCATTATTAAACCTACTCCTGCATTACCCCTATTTGATTTTGTGTTTATAACCCTGTAGTCACCTGACCAGAAGTCTTGTTCCTCCTGCCACCGAACTTCACTAATTCCCACTATATCTAACTTCAACCTATCCATTTCCCTTTTTAAATTTTTTAACCTACCTGCCCGATTAAGGGATCTGACATTCCACGCTCCGATCCGTAGAACGCCAGTTTTCTTTCTCCTGCTAACGACATCCTCTTGAGTAGTCCCCACCCGGAGATCCAAATGGGGGACTATTTTACCTCCGGAATATTTTACCCAAGAGGACGCCATCATCATTTAACCATACAGTAAAGCTGCATGCCCTCGGGAAAATTTACGGCTGTAGTTTCCCCTTGCTTTCAGCCGTTCGCAGTACCAGCACAGCAAGGCCGTTTTGGTTATTGTTACAAGGCCAGATCAGTCAATCATCCAGACTGTTGCCCTTGCAACTACTGAAAAGGCTGCTGCCCCTCTTCAGGAACCACACGTTTGTCTGGCCTCTCAACAGATACCCCTCCATTGTGGTTGCACCTACGGTACGGCTATCTGTATCGCTGAGGCACGCAAGCGTCCCCACCAACGGCAAGGTCCATGGTTCATGGGGGGGGGGGGGGGGGTCCATTTCATATCCCTAAAAATTGTTACATCCAGATATCTGTAGAAGCTGATCAATTCCAACACTGACTTATTGATATTACAGTCATACAATGCTGTTCTTTTTCATTTTGTGAAGTGCAAAATTTTACATTTCTGAACATTTAAAGTGAGTTGCTAATCTCTGCACCACTTTGAAATCTTATCAAAATCTGACTGAATATTTATACAGTTTCTTTCAGCTCTTACTTCATTACAGATAACTGTATCATCTGCAGAAAGCCTCATTTTACTATTGATATTGCCTTTAACATCATTAATATACAATATGAACAGAAAGGATCTCAACACACTGTCATAGGCACAATTTAAGTAACTTCCACATCTGACGATGACTCTCCATCCAAGATAACACGTTGTGTCTTCCCTACTGAAAAGTCCTCAACCCAGTAACAAATTTCACTTGATACCCCATATGATTGTACTTTTGACAGTGAGTGTAGAAGGGTACTGTGTGTAACACTTTGTGGAAATCGATAATTACAGCATCTACCTGACTGCCTTGTTCCAAAGTTTTCAGTATGTCATGTGAGAAAAGCGAGAGTTGGTTTCACATGATCGATGTTTTCGAAATGCATGCCAGTTGGCTTTCAGGAGGTGATTCTGGTCAAGGTACTTAATTATTTTTGAGCTCAGCATATGTTCTAAGATTCTACAACAAATCAATGTCAAAGATATTGGACAGAAGTTTTGTGGATCACTTCCACTATCCTTCTTCTAGGAAGGTGTTACATGTGCATTTTTCCATGAACTGGGCTCGGTTTTCTGTTTGAATGATCTATCATAGATTATAATTAGAAGAGGGGTTCACTCAGACGCAAATTCAGTGTATAATCTGACAGGGATTCCATCAGGCGCTTCAGCTTTGTTCAATTTTAGAGATTTAAGCTGTTTCTCAGCACCACTGACACTGACATTTATTTCATTCATCTTTTCAGTGGTGCAAGGTTAAATTGGGGCAATTCTCCTGAGTTTTCCTTTGTGAAGGAACATCTGAAAACGGAGTTAAGCATTTCAGCTTTTGCTTTGCTATCCTCATTTTCGGGTTCCTGTCTCATCACTACATACAGGACACTAATTTTGGTGCCACTAACAGCCTTTGCAAACGACCAGAATTTCTAGGGATGTTGTGAAATATAATTTGACTGTATTATGCTATGGTTGTCATTGAAGGAATCATGCAGTGTTCTATTGACAGCCAAGCACGTTACATTCAGCGTCTCTCTATCTACAGCCCAACACTTTGTTTCCACCTATTATGCTGTTTCCACCTATTATGCAGTAATCTCTCTCTGTTTCCTTAGAAATTTCCTTACAGTGACTGTATACCATGGAAGTTCCCTCCCTTATGAACTATTCTACAAGGTATCCTGTACATGTTCAGCTATTCTTTTAAACTTGAGTGTTAGTTCCTCTGCATGCTCCTGCAATGTGCTGAAAGTTTCAAGTTCCTCATGGAGGTATGACACAACTGCTTCGTAGTCACTGATATCAAGTTCGATGAGGTCTCATCAAAGACGCCAGGTTTATTTGTAGCCATTAGATCTAATATATTTTCGTAATTAGTAGAACTCTAACAATCCGTTCTAGTTACTTTTGAAGAAGGCATTTGATGATGTTTCATAGGATGTCTTATGATGCTTGTAAGGTGCCTCTTACGTAAGGAAGATATTTTTGCCAGTTTTAATAAGGTATTGTCTCTTATTGATGTATTCACGATAGTTAGGAAGTGCTGTAGTCCATAGCTGGCCATGAATCGGAGAGCATTTCCCACGCTGGCTAGCTAGGTGACGAAGCGACCATATGTCGCGCGTAGTGGGGTGGGGCCGTAGGCACAAGCGTTAGCCTGGGAAATATACATGATGGGAAGTACCACCATCTTGGCTCCAAAGTCACCGATTTTGTTTATTTACCTTTAATAATTAAAGTCATTTATGACAACATGAATACTAGGAGGAGCCTCTGGATGTTTAAAACCATGTATCTTAATTTTGCCTCGTTAAAATTCACACCCGTTCATTAACAAATGCATATCTTAGTAAGTACGAACTTGATCGGAAATCCACGAACTGTGTCGAAACTAGTAAGAGATACAGATTGCGCGCAAAAGTCGGCAGTCGGCGTCAAGAGCTCTTCCTGTCTTGTTCGATGGTAGCCATGCTCTCGATTACAAGTAGTTTGTGACATGAGAGTTTCATTACTGATCTAATAGGAATAAAAGTGATATTACGGCATTATGTCAGATAATTAGCTTCCACCGACAGAGACATCCAATGCGCCAATGAAGAATCTGCACAGGACGACAGTTACGAGAACTGCATTGAGCACAGGTAGGAGGAAATCCGACGACACGACCCATCAAGGCGGATCAAGGAAGGTCCGACTTACACTCGCAAATTCCGGGTGGAAATGCTGAACAGTCATACTGTACGTCACATATACCCCCCTCTACAGACTCGCCGCTAAGCTGAGTAACAACAATATCAGTTTAAAAGCGAGGGTATCTTGCATGCTTACTTCTAACAATACTGTTATTTTCACAATTAATTGTTGGATGATTCAAGTCTCCACCGATGGTTACAGTATGACTGGGAAACTTTTGTATTAAGTAAACTGAGGTTTTCTCTCTAAAGTTTTCAGTTACACCAGGAGATGAGTCTGGTGGGCGATGTGAGGATCCAATTACTTTATGCCCATCCCTGATACTGAGGCTTGCCCAAACAATCTCACATGCAGCTTCAACTTTGGTGGATTTGTGCTTCTTGTGTACTGTGATATATATACTATCTCCGTTTCCTGCCCTTTCAATGCACACTCCAGTTTTCCCCAAAAATCTCACTACTATTAATTTCAACTTGCAAGCAGCTTTCTATACCTAGTATTATGTGAGCTTCACTGCTATGACCCTTGAATGACGTCAGAGCCCAGACGACAGCCCTCATCTGTTCCAACATGTGCGACAATCTGCAGCTGATTACACCCTGTTCCCTCCATTTCTGCTGGAATAGCCTCTTCAACATGTTGAATGATGCTCCTAGACTTACACATTGACTGTACCTGGTGTCCTTTCCATTCCCTTGCTGCCATTTCTTTAAGCAGTACCGTCATTCACCATCTGAACTGTCGACAATCAATAGACCCCTACCCTATTGCGTTTGTCTCCTCTTGACAATGTATGGAACAGGTGATATGAATCCCCCTGGCTCACTTTCAGTTTCAGTGAACGACAGCACCTCAGATTTATTGATCATGGGTATCAGTACAACACCCTGAGTCCTCCCTGATCCCTGTCCACCCTGCCTAGGATGCCTACATCTACCATTGACAATTCACTTGTAGTCAAGTGGATGAGTCATGATGGATCCTGTATTCTCTGCAGAGAACACTGGATCCTCAGGAAAGGATAATACTTGAGGTACCTCTGGTACAAGTATCACAGGTACACGACTTTCAGGAGCTCTTCCAACACATTAATTCAGAGCAGCTTCGAATCGTTTGCCAGTGGTCACAGCGATCTCAAGCCACTTAAAAACGTCAAATCAGCTCATCCTCTGTTCGAGAACAGTGTTCACAGTGGAGCTGCTTTTTGTCTGGGGCACTGTATTGCAGGGTAGTGAAAAAATAACTGTAATCTAAGCCCTCTGATTATCTTGCTAATTCCCTATATGAAATGAAGCAAATACACACAATGAAATTTCTATTTAGGCCTCACAAAAACCTGTGGTAAAAATTACTAGTTTCCTAAAACTTTTTGGGATTAGTTGTTAGAAAACTTGAAAACAGAGCTAATTCACGATAAATGTACATAATATATATGGATACTCTTTAAGGGAAAACTACATGTAACGCAATATTTTATTTAAATATCTGCTACAGTAACTAAATCCCAAAGGCCGATTTACTACAAATTACTAATAGATTATGCAAAGAACAATTGTAGCTACCAAACATTCTCAAAAACACACGTTTATTTGCATTAATATTGAATGAAATTCAGGGGTAGTACATTCTTTGCCAGCAACTATATATAACTAACGCTGATTTATTATTTTTTATTTATTTGTTTTTGATTTAATTCTAAGTTCCACGGGTTCTTGATGAGATTGCATCTCTAGGATGCAGAATATGTCCGAAAATTCTCAAAAAGAACCCATTTCTCGCCTAACAGTACCATAAAATTAGGGAACGATTGTTTCGAACGAGAATAGGCTTCTTGTTCTCAAAAATTTTAAAAGACCACAATTAAGTTTAAGCCTATAATTGATGATAACAGTACAAGTTTATCGTTGCACTTGCGAATGTTGGAAATATTACAAAATATCGCAATAGAAATGGTTTTTGATACAATCAATGAAAGATTATGCAGAAGCAACATGAACAGTAAAATATGTGAATCTAGAACTTCAGACACAATTACAAACACGTGGTCTCACCGAAAGGAAAATTCCGAACTCGGATTTTATATATAAATAAAGGTGTGTATTGCACAACTTTTTCACTTCACTGTTTCTTAGCACACTTCTAAAGTTAACTAGAGAATTCTCAGTCAAATGCTAATTCTCAACAGGTAGCTATGCCGTCTGATCATACTGAGAAACATGATGCAAGGTCAACCTACAAAACTGAATTTTGGGTACCAAAGTTTTGAAAACATGATAGTAAATAGCGAAAGACGCAAGACTGCATTTGGATTATTTTTTGGTAGTTCATTACATAAGTCATGGAAAATGTTTGCAACTAGCAATGCAGCTTTTGTTACAGATATCACGTTATCTTTTGTCGTTTCAGAGAAGCAATCAAACAGCATACATAACAGTTGCAATGAAGATTGTTGAAACACTGATACAAGGTTGCCCCTGTTGTTTTGTTTGCTGACCCAGGTCTCATGCAAAACTTGGTACCTCACAACAGCGCCACAAGTGAATACATGTAACTATCAGAAGCAGTAGCGAATGGAGATGTCGGTGTAGACACGTTCCCAAGCGTTTCTTCAAATCAGCGATCACTTGTAATCATCACTAACAGTGACAATATCATCTTAGCACAGAACCGTTATTCTGAACTTCGTATGCAATTACAGACAATTCCACTCTGATGCGAAATCATCATCCTGTGAGGAACAAAGTGCTGAATGTTATAAATGTCTGCGACAGTATCAATAGATGTCGTCTGTGTGAACACTTCCAAAGTTAAGTACTTACCATACTGAAGTTTTAATAAATTACTAATAATCTGTGTTTGAGTTGTAGTACCTGCTCGACCTCCACCTGAAGCACTCTATTTTCTATAATACATCACAGTTCCCGATTTCTTTTACACTAAACTTCTTTCGTATGTGAATAACAGGTTCCTCTTTAAGTGCCATTCTGATGATATGAACTGCCCACTCATTGCCCATTCTGAAATATGCTGGCGGATTTTTCCCCTTCTGCTCATAGTGATCGTTGACATGTACTATCTACAATCAAATAAAGACAATGTTCCTTTAAACAAAGCCGATGTTACCATTTCCATGTTTCCCACTGATATTCACTTGCCAACTTGTAAATGTTTGTTTGACAACTGTCATCATTCGGCTCAAGTGTAATGTCAGCCGTTTTCCAGAAATTTTGCCGACTCACGAATATCCTTACTAAATGCAAAAATACTGCCATGAATGACTACTATAATTCACAGAATCTGAAGCGTTCAAATCTGGGACCACAACCTGCCTTGGTGAACTAGGAATACATTTTTAGCAAGAAAAGAACAAAATACTTTTAAGAACAGTCCACTTTGCTAGCGACATATATACTTACGAACAACACACAAAGAGATAACCAAAGCTTAAATCCATCAAAGACTGCCCATTTTAAATCGGAGAGGTTTTATAGAACATAAAATTAGATGCCACAGAAGCAGGGTACAACAAGCAGAACAAAGTCCTATTTATTTCCTTTAGTAAGGATGGGATAAGGGGAATAGCTTTGGCAGTTACACTAGAGATGCAGGATCACCTCAGTGCAGCAATGTGAGTGGATAGGAGATCACTGCATATCTAGTGCATCAAACATGTTTGAATCAGTTGTTTGGTTGGTCTAGTGTTTCTTGTTTTTGTGTTCACAGTAAATTCTAAAATGGTTGATGTGTCTGTGCCTTAACGAGTTCACTGCTGAATTTATTGAAATATATACATACCTATATACTGAGGAGTCACACACATATGTGGAAAGTTAAGAACAAGGATTCCAGTAATTAAGATGAGAAAACAGCTGTTGATCATTCTCTAACAGAAAAAAACAAAAGCAACTGGCCTTACAACAAATTGAAACTTGTTTATTTTTCTGTAAACAACTGCAGTGTTGTATAAGGTATCATCAGTGGATACATAATTTTACAAATGGTTCAAATGGTTCAAATGGCTCTGAGCACTATGGGACTCAACTGCTGAGGTCATTAGTCTTTACAAATGGTTTACATATATAACTCTCATTATAGAGACTAGCTGTTACCTGCATTTGTGCTTGCATATTAGTAGTAAGTAATCTACTGTACATGTAATAATAACAGCTGCCTTCACATGTCTCCGTGTTCATGTTAGCATAGCTCATAATGTGTGCCTCACTCTCCACTTCCCAAGATGTCTCAATGCATGATTCATTGCCACGGGTAGTGTCACTTCTGGGTAATTTTCAAGAATGTTTGCCTATCGAAGCCGCAGCCTGCAAACGACATATATCGAACGTGCGATTCTAAATCGATCGCGCGACTGTGGTGGCGGGCCTTATGATAAATTATGTGTGGGATGCTAGGAAAACTCCTTCGATTTATGACAGTAGTCAGTGGGATGTCTGGTATTGGAAACGTTTCTTTGGCACATTGCCTCATGTGGAAGAATCTAAGTCCATGCTTATGCAATGTAGAAAATTGTTTGAATTGTTGTCGCATATGTGACAATCTACCCATATTTTTGCGTGAAATTGGCAGAGTTTACCCAAGTTATGGCAAAAAGGGAATGCCTCCCGTAGCATACACATCAAATGTACATTCTCTGGCGACAACTTCGACGATGAGTGAGGTAAGCCGTTGCCTTTGTAATTACAACATATTTAAGTAACGCACTCTATTTGTCATAGCTTTAGTGACCTTAAGTGACCACTATAAACATGCTCATAACGCCTGCCACCACTGTTGTGTGATCGATTTAAAGTCGCACGTTGGATATATATCGTTTGCTTCCGACGGTTTCGATAGGCAACCATTCTTGGAAATTACCCACTGCTGTGCAGTGCCTACAGATGGTCATGGGTAAGAGCGCACATCTACACATCATGCAGCTACATATTATACAATGTGTACACAAATTGTGTTGAAGTATGGATTAAACACACTGAAGATGGTATAAGCATTGTATTCATTACTTTGAATCATATCATATAGCACACATCAACCAATGAAAGCCTTTAGTCAAATATGATTAAGATGAAAAGTCAAAGTGAAAATAGCTTCTTCAGAGAGTAAATATTTTTCTCCATTTCTTCAAAGTAAAATGTATTGTGTATTAAAAACTTTCTAAAGCTGCCTTTTTTCTTCCATACCAAACTTCATCGAAAATGGTTCAGTTGGTTAATCATGAAAACAGACAGGACCGATGTATCGATTTAGATGAAATAAAGCTCATATGGTGTCCCAAGCTATGCTCAAGTTACATGTAAAAATCCAATGAAAATTCGCCTAATAGTTTTGGAGATTAGCGTGTTCATTCAGAGAAGCAACAAGATACGACAGTTGTAGATAAAACTTCAAATCACGATATCTTTTTATCTGTGACCCGACTTCGGTGAACTAAAGCCTATATTGTGCCCCAAGTTATGTTGAGATTACCTAAGATAAATCCCAGTAAATCTCATCCAGGAGTTTTGGCAATGCAAGTTTATTTTTATTTATTTATTTATTCATTCATCCATAGACAATAAATATTGTATGGATGCTGTCCAAGAGTACATATAAATTTATGGGAAACAATCTGTGCAAAAGGAACATACCAAATTTTACATTAAGTAGTACAAAGAATAATACATCCAAAAATGTACAAAGAATAATACTTGGTAATAAATAACACAGAAATATAACTTTTTATACATGTATACTAACAGTATTGTAACTACATAGTCTGTTTGCCCAAAGGCTTTACTTTTGTCATCCCTAAACAGGAAGCCCTTATATTCACTACAATAGTGCAGTAAAGATTTTACTGCACTCAACAGCTGTCCATCAGATTTAAAAAACTAACAGAAACTTTAGGGGATGAAAGGCAGTGTTTTCAGTTTTGCCTTGATATAAACATTATTAGAATTATTTATTGGCCTAAACAGTCATTATAAAAATGACATGTAAAAACATTATTCAAGTAGAAATTATTTAAATTCTACTTTAAATCTGTTACCATCTTCTAACTTTCTGATGTTAGCTAGCAGTATGTTGTAGAGTTTTGTACCCATATGGCTCACATACCTATGTGTGTGTGTTCTTTTTGTTAACTGACTATGGAGTGCGGTGCTATTTCGAATATTGTAGTTATGCAAGTCAGCATTTGTCTGAAAATCTGAAAGGTGGGCCCTAACATATAAAACACATTTGTATATATATAAGGAAGGTATTGTTGTAACTTAAAGCTTGTTGAATAAGGATTTGCATTGTGTCTGTGGATGACTGTGTGTTATTATTCGGATAGCCCTCTTCTGTAACAGAAAGATTTGTCTTAGATGGAAAGTGGTGGAACCTCAAAATATTATTCCATATGTTGCAAGAGGATGAAAATAGCCAAAATTTGCAGTCCTGGCACCCTCTGCAGTACAAACATTTGCAATAATTCTAAGAGCAAAACAAGCTGAGTTAAGTTTCTGCACAAGTCTCATTACATGATTATTAAAATTCAGATTTTCATCTACGTGAATCCCCGGCAATTTTGTTGATGCCCATGTGTCTATGGCCCTGTCACCCAACAAGAGCTCAAGATTTACATTTTGACATATTTTTCCCAATCTACATATAATTTGTTTTATTTGCTTTTAATGTCAACCAGTTTCGATTCAACCAAGTGTGGAAATTCTTTATTACTTGATCAGTAGTTGTTTGCTGCATTTGCTTTGGTGCACCTATTATAACACTAGTGTCATCTGCGAACAGTATGACCTTTGCTACTCCATCTGAGGTGTCAAGGTCATTTATGTAGACAAGGAACAATAAGGAACCTAGAATACTGCCTTGCAGCAGTCCTTTTTCCACTTTTTTCCATCTGATACTAAATTTATTTTGTGGTTGGTGTAATCTGACATCAGTCCTACGATCTGTGTCCTGTTTCGTAGGTACGATTCAACAGAGAGACTGTAGAGATCAGAGTGATGAAAAACAATTCAGTTTTATGAAGTTGCTAAAAAAAAAAGAAAAAAAAGATGTCTAAAAAAGAAACAAGTTTCACTGTATGGCTAGCGATGTATATCGGAAACTGTCACTAAGTATTGTTATGGAGTATTATTTGAGCTCCAGTAAATATGAGACACAAAGCCTCTTGTCGACAAAGTCAGTTGTTCAACATCGTCGATAAACGTTGTTTGCCTCAAAACTATCGATTTTTTTTGTTTTGCTATTTAACACACTTTACTTTGTGCACTACAAGTTACAACCGATAATAAAATAATATCGAATATATAAAACACTCAAATCCATCATTAAAGTAATGATGATCAAGCCTAGAAAAATATACCTCTTGTCACCTATGGAGAATAGCGTGGGCCGAAAGAGGTCCCATTTCATTAATGCGTTTGGTTAATATGCCTCACTTTGAAAACTAGCCTCTCCTGAAAACTAGTGGCAATGGAGGCGACTATCACTGGTTTCTTTCAACAGAAAGAAGAGCATGAACCCATTAAAAGTTAAAAGGGGCAATAGCCTCCAATACCAGCTGTATGTTTGACCATCAGATCAAAACTAAAAGATTGAAACGTCTTAATAAGGGGCTACCATTATGGTTGCAAAAGTGCACGGACATATAGGGAAACTAAATAAAGGCACTGAGTTTATAGTAAAATTTCTGAACAATTACGCAGAACAGCATGCTGTTATATTGCTTGGCAGAAGGAGCATAGTATTCCAAACACTTTTCAATCTACTACCTTACAGTTACACAAAAATTAAAATCTACGAAACTTACGAAGCGTCTGTTACAGATGACGTACTGCACAAATTTGTACATTCAATGATATATTCAAACATTTGGAGGGAACATTACCCTGATGTAGTAGTTACGAAACCCAGAACAAATTTATGCGCTTTGAGCCAAAAACATTTTACATCTGCTACAGAAATTACTTTCGATTCTGAAGAGACACAGTTGCAAATGATTGAGAAAATGAGATCTCACCTACAGTTTATTTCTAAGGAGAAAAGGTAATATAACGATACCACACTAGAGAAAACTTTGCAAATGGTGACAAAGCTTCTTTGCATTACAGTTTCGATAGACACATCAAGTGCTCATACCAAGCAATCCTTTGCAGCCAACTCTTATTTTAAGTGCGGTTTAAACCTGGTATTTAGGGCGTTATGCGCGAAACCACAAATAATTACTTCTGAGAGTGCCAGGAGAACTAAAGTTACTGATCTTACTGTTAGCCTTTTTCAACATAATGTAGAAAACACAGTTTAGGAGAAGAAATAATTTTTATCCATGCCGTCAGCTGCGTTAGACAGAAAAAAGCAACATCTTGATGAGGCGCTTGGCAAAACAGCAAAATCCTCGCATCATTGATTCCAGCAGCCACACAAAATTTACTTGTGATTGGAGTTACAGTCTTTTTTTTTTAAAAAAAAAAGTTCAGAATAAATTAAGTCTCCTCTTTACCGGATTTGGTTGTTTGCACTTAATATTTACACCAACAACTGATGTTAATCCTCTGTGGTGGTAAGAATTGAAAAAAAGGCGAAGTTCTTGTAAAAATACATGACAGGTTAAATTTTTTCACGACAATTGTGCCACGAAAATGTCCCTTCTACGTCTGTACGATCCCATTAAGTTCAATGTAGAGAGCCAAGGTAAAGTGTAGCAAAATCGACACACTCTATACCCATGTGAGTTTATCACAGTTGGATCGATGGAGTAAGAAATAAATAAATAAAGACTGCAGCGAATGTGTTCAATTACGAATTTTCAGATGAATTGCCACCAGAAGGAATGATAAGGAAACATCAAGAATAAGTCTTCAAAAACTTCACGTCATACTGTAAAGACGAATTCAGAGACATTTTACGTCCTCGACTTGAACCTGTTGCTGAAACCAACAGTAATGCAGCTGCACAGTTTCGAGACTGATGACCACGAGCAGTTCCTGGGTCCTCGGAGAAGCGTGGAAAACGCTCGGTTTAAGGTGTCAAACTGAAGAGCTGTGAGACGAATATTTATGGTGTTTAAAAGAGGCCACTTAAAGCTGTGTTTTGATATTAAACTCATTTCTTAATTGTAAAATATAAAGATTTTATGTTACTTTGAACTTTTGAATGTGTTTTCCTCAAAACACCCAAACTCGTTTCCCCCAAAACGAACAGTTTCATTTAAAAAATTGTAAATGTCTTAACTTAAACAAACAACTATTAAACTCATGATTGTTGCACCAAATTATGCAGAATTTAATGCTTAATTTGAAAATATTAATAACTCAAGATCGAAAATTTGCGACAAGAGGTCCCTTTTTGCTTTCTGTTGAACATATCACGTTACAACAGTTATAACCCGTGACCCTGAAATAAACACAACACCAAGGGCAAGTACTATCATTACCACATCTGCATGTAACTGGTCCAAACAGGGAAACGTGACCCAGATGCGGAATCAGGGGGAATTTCTGCTGGCCAAGGCAACTGCCGCAATACCCATCTATCTCCAACCGACCAAAATTCGGTATTGCAATTTTTAGTTGACAGTGGGGTTGATGTTTCTGTAATCCCAACTAACTCAAATCGCCACATAAACTGCATGCTGCTAATGGCACCGAAGATCCTATTTCATACCATCGATTTGGGACTGTGACATTAGTTTAAATGGCTATTTATCGTTGCAAAATTCCTTAAAGCTATGTTGAAATCCGATTTTTTAACAAATTCCAGTTATTTGTAGATATCCATTGAGCTGTGTGTGGTGCCATTGGTAGTTTGGCATCATGTAATAGGGGTAGTGGCATCTGATTTTCTTCTTCGCCACTACATTTGCTAGCGTTGCCTGTCCACGAGTGGCAGCAGCAGCAGCGTTTATCAATATCTAGTACCCGTACTATGTTTGGAAGGACGTGAAGTGTTTTCCAGGTCGGGTGTGTGTGGTAGTTCAGTTGGGATGGAGCAGCAGAGAGGTCCGGCAGCGCACAGACATGCCGGGACTGCTGGTGGCACGCAGGCATTGCTGGATCGAGGGGCTGTAGTTCCAAGGGCCACAACCTCATTGACCACCGGACCCAGGACGTTGAGTTGAGTAAACATTAATCTAGTAGTGAAACCTCCACTATTTTGTGATCAAGCCATTTGTTTGTGTGTTGCTACTCGCAGGGCTGCCATGAGATGAACAGCAACAAGTGGAGCGTGCCAAGTTGGCGGAATCTGCCTGTTATTAGTTTTTGAATTTTGTGTTATTATTGGTGAAGTGCAACCAGCGGATTTTACTGCCTAGTGGCCACTAACACCTAAGTTACCTGCCCTGGAGGTTAGTGTATTTTTGTGACAGTGTACTTTTCCTCATCTTGCCAATGCTGTCCGGAATGACGTGTAGTTCGACAGCCTCCTTGATTGCGATGTCGATTGTGGTTTTGATTTTGACTACCTTGGTTGTAGTGGTTCCTTCTGCCTTTTGATGTTTTAAACACTGAATTCTGAAGATGCACTGCTGTCTGTCACTTTGCCCTCGCTTGAATTATTCCATCGTTGTACTGGTTATCACACGTTAGGTGGATTTGGTAAGAGGATTGATCGGCATTTAAACTGTCCCTAGTTGGAGTTGCCATCCTGTTAGGTGAGCATAACTCTTGGCTGCCTGTCTCACCGCTTACGCAGCATTACGGACCCTTTCTTAGGTCGAACCTTGGAGCACTGTCTGTAGATCTGTCCCCTTTTTTTATTTGGTCTGATTGTGTCAAGTGTCTCAAAATAATATTTTGTTTACATTATTCCTATTGCTTGTGGCCTTCAGCCAAAAAATAATTTTGAATTCTCTCTTAATAAGGCCTTCAGTCACCAGTGTAGCTTGTGTTACAGTCAATTTTTTTTTTTTAAATGATTGTTTTTAATAAATTATTTCCTTAAATAAAATGTATGTGTTTACTGTGCAACCAATGTAACTGATTAGGCCCCGTCCACACCTTTTCCTGCTTTCCCTAAGAGTTTAATAGATGATGTAAATGAGCTAAAGTTATGTTAATCTCAGAGGAAAATATCAGAAGTACTATAATTTAATTAAAATACAAAATTTAGAAATCTATCCAGATAAAGAAAAATCTAATTTGCTACCTGACGAATTAAACATGATGATAAATACTGCATTATCACTGAAGACCCACCTGTGGTTTCTAGGGGGAGACAATTAGAGCCAAAGTGCATGAGAGTGACAAAACCAAGAACTTAAATTCACGTTAGACAACGGCATCATTAGGCCACCTAAATCTGCGTGGGCTAGTCCTTTTCATATGGTACCCAAGAAGAATGGCTCGATAAATCTGTCTGGAGTTTATGAATGGTTAAATGAAAGAACCGTTCCTGACCATTATACTGTACCTCAAATAGAAAATTTCTGCTTTATTCTGCAAGTCAAAAACATATTTTCTAAAATTGATCTGTTTAAGGTTTACTATCAAACAGCTGCTGAAAAAAATTAGCACAAGGCAGCTAATAACCACACCATTTGGATTGTAAGAATTCAATTTATTGAGTTTATGCCAGTGGGATGCATCTTCAACATTCCAGCGATTCATTATGAGGTTACATTTGGATTGGATTTTGTGTTTCCTTACCTTGATGGCAATTTAATTGCCTCATCCGGTATTGAAGAAGAGTGACTGTATCTCAAACTAGTCCCAGAGCATATATCTAATCAACGTTTCAAAATCAATCTTGGGAGTAAACGAAATAAGAGTCCATGGGATAGTGGATAAGACCAGAAGTAACCCCTCCACTGCCTGAAAAAGTGTACTAATTTTGGAGTACACGTTACCTGAAAAACTCCATGAGCCCCATGCGTTTCTCAGTATTGTCAACTACTATTGTTGCTGTGTTAGAGATGCAGCATAAACTCAGGCTGTATTGCATGACTATCTTAAGTGACGAAAAAGGAAAGGTAACAGGCAAATTCAGTGGACTGAGGAAGCGAAGAAGAAATGTAAACATGGTGTTGCAAATGTTGTTTTATTGGTTTTTCCTAATTTGGAGTTACCCCTTGCAGTATGCTCAGGGGCATCAGATGTTGGTGTTGGTTCTGTATGCCAACAACTGGAAAGGGAAACTGGAAACTGTTTGCATTCTTTTCCCAGAAACTGAATCAATTGCAGAAGGTTTACAGTACCTACAACCGAGAATTATTGGGAATTTACCGATCCATAAAAAAGTTTACACATTTGCTGGAAGGAAGAGACTTCATAAATTTCACTCACCATAAACCACTCACATTTGCTTTTAAGGAAAGCAGTGAAATGATATCTCCTCAACAGATGACACAGCTGCTTTACATTTCACTATCTTCGACTGATTTTCATCATGTCTGTGGTCATGCCTATATTGTTGTGGATCCTGTATTCGGAGTTGATGAAATAACATTAATCAATTATGACAAAATTAGCAAGATAAGAACTGCAGCAACTCTGAACAAGGAACAACTCCTGCAGCTTCAGGCTGTATCAGCTTCCATCAGGAAAAACACTGTGGTGTGACACTTCAACTGCAAATATCAGATCTTACATTCCTCAAGCTTTTCATTATGTTCTCCATTTTCATGGCTTAGCTCATCCTGGCACAGCGACTATAATCAAACCGATAACTGGTAGAGTGATTTGGTCAAACATAAAAACTTATGTGCAACAATGAACTAAATCCTGTGTTAGCTGCCAGAAAACCAAGATCACTCACCACACAAAATCACAATTTGACAAAATTTGTAGAGCCTGATGAATGTTTCAGTGTTGTGAACATTGACCTCATCAGCCTTTAGCATCCTTCTAATGACATGACTCACTGCGTGACTTGTACTGATTGTTTCACATCATGGATGGAAGTCATCCCACTCCCCAAAGATACCACAGTTGAAAAAGCAGCAAAGGCTTTTACCAGCACTGGATTGTAATATTCAGCATCCATCACAGGTAATCGCCGACCAAAGAACACAGTTTGAATCACAATTGCTTAATAATTTGGACAAAGTATTTGGAATGAAAATGTAACACACAGTGCCTTATCAATCTCAAAGCAATGACAAGTTTGAGTGACTACATGGAACTTTGAAATCTGCAATCACGGCCCACAACACTTATAATTGTAACCGTCAAGAGGAAATACAAACACATAAATGTGTCAGTGGACAGACTTAAGCCAGCCTATCTCTTGCAAAAAAAAGGAATCAGTGAAGAATCTTCTAACTTCAAGGATATCAAACTACAACATTCCCAAAAGGAACCAACTTTGAGTATGAGAGTATTGAAGTCAGGAAGGACTGTGAGGCTTCCATGTCGATTCTTGGAGCAAGTTATCTCTGGGAAAAATTAATGAACTATCACATCAGACACTGTTAACAGTTTCTTGTAATTATGTTGTATTTATCACATTCATAGCATTTGAACTTAGTGTTTTTGTATATTTTTTCATTCAAATAAGCTTTATATTTGTTTTGTTTTAATTATGTGTTGACCTTTTCTAAGAAATTGTCTTCACCACCATAAGTTAATGTGTAGCTTTGTTACTGGTAGGCAATCAGTGTAGAGATCACAGAGATAGAAATTTGAACAGAACTTTCAAGTTTTATGAAATTGGCAAGACCAAAAAAAGCAACTACAAAAAGATGTTTGGAAAAAAGCAAGTAACATTGTGCGATTAGTGATGTCTATTGGAAACTGTCAATAAATATTTTTGAGCAATGTTTTTTGAGCTCCAATAAATATATTGCATTATGACAGTTGTAAGGCACATAGTTTGGCAGATTTATTATTAGTATGGATAATGGTTATCTTGCAGTTATCATGTAATTAGTTTTGTTGCCAAGCAGAATGATCTGAGATACCTAGGTGTAAAGAAAATTTGGCAGTGTCTTTAAATATGAAATTTGTTGAAATATTGTCTATACATATTGCAGTTCGCTTATTTAATCTGGCAAAATCAGTGAAATTTAGTCTAAAGCCATATTCTTGAATTATGTCAACAAACTTGGCTGACAAGCTTATTTCACTCACCGTATCTATGTTAAAATCAACAGCAATTACAATTTTTTTCCTCTTTTCTTTTGTGAGTTTATGTAGGAGACACTGGAATTTCTACAAGAATAATTTAGTCGCATTACTACCTGGAATCTTATATACTGAGATAATAATAATATTGCATTGTTCCAGCTCTATACAGCAACTATCAAATATAAGTTCTTCAGTAAGAAAATTAAAATCATTTCTTTCTTTATATTCTGATGAGTTGCTAACCAGTGTACAGGAGCCACCATGGGTTCTGTTTTTCCTACAAAAACTGTTAGCTGCTGTAAAGTTTTCTAATTTGTTTAAAACTGTGACTGAATCTTTCATAAGCCGGTGCTTGTTTAGGCAAACAACTTTGATGTTTTATCCTTCTGAAAGAATCATTTGTAGCTCGTCAATTTTCGTGATTTTTTTCTGTGGATACATTGCACATGGAGACCTTAATACTGGAACAATAACAAGTAATTTGTTTCCCAGCATTTAATTCACAAGCACATGCTTATATATCCTGATCTATTCAGCATGTACTTGTTTTTAAATTTTTGTTTTTGTGATCCTTTCTTGTGAATGTGGTAACACCTAATTTATCAATACTGAATCTATATGAATATCCATTAAATCATAAAGAATTTCATTAAGATTTTATATCGCTGTAATTTTATTTTTCCAGCTACTAAGATCTTCCAACAAATTAAAAACTGATTTGCTTTATTTTTGACCCTTCCCCCCTCCCCCCTCACAAACATTTTCATGAAACAAGTTGATTTCACTTTTCACTCCATTATTATAAGTTGCATTGGGAGTCTTTGTTACTTTAATTTCTTTCAATGCTGTCTGTCTTGATTCTGAGTCTCATCTAAATAAAGTTGATGTCTCGCTTGACCTCAGTAACCACAAGGATTTGCTTCCATATGCTGGTGCCCCCCCCCCCCCCCCCCCCCCCTCCACCGGCCCCATATCTTCTGCTGTGAAGTTTGTAATTTATTCAGCTAAATTTAGCTGCCATAAGCATGAAGTGTATACTGACAGTTCACTATTGTTACAGTATACAGATTAAATTTCTACAGTTTGCTTGTCTTTTGCTAATGTACACCTTAACATCCCTGAAGATTATCCTTTTGAAGGGATCTAGGGGACACAATGAGTGAATGATTGTTAGGGACAGTGGTTTTGTGGATCAGCCCGGCTACCCTTCTTGTAGATGAGTATGACTGGAGATTTCTTCAGATTGCTACATTTTCTGTATACAGTAGTGTCAGACAGGGATGCCTTCAGATCTTGGGACCTTATTCATTTATTTGCAAATTCAGCTGTTTGTCAGGACTACTGTTACTTGAATTTAATTCAGTTCAATTTCTTTAGTCATCCATTAATAAAATACAGTGTATGGATGTACATTCATAGCCAGGACCAGTTGCAATAAAATTTCATATATTTAAGTTGTTAACAATCTTACATCATAATACAATCATATTACATCAGTATACTAATTTTATTTTTTCATATTCGGATATCCTTCAATTTTATAAAAGCTATGCATTATTGAAAATAGTTTTAGCTCTACTTAGAATTTATGGAATTCTTTAATTTTCTTTAGTGTAGCGGCAATGCACTAAAAGTATTTTGGGTTGATAATGTACAGATTGTTGGCAAAGGGCATTTTTTGAGATGTCTCTGAAAGTCATCCCTGTTTCTTGTTTTGTACTTATGAGCCTAACTGTTCAGTGTTGATAACACCTGGTGAGTTTTCAGAAAGCACACACATTCATAAATGTATAGGCAATGACGTGTCATTATTTTAAATCATTTAAATATTTCCCTGCATGGTTCTCTACAGGGAATTCCTTTCATTATTCTGACAGCCCTTTTTTGAAGTTTGAAAGTTTGTTTTGCCATACCTGTATTTCCCCAGAAGATCACACCATATCTAAGCAAGCCATTCATATAAGCAAAATAGGCACACAACAATGATTCAATTCTGCAGCAGTCCTGAAGCATCCTTAGCACGTAACTGGATTTAATTAGTTTTTTATTCAAAAATGTAGATAGTTCCCCTATCTCAAGAGCTCATCCACCTATATGCCAAGAAATTTTGTAGCTGGAGCTTGCACAATAGCATAATTACCCAACTCAGCTTTTATGCTCCATCTAGCTCTACTTGCAATGTTACTGACATTCATCCATAAGCTTCATTTATTATTTTAGAGACATTCTGATGTGGGTCAACCTCTGTGCATCATATAAAATGTTTGTGTCATTGGCAAACATCACAGTGTCTGCAGTGCTCAGATGGTTTGGTAATCATGGTTAGTCAAACACAGGGCCTAATACACTCATATCTATATCACCCACTGCAGTGGTGCAATAACAATGCTTGGACAGTACCCCTGGACCTTCCCTATTAAAGGAATTTCTGAACAGAGTGTTCTATTACTTCTACATTTGCTTTGCTATATTTCACTTCAGATCCTGTGTCATCAACGAGTTTCTGAACTCTAACTTTGGTGGCACTGACAGCCTTTACATACAACCCGAATTTCTTTTGTTTTTGTGAGAGATCTTTTATAAGATTCTGCTACAGTAATCATTGAATCCTTTGATCCTTCATACATTGCCCTTTTGACAGGCAAATGTTTTTAATTAGCCATATGCTTTGTTTTACACCTGTTGTGAAGTAGTTGCTGTTCTTTTAGAAAGCTTGCATAACAGGAGGGGCCCTCCCATGATGAGCATTTCATCTAGGTACAAATCTATCCAATGATTGAGCAACTATTCTTCTAGTGTAAAGCAACTGCTCACTCACATGCTCCTATCAAGACCAATTGTTTCGAGTACCTCCGTGATATATGTTTATCTAGTTTACTGAATATCATCCCACTTATTTAAGTTGAACTTTGTACTTTAGTAATTACTATTGTTATAACTGCTTCATGGTCAATGATATCAGTTTCAATATAGACATCCTCAAAGAGTCAAGTCTATTTGTTTTCATCAGATCTAATACGGCACTGTCAATAGTGAGTTTCTGAACTATGACAAATAGTTGCTCTTAGAACATTATTGAGAATTTTTACATACGGAAAGTCCAAAACAGAGTATTACCTATGTCTGTAAATTGACTGTGTAAACAAGCATCAGAATGGCCTTACAAATACGTAGAAGACACATCATAAGTTACAGTCAGTCCCTATTCTACAACGAACAAATGATTTAAAAGGGAACTGTAAAACTCTTCTATCAACATGTGACAAGCATATTTTTCTGATATTTTGAAAGAAAAATTTTCTTCTGTATGGGCTATAAAGTCACTGTTTACCTGGTTTATATGTAACAAAATGTATTGAAAAATGTACAGTTATTTGATTATTATATTATCTGTGAACCTCAGGATTTTTTCTTATGACGTCTTTCAACTCTTGTAATAATATGTTAATGTGAAAACTGCAGAGTTGTGCTATGGTTTGGGGTCGACACTGTATTGTAGGTTCCTCTGCAACTGGCAGGGTGAATCAGTTCAAAGATCAGAGGAAGGCAATGGCATGTAACCTCCAATAGGACTGTGTCTAGTAGAGCACTGGAGTGTTCAACTTCCGAGTTGACAGTTTTATTTCTTCTTGTACAAATCAGTGTTTGATTGTTGTTGTTCTTGTTTGTTTAGGGGCTCAACATCGTGGTTGTCAGTACCCTTCTAGTTGCCACATGAATAGAGTTAAAACATGTAAATGCAGACATGCTGAAAAACTACATAAGATCAAATCTGCACTCTCACATTCTTCCTCACATTAGTACACAAAGTCACTCTTAGCAGTACAAAAATGAAAACTGGAACAATACGGTACATCAAAATCTTATTACCACATCAGAAAAGCCATGTAGATGCATATCAAGAGAAGATGGTGTAATAATAGGATGAGCCTACCTTTCCCTAAACACCAAAATCTCCTCCCTAGCAACTTAAGTGGAAAGTCAGACAAAACACAAAATTGTAGGACACATGCCACATTCATTTCACCATCACTTAAAATTGAGGACTAGTCTGCTAATAGACCGGATTCTACCCTCTTGTCATTATATAAACTACACTCAGTTAAAATGTGGCAAACCGTAATCAACAAGCCACGTGCATCACAAATTGGCAGTTCTCCAAGTCTGAGAAGGAAGCTGTGCATCACGGGGCTGTGTCTTGTTTAAAGACATATTAAGCAGTCCATTTTACTGATCACAACTTACTATCCAACACACCCAGCCATTTTTCGTCCCTGAGTTGCATGATGGACTTTCTCAAAAATGACATCATGGCCCACAGAGATAAGCCAGTGCATTACATTTGGAAGGATAGAAGCCCCCTTAGCTGCAGTATTGGTTAACTCATTCCCACGCATGCCCACATGACATGTTGGCCAACAGAATGATACTTCTGACCCCTGTCTTTGCAACTGGAGAAGGACATCCTGTAAGTTCTGGGTGGTTTCATCTGATGGTCACATATGCTGGATGGTCTGCAGAGCTCTGAGCAAATCAGGAATTTCAAACCATGGTCACATTTCATCTGATACACAGTTTTATGAACCACATAGAGTTCAGCATCAAACACAGTAAATACACTGAGGAGACAGATTGTGAAGGCATTACTGTCCCCCTGTTTGGACTCATCAGGATAAACTATATTAAAGTCGTGGTGCTCAGTTAAAATGGTCAAACATTTCTTGTTAAAAATATGGCCTGGAATGGACAGTTAGTTGCACTCTGTCAATTCTAAAATCAACATGGGCTTTACTAACAGTGAAGGTGGTTGCTTTGCACCAACCCCACCTCTGCATGTTTATCAAAGATACTCCTAGATTCATTAAATTTTGCTTTGTCCATATAGAAAATATTTTCATTCCTTGTGGGCAATTGCTTTAAAGGCATTTCAGAGTTGCATAGATGTTAATAGCAACAGGAAAAGCAAGTGATGTCAGAAATGACTGGAGCTTGAATGCTTGTTAGGCCAGAAGTAACTTTTCCCAAGCAGATAATGGTGGTTCACTTGTCTCTATGCATAAGTTCAGTATACGGCTTGTTCTGTAGGCTGCTGTGGCCAATCTGATACTTTCTTGGTGTACTCAGCCCAGCATCTTCAAGTATGTTGGTCCTGTCGAGCCACAGACCACAAAACCAGAATCTAGATGAGAGCGCATGAAATCCTTGTAGAACTGAAGCTAGCAGGATCTATTTCCATCACAGTTCTTCCCATTTAAACACTTCATAATGTCCAGCTTTTAAAGGCTCTTAATTTTAGCTCCTTGAGGTGCAGCATCCAAGTCAGTTTCCTGTCAAATAAGAGGTCCAAAAACCACAACATATCCTTAAAATGTAAAACAGCATCCTACAGCCTCAGTTCAGAAGATGCAAAAAGAGAATGATCATGATTAAAATCAATACAAACATTTTTCTAATGGGAGAAATTAAACCCATCTAAGCAGACCATTCTTCCAGTCTCTTAAGTGTCAGCTGTGATTGATGAGAGGAAAAGATGAGACTAGAAATGGAGCAGAAAATGGAGTCATCCAGAATAAGCAGTGCACATGACTCTTCAACTGCAGATGATATGCTATTTATCACAACTGCAAACAATTTCATGCTAAAAACACTGCCCTGGCGATACCCTGAATTTGAGGGAACTTATCGAAAAGAAAATTACTGACTCTGTACCTAAAACGACGTTCTGCAAGGAAGGATCCCAGAAAAATTGGCAGCTGAGGGTGAAATCCCCATTTGTCTAACTGACAGGTGATAGTATGTCTCAACGTAGTGTCGTGTTCTTTTTCAATGCCAAAAATGATTGGCAGTAAATGCTGCTTTCATAGGAATGCCTCATGTGCAGCAACATCCAGTAAGATTAAGTTACCAAAAGTGCAGCAATATCTTATAAGCCCACACTGGAAGTAGCTTATGAGATTTCTAGATTCCAGAGCCCAAACAAAGCAGGAGTTGATAATCCATTCTAGTGCCTTTCCTACACAGTTGGTAAGAGCAACACTATGATAGCTGGTAGAGAGTGTGTGGTTGTTCCCTTGTTCAAGAATGGGAATCATTACTGATGTCCTTGAAGGGTCATCATATTGACGCATCACCCCATATTTTATTAAATAACACAAGTAGGATTTCTTTAGATTCAGGGTTAAGAAATCGTAGCATGCCGTAATGTATCAAGTCCAGCTCGGGAGGGGGGCGGGGGGTGGCAGTCTCGCGAGCTGCAGATAGTGCTGTTTCCAGTTCACAGATGGATAAGGGGAGGTTGTAGGCCTCTTCATTGCTGGAGTTGAAATGTATCTGCCCCTCTCTTTAACTCTGCAATAGGCTTGGGACACTGGAATGGACTCATGGACAATGTTACAACGTAAAAGCACCATTCCATTTTCTGTGTTATCTCAACAGGTGCGACTTTCAGGACTCCACTGTTCCATATGGCAGGTAATGTAAATGACATACTTCTTCCAGAGACCTTCTTGTTGATTCCAGTATTAAACTGACAAAACTTGACAGGCTAACAGACTTCAGAAACTCATGCCATAATTGCTTGTAACACTCCTTCACTATCCACTGGGCTTTTGTTTGCTCTTGCTAGCCAAAATATGCCAAAGTTCTTTGCTGATGGACTGGGCTTGAATTTTCACAGTGCTGTTCATCTGCATCTTATTGTACGCCAACACTGATCATTCCACCAAGGAACATGTTGCTCCTGCGATGGCATGGGGGTTTTGGTATTGATTCATAAGTGGTAAAGTGGATCAGACTGATAATGTGATCCTCCTGAGCTTGGACACTATCTTGGTGTTCAAGTATGACCAGCTAGCTGACTGGCTGTACAGTGTCACGTTTACCATGCAGAACATTCACTTGGGTAGTTTTCTGGCCCTTCTTTGCATTAGGTGAACAGAAATAGTGAAGTGGTTGCTGGAGTGGAGGTCATCTGCCACTTCTCACAGGACAGACTCTTGTAGAGCATGGGAGCAAACTGTCAGATCAATGGCAAGGAATGATTCTGTTGCTGTACAAAAATGTGTCATTGTCCCTGTATTCAGGAAGCAAATGATTTCAGATCTTAATATATTCTCAACCACTCCATTTCTTCTTCTTCTTCTTCTTCTGCATACCCACTAATGGAGGCGTGCAATCACATCTGCCCAGTCTCCTTTATTTCTCCAGTATGGATCAAGCCCCCTGCATTTCTTAGTCCTGTCCACTGTATGACATGGTGGAGAAATGACATCCTCCTCCTACCAACTCCTCTCTTGCTTTTAATCTTCCCTTTGATAATCAATTGAAGGAAGTGATACCTTTTATTTTATATCACATCATCTAAGTAAGCTATTTTCTTACATTTGATTGTGGGTAGCAGTTCTTGATCTCTTTTTACTATAGAACACGATGTTACCTAAAATGACACAAAAGCACTGTGATAGCAACTGCTTGTAGTGTGGTGGTTAGGGTGACAGGTGAGGAGTGAAATGTATCAGTTATGAACACTGCCACTGCTCCCCTAGACCTTGCATGACAAAGGTCATCTTTTCCATAAAGATGATAGTCCCATAGCAGTGGGGTATTAGAATCCTTAAAATGCATTTCCTGAATGCATATACACACAGATCTAGCTTAGGAGCTTCAGTTCCTCCACACGGTTTCTGAAACCATTTAAGTTCCACTGTATTATGTCCATTATCTGTTGGCGAGGTTTGCCTTCTCTTTCTCTGTGCACCTTGAAGGGAAGTCCAAGGTTACTTGAGATGGCCTAGCAGGACTTTGTGGATCCTTCAAAGGGACCACTTCCATTTCCAAATATTCAGCATATGAGGCATTGCTGATTACGTCACTGTTGCTTTAGTTTCCATTCTATAGAACTTCAATTTGTTCTTCATGGTAATTTCACCTGTTTGGGTAGAAGTACTGTGATTGAGTGAGCCAAACAGTGCAGGTGAGATTTTTTTTCTTTTAAGAGTAACAGAGTCTCATTGTCAGTTGTAGAAGCAGGTCAAAGTAATTCTCTGGTGCGTGTAGGTTCACTGGAGCCTGTGATTTTGCGTGTGCAGTAACACAAGCTGGTGCTGGTAGTGGCAACAGATTTGGAAAATACAGGTGATCACTGAAGCGTAAGAAACCAGTCTTAATCGAACTGAGCAGAGATGCTAATTGAAAAGTTAAAATCAATGTAGGTGATCTTTCAAGATTTCCATTCACTCACTTTATCACATTCTGCATGTCAATAATGTCTTCACCCGCCCATTCCTTTTGTAGTATAATGAGGTCTTGGTCCACTACGTATTCATATGACACCACCCTGTAGCTGGAATTTAGAATTTTATACAGTTCAGCTACAATGGAGTATTCAGCCAGTGTCTTTGATGTAATAAGTTTTTATACTTTTCTCGAAGTGGTAGTTTTGATCGACAGTGTATCATTGCAGAGTCTCTTTATTAACTTCAGGCCTATCTGTATGTGCAATGAGGACACTTTAGCAAAAGTACCTTTTTTCCTTTTAGCGATCACAAAAACATTCTGACATGTTTGTGTGCTCTTACTATAACTGTTCCTAATTTGTATAGGGGCATGCTCAAGATAGCTAACCTGATGGTCTCTCTTGTTGGGTTGGGAAAGAGTTCTCACTAACAGCCCATCTAATCCCCTTGGAGTAGCTTTTAAAAATTAAAAGGCTTCATAGCCATCCCATGAGCACCTAGGATAACAGGTGTTCCCTATACATAGTCCTGCTTGCCTGTGTAAGCCCTGTAAAACAGAGCTATAGCATGTTTCCCAGAGGTTACCTGCTAACAACTGTTCTACTCAACAGCCATGCATCTCATTGGCATCTTGAGGCTGAATGCTTTTAAAAAGGTTTATTCCATCTTGACAATCCAGGCACTAAAGCCAAGAACCCTGTTTCCTGTGACACTCAACAATCCACTGCCATGCCACATGGTGGTCACTGAAGCACGCACAGAACTTACAGTTACAGAGGACTGGCAGCACTCTCTAGTACCCAGCTCAGGAAAACTGGTTTTGACAAGCCTATACCAGGTCAATAAAGACTAAGCTTCTTGAGGTTCTCGCCATTTGGCAGGACCAGGGAGGCACGTGTGACTTATCAAATACTGCAAATGTGATGAGCATTTCCCTCAAATCAGTATTTCATTTGGTTATCATAATGCATCTGCATCTACATCTATATTCTGCAAGCCACCATATGGTGTGGCAAAGGATATTTTGTGCAACACTATCTCTTGTCCCCTACACCTACTCCAGTTGTGAATGGTTTGTGAAAAGAACAATTGTTGGTAAGCATCCACATGAGCCTGAATCTTTCTAACTTTACAGTGATGATCTTTTCTTAAAATTTATGCTGAAGGAAGTATTGTATTGGTTCACTCATTGTGAAATTTCCCACCTGCTGGGTTCTTTCACTTTGACTACTATTTGCTAATAATGCAACTTCAATACCTCTAAAAAAATTGTTAAACCAAATACTGCAAAATTAAATATTAAAATTCATATAATATTGTGGGGTGTACTCATCCATTCCTTTTTGTCAATCCGCTGCTGCAACAGTCACTGAGTTACTGTATGTCCACTGTAACTGGATGTTTTAAGCCAAGAATGACTAAATCGAACATTACGTTTCAGAACTTCTTTTTTTTTGCCAAGTCTGACATGCTTACTGCATGAATTTACATGAAGTACTCATGTAAGAAACTACATGCTTCTTGCACAAAATCTCATAAGACACTGACATACACCTTACTCCATTGAATGATCATAAAGTACTGACCTTTTGTGCGTACATGGATGCCCCTTTTATATACAATTCCAAACAATCCTCGATATTGTTATAAAGGGTTTTTTAATCAAATTACAATTAAAACTGTTACCTCAAAATTAATGACTCATTTCAGCAGTTGCACTATCTATTATAGAGCAAATTCATAGATGAATTTTCAAACATATAACATTTTAAGAGTGTACAAATGCTCAAAATATGAAGTATTAACAATATTTTTAATATTTGTGTTAAATACAAAAGATACATGGTTCGGAAAATGTTCCTACTAATGTATATGTTTCCAAGTCTCCCAATGAATGTGGCAAAATAGGTCTTTTGTTTATTTTTGACAAAACACCTAAAGAACCGCCTATGTTTACACGCCACTTATAAGATTTTTCGATAATTACATGTTAATTTTCTAATCAATTTTGATGATCTCAGTTGGCTTTTACTTTAAATAACACAGACTTTAATTTAGATACTGTTTTAACACAAATCCATCTCAGTTTCAAAGAAATGACTTTGACCATTGTACTCGATTATTTGTTCTAGATTTCACCTCATTACATTAATCCTAAATATTCGTACCAATTACAGGACGTATATACTTCAGTACAATTATAATTTAGTTGCCAGTTTCATTGTAACAATTTTATAAGTATAGGTTTACCTATACCACTACCTTTTGTCTACATAAGTGATTTCTGTTTATTTCAAATTGGACTGAAAATAGATGTTTTAAATGCATTTCAATGGACTGTTATGTCTCATCTTCTAGGAATATTCATAGTTGGAATTTTAACAGTATACTACAACATGATGCACAATGCCTCTATTATAGCTGAGTCTAACATATGAATTGTGTAACTCCCAGAGATTTTCTGCAGCTTCACTCTTGCTGTGCTGCCAAGTGGCTGGCCTGTTTGTGTATGTGTATAGCAGGGGGGGGGGGGGGGGGCATATTGAAAATGCAATGTATTTTGGAGCTTACTGTGGCACCAATCAAAAATATAATCCAGAAATATCTCTTTTTCGATTTCCAAAGGATACTGAGAGATAAGCCAATAATATTACAAAAGCTCATTTTAGGAGGCCTAGTTTTAATTTTGGGCATGTGAGAAAATGTTTAACATTTTCATTTGCTCATAGTATCTTCAGAACTTCAGCTCTTAAAGAGAATCACAAAATCTTAATGATTTCATGACGTTACTATTGGATAAAAATGTCTGGACATTTTCCCACCTGCAGATAAGTGATCGACAACTTTTTCAATAGGGCCTACTTACCATACCGTTATATTTTTGCAGCAACCTACTAGATTGAGTAGTGAAATGTATAGTTACAAGTATAAAGAGACAAGAAATTTTTAAAATTAACGTGTCATAAGAAATTCGTGAAAGTGAAGAAACATTCTCAACTGCATTAGGCTATGTTATGTGGGTATAAAAATTAACGTGTCATAAGAAATTCGTGAAAGTGAAGAAACATTCTCAACTGCATTAGGCTATGTTATGTGGGTATAAAAATGATAATATTTTATGGATAGTGTAAAAACATCATGTAATCCAATATGTATGCATTGAGCTTCTTTTCCACAGAGTAATCATTTATTTTCACTCCCAGGGGCAAGAAGTGGCTTATAAATACGAGAAGGGCCAGCCTTATGGAGAAAGATATGCAATATCTATGCAAAAATATTAGAATTTATGCTCTCCATTCTGAGGCATGAAAGTTCATGAATGCAGACAAGAAGAAATTAATGTGGAATGCTGTGCCAACTTATTTGGTGTTCCAAACCAATCCCTCAGTTATATCAGTCAGGTGCAAATTGCCAAATGGGTTCACTGTGCCACTGCAGAAAAAGCAGAAAGCATCATGCTCTGTGGATGCGACTGAAGGAGGTGTACTGAGTGCATTAGTGCATGCCCTGAATAAAGATTCCAGTACAGAGGCTGCACTATACAATTCAGATGTGCCACTAAGTTCGGGTGAGGAAGAAATAATTAAATCAAATGGAACAATTGATCAGCTGAAGAAGCAATTTAAATATAAAGAAGCTGATATTGTTCATTTATTTCAAAGTTTCATACAGTTTGAAAGGTACATGTACCACCCAAGAACTGCAAGAAGAAAGTTTAATGCAGAAAATGTGGCTAAGACGGAGAAATACTTACAACAATAAGCTGTGAGTATCTTACAAAAAAAAGCTTTATATCTTATTTTGAGCCAATTTAGAGCACCTACTAAAAGGAAAGTAGGCTTTGATTTGATGGTAAAATAAAGGTGTTTATCCAGAATATGTTATATTGCAGTATACTTGCATATAAATATTTATCAGAATATTTTCATCTTCCATCAATTAGAGCTTTATAGAAACATGTGGAAGGTATAAAGCTAAAATGTATTAATGAAAAAAAAAAATCATTTGGTGAAAGAGAAGGTGAAGCACCCTTCTCGAAGTGAAAAACTTGGAAATCTGTGTAGGGATGAACAGACATTAATGTCAAATTTATCATATGATGTTTCAAAAAACGGAAAATCGTGGATGGATTGTAACAATATAACGAAAAGGATACTTGCTACTCACCACAAAGCGAACATGCTGAGTCGCAGAAAGGCACAACAACAAGACTGTCGGAAAGTTAGCTTTCGGCCAACACGGACTTTGTCAAAAATAGACAGCATTCACACATGCACACATTCACGCAAACGCAATACACACACATGACCGCAGTCTCTGGCAGCTGGAGCCAGACTGCGAGCAACAAGCATTATGGGAGAAAGTTGAATAATTGTTGTGTGCCTATTATGCTTGTATGAACATATGGTCTTATCTTCTGGGGAAATATGGCCACAGCAAATTAAACTTTAAAATGAAAAAAAAGAAAGAAGTTCCCCACAGAAAGCCACGCACGGAAATATTTAAAGAATTTAAATTAATTATGCTTCCTAGCTTATATGTTTATGAATGTGTGTGCTTTTTGAAAACAAATTAGGAATTTTCAACAGTCAGTTTCACAGCCACTAAACAAGAGACAGAGATGATTTTCACAGACACACTCAAAATAGCCATTTACCAAAAAATGTACATTATCAACCCAAAATACTTTTTAGTGCACTGCCTGCTGCAATAGAGAAAATTAAAGAATTTCATAAATTCGGAGTGCTAAAAAATTTTTTAACACCACATAGCTTTTGACAAATAACTGCATATGAGAATAAGTACACTGATGTAAGATAACTGTATACATAAGTGTGTAAACAACCAAAATTTCCTTAAACCATGTATGATGAATGTGAGGACAATCAGTTTCCTTTCACAACTTTGTTCAGTCTAAACTTGCACTTTGTTTCTGAGTTTGATAAAACATGGGCATTATTTATTGGTTTTTGCAAGTAAATTAAGAGTGTGTCAAGAAAACTTACAGAATACTGCAATTTTGAAACAGTGTTATGTGCCTACTACTGCATCTATAAATCTATATTGTTAACAGATGAATAAAGATACTCTATTGAGTCAAAGATGACATCTACATCAAAATGGTACACTACCTGTAAAGGTACAATGTAACATGAAACACACCTGTGCACTCTTGTAGGAGGCTGCCAATGGTATTTTTATTTGTTTTTCTATTATAAGTATTGTAGCAGTTTTGTGTGTCTCACACCTCCCCGACCATGCAGTATCAACATCTATTTATGATGCAATGACAGTTTTTACAGATGGCAGTAGTTTACAAAAGGATAAATACATAAAACTTAATCTTGCATCAGTATTAGTGGGAGGAAGACTAATTAGCGATAAGACATAAACCTATCATAGGCAAACATATCACACAGTCTGGTACAGTTTCCGTGCCTGTATTTTGTTGGCAGCAGCTTTTAACCTTCTATCCGGCCATGCCCATTTCCTTAAACCATGTATGATGAATGTGAGGACAATCAGTTTCCTTTCACATCATTGTTCAGTCTAAACTTGCACTTTGTTTCCGAGTTTTATAAAACATGGGCATTATTAATTGGTTTTTGCAAGTAAATTAAGTGTGTGTCAAGAAAACTTACAGAATACTGCAATTTTGAAACAGTGTTATGTGCCTACTACTTTTATATACATAGCTGTATAAGGTATGGTATTATATTCTGGCAAAATACAGCAGGTACATAAAAGTGTTTTAAGCTCCAAAAGAGTGCCATTTGAATTCTCAGGGGTTTTGCCCAGATAAAGTCATGCAGGGAACTCTTTAAGGAATTAAAAATTTTGACCCTTCCTGGTTTATTCATTTATGAATCTATATGTTTTCTTAAGTCACATCAACAATTCTCTACTGTAAACAGTGAAGTACATAACTATGAAAACGTTAACAGACAAGATTTTCACCAAGACATTCATTCAAAAGCTTTGCACCAAGCGTGATGTATCTCCAAAAATAATGTTCAATGTCCTGCCACAAAAATAAAAACTAAATAAATTTAAAAAAGAAAAAGAAACTATTGTTAAGTAAAGGTTACTATAGTGTTTATGAACATCACTGTCATCGAAACAGATAGGTTTTAGGTTTTATCATTTGATTTATTCCTATGAACTATTGTTATTTAACCTATATATATAAGGAAGACAACAAATTTTTGCAGATATGTAAAGCGTAATTGAAAAAAAAGAAAAAAACAATGTAATTTCCTTTAACTGTTAGAAATACAAACTGCTCTCTCTCTCTCTCTCTATAAATATATAATTCCTATATGATGTATGTGATAAAAGGGATGATAATAAATTGAATTCAACAGAACTGAATAAGATGAGTCATGTTATCGGCTAATAAGGTATTCGCAGCGGGTTGTGTCCAAGGTACATAGAAATTGCCTATGTTTGTTACGCCCCCTCCCCCACCTTCCTTCAGTGATGATCAACCGTCGTTTTCTTTTATACTGGCAGCGTAACATTAACATATATTTCCAAATAAAACAGTTAGTAAAAATAAATGGCAAAACAAAATAAGATCATATAGAAGATAAAATCTTCCGTAACAATACGTCGTCCTCGTTGTCACAGTGATTACAGGTTTTTTTTTTAAAAAAAAAAAAAAAAAAAGCCGGGAACGATGATGGTTATTAAGAATTGAAAACTAGTACAGGGGATAGCTCGTATTGGCAGGACATGTTGCGGATTTTGCGATCCGTACAACTTTACAGCCTGCTGAGACTCAGAGAAGAGTTGTTACCTCAATCACACTTAATGAAGGTGTAGTGCCGACGTAAGAAAATAATCTAAAGTCTCTGCTATGCTATCTACATTCAGTGAGACAATGCTCTCGTAAACTTATACAACGCCAAGTTGACAAAAGTAAACAGTGAGCTATTAGCCAGTCTCAGATTCCTACAGAGCATTAGTTACTCCGTTTATAACAGGTAATTTTGATCACCCCATATCCTAAATGAAAAACAATCATTACTCGAAATGTTCTATATATATCAAGAATACATATAAGATGTTCGCAATTCTGGTATTTACACATGCTGCTCAGTAATCAAACCGTGGCCTGTTGGTCTAGGGGTATGATTCTCGCTTCGGGTGCGAGAGGTCCCGGGTTCAAATCCCGGACAGGCCCGTTCCATATTTTGTTTTTCCCATAGCAAACATTTTACGGAACACTAAATCCGGCAGATGTCTGACCATCTAATACAGTTATACGTAAAATATATAAACAATTTACAATTAAAAGTAATAGATAACAGACCATTTAAACTAGAAACAAGTGGATTCCTATCGTTGTATCTGTCGGCACTTTTTATGAAAGATTGTTTAGCCGTTGGAAATTAGTGCCACGCAGTTGATAACGCGCTTAATGTGAAAATTAACAGGGTTAATTCTTCAAAAAGTGCTCTGTTGGCAGCCCTACTACTTTTCTGCGGAGTTTTATTGACCTACCACACTTCTTTTCCCAATATTTATGTTTCTCCCCCGTTACTCAACACATTCAAACATTTATGTGACATTACCTTCACTGGATTTATCTTATTAAGGCTACTATCCACATGCCACAACAGAGTGGAAACTGCAAGGGACTACGTTTATAAATTATGGAGCTATTGTGTTAATCACTTACTACAATTGAAGACTTTAAAGTTGTTAATTCTGTGACACTGACACTCACACAGGATCATGGATCCAAGGGGTCCATACAGTCAAGTGATTCTTTTACGCCTTTCGCTATAAAATTAAAATCTCTCTCACATTTTACTGCCAGAAATGACAGACGCTATAGAAGCAAAATACGGTACATAACATGTGTTTTAATGGATATACTGATATAGTAATATTGGAGAGATGTTGCTGAGACTTTGGACTGTGCTTCAGTGAGTCGAATAAAATAATATACACTGAAGGAGGTAGGAGCATCCATGTATACAACTATCTTCCAAATCCTTTGAAATCTTGATTGAATTACAATGTCATCAGTAAACCTTAAAGTTATTAGCCTACTTTACTTTTTCAAAATTTTCATTTGTTTCCATGAAATGGGGAAAAACAAAAAAAGAAGGAAAGAAACTGTGCAGGGAACTACAGTTTACAATAATGACCACAATACAGAACAGAGTAATGGAAATATCATAGTAAAACACATAGTACTGAAGAGGAAAAACCCCCTACAAAATTAAAAGACCAGCAAGATGTAACTGAACCATTACATTCCATAAACGAGGAAGATCTGTCTTACCCAGCAACAGAACAAGCTGGTGCAGCTTTAACTGTAATATTGTAATCCTCACACTGTAAAAAACTGGATGACCCCAATGTCTCAACAGCAGAACCAGATGGTCAATTGTTGAATGTAATAACTGAGCCATCTCTCTCTTTCTCTCTCTCTCTCTCTCTCTCTCTCTCTCTCTCTCTCTCTCTCTCTCTCTCTCACACACACACACACACACACACACAGTGCAGTTCCCCACCACTCAGCAAAAAAATAATCTGTAATTCCACAGCTAATGAAACTGGTCGAAGCCAGGCCATCTCTAGCACTCATGGATTAGTGTGTTATATCTAGCTCTAAAACACAAATAAAGCAATGCAGGAGAGAAGTCAAGATTATCAATCTGCAAAACATGAACATTTTTAAAACAATACTGGTGAAAAAATGTTAGACTGAAACAATGCAAATGCACAACGTAGGCGAGATGTATGATACATCATTTCTTAACACAATAATGCATTTCCCCTGCAATCTTCTTCAGAATAATCTGTCAGAAAAGCTGGGTAATGGTAAGCAACCATAAGCAACTGGTGGTGATGGGGGGAAGCAAACTCTAGAAGAAGTTTGGACAAACATGGAATATGAAGACGTAAAAGCAGTATTGGAAGACATATAGGCAATTGATAAGAGACACAAAGGCCAATTCAATAGAGAGAGCCATAACAAATTAAAACCATAACAGTAAAACTGCACGGTAGATAACCAACACTGAACGACAGACTACAAGTAATATAAATATTATTAAATCAATAAAAATTGAGAATGCCATAGTAATAGATGGAAAAACTGCTACTCCACTCATACTATGCTTTTTCTTCATTCCCAACTGCAATATGGAATATTGCTTTGAGGTAACTCCCCAGGGGCTGAATGCATTTTCAGATGACAGAAGAAAGCAATCAGGTGCATGGAAGGGGTAGCACCCAGAGAGTTCTGCAGAAATTATTTTAAATCTCTTGGCATAATGACAGTGCCAAGCATGTACATATATAACTGTTTAATACATGCCAGAGAAAATCTGAAAAAATTGAACATGAGATGTGATGTGCATGCACACAGTACAAGAAATAGTCACCTGCTGGACTTGCCTTCCACAAGACTTGCTATAGTCCATAATAACTGTAAGTACTTAAGCATAAAATTTTTCAGTAAGTTACCATGCTCTGCTCGTACAGTACCACTAAATAAATATAAGAATACATTGCAAACCTGGCTAAAAAACAACGAATGCTATACAACTGAAGAATTCTTAGAAACTAATCATCAAAATATATTTTTTACCTAAGTTATGAAGAAAATGTTTTGATATTATATAAGCTAGTTATTTACTGTGATTCTTTTCTTATGTGTGTATTTAATTATTGTATAAAATATTGTTTTACATAATGCTGAAGAAAAGGTCTTTAGTTCCTTTTCTCCCCTTTCTGTAACTATTTGAATATCGTACTGAAACTAAAACCCTCTGTAAACTTTGACGAAGCCAATTGTATGAAAAATACTGAAAGGCTAATAAAAATATTTTATTCTATTCAACTTAGTATGACAGAAGTCAGACTTTATGTCAGTCAAGACTGATTCCTCATATTCTGTTGTGGAGCAGTGTGCTTTCTTCTTAAATCACTCTGCTTGAACAATATTAAATTTAACAAAGGGAACAGAATGGGCAGCTCTTGGGATTCTATTGAATAATCCAGGTCCTAGATATTTGTGGTTGCAGCGCACCTGATCTACACTAATGTAGGACAATCAATTGACTGTCCACTTCTTGTGTTGTGTTTCTGTATGGACATCCTCAGGTTAAAGTTTTTTAAATTCCCTTATAACTGTATGTATAGAGTTTGGGAACTGTCATAATACTGAGCACTTTGGCTCTGAGCACTATGGGACTTAACATCTATGGTCATCAGTCCCCTACTGAGCACTTTGAAGTGATCTTTACAAGATTCTCTTGGAGTAAATGTTGCTATACATTTGATAGCTTTTTTTTTCCCACTTGAATACAATTTTTGAGCTGGGGCAGTTACCCATAGAAGAGTTCCATAGATAAGATGGGAGTGGAAAAATGCAAAATATGCATATACTAGTAGGGGTTTGCCTACATTATCCCCTGTCTCTTATCCAGGTCTAGGATTGCAAAACTTCTCTTAAAACATGTTTTTGGAATTGTTAGCTTGCCATGATTTTGTTTTTGGATCTTAGTCCAATATTATTTGTGCTACTTTCTGATCCTGCTATGTAATTTAGATTTCTTCATCACCTTAATGATAGTTATGACTGTTTCCAGTCGAACAAATAGAGTCATCTGACCCTGCCCTGGCCAGCCTATATGCTTATTAATTACCACTAATTTCTGGGAAACCAGGAACCCACCACATGTTTACCCTGTTGCTTCCCCCCAGCCACACAAGATACTCATGGCATTCTGTGATGATATTTTATCTTTTTGCAGAGTTAATAGAGGTTTCAGAGCTGCGTGGCTGTCTGAATAAATGTAGATGCAATAATCCTTGTAGCACATACGCAGTTTCTACTCTGGGCACCTCCTGATAAAGAATATATCCATCTTGAATATCCCAACCAGCTTCCATAAAAAGACTGCACACTCTGGTACTCCATATCTCCCAGCCCCAGCAGCTTCATCTGTTTTCAGCCTATCAGTAAACCAATTGTTTTTTCCTTATGGTTCATTCTTCCACTGATCCCTGCTTCCAATAGTTACACTGAAAAATTTTTGCAGCAAATGGAAGCTGTTGGATAGTCAGCCAGCATTTCTCCAACCGTTTCTATATCTACCACAGTCATTATATTAGTGTGAGATTCTGCATATCCTAAAGATTTCTAGTTTTTAACCTATATGGCCTTGCCACTGTCTCCATTGTCACACACAAATGTAATGGGGGTATGTCTCCATTTCTGTAATGGGTGTGCTGCTATTTCCATCTGTTAACCAATCTCAGCTCCTCCTGAGGTTCTTCACAGCCACCTTCCGTTGTTTATTTTATTTATTTGTTTCTTAGTCTTTCAGTCTGCCTGTGATAATCTCACAGGGATATAGAGTGTATCTCAAAAGAATTGCAATTTGTGTGATCTTTAACAAATCAGTACGTATGGAGAAAAATTACAAAAATACATTAATATGAGGTCACATTTGCACCATACATAAGTTTTACCTAGAAAGTTAAAAATAAACAATGAGTATCTGCGTAGTTATTCAATCTTACATTATCTTAAACCATACATATATTTTATAGTTCTAGAAGATTTGCTTCATTGTGACTAAGGAACTCATCCAAACTGTAAAATGACCTTTCCAGAAGAAATTGCCTCAGAAGCTCCCTAAATGTGCACTTTTTATAAAACTTACATGTAATATCTGGAGGTAGAGCCTTACAAATTCTTGTGCAAGTGTACTGCTCACTCTTTTGCACCACTGTCAGATTTTTACAGATCATGCTTCCTCTTTTTATTGTATTCATAATAGTCATTATTTCTTTTATACACCTAAGTATTTTTACTGATGAAACACAGAAGCGAAAATATATATTGAAAAATAGTAGTAAGAATTTTTAGTGGGCCAAGAATATTTTCTTTGCTAATGATTCATTTCCCCAAAATACAATTGAATATGTCATTAGAGAATGGAAGTATCTATAGTACGCAGCTTTCATAGTGTTTAATTTCCCACTCTCGGAGATTATACTTATGGCAAAAATCAATGAGGTGAGTGTCTTGTGAAGATTTATTATGTGATGAGATCAGTTTCCTCTGCAGTCAGTCTGGAACCTAAATGTTTCAACTCTTTCTATTGTCATTGTCACACACTTAACAATTATCCCTTCTTCAGTTTTGGCAGTTGCAGCGAAATGAATGTAGTTAGTTTTATTAAAGTTTAACAAGAGTCCATTGACACTAAGCCATTTTAATAAATCAATGAGAATATTGTTATCAGTTCCTTGAAAATGTTTCATGTGTGCGAAAAACAATCAAAATGTTGGTGTCATTTGCAAAAATGATAAAATTGCACTGCAGCTTTTTACATTATGGTAGGTCATTTATAAATATTAGGAACAGTAAATGACCAAGAATGGATACTTGTGGCACTACACACTTGATACTTTTCCATTCTGATGAAGCCAGACCACTATAAAAATCACCTGCACAGCGTATTCTGACATTGGCCTCTCGATATATACATTGTTTACTGTCATTTCTTATTAAAAATATCAGCTTATTCCCAAGAATTAGCAGCTTTCAGTTAATACTAGTCAGAAATCCAATCTGCATTTAGATCGCACTTCCTTGTCTCTTGTGCAGAAAGATGTGCAGTATAGAGCTGCATCCATTTTCAATAAGCTACCACAAGAATTCAAAGATCTTAGAAGTAATCCACGTGCTTTCAAATCAAAACTGAAGAGTTTCTTCATGGGTCATTCCTTCAATTCCTTCCAGGAGTTCCTTGAAAAATTAAGCTGATTCCTGTGTTATATTGCTGATTGTGTTTACATAAATTTATGGCTTGTCTTTTTTTGGGTTCATAAACATTTTATTTTATCTGTTATTACTTTTATGTCATAATTTAATGTACTGACATGTTTCGTGACCTTGGAGATTTACTCCTCAGCTTGGTCCTACAGAACTAGACATGTAAAATAAAATAAAAATACACAACACTACTTTCTGCTTCTGTCTTTGAGGTATGACTATAAACACTTCTTTGAGACACCACTTATTCCTAAAATGTTAGCTTTCTGTGATAATATTTACTTTACATTACAGTTGTACATTATTTCACCATGTGGCCCCATAAATTATCATAGCTCTTCTTACAAAGCTGTTTTATCCAGTACATTCTCCTGGGTCTTAGACCCCAGTTTTTACCATAGGCTCTTCTAGTGGACATGAGAGCACCTTTTTGCCTTGGAATTCATATTTTTGACATGAAAGAACCATATCAGTTTTGCATCCAGAGTTACCCCTAGGCACTTCATTAGCCTCTCTACCAGCAGAATTTCATCAAAGAGCTTAAGATTCCAGTACATGTTCTGGTCATGCTTCCTTGTAAATGGTACTACAACACCTTTCCTGGGACTAGCCCCTAGACGCTTTTCCCTACACAAGTTTTGCCTAAGATTCAGAGTGCCTTGTTCTAACAATGCTCGCAAATTTTCCAAGTATTACTGTGACTAAATCATCTGTTTATCCTTGTCAAAAGTAATGCCTAGCATTTAACTCTTTAATGAGTTCATTCACCACTAGGTGCAGTAGTGGAGACAAAACTAGACCTTGTGGACACCCACTATTTTCACATCCATCATGATGGCTTCTTCCTGCTCAGCATTGTCTCAATCCACTATCATATACTGGTCTTAATGCCATGCTTTTCTGCAGCTATGGCTGTGGGTTCAAAAGTCATATTCTTAAAGGCCCCCTTAGTATCCAGAAAGATGCAGAGAGCAATTTACTGGAACTGTAGATCTTTCTCTACATTCCCAAAAGTTGGTGAATGCTGTTTCACATGATTCACCTGGTTGATATGCATGTTAGTTTTAATGTAGAGGAATCTCAATTAACCTGTCATGAGTAGCATGCACAGTAACTAGTTTTTCTTATGTATTTACACAAAAGGAGGGTAGACTGATAGTTCTCACATCCTTAACCTTGATGCAATTGAGTCTCCTTGGCTCTGGAATGAAAACAAGCTTCATTGTCATCCAAGTATTAGGAATGATTTCTGCTGTTAGAATGACTCTAACCAGTCTGTATAGAAGTCTGATTAATCCCTCTCCTGCTTGTAGAGACAGAATAGCTCCATCTGGGCCTGGTGACTTTGAGTGGCTGAAACATTACCATTGACTATTGGATTTTCTTGAAGTCAACATATTCTCTGGCAGAGTCCCAGTTCTCCTATTGGTTATCTATAAACAGCTCCTTCCATGGACTGAAGCGTCATCTGTGGCATCTTCCAAAATGCACAGAAGGAAGTGAATCTTGAGTAGAACATCCAGTGTCTCACATACTGTCCTTATAAGCTCACCATTCTTCTTCCTTAATGCACTCATTGGATTTGTTGGTATTCTTGGGAGGATTTTGTGATGTCTGGTTCTGACAGCTGTACCTTCTTCCTCCTCACAGAATACCTTCCAGGATGATTGCTTTGCTTGCTTAATAGAGAGATTGTATTTGGCAGGGGCCTCCCAATAGTTTGCTAATTGTCCTTTCCTTATTGCAGAGTTGAACAGTCTTCTTGTCTGCTTCATTTGCAATTCAAGATTATTATTCCACTAGGGTGCATTCCTGTTTGTGCACTACTTGGTGACTGAACAGGTACAAGGTCATGATGGCAAACATAATTTCATCTGCTATTTCCTCTGACTCTACTGGATTCTTTGGAGCTTTACCTTCAGGTAAGCACAAGATTAGGACTTTCCTATATGAGTCCAGGTCTATGCTACTAGGATTCCTTTTGGGGCACAGTCTGCTTAGCAACTACTTCAACCTCAAACTTAATATACATGAAATCAGGTAAGGACAGGTCCATTGCCACATGCCATTATGTTACATAACTGTCCATTAACATGGGTCCAAAAGTTATATAATTACTTCTTCCCATTTTCTGTTATTGAAAGTAAGTTCCTTAGCCTTATTCAAGATCTTGGGATTGCTCTCCAATAGGTGTTCAAGTTGGTACTCACTTCTGCACTTGATGTCACTGCTTCCCCACACCAGGTTGTGGCCACTGACATTGCAACTAACCAGAAGTTGTTCATTCAGCTGTGAGCAGTTGTCTACCAGTCCCCTCACTTCCTGGGAAGGAGTAGTACTGTTCTCCAAAGGAAGGTAAGCCGAGGCATGCACAATTCCTCTTTCCTCTCAAGCTCCCTTCCCTTCCTCATGCTTTTCTGTCCTGATGGGCATGTTCCCTTTATGTTGTTGTTGTTGTTGTTGTGGTCTTCAGTCCTGAGACTGGTTTGATGCAGCTCTCCATGCTACTCTATCCTGTGCAAGCTTCTTCATCTCCCAGTACCTACTGCAGCCTACATCTTTCTGAATCTGCTTAGTGTATTCATCTTTTGGTCTCTCTCTATGATTTCTACCCTCCATGCTGCCCTCCAGTACCAAATTGGTGATCCCTTGATGCCTCAGAACATGTCCTACCAACCGATCCCTTCTTCTAGTCAACTTGTGCCATAAACTCCTCTTCTCCCCAATTCTATTCAATACCTCCTCATTAGTTATGCGATCTACCCATCTAATCTTCAGCATTCTTCTGTAGCACCACATTTCGAAAGCTTCTATTCTCTTCTTGTCTAAACTACTTATCGTCCATGTTTCACTTCCATACATGGCTACACTCCATACAAATACTTTCAGAAACAACTTCCTGACACTTAAATCAATACTCGATGTTAACAAATTTCTCTTCTTCAGACACGCTTTCCTTACCATTGCCAGTCTATATTTTATATCCTCTCTACTTCAACCATCATCAGTTATTTTGCTCCCCAAATAGCAAATCTCCTTTAAGTGTCTCATTTCCTTATCTAATTCCCTCAGCATCACCCAATTTAATTTGACTACATTCCATTATCCCTGTATTGCTTTTGTTGATGTTCATCTTATATCTTCCTTTCAAGACAATGTCCATTCCGTTCAACTGCTCTTGCAAGTCCTTTGCTGTCTCTGACAGAATTACAATGTCATCAGCAAACCTCAAAGTTTTTATTTCTTCTCCATGGATTTTAATACCTACTCCAAACTTTTCTTTTGTTTCCTTTACTGCTTGCTCAATATTCAGATTGAATAGCATTGGGGAGAGGCTACAACCCTGTCTCACTCCCTTCCCAACCACTGCTTCCCTTTCATGTCCCTCGACTCTTATAACTGCCATCTGGTTTCTGTACAAATTGTAAATAGCCTTTCGCTCCCTGTATTTTACCCCTGCCACTTTCAGAATTTGAAAGACAGTATTCCAGTCAACATTGTCAAAAGCTTTTTCTGGGTCTACAAATGCTAGAAACGTAGGTTTGCCTTTCCTTAATCTTTCTTCTATGATAAGTCGTAGGGTCAGTATTGCCTCACGTGTTCCAACATTTCTATGGAATCCAAACTGATCTTCACCGAGGTCAGCTTCTACCAGTTTTTCCATACGTCTGTAAAGAATTCGTGTTAGTATTTTGCAGCTGTGACTTATGAAACTGATAGTTCGGTAATTTTCACATCTGTCAACACCTGCTTTCTTTGGGATTGGAATTACTATATTCTTCTTGAAGTCTGAGGGAATTTCGCCTGTCTTGTACATCTTGCTCACCAGATGGTAGAGTTTTGTTAGGCCTGGTTCTCCCAAGGCTGTCAGTAGCTCTAATGGAATGTTGTCTACTCCTGGGGCGTTGTTTCGACTTAGGTCTTTCAGTGCTCTGTCAAACTCTTCATGCAGTATCATATCTTCTATTTCATCTTCATGTACATCATTTCCATAATATTGTCCTCAAGAACATCGCCCCTGTATATACCCTCTATATACTCCTTCCACCTTTCTGCTTCCCCTTCTTTGCTTAGAACTGGGTTTCCATCTGAGCTCTTGATATTCATGCAAGTGGTTCTCTTTTCTCCAAAGGTCTATTTAATTTTCCTGTAGGCAGTATCTATCTTACCCCTCATGAGATAAGCCTCTACATCCTTATATTTGTCCTCTAGCCATCCCTGCTTAGCCATTTTGCACTTCCTGTCGATCTCATTTTTGAGACGTTTGTATTCCTTTTGGCCTGCTTCACTCACTGCATTTTTGTATTTTCTCCTTTCATCAATTAAATTCAGTATCTCTTCTGTTCCCCAAGGATTTCTAATAGCCCTCGTCTTTTTACCTACTTGATCCTCTGCTGCCTTCACTATTTCATTCCTCAAAGCTACCCATTCTTCTTCTATTGTATTTTTTCCTCCATTCCTGTCAATTGTTCCCCTATGCTCTCCCTGAAACTCTATACAGCCTCTGGTTCTTTCAGTTTATCCAGGTCCTATCTCCTTAAATTCCCACCTTTTTGCAGTTTCTTCAATTTTAATCTACAGTTCATAACCAATAGATTGTGGTCAGAGTCCACATCTGCCCCTGGAAATGTCTTACAATTTAAAATCTGGTTCCTAAATCTCTGTCTTACCATTATATAATCTATCTGAAACCTTTTAGTATCTCCAGGGTTCTTCCATGCATACAACCTTCTTTCATGGTTCTTACAGTCGAATTCCAGTCACCCATGACTATTAAATTTTCATCTCCCTTCACTACCTGAATAATTTCTTTTATCTCATCATACATTTCATCAATTCCTTCATCATCTGCAGAGCTAGTTGGCATATAAACTTGTACTACTGTAGTAGGTGTGGGCTTCATGTCTGTCTTGGCCACAATAATGTGTTCACTATGCTGTTTGTAGTAGCTTACCCGCACTCCTATTTTTTTATTCATTATTAAACCTACTCCTGCATTACCCCTATTTGATTTTGTATTTATAACCCTGTATTCACCTGACCAAAAGTCTTGTTCATCGTGCCACTGAACTACACTAATTCCCACTATATCTAACTTTAACCTATCCATTTCCCTTTTTAAATTTTCTAACCTACCTGCCCGATTAAGGGATCTGTCATTCCCCACTCCGATCTGTAGAACGCCAGTTTTCTTTCTCTTGATAACGACGTCCTCTTGAGTAGTCCCCGCCCGGAGATCCGAATGGGGGACTATTTTACTTCTGGAATATTTTACCCAAGAGGACACCATCATCATTTAATCATACAGTAAAGCTGCATGCCCTCGGGAAAGAATTATGGCTGTAGTTTCCCCTTGCTTTCAGCCGTTTGCAGTACCACAACAGCAAGGCTGTTTAGGTTAGTGTTACAGGGCCAGATCAGTCAGTCATCCAGACTGTTGCCCCTGCAACTACTGTAAAGGCTGCTGCCCCTCTTCAGGAACCACACATCCCTCTCAACAGATACCCCTCCGTTGTGGTTGCACCTACGGTACGGCTATCTGTATCATTGAGGCAAGCAAGCCTCCCCACCAACGGCAAGGTCCATGGGTCATGGAATATACAGGGTGTTTCAAAAATGACCGGTATATTTGAAAAGGCAATAAAAACTAAACGAGCAGTGATAGAAATACACCGTTTGTTGCAATATGCTTGGGACAACAGTACATTTTCAGGCGGACAAACTTTCGAAATTACAGTAGTTACAATTTTCAACAACAGATGGCGCTGCAAATGATGTGAACGATATAGAAGACAACGCAGTCTGTGGGTGCGCCATTCTGTACGTCGTCTTTCTGCTGTAAGCGTGTGCTGTTCACAACGTGCAAGTGTGCTGTAGACAACATGGTTTATTCCTTAGAACAGAGGATTTTTCTGGTGTTGGAATTCCACCGCCTAGAACACAGTGTTGTTGCAACAAGACGAAGTTTTCAATGGAGGTTTAATGTAACCAAAGGACCGAAAAGCGATACAATAAAGGATCTGTTTGAAAAATTTGAACGGACTGGGAACGTGACGGATGAACGTGCTGGAAAGGTAGGGCAACCGCGTACGGCAACCACAGAATGCAACGCGCAGCTAATGCAGCAAGTGATCCAACAGCGGCCTCGGGTTTCCGTTCGCCGTGTTGCAGCTGCGGTCCAAATGACGCAAACGTCCACGTATCGTCTCATGTGCCAGAGTTTACACCTCTATCCATACAAAATTCAAACGCGGCAACCCCTCAGCACCGCTACCATTGCTGCACGAGAGACATTCGCTAACGATATAATGCACAGGATTGATGACGGCGATGTGCATGTGGGCAGCATTTGGTTTACTGACGAACTTATTTTTACCTGGACGGCTTCATCAATAAACAGAACTGGCGCATATGGGGAACCGAAAAGCCCCATGTTGCAGTCCCATCGTCCCTGCATCCTCAAAAAGTACTGGTCTGGGCCGCCATTTCTTCCAAAGGAATCATTGGCCCATTTTTCAGATCCGAAACGATTACTGCATCACGCTATCTGGACATTCTTCGTGAATTTGTGGCGGTACAAACTGCCTTAGATGACACTGCGAACACCTCGTGGTTTATGCAAGATGGTGCCCGGCCACATCGCACGGCCGACGTCTTTAATTTCCTGAATGAATATTTCGATGACCGTGTGATTGCTTTGGGCTATCCGAAACATACAGGAGGTGGCGTGGATTGGCCTCCCTATTCGCCAGACATGAACCCCTGTGACTTCTTTCTGTGGGGACACTTGAAAGACCAGGTGTACCGCCAGAATCCAGAAACAATTGAACAGCTGAAGCAGTACATCTCATCTGCATGTGAAGCCATTCCGCCAGACACGTTGTCAAAGGTTTCGGGTAATTTCATTCAGAGACTACGCCATATTATTGCTACGCATGGTGGATATGTGGAAAATATCGTACTATAGAGTTTCCCAGACCGCAGCGCCATCTGTTGTTGAAAATTGTAACTACTGTAATTTCGAAAGTTTGTCTGCCTGAAAATGTACTGTTGTCCCAAGCATATTGCAACAAACGGTGTATTTCTATCGCTGCTCATTTAGTTTTTATTGCCGTTTCAAATATACCTGTCATTTTTGAAACACCCTGTATATAAACTGTATTCTTGGATCAGGGTTACATCTATCTGTTGTCTTCTCAGAAGGTGGCCCAATGTGTCAGTTGTCATCTTAGTGTGTTGCAGGTTTCTCTGCAGCTCTTCTAGCTGGCAGCTTGCTCCATTGTCAATTCTGATGAGCTTAAGCACCTTGACAGTAACCTGCAAGGACCCTAAATTCTGCTTTAAGCCCTGAACTTGCATTGCCTTCAGGGATTTCACAACATCTTCTCCCGCAAGTGTTTAGGTGTCAGATGCAACCTTCCAGTTAATTATCCTCCAGTCATTTGTGGAAACTTTCTGGTCCCTGCACTCATATTTTCTCAAAAAGGGTCTTTGGAGGTACATGCTTAAGCAGTTTAGGTAGAAATATCGATATCTTCATAGCCCTGAGAAGTTCCTTGGCTGTCTTGATCAGCAGCTTTGCCTTCTCCCACAGATATCTATCTCCTTCAGTCAGTCAGCTGCTCTTATTCCCCTGACAGACAAAGCTTGGTGCACCTTTGTTCACGTAGTCCCTCCTGAGTTTGGGGTCTTGCCTTCTGTCTTCCCTAATCTTTTCAAACTAGCTCCTCCTGCTGTAGGGGTCGTTAACAAATGGACATCATTGCTGAATTATCCTAAAAGTTGAGAGTGTAGTACTATGGGTCTGCTTCCCTATTTCCTGCTTTGGCTTTTTCTGGGTCTGTTTGTCATGGGAAGTGGAAGTAATAGACTCATCCTCTTATTCCATGACTTGAAAATGGGAGGGGTTTGTTTACCCCCTTCACTCTAAGACAGTATTTTATTGCAATCTTAGATTGAAGACTTTTTAATTACCTCCATTAATTTTTTGAAAGGAATTTTTTGCCTTCCTTTCTCTCTGTTCTCCTAGAAGTTTCCTCCTCTGTGCCCTTGACAAGGCTGTGATCTAGATCTGGCCCAACTTGTCAATGACATTCTGCAGTTCGTGGACAGGGAAACAGTAGAAACGGCTTCCATTGCTTCAACATCCAATGTTTTAGTGTTTGAGGCACCATCAAGTCCCTCAGTTTTTAAATTTGTTTCTCTATTCTCTGTTTTGGTCCCACAAGAACTGGAGGTACATCAGGACAACACCAGTGGAGCCCTATACCGGTATAAGACTAGTTACTCAGAGAGATCGTCTGGAATCCCTGCGGCTTCATTCACAACACATTTTGCTGTGTGCCACGCACCACTTGGCACAGATCACATTGGACATCTGGGAAAGGCACCTAAGATGGTGGAGATTAGGACTCTGGAAAGTATGTGGGAAGAAATGGGACATTGTGGGACATGTTTTGTAAGGTTCATGAGACCTGTGGCTTGAGAGACCTGGCCAATAGCTATGTTCACGTCACCATAGCTCTCAGTTTCATGTGAATACACACATCTCTCCACTCATGTGGCCAGTACTATGATAAAGTGGTGTTACATGGAGAGGGGAGATGATGAAATATCAAATTATTTAATGAAGTATGTAAGTGAAGAAATAATTGAACTATATTTTTCTCTGAATTAACAAATTCAGAGAATAATTATTTCCAGAAAAATTAAAAGTATTCAGAGTAGTGCCAATATACAAGAAAGTGATAAAGATGATCCAAATAACTACAGACCAGCATATTAATATCTGGTTTCTCAAAAATACTAGAGATTCTTATGCACTGTATGTTCATTACATTCCTAGAGAAACACACTATTCCGATACTGACGTAACATGGTTTCCAAAAAGAAAAATCTCAACCCTAACGGAATCTGTTATAGATATAGAAGGCAAAAGAAATTCACTGACTGCTATGTTTCTGGATTTGTCTAAAGTTGTTGACGCAATCAGCCATACAGTGCTAACTTAAAAATTTTAAAGCTATGGTAAACATCATTCCACAGCACAATGGATAAAACCACACATTGGTAACAGAAAGAAGTGTGTGACTACAGGATCCAAAATCAGAGATATTAAGTATGATGTATCTCAAGGACTAAAACCTGATCTACTTTTGTTCAGCCTCTTTATAAATAATACTGAGATAAGTGAAAGGATAGAAAATTGTGTATGCTGATGAGATGACATTAGCAAATGTAGAAAAAAATCTGGAAACATTGGAAAGAAACACATTTATTTCAACAAATAACACAGTATCATACGGGATGACTTAATTAAAAATCTAAAATGAACACATTCATGGATTTGGTTATGCTGATGACTAGGTGATGACAGAGGGACATCGAAGTTTTGAAGAAACAAAAGCCATCTTAACATCTGGTCTTGTAATAATGGGAACATACTTTTGGAAATTGAGATTGAAATCAAACCCTACAAAGACAGAGATGACTTGCTACATTTTTGCAACAAAGCAGCAAATAGCCAGGCAGCTCCATATCTATTTTGGTGACAGATTACTGCACCATAATCAGCATCCAAAATAGCTAGGGGTTACACTGGAATGGACACTGCCCTATAAGAAACATCTAGAAAATGCTATGTGAAGATATGAACTAGGAAAAACATTCTATATAAGCTATGCAGAACAACCTGGAGCTCAGCTGCTGAATCTCTCTGCACTTCAGCACTTGGACTGGTCTACTCTTCTGTGGATACGGTACTCCTGTATGGCTCAATATTGCACTCACACAAACTCTCAATGGAGAGCTTAACAACACAACGAGAATTATCAGTAGTGCACTAAAATTGACCCCCACTGAATAGTTGTCCACATTGAGCCACATTCTGCCCCATGGACTTCAATGAAAAGCAGCTTCGTGAGTTGAAATACATACAAGGCAACCCACAACTCCCTAGCCATCAAGATGTGGTTATCCTAGAAAGAAACTGGCTTCAGTGAAGAAAACCATTCACAAAAATATCTCAGTTCAACTTAACGGTCTGACTGGACAGAGGTTTGCTTTTCACATTGCCAAATCTTGTCTTATATAAGAAAGAAACCCTCAGCCTTTGACCTGTCATATAGAACAAGGACAATGTTTAACAGAATATGCATCAATCATAGCAAAAGTATGGTTTCTCTTCAAGGCAGGGTAAGGATCCATCTCCAAAACCTGTTTGTGGAGCAGCTAGGTAAACCATTCATCACATACTTGCAGAATGTCCCATCAGGGTCTATCCTGACAGTAAAGAATGACACAGTTGACTGTAGTAAAAATTGAGATATCTGTTTGTCAATTACATATGCTATTGTTTATATTAAATTTAATATTGTGCTTAAAAACCATATGAGAAATAAATAAATAGTGTTCATCGTGTTCACAAATAGAGAAAAGGGAAATCACATAGATATATTCATAGGTGAAACAAGACTGAAAGAAGTTACCTCTGTAATTTTCTGGGGATTACATTTGACAGTAAGGTCCAATGTGGACAACAGGTAAATAATGTTTATTGTAAATTAAGCACTGTAATATTTATTATAAAACAGCTTGCACATTATTATAACAAACAACTTATATGATCTTTTTGGCCCATACTTACAATATGGAATTACTGTCTGGAGAAACACTAATACAAAAATAATTATGACCATGCTGAATAAAAAACAAACAGATGTATGCAAAACTGCTTTCCACTGTCTAAAAATACTGACATTTCCATCCATGCACATATACAGAACAATAATTTCATTAATCAAAGGCAATACTGTACTAGAAAAAATGCAAATGTTCATTCATATGACAAAAGAAATAAAGGCCGGCTGAGAAGCATACCACACAGAGCTGTTAAGAAAATCCTTGATACTCAGGAGTAAAACTGATAAAGTGTCTTATTCTAAGTGTACTGGAGAGTATGTGTGAAAAGACATTTCAGAAACTTCTTAAGTACCATTTATTGGAAAAATAACTTTATAGTGTAGAAGAATATACATGTAAATAATTATTAGCTGTATGTACTGTAATCACCTGAATATACTGTATGCATAATGACATATCTTTCTACTTTCTGTTCTGTAGCCAGCTGAGTGACGGAGTATGTAAATAACTTTAAGACCTGAATACACTGACTGGCATGAAAAAGCAACACATAATAAATAATTCGTTTGTGAGCAACCAATGAAGTATCAATTGTTTATTGCACTAGCCTTAATGATTCTTTCCTGTGAAATCTGAAAAACATATCACTTGATGCAAGGCAATAATGATTTCCCACTTTTGTAGCACTTATTGTTATATCTTGTATTGTTCCTGTTTTGATCACGTGTTTGTAGGCACTTTCTGTGACTATTGTAATCAGTTTTCTGGCGTAGACGTTCTGTTAAAACACTGAAGATGCTGTAGAAATTATTGCTTTGGTGGAAGATGGTCATGGCATACTTTATGGAACAGAAATGTCAAGAGCTACACCTTCCATAATATCTAGAACTGAAGGAGATCCAGAGAAACTGGAGGCTATGCCAGGAACCCTGGTATGGGCCTGATAAGGGCAACATTGGCTAGAGATGACTACTTACTCCAATTTAACGTTCTCCGCAACTGTCACTCCACCACTAAAGCACAAAATCAACTCCACCCTCCGCCACTGAAGCACAAAATCACTCCACCAAGTTGAAGAGGGTCAGTGTTAGGGAGGGAACCATCCGAAGAAGACTCAAAGAACACAGACACCTAGATGGGGCCATAAAACAATATTTTACCATCAAATAGTAGATAAGTGTTGTAAAAGTGAGTAGAATTTAAAATAAAAAGTTTAAAATATATTATTTGTAAGAAACTGAAATGTTGCATTTTTGTGACAGCCAGTGTATAAATCAAGAGAAAAATGTAGTCAATGTAGTTATCAGTTGCCAATTTAATATTTTATATTGCATATGTATGCTAGAGACTTTAAGACATTAAATTGGCTTGTCCTATATTACAAGTATATGCTCACTGCATAATTTAATCAAACAAAACCAAATAACAAACAGACAATCAGTACTTTGCTACTTGCTCTATGTATACACTGAATAACATAAAGGTTACACTCTACAATCCTGTCTCACTCACTTCCCAACAACTGCCTCCATTTCATGTCACATCTGTAGCTGGTTTTTGTACTAGTTGTAGATAACTTCAGAATTTCAAGAATGTATTGTATTGTTAAAAGCTTTTTCTAAATATACAAATGCTATAAATAAACATTTGTCTTTCTCCAGTCTGCATTGCATTTATGTTTTATTCATCTCATAACATACATTTTACAGATCATCTGATCGTGCTGTGCAGGAGACATGTTAATTGTTACCTTATGATATAAATAATTACACAATTCTTTAACATTATCTTTACCAGCACATGTTTATACAAATACAAATACAAACACAATAATACTATTAAACTGGTTTTCTTATGATGTACCAGTACTTAGTGTCTAAATTTTCCAGATATTATTGTATACATACACAACACTATGATATCAAATGGTCAAATGTTCAAATGAATCATCTCCTCTGTTATAACATCAAGTTTAACAAATATATTTCAGAACGACACAACACATATAAGTCACAGAGTAAGTTGACAAGCAAGACATGTGTACACGTTAGCATTCGAATGAGCACTGAGTCCCAGTCTAGCGGCCACTGCTCGGCTGGCTGCTTAGGTGGCGCAGCTTGGCTGGCAGACAGCGCCGCACGTAGAGGACGCGTGTAATTGTGCGGCAGCGCTTTGAATGATCCGCGAGTCACAACATCCTCATTCACAAATTCCTCAACTGAATAGTAGCATTTTTCAACAGGGAAATCATGTAGTTTTCTTCTAAATGAACTAATTTCCATATCCAGTACATCTCAGCCCTTGAGTTTATTGTAGATTTGTATGCCCATGCACTAGGGTGCCCATTGGTAGACTTTTAAGCAATGTTTTAGAAGAATGAAATTTTATTTGTGTCTACTGTTTCACATATGTTTGAATTGTTTTCTTCAGTTAGCTCAAGGTTACTGTGTAAAAAGCGGATAATTTCAAATATGTACACTGCAGGGATAGGTAATATTTTTAGGTTCTTGAATAACGGGTTAAAAGAGGTTCTGGAGGGGCAACACACATTTTTCTAACAATTATATTTTGAAGTAGCAGGATTTGTTACATGTGGGTTGAATTTCCCCCAGATATTAAACCGTATCTAATTAAGGTTTCAAAGTGACTGTGGTATATCACTTTCTGGCTGTTTATGTCTGTTACACCAAGTAGTATGTCCATTGCAAGAACAATATTATTTAATTTAGTAGCTAAATAATCTATGTGTGTTTGAAAGCTTAGATTTTTGTTCAGGTTTAGTCCCAAGAATTTGATGGACTGAACTTCTTCCATAACTTGATTTTTATTCATGATACTGATGTCTCTGATTTTTGATTGTTTGGTTTTAAACTGGGTAAACAGAGTCTTTAAAATGTTAAGTTTATGACCATTTTGTTGAAGCTATGTATCTCAGTTGTTCAGAGTGTTTATTACACCATCAGAATTTCTGTCACATTTTCTATCTCAATAAGTACTGAAACATCATCAGCAAATGTGACTGGCTGATTACTTGTGTAAAAGAGAAACAAGTTTGATCCTAAGATTGAACCTTGCGGGACTCCTGTAGAATTATATCTGACAGAGATTCATAATATCTAATATGATTACCCTTTGCTTGCTGTTTGTCAGGTAAGACCTGAGCCACTGCAGAGTATTTTGTCTGATGCAGTAACTGAAGCAGTACTGAATCGAATGCCTTTGTAAGGCTGCAGAAGATAATCTGTAACTTTATTGCTTTTGTCCAGTGATGAGCTAATTTTTTCAATGAATGCATTAATTGTGTTCATGGTACTTTTCTCTTTTCGGTACCTATATATTTTTGAGAGTAACATCATGTTTCATGATAAAATTTGTTATCTGGACTACAGCTACATTTTCAAATACATTGGATAGCACTGGGAGGGCAGAGACAGGAAGATAATTTTCCATTTTCTCCCTTGATACTGTTTTGTGTAGTGATCTGACCTGTGTATATTTAAGTATACGAGGGAAGTCGGCATGCTCAAATGACTGAATAGTTATTTAAGATAGAGGGTGTGCTATTTTATCATAGACAAATGTAATCACATTGATGGGTATTTCATCCTACTCTGTGGCATTTTTGTTTTTTAAGGACAAAATAGCTCTTTTACATCTTTGGTTGAGACTTTACTGAAAGTTACAAGGGAGTCATTATTCTGGTCCCAACCAAAGAAATTTACTCTACTTTAATAAGTAAGCACATCTACATTAGATTTTGCTGCATTTATGAGAAATTTATTAAAGCATTGACATATTTGAATAGGGTTCAAAATAGTGTTGTTGTTTTGTTTCTATGGTCTTCAGCCCTTGGACTGGTTTGATGCAGCCCTCCACGTTAATGTATCCTGTATAAGTCTCTTCTTCATTGCAAAACCATTGCAACCTACATTCACTTAACCTGCTTACTGTAGACAAGCCATCATCTCTCTCTCTACAATTCTCACCCCCACACTCCCCTTCATAACCCAGTAAGCCATTACTCAGCCTATATAGAATGCAGATAGACCTATGCTAAAAACATCTGCTTGTTTCTCTCTACTAACTTAAATATGGTGTGGTAATGGGAAGTCATTGGTGAAATATGAATCATGGAAAGATTGGAAGTAGTTGAGTGCCTGTTGAGGCACATAATAAAATGTTGCTAAGCTTTTAGATGTGTTCTTTTTCTAAGATAACTTGCACAGAATACATACACATATACTTGCTTACATACATATATGCTTGCACTACTACATTGCTCTGGCTAACCATATTGTAGCACCATTTTCAACAATTCTTTCATACCAATATGCATGTGATACTGGCAACAGATTACACTTTCTCCTGAGATAAGAGAGTTATGTCATTCCATCACAGCAGAGTACCTCCCCATTTGTTTGCATCTGTGTAACTGTTTCATAGTTACATATTCTAGAGCTTTTTAAATACAGAAAGGCAACATCTTGTCAAAAGACCCACCTTTTCTTTTAATCACAATAAATATATTTTGATAGGGATGTATCCTATTACATTTTTATCATTAGAAGTTGACTGCTCTAGAGAAATGTTCTTTTGATCCAGATAGTCAAGCCAACATCCCCATTTTTTGTGATTCACATTGTTTGAATTGAACAGTAGCCATTGTAGCAAACCCAGAAATTAAAGTTATAAATGAATTAAGACACTCATCAGTCCCCCGATCGGACACCCTGAATTCTCTATGCCTGTACCTGGTTTAGACTGGTTGACTTCCTGGAAATGCTCATCATTGGAAATAACATAGGGAGGCACACGTGGCATATTAAATGACATGAATCTGATATGTGTCATCACACAAAAAACAACTGTAAGAGTCCATTGTGAGTAAGAACAGAAGTGAAGGTGTTGATCAAACAAATTACCCAAGGCCTAGAAGTACGAGGATCAGAATGAAGCCATATCAAAAATTAAATGATCTTCTTAAATAGATAAAACTGGTGAATTGTTCTCCACTGAAGCTGGGTAAGTGGAGATGATTCATGACAATAACTCACTGAACGAAAAGTAATAGCAGAATTAGAACATTGATAGAGTGGCACTTCATTTTTTTTTAACTGTATAATTATTTAAAATATTAATAATCTTCATTTCCAGCATACATCAATGTAATAAATGACTTTTTATGACTTTTTCTAGGGATAATGTGCATTTTATTCCTTCACACTCAGACCTCCTCAACAGCTGGCCGTTTTCGCCTTATTCTGGCTGCAAACCGTGATGAGTACTACATACGCCCAGCTCTGCCTATTCACTTCTGGAAAGAAGATGAGACTGTAATAGGAGGTAATATGCTTTTATAAAAGTGTATTTTGAATATAAGTTCTGGAAACTACATTTATCCACAGCTTCAGGCATTATTTGAGGATTGGAATTGTTGTTTCATATCTCGGCAATGATCTGCATGGTGCTGAATAATTAGAGCAAGATAAAAGAAAGTGTAGCATTCTCCATTACAATATTATGGCTTTGTCAATGCAATCAGTAATAAGTATTGTGACTTAACAATTATTAAATCAAAGTAAAAGAACCACAATAACTTTGTGATCATATGACCATTACCAGTTGCTATTCTGTAAGAAAATATAGTAATTGTTCTCATGTGTGCTGGACTGAGACTCAAACTCAGGACCTTTGCCTTTTGCCAGCCAGTGCTCTATCAACTGAGCTACCCAAGCATGACTCATGATCTGTCCTCATAGCTTTACTTCTGCCAGACCTCATCTTCTATCTTTTAAATTTCACAGATGTTTTCCTGCAAAACTTGTAAGACTACCACTCCTGGAAGAAAGGATGTTTTGGAGACATGGCTTAGCTGCAGCTTGGGGGATGTTTCCAGAATGAGATTTTCCCTTTGCAGTGGAGCATGCATTGATATGAAACTTCTTGGTGGTCTGGCCATGTCTCTACAATATCCTTTCTTCCAAGAGTGCTTGTCTTTCAGGTTTCACATGAGAGCTTTGTGAAGTTTGGAAGGTAAGTGATAAAGTACTGGTGGAAATAAACTTGTGAGGCAGGGTCATGAGTTGTGCTCGGGTAGCTTAGTCGGTAGAGCACTTGCCTGTAAAAGACAAAGGTCCCAAGTTTGAGTCTCAGTCCGGTACACAGTTTTTATCTGCCAGGAAGTTTCATAGTAATTGTTTGTTATTGGCTTATTGCAATGTTGTCTTCTTTTTGGACAAGACTTGGTGCAATTAAAAGACTAATAACTCCAATGGTATGCAAAAACTTATAATTGGATTTTTCTATAAACCACCAGTAATTGAAAACTTTAGAGAAACCCTGAACTCCCCAATCATACTGTCATTATTAGAGGAATCTTTAAATGCCCAATATCAACTGGGATAATCATTGTTTTGTAGGTGGTGTGTGTGATAAGACTTTCTGGGAAATAATACTAAATGCTGTCTTTTAAAATTATTTAGAGCAAATAGTTCAGAGATGTATTCATCATGGAAATCAACTGGATCTTATAACACACAACAAGACCTTGCATCTTTGAGGATGTCCGTATTGAAACTGGTATCAGTGATCATGGGGCAGTTGTAGCAACAATGATACCAAAGTACAAAATTCAGCTAAAATGAGTAGGTAGATTTACATTATCAGTTAGCTATATAAAGATGCAGCCATGTCATATCTCAAAGAAAAACTCAAAACAATTACTCCTGGTCAGGAACATGTAGAGGAAGAGTAGCTGACCATGCACTGGATAGATACATACATAGTAAAACAGTTTATGGTGGGAAGAATCCTTCGTGACATATAGCCACTGTTAAGAAACTTTTAAAGAAGCAGTGACTACTGCATAATACATGTTAGATAAAGCAGAGTGTAATAAATAGAGGGATGCTGAATGAAATGTAACAGGCTGTCAAATGAAACAGACTTCAATGAGTACTGTAGGAGAATATTGTTGAAAGAACTTTCACAAAACCAAAAGAAATTCTTGTTGTGTATAAAGACTGCCCATGACACCAGAGTTAGGGTTCAGACACTCTTGGATGACATAGGAACTGAAACTGAGGGTAGCAAAGGAAAAGTAGATTTGCTGAGCTTTGTTGTTAAATGCTCCTTCACTAAGGAAAATAATAGCTTAAATTGATAAAATTAAACAAGGCTCCAGGGCACAATAGAACCCTTATAGATTCTACACACAGTCAACAGCTTAACCATAGCATACCACAGATTCCTAAAAAGAACTGCACAGTGATTGGAAGGAAACACTGATCACAAAATGTGTAGCAGAAGTGATCTACAAAACTGTTGCTCTGTGTCTTTGATGTTCAGCTGTTGTACAATCCCAGAAAAATTTTTGAACTCATTTATAATAAAGTATCTTGAACACAATTACCTCCATCATGCCAGACAGCACAGATTCTGAAAACATCATGCAAAATCTAAGTTGTGCTTTTCTTGTAAAACATACTGAAAATCATATATCAAGGCAAACAGGTGGATGAAGTATTTCCTGAGTTCCTAAAAGCATTTGACTCAGTATCTCAGTAATGTTTGTTAACAAAAGTACTATTATATGAGGTACCAAACAAAATTTGTGACTGGATTGAAGATTTCTTGCCAGGGAGGGTGCAGCATGTTTCCTTGGATGAAGAGTCATTGACAGAAGTACAAACATCTTCAGACATATCCCAGGGAGATGTGTTAGGACCCATGCTCTGACATGGCAGACAAAATTAATAGTTACCTCAGACATATTGTAGATGAAGCAGTTATATATAATGAAGTACCATCTGAAAAAACTGAACATATACCCAGTCAAATCCTGATAAGATTTCAAAGTGATATAAATATTGCCAACTAGCTTTGAAAGCACAGAAATGTAAAACTGTGCTCTTCACACAAGGCAGAAAGATTGTATCCTATAACAACAATAAGTCACAACTGGAATCAGTCAACTCATACAAATACTTGGGTGTAAGAACTTGCAGGTACATGAAATGGAATGATGACAGGTTAGTTGTAGGTAAGGCAGACTTCATTGCATTGACAGTACACTGCAAAACTATAGTTAGTCTACAAAAGACATTGCTTACAAATCACTTGTGCATTTAATCTTAGAATACTGATCAAATATGTGGCACTACTACCAAACAGGCCTAACAAAATATATTGAAAGCATACAAGGAAAGCCAGAATGAATGGTCACCAGTTTGTGTGTTTCATGGAAAAGCATCACAGAGGTGCTGCAAAACTTGAATTGGTAGATGGTTGAAGGTAGACACCAATTATTTTGAGAATTCTACTTACAAGGTTTTGAGAACAAGAATTAAGTGAAGGATCTAGACATATCCTTCAGCTCCCTATATATTGCTTATGTAGGTACTGCGAAGACACAGTTAGACTAATTATAGTGTACAGTGAGACATTCAGGCCATCAATCTTCCTGGACTTCAAATGTGACTGGCATGGGAAGAATCCCTAACATGCTGTACTGTGCTACTGTGCTGGCATGTACATCACAGTTGTTTGCAGAATATATGTGTGGATGTTGCTGTGTAACTATGTTGATACAACTGCTGTTAAAAGCGAATTTTGCTCTAAGCAGGTGAGCACTAACTTAGATTTGCACCAAGGAGAAAGTAACTGCCAGAAATGTGAAATATATGGCATGACACATAGCTGATAGTCCAATGCACGTGAGATTGGAAAGCTGGATTAGGCTAGTTTATATGCATATATGAAACAATGGCTTATTCCTTGACTGCTGCAAGACTATATGTGGTGTCACCTAGAGGTTGCGATAATCAGTAGTGGTCCAGCACTTGCAACCTCTCTGGACTCACTGGCACTTGCAGCGCCGCCATATGGCATCGACAGAGATTTGCAGATCGCATTGTCTGAGTCAGCTACAGGTTGTGAGTGAAGTCAGATTAGAATAGCCTTCAGCTCACTAGGTTCGCAGCCTCTAGTTCGTGCATGTATTGTGCAGATAGTATCAGAACTGTGTTACCTTGCTTTTTGTATAATCCAGTTAATGTTTGTTAATGAGTCATTTGTATTCAAGAAAGATAGTTGTTATTAGTTATGTTCCTGGAGTGCAGTGACAGGACAAAGTTAAGTAAAAGTTATTTACTAAAGTATTCCAGTACTAATTATTATAGAATGTTCCAGATTCCTACAACCACCCCACTTCGCTACCCTCTATCATCCCACTGCAAATCCCAGGGGTACCAATTGAATAGCATCCTGCATTTGTGTGAGGTCATGATATGCTGCCATCGACCTTCACATCACTATAATCGGAAACCATGCAACATGAGAATATGTAGGAGAAACAGTGGCCTTACTTTTTCAGAAGAGCTTTAAGCAAACAGCACTGAACAATTGGTTTTGATCAGAGAAATTTTTTCTTTTGCCACAACAAGAAAGATTGTACCTTTCTAGTATGCTAGTGAAAAATCCTGTTTTTCAAAGCTAAACAGTCAGTATTTGATGTTGTCAGTTTACACCAGGTTGCAGATACAGTTAATGAGCAACACCTGTTCTCTACATCTACATCACACATTTTGGCCAAAGATGCTGGAGTTGGTGGATGTGTGTGCATGAGCTGTGCTCTCTTGTGTGAATACTGTATGTGTCTCTCTTTCACTGATGAAGCATGTGGTCAAAAGTTTTATATGAGTGTCTTTTAATTGTGCCTGTTGACAACTTGACGTGTCTTCTTAATGGTAAGTAGCAATCTGTCTTTTCCTACATTGTTATTACATCTATATTTACATAGATACTCAGCAGTCCACCGTAAGGTGCATGGCAGAGGGTACCCCATACCACTACTAGTCATTTCCTTTCCTGTTCTACTCGCAAATAGAGCAAAGTATATGTGTCCATATGAGCCCTAATTTCTCGTATCTTAACCTCATGGTCCTTATGCACAATGTATTTTGGAGGCAGTAGAATCATTCTGCAGTCAGCTTCAAATGCCAGTTCTTTAAACTAGAAGAATGTCGTCTTCCCTCCAGGGATTCCCGTTTGAGTTCACAAAGCATGTCCCTACACTTGTATGCTGTTTGAACCTAACAGTAACAAATCTAGCAGCCTGGCTTGTACGGATCCCAAACACTTAAACATTACTCAAGAGTAGACCAAACTAGCATCCTACGTGCTGTCTCCTTTACAGGTGAACCACATTTTTCTAGAATTCTCCCTATAAACCAAAGTCAACCATTTGCCTTCCATACCACAATTCTCAGATGCTTATTCCATTTCATATCACTTTGCAACATTAAGCCCAGATATTTAAATGATGTGACTGTGTCAAGCAGGACACTACTGACACTGCATCTGAACATTATGGGTTCATTTTTCCTACTCATCCACATTAACTTACATTTTTCTACATTTAGAGCTGTCTGCATTCATCACACCAACTAGAAATTTTGTCTAAGTAATCTTGTATTCTCCTACAGCCACTGAACTTAGATGTCTTACTGTATACTACAACATCATCAGCAAACAACTGCAGGTTGTTGCCCTCCCTGTCTGCCAAATTATTTATGTATACAGAGAATAACAGCGGTCCTATCACCCTTCCCTGGATCATTCATGACAATACCTTTGTCTCTGATAAGCACTCATCATCATGGACAACATGATGGATTATATCACTTAAGAAATCTTTGAGCCACTCACATATGCTCTTACCACCTTTAACAGCCTGCAATGGGGCACCATGTCAAATGCTTTCCAGAAATCTAGAAATATGGAATCTGCCTGTTGCCCTTCATCCATAGTTCTAAGTATATCATGTGAGAAAAGGGAAAACTGAGTTTTGCATGAGTGATGCTTTCAAAACCAAGCTGATTCATGGATGTAAGATTCTCAGTCTCAAGAAAATATTATATTTGAAGGATGTCAGAGATATTGGTCTGTAATTTTGTGGGTCCATTCCTTTGCCCTTCTCATATACATGAGTCATCTGCACTTTTTCCAGTCACATGGGACTTTGCACTGGGCGAGAGATCTGCAACAAATGTGAGCTAGGTAAGGGACCAGCGCTGTAGAGTACTCTTTGAAAAACCAAATTGGGATTTCATCTGGACCTGGTGATGGATGCTTATAACTATGTCATCCATCCAGGACATGTTCAGTGGTCAAACGATGGTATGTCTGTATGATTCTCCTGCATGAACAATTTCTTGTATGTGAAGTTTAAAACTTCTGCTTTCATTTTGCTATCTTCAACTGCCACACCAGACTGGTCAACAAATCTCTACTGGCCTTTACTTGTCATCATTTGTGCACTCTCTTTTGAACCACGGCTGCGACAGCCTCTGTTTCCTCAGCCTTTAATCCACTTACTAAGCATGTAATTCTCCAAACCATGTGTTATAACTTCAAGTTGAACAAATATATTTCAAGGAAGATGCAATACATGAAAGTCACAGATCAAGTAAACAGAGTAAGACGTGTGTACATTTTAACAGTCAAATCATAACTGAATCCGAGTCTAGAGGCCGCTGGCTAGCTGGCTGCTTAGGTGGCACTGCTGCTGCTGCTGCATGGCTGGCAGAGAGCACCGCATGTATAGGACGCATGTAGATTGCTAACATCCATAGGTGTTGTCTGACTGGCCGTAAAGTCTCGAGGAGGAGGCTTCCCGTATGGACAGAAGTGTCCCCAATGATAACGGGTCAAGATGACAGGAGACGTGGGGTTTGAATCTGCTGGGACCCTGTGCACCAATCTGCCCATTGCGGAAAGTCCGGTTGTTATAACAGGAGACATGGGCAATGTGTCCGCGTCCGTAGGAGAAGGAGGCGAGTAGAGTTGCTCCGACAGATGATGGTCATCTGGTCCCTACATGGGCACGTCTCCTGGTGGCATCAGTTATTGTGCTGGCACTGATATGATGGTGAGAGGACTGCGTTGTAAGTAATGAGAGATTCCAGTATCCCGAGTGTCAGGTACAGCCAAAGGTGGTGTAGCGGCATCCGGAACAGGCGTTGCCAGCATACGAGGCCGAAGCTGGTCCGAATGACGCACTGCAACACCCATGTCCATCTGGATTTCATATAGGCGTTGGCCACGGTGTCGTAAGATGCGGCCAGGACTCCATTTTGGCTGCCTGCCATATCCCCGTACCCATTTGAGGTCGTCGGCGGTGAACCAGCTAAGCGAAGGCACCCGCGGCCGTGAGGTGGGAGGCCGCAGATGATCAAGCAGCTTGCGGGGCTGTTGGCCATGTAAGAGCTCAGCCGGGCTGTGGTCGCCCATGGGGGTGAAACCGTAAGAAGCCAGAAATTGGAGAAGCATATCATCAGCAGCAGAAGTCAGGAGTTTCCTCATCTGAGCCTTGTTGTTCAGCCTCACCATTTGACTGTGAATGGAACGGAGGGGCCGTGACATGCATGACACCGTGATGGGCACAAAAATCCTCAAAATCGGAAGAGGCAAATTGCGGACCATTATCAATAACAAGAGTAGAGGGAAGACCTTCCAAAGAGAAAATTCGAGCTAGAGCATTGGTGGTTGCCGCGGTGGTAGGCGACGTGCAATGGACAATGAAAGGAAAGTTAGAGTAGGCGTCAATAACGAGAAGCCAATAAGTACCTAAAAAAGGTCCTGCGAAGTCAGTATGAATACACTCCCAGGGCTTCTCAGGTGAAGGCTACGGTGACAAATATGACTTTGGGGCAGTGGCCTGTGACGCACAAGGGCCGCAGGCAGCGACCATGTGTGCGATTTCAGAGTCGATGCCAGGCCAGTACACATGATGGCGCACCAGAGATTTTGTGCGAGAGACACCCCAGTGCTCTTGGTGAAGGAGGTGCAAGACCAAAGCACGCAAAGACGCAGGTACCACAACACGCGGCGAAGCATTTTCAGTGGAAAGGAGGATAACACCATCCCTAGCCGTGAGGCGGTAACGTAAAGCGTAGTAGTTGTGCAACAGATCAGAGGTCTTAGTGGACGGACGATCTGGCCAACCTTTCTGAATACAGCATAAAACCTGGGAGAGGGTAGGGTCAGAACCCGTAGCAGCCACCAGTCAGTCCCTGGTGATGGGGAACCCGTCCACAACCTGCTGCTCGGCAACATCCAGGTGGAAAAACACAAAAGTTTGTCCCTGTCGAATGCCAGATCAGGACCCATGGGAAGGCGAGACAGTGCATCAGCATTCGCATGTTGAGCCATTGGCCGGAAATGAATCTCATAATTGAAACGAGACAAGTAAAGAGCCCAACGCTGGAGGTGGTGTGCAGCCTTGTCGGGAAGTGATGTTGAGGGATGAAACAAGGAAACAAGTGGTTTGTGATCCATAACAAGATGAAATTTGGATCCATAGAGAAAAACACCAAAATTATGAAGAGCATAAATAATGGCCAAAGCTTCTTTTTCAATTTGAGAATACTTTTGTTGGGCATCCGTGAGTGTTTTGGAGGCATAAGCAATGGGTTGTTCAGAACCGTCAGAAAAATGGTGCGCAAGGACTGCACTGGCCCTGTATTGAGAGGTGTCCATGGCAAAAACAAGCTGTTGGCCAGGTCGATAAGTAGCCAGGCACAGGGCCTGTTTCAGCATAGTCTTCAATTTCTGAAAAGCCACATCGCATGACGCGGACCAGTGAAAAGGCACATTTTTATGCAACAGCGGAGCCACCGAAGCAGCAGACGGTAAAAACTTGTGATAGTATCCTATTTTCCCCAAGAAGGCCTGCACTTCCTCAACAGATGTAGGGCGAGGAAGAGCATCGATCGCAGCGACAGTTTGCTGAAGCGGACAAATGCCATCCCGATAGAGTTGAAACCCCAAGTACGTGATAGATGCCTGAAAAAATTTTGATTTCTGAAGATTACAGTTAAGACCGGCAGTCTGTAAGACATGAAAAAGTGTGTGGAGATTTTGAAGATGTTTGTCAGTGGTGGAGCCAGTGACAACAATGTCGTCCTGGTAATTTATACACCCAGGGACAGTGAGCAACAATTGTTCCAAGAATCGCTGAAAGGGAGCAGGGGCCCTGGCAACCCCCAATGGCAATCGTTGGTATTGATAGAGGCCGAAAGTCGTGTTAAGGACCAGAAACTGCGGGAAGCAGCGTCCAGAGGAAGTTGACGATAAGCTTCTGACAGGTCAAGTTTAGAAAAATACTAGCCTCCAGCACATTTAGTGAACAATTCTTCAGGTTGAGGCATAGGGTAAGTGTTGATAAGGCATTGAGCATTTACAGTGGCTTTGGAATTGCCACAGAGACGAATATCACCATTTGGCTTAGCAATGACGACAGGAGAGGATCACTCACTGGAAGTGACAGGAAGCAAGGCCCCTGAAGCAGTGAGACGATCCAGCTTCCGTTTGACCTGATCACGAAGGGCCACAGAAATGGACCGAGCTCGAAAAAACTTAGGCCGAGCAGTGGGTTTGAGCGTGACATGAGCTTCAAACTCGTTTGCATGGCCTAACCCAGGAGAAAAAAGTGACGAAAATGTCGTCGACAAGGAATCCAATTGAGCATAAGGAATAGCATCAGAGACGGTATTGACAGAGTCATCTATGGAGAACCCAAAAACGCGAAAGGCATTGAAACCAAAAAGATTCTCCGCATTACTATGGTCGACCACAAATATGGGAACAGTGCGAACGACAGATTTGTAAGATACCTCAGCATCAAATTGTCCCAAGAGAGAAATCTTCTGTTTATTATAAGTCCGTAATTGCCCAGTGACAGGTGACAGGATTGGAGAACCCAACTGAAGATATGCCTGAGTAGATTAGATTAGATTAGATTAGATTAATACTAGTTCCATTGATCATGAATACGATATTTCGTAATGATGTGGAACGCGTCGAATTTTCTAATACATGACATAATTAGGTTAATTTAACAACATACTTAAGTTAATTTAACAACTTTATTTTTTTGTGTTTTTTGTTTTTCTTTATTTTTTATTTTTATTTTTTTTTATTTTTTAAATATTTTTTTCTTTTTTTTTTCTTAATTTATATCTAAAAATTCCTCTATGGAGAAGAAGGAGTTGTCATTCAGAGATTCTTTTAATTTCTTCTTAAATACTTGTTGGTTATCTGTCAGACTTTTGATACTATTTGGTAAGTGACCAAAGACTTTAGTGCCAGTATAATTCACCCCTTTCTGTGCCAAAGTTAGATTTAATCTTGAATAGTGAAGATCATCCTTTCTCCTAGTATTGTAGTTATGCACACTGCTATTACTTTTGAATTGGGTTTGGTTGTTAATAACAAATTTCATAAGAGAGTATATATACTGAGAAGCTACTGTGAATATCCCTAGATCCTTAAAAAAATGTCTGCAGGATGATCTTGGGTGGACTCCAGCTATTATTCTGATTACACGCTTTTGTGCAATAAATACTTTATTCTTCAGTGATGAATTCCCCCAAAATATGATGCCATATGAAAGCAATGAGTGAAAATAGGCGTAGTAAGCTAATTTACTAAGATGTTTATCACCAAAATTTGCAATGACCCTTATTGCATAAGTAGCTGAACTCAAACGTTTCAGCAGATCATCAATGTGTTTCTTCCAATTTAATCTCTCATCAATGGACACACCTAAAAATGTGGAATATTCTACCTTAGCTATATGCTTCTGATTAAGGTCTATATTTATTAATGGCGTCATACCATTCCCTGTACGGAACTGTATGTACTGTGTCTTATCAAAATTCAGTGAGAGTCCGTTTACAAGGAACCACTTTGTAATTTTCTGAAAGACAGCATTGACAATTTCATCAGTTAATTCTTGTTTGTCAGGTGTGATTACTATACTTGTATCATCAGCAAAGAGAACTAACTTTGCCTGTTCATGAATATAGAATGGCAAGTCATTAATATATAATAAGAACAACAAAAGACCCAAGACTGACCCTTGTGGAACCCCATTCTTGATAGTTCCCCAGTTTGAGGAATGTGCTGATCTTTGCATGTTACGAGAACTACTTATTTCAACTTTCTGTACTCTTCCAGTTAGGTACGAATTAAACCATTTGTGCACTGTCCCACTCATGCCACAATACTTGAGCTTGTCTAGCAGAATTTCATGATTTACGCAATCAAAAGCCTTTGAGAGATCACAAAAAATCCCAATGGGTGGTGTTCAGTTATTCAGATCATTCAAAATTTGACTGGTGAAAGCATATATGCCATTTTCTGTTGAAAAACCTTTCTGGAAACCAAACTGACATTTTGTTAGTACTTCATTTTTACAGATATGTGAAGCTACTCTTGAATACATTACCTTCTCAAAAATTTTGGATAAAGCTGTTAGAAGGGAGATTGGACGGTAATTGTTGACATCAGATCTATCCCCCTTTTTATGCAAAGGTATAACAATAGCATATTTCAGTCTATCAGGGAAAATGCCCTGTTCCAGAGAGCTACACTCCTGGAAATTGAAATAAGAACACCGTGAATTCATTGTCCCAGGAAGGGGAAACTTTATTGACACATTCCTGGGGTCAGATACATCACATGATCACACTGACAGAACCACAGGCACATAGACACAGGCAACAGAGCATGCACAATGTCGGCACTAGTACAGTGTATATCCACCTTTCGCAGCAATGCAGGCTGCTATTCTCCCATGGAGACGATCGTAGAGATGCTGGATGTAGTCCTGTGGAACGGCTTGCCATGCCATTTCCACCTGGCACCTCAGTTGGACCAGCGTTCGTGCTGGACGTGCAGACCGCGTGAGACGACGCTTCATCCAGTCCCAAACATGCTCAATGGGGGACAGATCCGGAGATCTTGCTGGCCAGGGTAGTTGACTTACACCTTCTAGAGCATGTTGGGTGGCACGAGATACATGCGGACGTGCATTGTCCTGTTGGAACAGCAAGTTCCCTTGCCGGTCTAGGAATGGTAGAACGATGGGTTCGATGACGGTTTGGATGTACCGTGAACTATTCAGTGTCCCCTCAACGATCACCAGTGGTGTACGGCCAGTGTAGGAGATCGCTCCCCACACCATGATGCCGGGTGTTGGCCCTGTGTGCCTCGGTCGTATGCAGTCCTGATTGTGGCGCTCACCTGCACGGCGCCAAACACGCATACGACCATCATTGGCACCAAGGCAGAAGCGACTCCCATCGCTGAAGACGACACGTCTCCATTCGTCCCTCCATTCACGCCTGTCGCGACACCACTGGAGGCGGGCTGCACGATGTTGGGGCGTGAGCGGAAGACGGCCTAACGGGGTGCGGGACCATAGCCCAGCTTCATGGAGACGATTGCGAATGGTCCTCACCGATACCCCAGGAGCAACAGTGTCCCTAGTTTGCTGGGAAGTGGCGGTGCGGTCCCCTACGGCACTGCGTAGGATCCTACGGTCTTGGCGTGCATCCGTGCGTCGCTGCAGTCCGGTCCCAGGTCGACGGGCACGTGCACCTTCCGCCGACCACTGGCGACAACATCGATGTACTGTGGAGACCTCACGCCCCACGTGTTGAGCAATTCGGCGGTACGGCCACCCGGCCTCCCGCATGCCCACTATACGCCCTCGCTCAAAGTCCGTCAGCTGCACATACGGTTCACGTCCACGCTGTCGCGGCATGCTACCAGTGTTAAAGATTGCGATGGAGCTCCGTATGCCACGGCAAACTGGCTGACACTGACGGCGGTGGTGCACAAATGCTGCGCAGCTAGCGCCATTCGACGGCCAACACCGCGGTTCCTGGTGTGTCCGCTGTGCCGTGCGTGTGATCATTGCTTGTACAGCCCTCTCGCAGTGTCCGGAGCAAGTATGGTGGGTCTGACACACCGGTGTCAATGTGTTCTTTTTTCCATTTCCAGGAGTGTATTACACAGGTGGCTGAGAATCTTACTTATCTGTTGAGAACAAGCTTTTAGTATTTTGCTGGAAATGCCATCAATTCCATGTGAGTTTTTGCTTTTAAGCAAGTTTATTATTTTCCTAATTTCAGAGGGAGAAGTGGGTGAGATTTCAGTTGTATCAAATTGCATAGGTATGACCTCTTCCATTAACAGCCTAGCATCTTCTAATGAACACCTGGATCCTACTATATCCACAACATTTAGAAAATGATTATTAAAAATATTTTCAACTTCTGACTTTTTGTTCGTAAAGTTTTCATTCAATTTGATGGTAATACTGTCTTCCTCTGCTCTTGGTTGACCTGTTTCTCTTTTAATAATATTCCAAATTGTTTTAATTTTATTATCAGAGTTGCTGATTTCAGACATGATACACATACTCCTGGATTTTTTAATAACTTTTCTTAATATAACACTGTAGTTTTTATAATTTTTGATAGTTTCTGGGTCACTACTCTTTCTTGCTGTCAGATACATTTCCCTTTTCTGGTTACAAGATATTTTTATACCCTTAGTAAGCCATGGTTTGTTACAAGGTTTCTTATGAGTATATTTAACTATTTTCTTGGGGAAGCAGTTTTCAAATGCATTTACAAAAATGTCATGAAATGAATTATATTTTAAATTGGCATCAGGTTCACGGTACACCTCATCCCAGTCTAACTGCTGTAGGCTTTCCCTGAAATTTGCAATTGTTAAATCGTTGACTGAACGTACTACTTTGGAGGACTGTTTAGTATTGCTGAATGGAGCTATGTCATATATTGTAACTAGCTGTGCACCATGATCAGAAAGACCATTCTCAACAGGCTGAGCATTTATCTGGTTAAACTTATCTTGGTCTATAAAGAAGTTATCTATCAGTGAGCTGTTCTCCTTTACCACCCGAGTAGGAAAATCAATAACGGGTGTCAAATTGAAAGAACCGAGTAATACTTCAAGGTCATTTTTCCTATTACCCTCTTTCAGAGAATCTACATTGAAGTCCCCACAAATAATAATTTGCTTCCCCCTGTCTGACAGATAGCACAACAAGGAGTCCAAATTTTTCAGAAATAGATGAAAATTTCCTGATGGGGACCTATATACAGTTACAATTATAAATGTGCCTTTATTTAATTTAAGCTCACAGGCACATGCTTCTATATGTTTCTCTACACAAAACTTTTTTGTTTCTATACTTTTTGCACAATGATAACTTTTGACATATATGGCAACTCCTCCTTTCTCCATATTTTCTCTCATTACATGTGCAGAGAGCTTATATCCACTTACATTTAGCTTATCCATATCAGTAACAATGTGATGCTCAGACAGGCATAGTATATCTATTTCATTCTCAGCTTCTAAATCTTCTAAACAAACCAGAAGCTCATCTACTTTATTCTTTAAACTCCCAATATCTTGATGAAATATACTTACATTATTTTTAATTATACTTTTATGAGAACCTTTCCTTATTCTAACATTTGCAGTACTCTCCTGTCTGAGTTTCTCATTGTGCTTAGGCCTAGTTCCTATACCAGTGGTCACATGGTGTTCAGAGAGGCAGATTATGTCAACTGGGTTGGGTGACTTTAATTCATCAATGGAATTACCTAGGACTGAGATACAACTTGGTGGAGATAAAATTTCTGGTGATTGGTGAAAATTTATAATTGATCGCTGTGATTGGTGATCAAATGTGCTAGAATTGTGCTGTTTAATTTCTTTCCTAAACTGAAGATTTGATTCAATCCTGACCTCTCGTAGAACTTGACATCTTTCTGTCTTACCTATCCTAAAAAAGGTGCTGCTCCAACACCTGTAACCACTGGTATTTTACCATTCATGGCAGTGCCTCCCCCCCTTAAATTTCCTGCTATTACCCCAGCCAGTTTCCCCTTCACCTTCCTGTTGAGATGTAGGCCGTGCCTGGTATAGTCCCACCTACTGAGATAATCAACAGGAACCACACCAATATGAGCCCCCGCACCCGACCCAAGCAGCCGTTCCAACTCCAAATTAACTCTCCCAACAGAAGAGTTCAAATGAGGCCGGTCATGGCGTCTCAGGACAGATACAAATTCAACATTGGTGTGTCTCGATGCCGACGCAATCTTTACCAGGTCACACTCTATACTGTACCCAGGATCTCTGTCGATGCTGTTCCCTGGCCCTCCCACAATAACCACGGTGTCTTCCCTGCTAAATCCTTTACAGAGTGAACCTAAATCCTCTGTCACCTGATCCAGACTAGCACTTGGTTTGAAAAAAATTGTGACCTGGTATTCTGGTCCTAATTCCTCCTGCAGAAGTTGGCCTACACCTCTGGCATGAGAACTGACTAACAACAAAACTTTCTTCCTTTTCGATGACTTTCCTACATTCTTTTTCAATTTCCTATTGAAAGTTTGTTGTGTCCTGTCTACACCTACCTCTGCTTGATAGTGTAAGCAAAACCAGTATCCACCTACATGTGAACATCTCGACCAAGTATATGGACAGTGAGGAGTAAGTACAATTGACAGACAACACAGAATCAGAATGAGCGTCATGTTCATGAACATCATGTATGCGGTCTGATTTGCAAACGGATGAGACATGACCCTTTTTTCTTGCATTTGTGACACACAGCCCAACATTGTGGACAATTTTCTCGTGAATGTTTCGTAAAACATCACAGACATGAAGGAAGTTGCCGTGAGTTTTGCTGCAGTTTCTTAGAGGTTTGTTTACGATTAGGCTGAAGCTGCACTTGGGAGCGTACTGCGGCCACGTCGGCCGGCGGGGACACTCCACACGCTTCGTCAACATCGCACAGAGGTTGTATTTCCCCGATGTCGCCCCATGCCTCTATTTGTGCTCCAGCGGTGCGAGAAATTTCAAAAGACTGAGTGATGGATAGGACTTCATCTAGAGTCGGATTTGCCAACTGAAGGGCACATTGCCTAACTTCTTTGTGACGCCAATCGGATAATAGCATCTCGTACCGAGGAAACTTTGTGAACTTCAGTAACAAACTGACACTTTCTACTGAGGCCATGAAGTTCAGCAGCCCAAGCACGATAGGATTTATTCGGTTGTTTTTGGCAATGATAAAAGGCAACACGAGAGGCTACCACATGTGTTTGCTTTTGAAAATAGATGGACAGAAGTGAGCACATTTCAGCAAAGGACAAAGACGCAGGATCTTTCAAAGGAGCCAATTGCGACAACAACCGATACATTTGAGGTGAAATCCGTAAAAGGAACAGAGACTTACATGTTTGTTCGTCCGCGACATGAAATGCCAAGAAGTGCTGTCAAAGACGTTTTTCGTAATCAGACCAGTCTTCTGCCGTCTCGTTGTAAGGAGGAAAAGGAGATAGAGACAACGACGAGAGACGCCCCTCATTTGATGCCATGAGGAAATCACAAATTGCATTTCTGAGAAGCGTTTGCTGCTCTATGAGACCTTGCAATAGTTGCTCTAAAGTAGCCATGGAAACATGTGGGTCAATGATGGAAAAGAAAAATGACTACCTCGTTGCCAATTGTGATAACTTCAAGTTGAACAAATATATTTCAAGGAAGATGCAATACATGAAAGTCACAGATCAAGTAAACAGAGTAAGATGTGTGTACACTTTAACAGTCAAATCATAACTGAGTCCGAGTCTAGCGGCCGCTGGCTGGCTGGCTGCTTAGGTGGCACTGCTGCTGCATGGCTGGCAGACAGTGCCGCATGTAGAGGACGCGCGTAACTGCACGGCGGCACTTTGAAAGATCGGCGAGTCACAACACCATGATTTACAATCTTCTAAGCTATGCCCATAATTCCTCTACATCTATCTTACTGGAAGTAAGTGATGTCAAGTCACTGTCTAAGTGAGATCCTAGCAACTGATTATCAGCTCTTTCTAGCAGAAACACTCTCCTAGACTGCTTAATTGATTTATTAACTTTTGTAACCATAGTTACCATAATGACATCATGATCGCTAATACCAGTTTCTATACTGATTGTATTGATAAGGTCTGAACTATTTGTAGCTACAAAGTATGAGAGATTTCCATTGCATATGGGCTGCCAAACTAACTACTCAAGACAGTTCTCAGAAAATGTGCTCAAAAGTATTTTGAACAACTATCTTTCTGTAACCCCAACAATGAATCTATAGTGTATACTCAGTAGGTTAAAATCATATCCAACTATATTGTATGATGTGGTTGTTTACATGCTACTGACCATAGACTTTCTTTGAATGACTCTAGAACTGTCACAGCAGAATCAGATGGCTGGTAAAAACATCCAACAAATAACTTGGTTTCACCTAGGTCTGTTATATACGATCTAGATAACTTCACTGTCACGCTCAACTTTGACCTCAATGGAGAAAATACTTTTGTCAGTAGCAATGAACAGTCTCTCTCCTATGGCTTCTAATCTGTCTCTCTGATATGTGTTCCATGGCTCACTAAATATCTCAGAGTTTTCCACTTTAGATTTCAGTTATCTCTCAGTCCCAAAAATAATTTGCGCACTACAACTTTCCTGGAGGGCACTAAATTCAGGAACTTTGTTATGAATACTTTGTCAATTTACTGATAAAATTTTGACAGTAAAGTGCCCATACGCTGAACATGGTCTGACCTCCCTTGCTGTGTTTCAAATGGTGAGAGTTCATCGGAGTACATCGAACTACTGTTTAGTCTAAAAAAGCCTCATGTGCACTCCTTGGCCTATGTTTACTGAAACAAATATTTTCCGTCTTTTATTACAATGTTCTCAGAGGACATGTATGTAAAGGCAGATGTCTCTCAACATTAAAAAAAAAAAAAATAAATAAATAAATAAATAAATAAAAAAAAAAAAAAAATTCATTGTTACTAAGCCACAGGAAGCTATGATATATGTGGCATCAGAGGAAATATCTGATCAGAAAATACCGAGAGTTATTTAGTTACTATACACAATTTGACATACAAGAAGAAATAATGAATTAAGAATGTGGAATATTTATTTTATTTATTTATTGTCTTTTTTTGCATATAGTTACCAACTGACAAATTTTGCAATGTCATAGCATTTTTATACAATTTTTGTACAAACAGTAGGAATTTGCAATTCACATTTACAAGAAGCCACTTAAGGGTGACACACTTGGCAATATATGGTACAGTACTTTGTAATGCAACATACAGTTGTTACATAGTATAGGTATCTGAATTGACAGCATGTTGTTACAAAAGTAATATATATTACAATCACCTCGGAATAGTACATCGTACAGATAGAAGAGTTAGGCCTACATTTAAGAATAGCTACATTTTAATATCAGTATTCACTCATTGAGTACAGACATTTGAGAGTTAAGAATGATTTTAATTCCCTTTTGAATACTTTACCTCTTACCAGCGAGTACAAACATTTAAGAGTTAAGAATGATTTTAATTCCCTTTTGAACACTTTACCTCTGTGGCACCTTATAGCACTTGGCAGTTTGTTAAACTGTATCTGGCCATTTATCCAAGGACTATGATCTGTTGTCTTTAGTTTAGTTCTGTTTCTGAAGAAGCAATCTTTTTGTCTTGTGTTATGGGTATGCACATCAGAGCACTTAGCTTCATTATTTTTATGGTCCACAAAGAATGTTATTAATTTGTACAGATACGAGGAGTATACTGCTGGATATTTAAGTTGTGCAAAGGCTTCCCTACATGAATCTCTGTATCCTAGTCGATGCATGGTCCTGATTGCTCTTTTCTGCAGTGTTAGGATTCTGTTCATGTGGCTATCAGCAGCACATCCCCATACCTCTATTCCATAATTAATATATGCAAATATTGTCCCATAACAGGCAGTTTTTAATGTTTGTTCAGAGACTAATTTTGATAGTTTGCTAATTAAGTGCAGTGAACTGCTGATTTTATTGCATACAACATTTATATGTTCTACCCATCTTAGATTTTCATCTAGGTATATCCCCAAAAATTTACATTTGTCAGTGTCTACTTTTTTGATGCTACTTATATTATCAATACAGGTTTGGTATGAATTACCAAGTTTAAATGGTAATAGCTGGGATTTGCTAATATTGACTTTTAGACCTTGCAGCCAATGTCAAGTCATTAGTTTGTTTGCAAAAGAACAAAAGTGAGGTATCATCTGCATAACTTACTAGAGTACAGAGGTGCCTCTAAATGATTAATGTAGAACAGGAAAAGGAAAGGGCACAATATGGAGCCCTGAGGTACACCTTGTTTTACTGTTTTATAGCTGGATTGGAAATGTTTGATCTGACCATTAATTTCATAACTCAGCTTTGTACAGTGCTTATGATTGGTTAGAAAAGTGATCAGTATTTGTATGGATGTGGCATTTATATTGTAAGTTTCCAGTTTGCTTAGTAGTAGCTCATGGTTCACTGAGTCAAATGCTTTAGTAAGGTCTAGAAATATCCCTGCTGTCTGCATTCCCTCATCCAGGGCATCATACACCTTGTGGAGAAATTCAGTAATTGCCGTAATGGTACTGTGATGCTTTCTGAAGCCATGCTGTGTTTCTGCTAGTAAATTATTCTTTGTGAAATAATCAATAAGTTGTGTCAACAAAACAATTTCAAATATTTTACTGAAAACTAGTATTAGTGATATGGGCCTGAAGTTTGATAGCTCTTCTTTCAATCCTTTTTTATGCACAGGTTTAACTGTACTTTTCTTCAATATATTTGGAAATGTGTGCTCCCTGATACCACTGTTGATCATATGAGTAATTATTCCAACTAATTCCTTATTGCATTTTTAATTATAATACTATTCAGTCCATCCCAGCCAGATGAGGTCTTGTTCTTTAAGTTATTTATTATTTTTCCTATTTCCTCCACATTCACTTCCTTAAATTCAAAAGCAGTTTCCAGCGTAGGGTAAGGCTTTACCATCCGAGTCAGATCTGTGTTATTAACTGGATTCATAGCTGAAGATCAAAATATTCATTAAATACATGGCAGATTTTATCTGGATCTTTAATATGGTTTCCTTCATGTTGGATTCTGTCAATTTGAGCATCTAACTTAGGGGTGGCTTTGCGATATCTAGCCGCGTGGGATTGGCCGAGCGGTCTAGGGCACTGCAGTCATGGACTGTGCGGCTGTTCCCGGTGGAGGTTCGAGTCCTCCCTCGGGCATGGGTGTGTGTGTTAGTCATTAGGATAATTTAGGTTAAGTAGTGTGTAAGCTTAGGGAATGATGGCCTCAGCAGTTAAGTCCCATAAGATTTCACACACATTTGAACTTTTTTTTTTCGATATCTATTTATTATATTCCATGAAGTCTTCCCTATATTTGATGACTGAGTTATTTCCTTATGTAGGATCTGTTTTCTTAAATTTGAGAGCTGTTCCTGAAATTGTTTTTTAGCTTGATTGTACTTATCCTTAAATATTTGCAGTTTAGTGTAGCACACTTAGATCCTCGATATTTTGCCTGCGTTTAATCATGTAAGCTGGAAGAGTCAGTGTGGTGTTTTTTACATTTTGATTGTGAGTTACTACTTTCTTAATTGCTTTCACTGGGCAGCAAAAATTCAGATATTGTAAAATAATATCATTAAATTTGGCCCATTTTCATTCACACCCTTTTTGCTGAAGAACTAGTTGCCATTCCTCAGATTCTAGTTTACTTTTAAAAGCATTACTGTTTTTCTCTTTAAGCACTCTTTTATATCCTACGACCTGAGTCCTTTCTTGGATGCTTGTGTGTTGATAGTCTACAAATTGACATTTTGTGGTCTGAGTAGTGGAAGTCCACATTCCAGCTTCTAATACTATCTTTTACCTCTTTACTTAGTATTATGTAGTCTATTCTACTAGAAGTAGACTGAGTTACTCTTGTATCTGAATTTACTGCATTCATAAGATTATAGGAGTTAAGGATATCTATTAGCCTGCTGTTATGGTTATTGCAAGATGTTGCCTCTATATTCAAGCCGCCAAGTATTGTTACCTCGTTTGGGTCACAGTGTCCCACTATTCTACTAAAAATATCTATGAAACTCCTTACCTCTGATTTAGGTGGACGATAAATCCCAATAATTTTCTGTTTCATCATGCCCTTTCCGCAACCTTTGATACGGAGTTCAACGCCTGTCACTTCAGTCAAGCCTTGATTATTATAGAGATCTAGATGGTTTAATTTATTTACTTTGAACTGCTCTCTGACAAATACTGCTACACCTCCACCTTTAAGATGCTGTCTACAGTAGCTGTTTCCTAGGAAATAGCCATCTAGTTTAAAGTAAATAATTTCCTCAGATTTCACTCCATGCTCAGTTAACACAACTACATGAGGTGAATGATCATTTACAAAAGTCTGCAAAACATTGAGCTTATTTCTAAGATATTGTATATTTAAGTGCATGAGGCTTAATGGTACTTTTAGTTTGTCACTTTGACTTTCCTGCTGTTCTGGATTGTTTATATTGGGGCAAATCTTGTTGGAGTTGGCCCTTTCCACTAGTTTCCCTGCATGTTGGGATTTAGGGCGATAGGCCGTCTGTTTTCACAGCTGTTTTCACGAATTATTACATCAACAGCTTTGTTTATGTCTGATGCAAGGACAGGCAAGGACATATGGGTACAGATCTGACAACTGCTGTAAAAATGTTAATTATAAGGGGCAGTCAAATGAAAATGACACAGATGGGAAAAGAGTAAGTAAACTGTTTATTATTTCAAAAATAATCACTGTAACTGTTAATATATTTACCCTATTGTGAGACAAGACAGTCAATGCCTTCATGGAAAAGTGTTTGCAGTTACCTATAGAACTGTTATTGTACCGAGGTGACCATCTCTTCATCTGAAGCAAATCAGTGACTGTGAATGTCTTTCTTTAAAAATATGGAAATCGTATGGGGAAAGATCGGGACTGTATGGAGTATGTGTTAGAGCTTCCCACCAAAACTTCTTCAGCAGGGTATAAACCACCTTGCCAACATGTGGGCCCACTCATACAGTCCCAATCTCTCCCTGTGAAATTTCCATATTTTTGGAGCCCTAAAGAAAGACAGTGGTGCTCACTAATTTGCTTCAGATAAAGAGGTGTGTGCCCTGGTACAATCATGTTCCAGTAGGCTACTGTAAACACCTTTCCACAAAGGCATTGAACATCTTCTCTCATAGTAGGATAATATAACAGTTGTGGTCATTATTTCTGAAATAATAAAATCTTTACTTATATTTTTTCTGTCTGTTTCATTTTCGTTTGACTATTCCATGTACTTACCCACCCACTATACTGACCCAACTTATATAGATACATGATGTATGCCAATAACACAATTGTTATCACATTGAATACTAATGTGGATATTGTTGAAGAAATGATGATAGAAAAGGATGCTCAATGGTTCTAAGAAAATAGATTAACACTAAACAATAAATCTGAAAAATCCTCTTTTCCCTTAGAAATATTAACAATAGACAAAATTAATTCTAGCATGCCCACACAGGAAATCTTTGCAGGAATCTGGTAAGTTTTCTATCTCCCAAGGAAACTGAAGAACTGTGTGAGTAAATAGCTCATGTTTATGAAATGCTGTGCCCTTTTCCACACACACTTACATCATACAATACTTATTTGGTGAAAATGCAGCATGACAATATGCAGAAAAAACAGTGACCTCAATTTTCAGAAGGCCTTTAAACAAACAAAACTGCATGACTGCTGGGGTAAAAGAAGTTTTCCTCTTGCGGAAAAAGTTATTAGAGGTATTTTTGATTTAAATGACTTAACTGCCGGCCGGAGTGGCCGTGCGGTTCTAGGCGCTACAGTCTGGAACCGAGCGACCGCTACGGTCGCAGGTTCGAATCCTGCCTCGCTCTTGGATGTGTGTGATGTTCTTAGGTTAGTTAGGTTTAATTAGTTCTAAGTTCTAGGCGACTGATGACCTCAGACGTTAAGTCGCATAGTGCTCAGAGCCATTTGACTTAACTTCTTGCAGACAATACTTTGTAATGCATAAAATATTTGCAGTTACCGGTCAATACTTAGATTACTTATGCATGCAGCGCTGTCAGTGTCATCATTTATTACTGTACTTTAAATATAATTTAAATGTAATTTTAAGTACTACAGTGCAGCCAGTTTAATCCTTAGAGCTGTCAGCAAACTTTAAACACAATCTTTAATGCTGTCGGCCAACTTTAAACTGCATATTCTAATGATGCTCTTGTTCATTTGAAGAGCGAAACTGGTCAATAAAAAATAGTGTGATTTATGGCTGCCTTCAGAAACTCACTATGATCTATCATTATAAATGTGACCGTGGACAAACCACATTATGACTTTCGACATAGAATCTAATTTGCAGCCTAGATAATCTGTGTAACAAAACAAATTATGTGATGTGTACATGGTAAGCAAAATCTATGTGATCATTTCTATATATATGTTAACCATTTGTATTGTGATTAGATAGGCACTCCACATAAATAATCGTGTATATCTTTTAAACTACAGAATTAACTTTTTATTCAACAATGAAAACATACAAAAAAGTGTAGTCAAGAAGGCAGTAAAGAAGGTAATGAAAAGAACTGAAATTAGAGGTTATGGCAAAGATAAAAAAAATATGTTTCAGGCTCCCACTCACCTCCACCCACCCAAACTCAGATCTATCTAAAGTGCAGAGCACCCAGAACGTCTTGATATTTAAACTTGATCTGCCGACCACCTCTTGTATGGTATACACAGGCTGTGGGGAGGGAGGGCCGGGAGGGGTTGGTCAGTGTCCAGGAAGCATAGTCCAGTGACTCTGGACTGTTCATGGTGTGTAGTGTCAGCAAGGCTTCTAGTTTAAGTGAGGATAAAATCCACACCAGTTTGGTATGTTCACTGGAGACTTTCAAGGACATTCCATTGTATCAAATGTTTGACATGTGATCCTTCTATTTAGCACTGGGAAAGGACCAATGTACAGTTGCTGTAGGGGTGAACTGACTGCATTTGTACACAGCATTATGTGTGAACAACTTTGCAAATCTTTGTGTACAAACACCTGATGGTAGCTATGGCGAGAAGTGGGCAGGCAGCAGATACTAGTGCAGTGGTAATTTAACTGCTGCACTAACTGAGGGAACTTTGATGTGGCAGGTACTGGTGCTGGCACTAAGTAGTCCACCAGAATGTAAAGAGGCTCACCATAAACCATTTTGGCTTGGGTGCACCAATGTCAGGTTTGAACACCGTTTGGAGGCGTAAGAGAACTACTGACTCTCTCCACTTTTCTTGGTGAGACATTAGCAATGCTTTAAAGTTCTATGCAACTGCTCTACCATACCATTACTAGTGGGGTACTAGCTATTTGTGTGGTGTTGTTGAAAGCTGCACAGTTTGGTTAGTTTTTGGAGCTGGTTGAATTTGCACTAGCAACTACTATCGGTTGTAATGTGGAGAGGGCACCTGAAATGCACAATCCATTTACAAATACACATTTTTGCATTAATTTCAGCCAATATATCAGCAATAGGGGTTGCCTCTGCCCGCTATGTACATCTGTCCATGGCTGTGAACAAACACCTGTAGTCATCCAAAGGTGGAGGGTAGAGATGGACGCGAAATAGCCTAATCTAGTTGTACTCCCTCAAATTTGCTTATATTAGTATCTACATGACAACCCACTTTGCTCTGTTGGCATGGAATGCAGAAATGTGCTCACACGTGCACATACTTCTTCATGGCAGACCACACCAATGATGTATAAGCAATCTGAACACTCTGGTACCATGCACTGCGGAATTTGAATCTCCGCCAGACGTCATGGATGTAAAAGACCCCTAGAGGCCTCTGCACCATTGCACCGTAAACTGTGTTGGCGTGTGCCTCCTGGCCTGCATTTAGTGTGAGGACGCCACAGTGGAACACGTGGTTCCAGTGGCCAATAGCAGCACCGTCGATAGAGTACTTAAGTGCCTGCCTCTCGCTCAGCCAGCCGATCTAACCTTGTGTACATCTCTGGACACATCGCCTCACCTTAGACAGCTTATATACTTTCTTGTTCTGTGTATGAGTGGACACAGTTGTTAGGTTTTCTTGTGACTCCATTGTTTCGATCTTGTTGTTGTTTGTTCTGGCCTTTGTTGGTCGTGTCCGTCCTGTCCCGTTGTGTTGTTGTTCGGGCGGTTCAGTGGGTCCCACCGCGCTTTCCGTCACTTCAGCCCTGTGACCGCTCTGGTCACCATTACTGTAGTGTTGGGAGAAGAGCCAACACCATGTTACTAGTGGAGGCTTAAAGGCACATGTTTTAGCTCACTCAGGCTGGCGTGAGGAGGGAAGAACTATACTGACCTGAGGTCTGGAACATGACAAGGAATTAGAATTCAGAAAGCGGACATACTTAGTTGGGTACTTAACTTTAATCCATTAATGATGAACGTCGCTTTTGACAGTACATTGTTCACAATATTATCTGTTCAGATTATAGTAACTGAATATGGCACCTTGCTAGATCGTAGCAAATGACGTAGCTGAAGGCTATGCTAAACTATCGTCTCTGCAAATGAGAATGTATGTAGACAGTGAACCATTGCTAGCAAAGTCGGCTGTACAACTGAGTCGAGTTCTAGGGATTCTACACTAGACCTGCCGTGTGGCGCTCAGTCTGCAATCACTGATAGTGGCGACACGCGGGTCCGACGTATATTAATGGACCACGGTCAATTTAAAGGCTACCACCTAGCAAGTGTGGTGTCTGGCGGTGATACCACAGTTACAACAAACACAGTGCTGGTCCCTGCATAAGATAAGTTGTGGATGTTGTTGTAGGCTGTCTTGTGGAATTTCTGCAAAATGTATGGGCTGGTTTGTTCCAAGAGATGGCAAACCACAGCTTTAACTTTGAGTCTGGTACAGGAATCGAGGTGTAGTCCTGTAGATGGATCATTCAACAGCTGTCATAACTGTGGATCCAAGACCTGCTTTATAGCCAGCCCTCTGTAGTCTATAGTCTGTATCATACCACAGATATGAGAGAAGTAATCAGCCACTGAAGTTTCAGCACCTTTTACATGGTGAATGTCTTGTGAACTGGCTTATGAACTAAGTATGCTGGAACTGTCAAGGTGAATAGTTATCACTAATGTTTTTGAATGTGGAAGTAACTGGTTTCTTGTCTGCAAATGTAGACATTGGTTGAGCTTCAATTTGCAGTCATAAGTATCTGACTGCCTCATAAATTGCAACAGCTCCTTATTGTGTGCACTCCAATGGAGGGTTTGCAACTATTTAGGGAAAAGTTTGAGTGTTTGCCAGTGTTGGTCTACCTGCTAGTGGACTGCTGCACTGATTGTTAACTGACTCACATAAACAATTATAACCGGGTGAGCATTGAGGCACAGGATGAGTGAGGAGCACTGCCTCACTTAAGCTCACCTGGAGGTTACAGACTCTCTGTTCTACCTCAGGTGTCCACTTCATAACTCACAGACCTCTGGTGTTGCAGCCCGGCAGTTGCATTGGCGAGAGGGGTCTGTTCAACTGCAGTTTCAGGGAGGTGATAGTGGCAGAAATTTATCATACAAAGAAAGGACCTGACTATTCCATGGTCAAGCAGCCACTGGTACACCTTGCACACATTTTGTTCACCTACTTAATTGTTTATCCTTAATATATACTGTTTCCGATCATTATACAGTTAGTTAGGATAAATAACATAGCGCCTCACAGTATGGATACTCCTCACTGGAAATTAGAATAGTTTATGACTCCAGGACAAATGTTTTTAAGAATAGCTTACAGGACATGACATGGGATGAAATTTATAATGAACCAAATGCTAACATAAAATTTAATCTATTCCACGATAAAATTATATCATTATTTGAAAATAGCTTTCCACATAGGCTGATCAGAAAGGACACTAAACAGCCATGTAAAAAACCATGTATCTCTAGAGGAATTAAAGTATCTTGTGAAAGGGAAATGTATCTTTTGGCAGCAACAAATAGGGATCCAACAGTAGTTGTGCACTCAAGATTACCAAGAACATATATTAAAAATGCAAAGAATACGCACCTAATGTCAGAAGTCAGTACTTTCAACAAGAGACTTTATGGTATATGGAATGCAGTGAAATGAGACAGGACAATCAGCCACAAAACAAGACAAAATCACTACTGAACTGAATGGAAGGGCTATAAATGATGAATGACACATAGCAAATACATTTAATAATCATTTCTTAAATATAGGGGAAAGCATAGAGACAAAATGTTCAAGAGCAAAATCAGTATCTTGAAAATGTAACTTTCACAAAGTTCAGTCACATGAATGTATCACCAACTTCTTCTGAAATTACGAAAATTGGATGTTCTCTCAAAAATAAAAGCTTATCTGGTTTTCCAATGGAGTGCTAAAAACTTGTTCCCATGTAATAAGCCCAGAAGCCCAGTCTTATCTGAAATATGTAATGCATCACTAACTCAAGTCATTTTTCCAGAGAGACTTCTTTCAGAAAGGTGATAAGAGAGATGTCCATAATAGCCAACCTGTTTCACTGCTGACATCATTCCCCAAATTTTTTGAAAAGATGATGTACCATAAAATGGGGTTACTTTAAACACTTTCAAACTTTATTACATTACCACAAAAATAGTTTTAATTATTTTAAAGAAACGAGTGCAGCTATGCAGGGAAACTAGGGTCTCAAATGATTGTTCATGTCAAAAATGATCATATGCAAATTTATTATATGTAATAAAAATAAAAGCCAGTGTTGAAAGTTACCCTGAGAGGGCAGTAACATTTGAAGATACAGTATTTTTATTTTGCTGTTCAAAGTTTAAGTCTGTGAGAGCAATTCTGTAGAACAATATTGCTTTTCAATGAAAGTAATGGTTTAATAATACTTTATTGAGATTAAATATAATGACTATTTAACTGAATTTAGTTAAAATTTGAATATAAGGTTTGCAAAAAGTTTAGCAGTCATTTTCTTAATTTCACAAAATATAACACAGTAAAATGAAATCGTTAGTTTGCCACTGTCTATAGGAGTGTATCTTGGTACACTTTAAGTTCTTTCTTGCTGAAAAGTAAAAATCGACATCTGGAGCACTAATGAACTTTACGACATCCTATGCTTCTCCCAGCAGTAACATTAATTCTTCTCTTTCTCTGCATCTTCACTGGTACATTAATACCTCTCAATTTCTTCAGCATGTCAAGTACTATTTGCGACACAGTATGCGATGGTGAATTTATGTCACCAGTTCCAGAATTGCTGGAGGACTTGTTGTGAATTCCATTTGGTAGGCATAACAGCATCTTGTTGGCACTGACAGGATGTATTCAGCAGTTGTCAAAACCAGACACTAGATTTTCACTTATTTTGTGTTGTGTTGGATATAACTTCTTGTAAATTTGATAGAGCAGTTGTCAAAACTGATCCTTGCTGAGTGTTTGAGATTTCTTTTGTCCAGAAGATTTCCAAGTGTCTAGTAGATTTCAGCAGTGACTTTTTAATGGTCCATAAATGCACCATCCATTGGTTGCAGCAAGTGAATTCTGTTTGCTGGTAGACATGTGAATGTGATATTATAGTCTTGTGCCTGTTTCAAAATATCTTTATTAAAATGACTGCTGAGATTCTCGCCTATTAGTACTTTTCTTCCTGGAATATTTTTGACATGAGGAATAAAAACTGTTTCAGACCAGTCACTGGACGTAACTATGTCGAACCAGCCACTCTTACTCTAATTATATCATGTATATGGAGGACTACCTTCTGTCTGTGTAGATCAGATGTGCTCTGCCTTATATATGATGTAAGCTGGTAACATAACACCAGAGGCTGGACCACAGAACATGATTGAAATTGAGCTATTGGTAGTGCTCCGGATTCTATCTGGGTATTTCATTCCTCTCTTAAATATGCAATGCCTCTGGCCAGGATCATCCAACAAATTGGTCTCAATGTAATGTAATGCAGTTTAATATTATCAGGTGGGACATCAGAGCCATCACCATTTTCAGAGTGAAACTGAAGTTGTTAAAAGTAACCTTTGACAGTTCCTGCTGATAATGAAGCTCTGTTTATTGTAATGTTACAACTCATGCACCATGAAATTCTGCCCCTATGTCTTTTCAGAAATCCAGTGGCCCAATCTATACCTGGCATAATATTTTTAAATGCAGGTAACTTATGTCCCTGTGCTGTCAAAAAGATGTTTGCCTTCATTTGTAAACCTAGCAGGTCAAATGGAAATCCTGCCACATACTGTAACATTGCATTATATATCATTAATATTTGTTCCATAGATCATGAATACGATGTTTCATTATGCCCATTTTGCTTAGAAATCTCACCATTAAATATTTTCTGACATAACCTTAAGATACATAAATTCAATACAAATCTCATACATGCTACATTTGAAGAACTTATTAAAGACTATTATACAAATATTATTGGAAGGTTAAGGTCAATATTAGCTTGTATGCATATAAAATTGATCACATGTGAAAAAAATAGGCAAATATTGGTGCCCTTTCAAATTTTAACCAAAGAATATACAAATGCTAACAGAAGAAGCCATTGGTATCAACATGTTCAACATAAATATCCTAAATATCCCAAACAGAAATTTATCTTCCAATTTTGTTTTAATAGTATTTATGATAATACATATGACTTTCTGGAAATTGTTCAGTGTTACACTGTTGTTCAAAGTAACCGCATTTTATGGTATTCTAGAATAGTATCTCTTCTTAGCAACAATAGTAGCCTTAGAAAATCACAGTTTGGTTTTCAGAAGGCTTTCTCTACTGAGAATCACCGCATTTACATTGGGGTCCCAAAACCGGATTTCGTAAGCCAATTTCCCACTGCTTCTGGGTGGTCATGAAAACACTTCAAAATCGATTCTGCAAATCTGCTTCTATTTTCCGGTTTTCCAATTCAACAGTCAATTTTTGTTCTCATGTAAATGCAATTGGTTTTGAAACATGCTTCAGCCATCAGGTTTCATCTTTTTTCTAACTTTTTGACTAATATGGACATAGTTGTTTTTTATATAGCAAAGGATAAGTTGAAATATTAGACTGAAGCTGTTTATACATCATTAATCAAAGAGAAATAGTGATTAGACTGATTAAATCAGAAACTATAACAGCACTATATCTAGCTGGGCTATCAAATCTACTGATACTCAAGAACAACAGTGATAAACGGTTTCCGAAATTTGGTTTTCGTCTTTCAGAAGATGTGTCACATGCAAACATAGTGAATGTCATTTACACATTCAATCACCAGATTTTTACAAACCTTAGACAATAAAATGGCACTGATTAGTATTTTATGCAAGTTCTCTAAGGCATTTGATTGTGTGAATCATAGTATTCTCCTAGATAAATTGACATTTTATGGGATAGATGGTACAGCCAAATAATGAATAATGTCATATCTAACCAAAATAATTCAGGAAGTTGTACTTAGTAATTCAAGCAATATAGTGCAGGGACACAATTCTGACTGCAGAGAAAACATATATAGGATTCCACAAGGCTTAATCTTAGGTCCACTATTCATCCTCATATATGTAAATGATCCTTTGTCTTGTACACAGCAAACAGAATTAATTCTTTTTGCAGATGACACTAGTATTGTAATCAATCCAAGCACATGTACAGACACAGAATAAATGGTAAACAAAGTTCTTAAAAGTATCATTGACTGGTTTTCTGCAAATGGTCTCACTCTTAATTTTAAAAATACACAACATATTCAGTTCTACACATCTAGGGGTACTACACCAATGATAAGTGGAAACATCAAAATGCTTGGGTTTCCATAGTGATGAGAATTTAAATTGAAAAACCACATTTTGGAACTCCTAAAACAAATTAGTTCAGCCACATTTGCACTTAGAATCATTGCAAATCTTGGGGAGAGACAAATCAGTAAGTTGACATATTTTGCCTATTTTCATTCAATAATGTCATATGGAGCAATGTTCTGTGGTAACTCAAGAAAGAAAGTTTTCATTGCACAAAAACAAGCTGTAAGGATAATAGTGATGCTCACCCAGGATCATCTTGTAGAGATCTGCTTAAGGAGTTGGGCACTCTGATTACTGCTTCACAGTATACTTATTCCCTCCTGAAGTTTGTTGTAAATAATCCACCATAGTTCAAAAGGAACAAGGAGGTAAATAATTACAAAACGAGAAGGAAAAATGACATTTGATATGCCAAATTAAGGTTGTCTTTAGTGCCAAAATGGAGTGCACAGTGCTGCAACAAAAAGTTTTGATCTCTTACCCAATGATATACAATGTCGGATAGGCAGGAAGGTAAAATTTGATAACAAATATCGAAAGTTTCTCCTTGACAACTCATTGTATTCCATAGAAAATTACTGTTAGTGTAATGTTTAAAAGTTGGTGGATAGGAATTACTAACTCACATACATATATCTTTTTTTCTTGTAAAAAAAGATAACAAATTAACTGGTGATTTGAATGTAAAATCACTCACTCCACATCATTACTATTTATCATGCAAAATGAGCTATGAAACATATAACTAAGCAACTTAGGAGAGAACACCAAAATGTCATGCAAGTAAGTGAACCAAAATGGAAGTTCTTTGATACTTCATACATGAAACAATGTCATGTATGTACGGCATTTTTGAGGCCAAAAGGCAAGAATAAAAATTCAAGTAAACCAAATGGTATGATCCCTTCAGTCTTTCGGATGTCACTAGTCTCTACAGGAATTTGGTTATGTTAAAAACTTTGTGCCACCAAGTGTTCGCAAGAAGTACGGTACGTTGGACACTAGATACTTGTCTGGGGTCATTCTGTTATTTAAGGCACAGTAATCACTTCCATGAGCCATCTTTCTTGCCTTGCAGGTGAGATGAAAGAGGCAGAGACCATAGGCTGTTGAACTGATGAATGATCCCAGCCTGCAATGACTCTTCAAAAATTGCCTTTGTTTCCATTAACCATTTGGGTGCAGTTCTGTATGGACATAATGAGATGGATTATATGCATTTTTTGCAGATGTGGTGCACCATATTGTGCTTGACACCATTGTGTTGAACTGTACCTGCCACTCATGCAATGGTTTAGTTGTGTGGGTGGTTCTTGGAAGGCCCTGTGACTGAGCATTTCCACATTTGAAATGTGTGATCTCAGTCTTGGCCCTCACTAACTCTTTACAACCACATAACTTTGCCTTTAGGTCCTTGTTTCCACTATAAATGTATTTTTTCTCTTGCATTATAAGATCACATTTCACTGTCATAGCACGCGGCTCAGCACATAAATCACAAACCTCGATCATCAGCTGTGTGGAGTTTTCAATATTGCATGCAGAAGTTTAACGTTCCCACATATGTATACATGAAAACCCTGAAGAAGCCGTGATGTGCTCCTCAGAGGTGTAAGTGTTGTTGGTTCTTTATAATGAACTGTAAGCAAATGCACTTCTGGTCCCTAACACTGCACTGCTATCAACAGCATTCTCTGCTAATCAACTGTTAATGCACGAGCTCATTGCTGAAAATAGGTTCACTGATGTCAGCAACTATAAATAACTGAGTGAAAGGATTGGAGAGACTGACCTTGAAGGTGTACAGTTTGTGGCCTTAAGTGTTGATTATGGAGCTGTTAGCTGCTTTAATGGTTGTGATTGATCATCCTGTTTGTTGTCCAGTGTGTAGCTGGCAGTAGTGTGCTGATGTCAGAGTAAGCATCTATGAGGAATGTCGTGTGCCTCTGTCCCTGTCTGATACATAAAGTCTCTTTGATGCAATAGACTGTGCACGTGGAGGTGGCTGCTGAGGACACTGTGTAGTCTCTGAACTGCTGCTGTGAGTGCACTGGCTATTGTGGCAATGATGGCACTTTCTGTCCGAAGTGCAATCTGTTGCGCCTAGCTCAGATTGTGATTGCTATTTGGGTAGCTGCACTGTGAAGTACACTTTGCAGCATGTTAGCCAAAATGTCTGAGATACCAGCATATCATGCAGGCATTGTACTGTTGTCGCTGTAGCTTATGTGTTGGTGACGCCAGGTTGAACTGGTGATGGGTTTGACTATCAGCATCCTGTCACTGCAGCCGTGTGCACAATTAAGTTGACAGTGCCTCCACTATGGCTGGTAAACTTTGGATTTCCTCAGAAATACTTGATGGGCATCATGTTGTGATGGCTGCACAGTCGGAAGTTGTCACTTTGGATGAACTCAGCAGACATCAGTCATGTTTGGCTGGCAAGTCCGCCAATGTTGTCATGGGTATCTGTTCCAGGCAACTCAAGCATTATGTAGAGCATATTGACAACCTGCAGCAACTGTCAGAAAATTTATCACCATATACTGCCAACACTGTTCAGATTTGTGCTGGTAGTTGTTGCTACCAAATATGTAGCAACAAATTATTGGAAACTGTGGAGATGTTTACTAAATTACGTAGATTTCTCCAGAACTCTACTGGGGTCCTGTCACTGTGCTTCTCTTGATATATCACTTGTCTGATCCTGAGGTTGGTGAATTATTTACAGCGAGAAATCAGCTTGTCATTTAGTCTGTTGTAAGTTTGATCTGCTGGTGGATGCACAATCGTTTCTGATAATAATGCTGTGGTTTGTTGCTCCAAACTAATAATCACCAAAGTAAATTGTTCATGACTGTCAGTCACTTGTTGTAGTGGAGCATATTTTCTATTGCTGCAAACCAAGTTTGCAGTTGGGTGGGCATAAACAGTTAAGCCCATAATTGCAGGTGAGTGCATATGAACTGCTTCATCTGACAGATGAATAGTTCATTACTTAACTGTGATCACGGTGTAGATGAGATCACTGGTACTGTTGAAGTTCCTGACCCTGATGTAACCACGCCATCAGTGTTAACGTGAAAATACTCTGTACCATGGTGTGAAACTGACGGCATCGCCTGCATTTGTGGATGCTCTGTTAAAGAGTTTGTCATTACATATGGTCACAACACAGAAGAATTTACCTGGGCTGACAGTGTTTTTAAGTTTGGCGTAACATTTCCTTCTGCTTCGGCAGAAATGTTCACTGCTCTGTGGTGTGGCGACTTTGCAGAATTAGCACCATTTCCATTGTTAAAATTTGTTGGGAGAGCTTGTTGATCCAGTCAAAAATGGTATGAAATAGCTCATTGCCATCATCTATCATCTCAGTACGGATTTAGCCATTTGTCATTGATAATGGTAGTGGGAGAGCACAGAAGTTTTTAATCAAAGCCAGGAATTATGTGGTTAGATATACAGTCCAAACAAATAATAGCATCTATCCTTTAAATGAACAGAATCAACTTTTTACTCAAGATTGAAATTGTGGAAGAACATGTGGTCAAGAAAATAATGAAAATCATTTAACTTGTACATAATGACAAGGTTAAAAAAGTGCATGTCAGGGAGGTCATGTGTAGGTATTGATATTCTCGCAACACCAAAGCACAAAATGCATTACTGTTACAATGTAATTATGTACATACTGATGATGCCTTATAAAACATGTCACATGGTAGACAGATGGTAGAGCAGTTGCCTGCGAAAGGCAAAGGTCTCGAGTTCGAGTCTCGGTCCGGCACACAGTTTTAATCTGCCAGGAAGTTTCATATCAGTGCACACTCCACTGCAGAGTGAAAATATCATTCTGGAAACATGACAGTTGTTTACAGGCAAATAAATCAATTTTTAATTTGAATCAAACTATTCATCCACTTTGATATGTCTACTGACAGTTGTAGTGTCAAGGTCTAAAACAAAATGCACATAATAATTGACAGTGGTAAGGTGACATCTTATTAGCCCAAGAGTATACATTTGCATGCTAAACTGAATTTGTATCAGAATAAATGCATCACTTTCTGAAGATGTCAGGGATGCTGGATTGAATCTTCATTCAGTTTTTCACAGCTGTACAAAAAACACAGTGTTTATTATTATTATTATTATTACAGGATTAATCAACACAAAGATTAATTAATAACAATGTCTTGTTGTATTCCTGGTATCCTCCGCCAAGCCTCTTTATCTAGCGTATCTTCCTTGTTGATGCTGCAATGTTCCATTACTCCAGTTATGTGGTCTGTCCAAGAATATCGTGGTCTTCTGCACTTATGTCTGCCGGGTGTTTTCCAATCATAAACCTTCTTTGGCCACTGATGATCTGGCATTCTCATCATATGTCCATACGGTTTTAATGATGTTCTTTCAATTCTATCTATCACTGTATCATTTGCCTTCATTCTAGCTCTTACTTCCTCCTTAGTTTTTCTTTCAGTTCTTGATATTCTGGCACTCCTATGCAAATAATCCATTTCCACAGCCATTAGTATTCTTTTGAGATCTGCATTTAAGATCCATAGATCTGATTGATAGCACTGATTCAACAATTATGTTACCTGCTCTTTTCTTAATGCTGTTGGAAATATTCTTATCCCACCAAAAAGAATTCATACACCCTAACACTTTTCTACTTCGTTGTATTCTATACTTTGCTTCTGTATTGCCCAATCCATTTTTATCAATATGTGCCCTGAGATATTTAAATTTCTCTACCTGTCTCATAACTGCTTTGTCATTGATGTGTACTTCAAATTTAGCATCACTATTCACCAACAGATACTCTGTTTTTGTTAGACTCATTTGTAGTCTCCATCTGTTATACTCCTGATATAAACATCATATCATGAACTCAAGGCCATAATCATCTTGTGCTATAATAGCCTGATCATCAGCAAAACTTAATGAAAATATTTGTACATAGTTGACAGTGATTTCCATTCCTCTGCAGCTGTTCTTCCAATTTCGGAGAGCCACTTCTGCATATACAGGGTATTTCAAAAATGACCGGTATATTTGAAACGGCAATAAAAACTAAACGAGCAGCAATAGAAATACACCATTTGTTGCAATATGCTTGGGACAACAGTACATTTTCAGGCGGACAAACTTTCGAAATTACAGTAGTTACAATTTTCAACAACAGATGGCACTGCAAGTGATGTGAAAGATATAGAAGACAACGCAGTCTGTGGGTGCGCCATTCTGTACGTCGTCTTTCTGCTGTAAGCGTGTGGTGTTCACAACGTGCAAGTGTGCTGTAGACAACATGATTTATTCCTTAGAACAGAGGATTTTTCTGGTGTTGGAATTCCACCGCCTAGAACACAGTGTTGTTGCAACAAGACGAAGTTTTCAACGAAGGTTTAATGTAACCAAAGGACCGAAAAGCGATACAATAAAGGATCTGTTTGAAAAATTTCAACGGACTGGGAACGTGACGGATGAACGTGCTGGAAAGGTAGGGCGACCGCGTACGGCAACCACAGAGGGCAACGCGCAGCTAGTGCAGCAGGTGATCCAACAGCGGCCTCGGGTTTCCATTCGCCGTGTTGCAGCTGCGGTCCAAATGACGCCAATGTCCACGTATCGTCTCATGCACCAGAGTTTACACCTCTATCCATACAAAATTCAAACGCGGCAACCCCTCAGCGCCGCTACCATTGCTGCACGAGAGACATTCGCTAACGATATAGTGCACAGGATTGATGATGGCGATATGCATGTGGGCAGCATTTGGTTTACTGACGAAGCTTATTTTTACCTGGACGGCTTCGTCAATAAACAGAACTGGTGCATATGGGGAACCGAAAAGCCCCATGTTGCAGTCCCATCGTCCCTGCATCTTCAAAAAGTACTGGTCTGGGCCGCCATTTCTTCCAAAGAAATCATTGGCCCATTTTTCAGATCCGAAACGATTACTGCATCACGCTATCTGGACATTCTTCGTGAATTTGTGGCAGTACAAACTGCCTTAGATGACACTGCGAACACCTCGTGGTTTATGCAAGATGGTGCCCGGCCACATCGCACGGCCGACGTCTTTAATTTCCTGAATGAATATTTCGATGATCGTGTGATTGCTTTGGGCTATCCGAAACATACAGGAGGTGGCGTGGATTGGCCTCCCTATTCGCCAGACATGAACCCCTGTGACTTCTTTCTGTGGGGACACTTGAAAGACCAGGTGTACCGCCAGAATCCAGAAACAATTGAACAGCTGAAGCAGTACATCTCATCTGCATGTGAAGCCATTCCGCCAGACACGTTGTCAAAGGTTTCGGGTAATTTCATTCAGAGACTACGCCATATTATTGCTACGCATGGTGGATATGTGGAAAATATCGTACTATAGAGTTTCCCAGACCGCAGCGCCATCTGTTGTTGAAAATTGTAACTACTGTAATTTCGAAAGTTTGTCTGCCTGAAAATGTACTGTTGTCCCAAGCATATTGCAACAAACGGTGTATTTCTATCGCTGCTCGTTTAGTTTTTATTGCCGTTTCAAATATACCGGTCATTTTTGAAACACCCTGTAAATTGAACAAGATGGGTGACATACTGCAACCTTGTCGTAAACATTTAGTAACATTAATAAGTTCTGATAACTTTGAACCTCGTTTAATTTCTACCACATTATCTCTGTACATTTCAATAATAATTTGTAAAAGGTGATCATCTATGCCTATATGTTTCATAGTTCCCCACAGCTCAGATCTAGGGACTGTCTCATAAGCTTTTTCTAAATCTTCTGCTATAAATTTCTCCATTAGTTGTTGTAAGATAAATAGGTTATCTGTACATTATCTGTCCTGCCTAAACCCGTTCTGGCCTCCCCATTATGGTGACCATCATTTTGTCTAATTTTTTCAAACATTATATTGCCAAATAAGCGGTTCATTGTACAGTTGACGCTAATGCCCCTATAGCAGTTTGTGTCTTTTCTATTCCCTTTCTTGAAAATAGAAACAATATATGACTTTTTCCATTCTGAGGGAATTTCAATCCTTTTACAACAGTTGTTCATCAGGCAGGTTATTTGTTTCTTCAGATATCTTCCTCCAGCCTTCAATAATTCAACAGTAATGTTTCCTGGACCAGGTGATTGACCATTCTTTATTTTAATTAATGCATAATTCACTTCCTCTATTGTAATGTTTGTATTTCAGTCAGTTACTTCCATCTTCTCTTCATTCCCTTGCGTGTAATATGGCCTATCTTCAGTTAAAAGGTCAGCATAGTGTTTTTCCATTCCTTTAAGGGAATTAGGTTGTTTACTGTTTTGTTTACTTGTGTTTTCTTCATACTGGTAATTGTCCTCCACACTTCTGTTGTTTCTGATCCACCTATTAGACTCTCAATTTCGAAACATTTCTGTTCCCACATCTTGTTCTTTTCTAATTGAAATCTGTTTCTTAATTTGTAATTTGTTGTCTGTTAGTTTTTCCTGTCCTGTAGTGATTTAGTTGATAACCATTTTTTGTAGAGATTTTTCTTTTCCCTAATCAACATCTTCAGGTCATCAGACATCCATGGAGGATCCCGTTTACCTAGTCTTTTACTCTCAATCCCTAGTACCTCTAGAGAAATTTTTGTAAGTGCTTTTTTAATATTTTCATTTTCTACTTCAACATTGTCATCTTCTGGAATCTTTGATGCTGAACTGCTTCAAGAGAAAGAGTTTATACCTTGCCTGCTCTAATTCCTCATGATGGCTGTGGTCAGCCACTTTTCCAGTTGTTGATGTTTTTCTCCTAAATGGGTATGTCAACTTTGCTAAAACTAAGTAGTGATCAGACCCACAGTTGGCTCCCCGCATGACTCTACAGTCTTGAACTACCATTTCTGGCCATTGCTTGGTAATGATGTAATCAATTATTGATTTGTGCTGTAATGATGGTCTTTCTCATGTATATCTGCGGATATCTATATGTGAATAGTGGGCATTCGGAATTTTCAAATGACATTGGTTACAGAGTTCTACAAGATTTTCTCCAGAATTACTAATGAGATTTTCTCCATATATTTCTACTACTGCATCATTTACTTGTGAGCCAATCCTCACATTAAAATCTCCTGCTATTATTACTTCTTGGTGCTTTTTGAAAAGTTTTGGAAATTTGTGGTACGGTCTTATGGGACCAAACTGCTGAGGTCATTGGCCCTAAGCTTACACACTACTTTATCTAACTTAAACTAACTTATGCTAAGGATGACACAAACACCCATGCCCGAGGGAGGACTCGAAACTAGGACAGGGGAGCCACGCAGACCGTGGAAAGATGCCTCATACCACGTGGCTACCCAGCATGGCCTGTGCTTTTTGACTTGGTTGAGTAGATGGTCTAATTTCTGGTAGAAATGGCCTTTGGCTTGCTGTGCCACATCATCATTTGGTGCATGCACCCCTATTATAACTGTTTCAATGCCATATAACTTGATGTCAATAGTGACAATTCTTTTGCATATAAATGCATAGTCCTTTATGTATGTGCTCAGAGCTTTGTTAATTAGAATGGAAACGCCTGCTTTTGCTCCTTTATATTTACCAACTCCAGACCAATAATGGATGAAATTTCCAAATTTCTCATTCCCTTGTCACTTCTTTTTTGTTTCTGAGAGAATAATTATGTCCAACTTCAGTAGACTTAATTTCATTCTCTATTTCGGTGTGTTTATTTGTCAGGCTTTGAACATTCCATGTACCAATTCTCAATGTCCTTCCCCTTGCCAATAATTGTCGTAAAGAGTTTCTATCTGATTTTTGAGGCTCCGCTTTAGATTCTCAAGCTTTTAGAAGTTTTTGTGGATAATGGGGTGCTAGCCTGTTGACCAACTTGGAGGACCAGGATCTGATATCAGGGTTTACTCCCCTAGGAGGGTTGGCTTCACCATGCCTATAGAGATCCCTGTTCCTTAGATGGGACACATTTTGTCTGGCTCCTCCATTGAGGCCTGTCCAGCTTGGATGACCCTGCCAGTAGCTACACTACTGCCAGCATAGCTCTCAACTTTGCTGGAGCACACAAACCCTCCCACTCAGTACTGAAGGTCCTTTGATCAGGCAGTGTCCCTTGGGAGGGAACAATGTGCTTATCATTCCAATAAATTATCTTACCTTTCTGAACAGATTTTAAAGTGAATGGTGATTCACAAATGAAAATCAATGACTAGGTAGTTACAGACAGGGTGACTCGCAATTGTCGTAGTACATGTAGTAACTCATTCATTTATACAGTGATTTCAGCTCTTCACCAACAGATAACAATGCAGATAAAAAACAACTAGACGATTTTCTATTAAACAGGCTTTTAGATACCTGGGTAAATCTAAATATTTTACATCCTTACTTGTAACTATTTTAGTGTGTACTGGCCTCATCACTTTATCACAACATGTCAGCTGGTCAGCTTTCTCCTACTTGATTTACTTTACCTGGTGTTAATCTCCCTATGATCTTATGTTCTTGTCACTGAGTGAGTTTCATACAAGTTTGCAATTGAAGTTTCATGTAGGATACTGCACAGATGCTATGTATCATTTTCAACTGAAGATGAGTATCAAAGCTTCAGAAATGTAGCATTTTTCTTCAATAATCAAGTATAGCTGATAGATCAAATTGGTTTTATGTGTTTTTGTTAAATCCATCTCACAGTCATATGAACCAGTCTAAAACATTGATGTTTTACCCATAGGATCTCATCTCATCATATCTTACTCCATGTCAATAATTTCATTTATCAGCCTTTTCTGAAACTAGCAGAAAGTTTGTAAAGAAATAATATTTTCTGTAAGGCTACATGACTCAAAAGTCGGCTATATCTTTAATAGCTGCTGCCACATCTAGTAATAAACTCAGTCTATGGTTATCAGTTTTAGAAGAATGAATCCAGCCAAAGAGCCTTTCCTTCAAGATTAAACAATGGAAAATCCAGGATGGAATGTAGCAATATTATGAGAAGGAAAGTTGCTACTCACTATATAGTGGAGATGCCAAGTCGCAGATAGGCACAACAAAAAGACTCTCAGAATTATAGCTTTCAGCTGTTAAAGCCTTAATCAACAATAAGACACACACACACACACACACACACACACACACACACACACACCCAACTACAGGTAACTGAAACAACACAGTGTGTGTGTGTGTGTGTGTGTGTGTGTGTGTGTGGGTGTGTGTGTGTGGGTGCGTGAGTGAGAGTGTGCGTGTATGTCTATTGTTGATGAAGGCCTTAATGGCAGAAAGCTATAATTGTGAGAGTCTTTTTGTTGTGCCTATCTGCGACTCAGCATCTTCACTATACAGTGAGTAGTAAATTTCCTTCGCATAGCATTGTTTCCTTAAATAGTATGTTTCCTATATGTGACGGTTAATGTCAACATACGTGCAGATCAGTTGTATTAATTTGGTGATTGCTTCTTTTGTCCAATAGGTCGTGACTTGGAGCCTGGTAAAGAGGGAGGCACATGGCTTGCTCTTTCAGCAAAGAATGGAAAACTTGGTGCGTTACTCAATATCATGATGCCAGGCGGCAAGCATCCTCCACATCTATTAGGAAGAGGTAGTCTTCTTGCCAATTTTGTGCGTAATAATGTTTCCTGCAGCAAATATCTGCAAGAAGTGGCAGGGAATGGTGCAAATTATCGCCCTTTCAATCTTCTCACATTACACTTGAGGTAAATGTGCAACTAGCATATTTAAACTCATACAAGTGTGGGCATTCAAGCTGAAGTACTTAATTATAACAGAAATAATATTACAGGGTGAGATGTAGTCAGAAGTGTGAGGTATTCTGTTAAGTTAGAAGGTAAGTTGTCATTAAGTGCCACTAAGTGCCACTAAGAACCAGAATGATTATGTGGTATCAACATGATGGATGTCCAGCACATAATGCCTTGCGTGCACGTCATGTTCTGAACCAAAGGTATTCTGCCAGATGGATTGTTTGAGGAGAAACAGTTACTTGACCTGCTGCTAGGTGTCCTGATTTAAATCCTGTGGACTTTTTTCTTTGGGGATGCGTTAAAGAAGTTGTCTATCGCGATATTCCAACAACTCCAGAGGACATGCAGGAATATATTGTTCTTGCTTGTAATTCTCTTCAGCAGGAAACACTGGAAGCAGTAAATAATTCTTTCATTCAATAAGTGCACCACGTATCGGTGCCCAGGGTCACCACTTCGAGCACCTTTGAATGTTCTACTCCTGGGAAGTGATACAGGAGAGTCAGATTCAGTTTTATGTTATGATTTTACTTGGTTTTCATTTGTTTTCTGACAACTCCAGCAAGTGGACGAGTTTGTGATCGCAGGTTCAAAGTCATTGTTGTGTTATGTAATTAATAACACTGTGTTTCAGTGAATGGTACTCTGTGATACATTTTTCAATAGGTCTTTAGGAGAGGAAATGAATTACCAAACAAAAAATACAGGGTGCCATTTTAAAAAGTCATACCACTGTTCATATCTTTGTAAAAAAATGAAGCTACAACGAAGACAATCATGCTGATTAATGTTGCCCTGATGGCTAAGGAACATTTGCTTGAAACATTTTGTAGTTTGCATCTAGACAAACAATTATTTAGGGTGGTCAAGATAAATGGGACACCCTGTATATCTGTGTGTGTGTGTGTGTGTGTGTGTGTGTGTGTGTGTGTGTATCAGAAGTTAACTTACTATATTTATAGCAAATTATCTGTATTATGATACAACTGACAATCACGGTGTCAATTATTTTTTGCAAATGTAGCATTAAGGATGCTCTTAGCATCAACAGTCTACTGAGAGCCTAGTAATGAATTTGCTGGTGGCTCAATAGCCAAGCCATTCAAAATTTTCTGTTGAGCAGGTCCCCCACCACTTGCCTCCAGATACCAACACAGGTAGGAATAACCTGAAAAGAACTCTTCCCTTACCCAGGCCAAGGGTAAGCATCTCCCACTGTTGGCAAGTCGCATAGCTATATAGAACCAAAAGCAGCGGAGGTGCATTGTGTTGTGTACCAATGGTTCCAGGGTGCTGGAGCTCTGAGTATCCCCCTGCCTAATGGACAGAATTGGCACCCTTTTCACTGCACTGAGACTATTGTTCTTATTTGGAACATTTCTGTTAATTTAAATAAATGCGCTATCATGGGTCGAAGGGAGAAGTGGGGGAGAGTTTAGTTAGGTGACTAGCTGTTCTGGCAATTTGCAATTATGTCTAATTGGCCAATTAAATATTGGTATTACAAGGGTAAGCTATTTTTAATTAATTATCTCTCATGAATAGATTCGTTATGTATCAGCTATTTACTTCTCCAATTGGCAATACCCTCTTAATTTTTATGTTGAAGCTGTGTCTGTTTTAAAAGAGGATGGCAGCCATAATCTTTCACAGCCATTTTGGAGATGATATGCTACATATTCTTCCTGTCTTTAGTTTTGACAGACAAAGAAACACCTTTGCAAAAGCGTCCATTGGATGATGCAGCTCTGTTATTTGGTGAAATTGATATGATCACACATTGTGATCACTCATATCAATTTTACTGAGTGAGGTGGCACAATGGTTAGCACACTGGGCTTACATTTGGGAGGATGATGGTTCAAATACCATCCAATCTTCCAGATTTAAGTTTTCTGTGATTTCCCTGAATCACTTATGGTAAATTCCGCTATGGTTCCTTTCAAAAGGGCACATCTGACATAATTCTCCATCCTTCTGTAACCTGACCTTGTGCTCAGTCTCACGTTGTCCGTGGGATGTTAAAAGTCTTCTCTTCTTTCGTTTTCTCACCACATTTTCAGGACAGTGAGACATGGATGGACAACATGTTCTTACTGCATCCTTTACTGAACCTGTGGTCATTACCTCCAATTGAGTTCTTTATTGCCTCTAGATGAATTGTGGCATTCCTTCCCTTCACCATATGTCACCATCTCTACACAGTAATCATCAAATTCCACACCTCATAGAATGAAGTAGTCTTTGCTTGTTCTCTAACTGTAAGGCAATTGGCCATCTTTGTTATTGAGTGTACCACCTCTTGTGGCCATTGTCAGTACTATACAGCATGAAAAATCACTATCCTATTTAATGTTATGTATGTTTGTGCTATTCCTAATACTATTACATCAATATTAAAAACTTAACAGCCATTTAATGGTGCCTACATACCTCCTCTCCACCCTGTATGACACCAAATAGCTAAAACAGTCACTGAGTCCCAACTGCAGGTTGTTGATCTAATGGTTTCCAGGAGCAAGAAAAATTTGATTTTCATTATTTCATGTAATTATTGACTGAATTTAAAAATTGAAAATGAAATCATAATCCAGTCATCAAGTGATATAATCTTGCATTAAACATTTAACACAATAAATCAAGTATTTATGTTAGAAACTTTATGTAAGTCTTGAGTCAGGGTAACTCACAGCATGCAAATTACCCAGACTATATTCATCCAGTATTTGAGAATGAGAGCAGTCAACAATTTCTAACAAACTTTCCAGATGGTTTCAAACATTTTTGAAACTTTTTCTTGCTGACACCCTCTACAAAATAATCAAAGGAAAAAAGTTTATGACTTGCTACATTTTCACTGTCCAGCAGAACTTCAGCATCAGGCATGATGTTTTAATTTATTACTTCTATACTACTAACCCTACTCATGCACATTTTACAGACAATATCCACATACTCTTATGAATATAACTGGAAAATTATATAATTATATGACCCATAGTTCACACAAATAGCATTAAGAGTAAATGATACATTGGTGACAGATGTGTATAGTGTTGCAGAACTTTTTAACAAACATTTTATAACTGTTACTGGAAAATGGAAATGAGCGTTTGGCGTCATTGGCCGGGAGGCCCCTCGCGGGGCAGGTCCGGCCGCCATATCGCAGGTCTTATTACATTCGGCGCCACATTGGGCGACCTGCACGCCGGATGGGGATGAAATGATGATGAACACAACACAACACCCAGTCCCTGAGCGGAGAAAATCTCCGACCCAGCCGGGAATCGAACCCGGGCCCAGAGGACGGCAATCCGTCACGCTGACCACTCAGCTACTGGGGCGGACATAACTGTTACTGAAAAGATGGGGTTGTCAGGTTCGGTAGATGCTGCTATGGATTACCTTAGACCAGACATTTCAAGTAATTTCCATAATATGAATTTGACCCTCACTACCCCAACAGAAATAATGTCCATCATAAAATCTTTAAAAAATCAAAAACATCTAGTGGGTATGATGAAATATCAACAAAGTTAATTAAAGAATGTGATTCTGAGCTAAGTAACATATTAAGCTATCTGTGTAACCAGTCGTTTATCAGTGGAATATTTCCTGAATGGCTGAAATATGCTGAAGTTAAGCCACTGTTTAAGAAGGGAGATAAAGAAATAGCATCAAATTTCCGTCCAATTTCACTGTTACCAGCATTCTCAAAAATTTTCGAAAAAGTAATGTACCGTCGTCTTTATAACCATCTTATCTCAAATAACATACTGTCAAAGTCACAGTTTGGATTTCTAAAAGGTTCTGATATTGAGAAGACTATCTTCACTTACAGTGAAAATGTGCTTCATTCATTAGACAAAAAATTGCAGGCAACTGGTATATTTTGTGATCTATCAAAGGCATTTGACTGTGTAAATCACAATATCCTTTTAAGTAAACTAGAATATTATAGTGTAACAGGAAATGCTGCAAAATGGTTCAAATCTTATATCTCTGGCAGGAAACAAAGGGTGTTATTAGGGAAGAGCTTGATACATGTCTATCAGGCATCATCCAACTGGGAACTAATTACATGTGGGGTCCCACAAGGTTCCATTTTGGGGCCCTTACTTTTTCTTGTGTATATCAATGACCTTTCATCAGTAACATTACCAGATGCCAAGTTTGTTTTGTTTGCCGATGATACAAACATTGCAATAAATAGCAAATCAAGTGTAGTCTTAGAAAGATCAGCCAATAAAATATTTGTGGACATTAATCACTGGTTCCTAGCCAATTCTTTGTCACTAAACTTTGAAAAAACACACTACATGCAGTTCAGAACTTGTAAGGGGTGTCCCAAGAGTATATGTCTAACATATGATGACAAGAAGATAGAAGAAGTGGACAGTGTTAAATTCTTGGGATTACAGCTTGATAATAAATTCAATTGGGAGGAGCACACCACAGAACTGCTGAAGCGTCTTAACAAATCTCTGTTTGCAATGCGAATTTTGTCAGACGTAGGGGATATAAAAATGAAAAAGCTGGCATACTATGCTTACTTTCATTCCATAATGTCATATGGGATTATTTTTTGGGGTAATTCATCAAGCCAAGCTAAAGTTTTCCGGGCACAAAAACGTGCAGTAAGAATTATATGTGGTGTGAACTCAAGAACATCCTGCAGAAGCCTGTTTAGGGAACTAGGGATACTAACTACAGCTTCCCAGTATATTTATTCCTTAATGAAATTTGTCATTAAAAATATATCACTTTTTCAAACCAACAGCTCAATTCATGGAATCAATACTAGAAATAAGAATAATCTTCACAAGAATTTAAAGTCACTTAGTCTTGTACAAAAAGGTGTGCATTATTCAGGAACACACATTTTCAATAACTTGCCAGCAGCCATAAAAAGCTTAACAACCAATGAAATTCAGTTTAAGAGAAGCCTAAAGGATTTATTGGTGGCCAACTCCTTCTACTCCATTGATGAATTTCTTAGTAAAACCAACTGATTTGTATATAAGTACAACATAACTTCTGCACAATTTCAGTGCAGTAATGTGTTCACTGAAAATTTGTGTGTGTGTGTGTGTGTGTGTGTGTGTGTGTGTGTGTGTAAGTATAATCTAACTTCTGCACCATTTCAGTGCAGTAATGTGTTCATTGTAAATAAGTATTACAGTAGTTGTATTACATGTTTATTACCTTATAAATAAATAAAAAACGTTTTTTATTTTAAATTCAGTGCATTAGTATTTGTAAAATGACTCTTAGTGTTCATTAAAAATGACGATCATTCCACTTGGGACCTGTGGAATGGTACATTAGCTTATTTGTTTTAGTTGTAAATATTTGTCATGTATTGTTGTTTTTCTGACATGTTCCACATCCAGGAGGACCTCCTCACTATGGATCAATTGGAATGAAAGTAAATCTAATCTAATCTAATCTAATCTAATCTAATCTGAGATATGTCAAACATTGAGATACACGTAAAACTAGCTTTCCTTATTATGAACCACAGATGGTGCAGACTATACTCATCCAGTGATTGATAATGAGGGCACTTAGCAACTTCCAACTACTGTAAAGATAATTTTAAACCTTTTCTGTTTAACATATTTACTCATTTGTAATGTAATGAGATATTTGTACCTGTTTCATACATGGGAGTTTGATTCTTTAAAAAGTTGGGGGTGGGGTTACTGTTTGCTTAGAAATCCCCCTATTTCAATTTCACAGCTGACAGTGTAGCTAAAAAGTCTGTTCAGGTTACAATACAAACTCTTCTGCTATATTTAACAGTGACATATCATTAATACTTGCAATAACCAATTATATATGGTGATTTTACGCTTCCCACCGATTTGTTTCAGAATAGTCTTTGGTTTCAAAATTTTCATAAACCTACTGAATTAATAAAGTGCTATGCATGAATGAATATGTATAACAATTTCATTGTGAAGTGTAGGATTTGTAAATTTTGTATTACCCTATGTATTATCTCCATTACCGTCATTACAGTGTCATCATTAAGTGCACAGGAAAATAAATTACATAATGTTTTTCTGACTATTTTGCTCATTAAGACATATTTACTTCCAGGAAAAATGATGCTGACATGTATGTGTATTCAAATGTTGGTAGTCAAGGTGAACCCATTAAAATAACTGAAAACTGCTTTGGAATCAGTAACAGTGAGTTCAATACTCCATTCCTCAAAGTGACAGCAGGCACCGAAAGATTTAAACAAATTGTCCAGAACTATGGTGATATAACAAACAAGGATTCCCTAATAAATGAACTGCACACTTTTCTACAGTGGAAGGAAAGGTATGTTAAAAAGCTTCAAAGCCCTTTCTCCAACAAATTTGTTAAAGTTTGTTGCAAAAGCAACGTGACAAAACAAGAACAAATGCTTACCATTCCTAAAAGCTAACTAAAGCTGTTGTTAGTAGAATAGAATACAACTAATCTTCTTCATTGTTTATTCATTAACTTAACAATGTGCCATTCAGTCTCTGAATATAAAAAAATAACATAATTATAGGCAATGAGAGTGCAACAATGGGTTTTACTTTGTTTGCACATGCAAATTCACATGACAGTGTGTGTAACTAATGATTTCTGATAATATATTTTCTTAAGAAATATATCATGTATATACGTGTTTCTCACTTATTTCAGTCATTTTCCTGACCCTGTACTCACTGAACGTGCCCCTCAAGTGACACCAGAATTTCTATTGCCACTAAGCTCAGTATTCGTAAATAATATGAACCGTTCATATGGAACAAGGTAACATATAAATTATATTTACTATGGTTCTAATAGTTCATTATTTCTGTTGGCTTTAATGTGTGTTTGATATATTTCAGAGCACACAGTATAATTCTTATGGATGATGAAGGACATACTGACTTTTACGAGTGGTCAATGAAATGCCCTATTGAGGCTACCAATCCTGTTTGGGAATACAATCATCTAACATGTCAAGTACATTTGCAGTAAATAGGAAATAAATAGATACTTTTATTATTACACAGCCCTTCTCAATCATTTCTCATAACTGTGTCTCATATTTATGGATGAAATTACAAATAGTGTTAATAAAAAGTCTAATTTTATAATAGAAACTAATACAAAAATTTGAAACTTTGGGCATAAAATTAACAATGGAATGGATAAAGACAACTACTCACTGTAGTGCAGAGACATTGTTGATAGTCACATAAAAAAGAAATTGAACAACATTGTTCAGCTTTAAAACTTGTGTTATTCTTCAGAAAACATACAAGGACTAGGCGGAAAGGGAGAGATAGCAATGTAAAGAAAAGAATATGGCACCAGAGACAGCTGTCCTGATGTGGGAAGAGCTAGTTGTGTATAATGGGAATGAGGGGTGAAATTACGAGGGGAAGACGAGTCAGAGCAGAGGGGACCTGCTGAGGAAAGTGCTGTTGATGGTCTACAGACCTACAAATCTAACTAAATGGCTGTTAGTGGAAAGTGATAAACTGATGGTGCATATGCTTATGTGGGGAAAAGGGGTGAGAATGGGGTGCAGAAAACAGGGTGACAACAGGAGTTTGTTGTAGAACACAATATATCCAGTCCACATGTTATAAAGGTGTTTTGCTCCCCTCCCCCCAATCCCCTCCCCTGCACAACACGCACAGCTTATGTCTAAAATATGACGATGAAAAGCATATAGAAGAGGTTGACAGTGTTAAATTCTTTGAATTAGAACTTGAAAATACATTATATTGGGAGGTTGTACCACTGAAGTGCTGAAGCATCTAAACAAGCTTTTATTTGCAATGCAGATGTTGTCAGAAATATATGTCACAAAAATAAACAAGCTAACATACTTTGTCTACTTTTATTCCATAATGCCACATGGATCAGTTTTAAGGTTAACTCATAATGCCGAGCTAAAAGTTTTCTAAGTTCTGAAATGCGTAACAAATTATTTGTGGTGTAAACCCAAGGACATCCTGCAGTTTTCAAACCAACAGGTCAGTTCATGGAATCTAAACTAGGAATAAGAATAATCTCCACAAAGATGTAAAGTCACTTACTTTGGTTCAGAAATGTGACCATTATTCAAGAACACATATTTTCCATAACCTGCCAGCAGCTATAAAAAGTTTAACTACTAATGAAATTCAGTTAAAGGAGGGACTTAGAGCAGGAGAGGCACCACATGACATTTTAATTTCCACTGTCTATATTTTTACAAATAAATTCATAAAACTTTGTCAACACGACCATGAAGGATTCAGGATTCATGCTCATAGCAGTGGAAGTTCAAAAATGTAACAAAATATATTTTTTTATATGTGAAATGTCATCATTTTTTCACTTACTATTGGCTGCATTTGTTGCTATAGGTACACTTTTCTTCAAAAGTAAGAGAGATTCTTTGATGAATTTTGCACAGCATATAAACCATACTTGAGGTGTATGAAACTCTAGAATTTATTTAGTTAATGAAAAAATGAATGAGCTGTTACATTTTTAACTTCATGTTTAGAAAAAACTCAAATTTTATGGTTAATTATCTCAATTTTTAGCACAATTTTTAATAGATTTGGAAAATTCTGGCATTTCATACACCTGTAAGTATGGGTTGTATGCTGTGCAAAATTCATCAAAGAATCTCCCTTACTTATGAAGAAAGTGTACCTATAGCAACAAATGCAGCCAATAGTAAGTGAAAAAATGATGATATTTTTGAACTTCCACTGCCATGAGCGTGAATCCTGAACCCTTCCTGGTCATAATGACAAAGTTTTATGAATTTATTTGTAAAAGTATAGACAGTGGAAATTAAAATGTCCTGTGGTGCCTCTATTGCTCCAAGTTGGCCAGTTTGACGTCCTACCCCCCTTAAGAGGAGTTATTGATGGCCAACTCCTTCTGCTCCACTGACGAATTTCTTAATGAAAACAATTAATAGAATCAAATAATGTGAATATTACATAAAATCTAAATTTTGCATGTCTACAGCGCAGTAATATGGTCAATGTAAGTAAGTGTTTAAACCAATTTTCTCTTTGATGATGCATGGCTATTATAGCCTAAAAATTATCATATGCAGCTCAGTGTATTATATAGTTACGCGATTTGTGACAAGTTTGTTATTACCTCTCACACAGATATATGATACAAAAATAAAAAAAGCTAGTGTACTTCACCTACTTTTATTCCAAATTGCCATATGGGATCAGTTTTAAAGTTTTCATTTGTTGTATGCCTATGGACACTAGTTGATAATTTTCAGCTGAGAGTACTGCGTGCAATACACAATTTTATAGCCAGGCAAAGACAGATGTAACACATGTGTTCTGGCTGCATTTACCACATTACATTACATCGAGGCTTAAATATTGCACTGTGCAGGCACATAAAATGTTGTTATGTATTTTCTGTTACAATATAAAATTTTAAATATTTATTCATACTGTACATACAATCCTCTATGGCATACACTTTTTTTTAAATCACACAATGCTAAAGGAGAACTGTATGAGATGTAGCCTTTAAGTTTTTATTATCAACATGGAAAAATCAAGCTGTGATGCATATTCAGCTGTTAATGCAACACTTTTTCCCCAGTAGCAGATGACTTGGTAGAGACCTTGAGAGAACAAGTCTGCATTTTCAGTGTTGGTGATGGTTTACAGACCTATAAATTTAACTAAGTGGCAGTTAGAGGCAAGTAATAAATTGGTGGTGCATATGTGTATGTGGAAAAATGGGGTGAGAATGGAGTGCAGAAAATGAGGTGGCAAGAGGAATGGAGACTGTTGTAGAACACACTATGTGCAATCCAGAGGTTACAAAGGCACCCACCCCCCTCCCCCTGTACAATACACACAGTTTATATCTAAGATGTGATGATGACAAGTATTCAGGGTGATTTTTTCCACCATGTAAAAACTCTAGGTATAGATCAATGAGAGGATACAAAACAAAAAGATCTAATGAATTTATGTTTGGATATGCATGGTTTTCATTTATTCAGTCATACTTTGTTACAGAGACAGCTGTCTAATATGCACTGAAACCACGCAGCCACAGTTATTATATGCTTGGTTTCCTTCTAGAGAGTGGTACAGTTCCTCATATGTCATGCTCTAGCACCCTCCCCTGCCATAGTAATTGCTAATGAGTCCAATTCACTTCTCTTGCTGGCTCACCTTGTATTGGATGTGCTACAGCATTGTACACAGTGGTTCTGTATTTGAATTGAGAGATTGCCAACATGGTGTTTATTCAGAGAAAGGCAAATTGTGACAGGCAGCAAAGTTCTATCATGAGACCTATCCCCACCGACAACAACCACAGTGTTCAATGTTTGCAACAGTGTTTCACTGTTTGTCTGAGACAGTGTCATTTCAGGAAGGATGATTGATTGATTGATTTTTATTGTTGTAGAGACCTCAGAGATCATCTGAGGCATTACAAAAGTCAATATTACATAGTATAAATGTTACACAAATAATTACAAAAACAAGAAAAATATTACACAATATAAATATTACACAAATAATTGTGGTACCTTCACACAAAAACAAAACAGAGAAACGTCTGGTACAAATTGATATTGCATAGTAAATTTAGCCAATTACAGACTTACTCATATATAGAAGCATATAAAAACTGACCACAAAGTGTAGTCATACCATATTCTTTGCCTCCCTTAAAAATTCATTAGTTTCATAAATGCTGAGTGCAAGAAGAAATTCTTTTACTTTTTTTTTTAATTGTTGAATTGGAAGATCCCTGATATGTTGGGGTATGGCATTAAAATTTTTTATGGACTTGTACAAGAAGCACTTTGGTGTTTTTTATAGTTACATCAGAAAGAAACTAGGTCCTGCTTGTTTCTTGTGTTATAATTATGTCGCATGTCATACTGTTGATAACTCGGATAGTTTTCCTTAATATGCATTACACACTGTAGTATAAATATTGACGGCAAGGTCATAATCTGTAATTTTTTAAAGCTTGGCCTACAGTGAGCTCTGGGTGCCAAGCTACATATCAGTCTTATTGCCTTCTTTTGTAGTTTGAAGACATTAGCTGCCTTGCTTTGATGTCCCCACAGTATTGTACCATAGGAAATGTGGCTGTGTATTAAAGCAAAATAAACCACTTTAAGTACTGGCATGTTTAGACAAAGATGCAGCTTCCTTAGAGCAAATATTCCTTTGCTAATGCTGCTTCCCACTTTTTCTATATGGCTACTCCTGGATAATTTTGAATCAATTCAGATTCCAAGGAAATTAACAGCATTTGAGCTCTGCTCAAGTTCAGTGTTATTATTCCATGATACATACAGGTCTTGTATTTTTTTTCGGTTGACACAAAGGGAATTAGCTTTACACCAATTTTCAACTTTGACAGTGCACTGGTCTGCTTCATATTTCACCTTCTGTGCTGTTTCTGCAGTTATACAGACTGCAAGATCATCTGCAAATAAGTAAGTCCTAGTTGACGGCCCAACTATATTACACGGTAAGTCATTTATATAAATAATAAATAGAATTGGGCCAAGTACAGAACCTTGTGGGACACCCATGCCCACAGATAAGTAATCTGATTTTGCACTATTAAAAACCACCTTCTGCACTCTATTACTTAGATAAGATTTTATCAATTCCAGAGCACTTCCTGTAAAGCCATAGAATTGCAGTTTGTTCAATAAGATTTCATGAGAGACAGTGTCGAAAGCTTTTGATAAATCAAAGAGTTTATTCTGAACCACTATCTTGCTTTCTAGTTGCTTCACGCACTGTGTTAAAAGTGATAAGGCAGATTTACAGTTCCTAACCCTGATCTAAAGCCAAATAGACTATCAGTAAGATTTTGTTTTCTTCAAAGTATTTTACTATTTGATTATTTAATATAGCTTCTATCACTTTAGACAAGATTGGCACAATTGAAACAGGCCTAAAATTATCACAACTTGAGAGGCTGGCTTTTTTGTGTATTGGAGTGACTTTAACAAACTTTAGTGCCTTTGGGAACTGAGCCTCCAAAATACATGTATTTACTACATGTGTTATCAATTCTGGCAGTTGAACTGAATCACACTTTAACATGGCTGCACTTAAACCATAAACATCATTACTAAAACTGTTCTTCATTTTCCTCAGTATATTAGTAACATCCTGTACCTTGACCAGTTTAAAGCTAAATGTACTTTCAGGCTTTGTGGTGTTTCTCAGGTAGTATTTATGGTCAGTGGCTATATTGGAAGTGCCAATCACCTTTATTATTTCTTGCACCTTCTCAGTGAAGAATGTATTTAACTGTGCAGCATTCAGATTACTGCTTTCAGCCTGTGAAGTCATTTTCCTGTTGCACTGACTGTTAATGATATTCCACATTGCACGTGTCTTATTTTCAGATGTTAGTATTATATCTTCATTTTTTTTTACACCTAGCTTCCTTTAAGGCCTGTCTTAATCTTTTCTTTTTCACTGTGAGCATGTCTTTAAATACTTGAGAACCTGTACGCCTATACCAGTCATAATATTGATCACACTCCCTCTTGATCTTCAACACCTTTTCATCCTTGACCTTATTTACTCTAAGTGCCTTTTTATTATTTAGTAACTTAATGGGAAAGGACATCTTAGCATATACAGAAAGAGTAGATTTATTTATTTATTTCTTGTTCCGTAGATCCAGTTAGTGAGTCAATCACAAGGATATGGAACGTGTCAAATTGTACAGGTTTCAATTTAAACTTACAATAAATACAAGGGCATTTCAATGGCAAATTGTACATAGTTTAAGTAAGACATACTATAAATACAGTAACAGATACAATGTCAGCTAGATAACATAACTACCATTTGACAGAAAAAGGAGTTTCAAATAAAGGTTAAAGATAAGAGCACAAAGTTAAATCAGATATTAGGCCTACAAGAGTAAATACATGTACAGCCAATCTGTTGTTACAAAAAGTGTGCTAATGCCCAAATGCACAATAAAATCAATTGAACTACTTCTAGACATAATACGTTTAGTGATGGTATACATTTTCTTTCAGGTATTCATCCACAGTATAATAAGATTTTTCTGTCAGGTAATCTTTGAGAACTTGTTTAAATTTTGACAGTTCTGTATGAACACATTTGATATGTCATGGTAGAGCATTGAACAGCTTAATGCTGGAGTAGTAAACTCCTTTTTGTACCAGAGTGAGACGTTTCATTTCTAAATGTAGATTGTTTTTGTTTCTGGTGTTATAACCATGGAATTTACTGTTGTCTTGGTAGATGGAATAATTTTTGCACACAAAGGTGAGCAAGGAAAAAATATACTGTGAGGCAGTTGTTAGGATACCTATCTTCCGAAACAAGTGCCTGCAAGAGTGTCTTTGATGGACCCCACAGATTATTCTGATTGCTTTTTTTTGGATGGTGAAAACTTTTTTTGCAAGTGGTTGGTTCCCCCAGAATATGATAGCATATGACATCAATGAGTGGAAGTAGCCAAAGTAGGCAACCTTAATAGTGTCAACTTCAGCCACTGAAGAAATTACCCGTAATGCAAATGTTGCCGAGCTAAGTTTTTTACATAGATGAAGAATGTGAACTTACCAATTACATTTACTGTCTATGTAAGCACCCAGGAATTTTGTGTCTTCAACTTTCTGTATTGGTTGACCTCTACATTTTATGTTAATTTCATCGGGATTACTTTGTGATGTATGGAACCTCATATAATGAGTTTTATCTGCATTGAGCGAGAGACCATTTGAGGAGAACCAATTTAAGATGTCATTAAAAACAGTATTTGTAGTTTTTTCAAGATCATGATCAATCAATTCGTCAATTAGAATTGTGGTATCATCGGCAAACAGGGTAAATTTGCTGTTTGTCTCAGAACAAAGAGGAAGATCATTAATAAAGATGAGGAAAAGCAGTGGGCCCAAAACGGAGCCTTGAGGCACACCACACGTTATCGTGCCCCATTCAGACGAGGCAGGTTCTCCAGAAGAGCCATTTAGCATTACAGTCTGCTTCCGATCCTGTAGATATGATTGCAGCCACAAGCCAACAATACCACCTAAACCATAGTATTCTGCCTTTTTCCAAAGAATTTGGTGGTTTACACAGTCGAAGGCTTTCGTAAGATCACAAAAAATACCCACTGGAGACATTTTTTTCTTAATGGCTTCCAAAACTTGGTTGCTGAAAGAGAATATTGCCTGTTCAGTACAAAGACCGGCACGAAAACCAAACTGATTTTTGCTTAAGATACTGTGGAAGTTGAGATGGTCTACAATCCTCCTGTGCATGAGTTTTTCTAGAATTTTCGAGAGGGTAGTTAATAGGGATATTGGGCGATAGTTTGTAACAATGCTTTTATCCCCTTTTTTAAAGAGAGGAATCACTACAGCCAACTTAAGTCTGTCAGGGACAATCCCATCTTGTAGGGATGCATTGTATATGTTGCATAAGACGGGACTAACAAATTTATAACAGTGTTTCAGTATTTTACTAGAAATATTGTCCACACCAGCAGAATTTTTATTTTTTAAGGATCTAATTACTCTTATGACTTCGCTTACAGTAACTGGAGGTAAGGATATCTGTGGGATTCTGTTACTAATAGCTTTCTGTAGGAGGGACAATGATTCTTCCATAGAACCATTACAGCCTGTCTTCTCTGCTGCTCTCAAAAAGTGGTTATTAAATATTTCTGCAACCAACTCAGGTTTCTTTATGATACTGTCCCCTGTATTAATCTCTACCTGAGACATGTTCCCTGTTGTCCTGCCAGTTTCCCTCTTTATTACATTCCATATAGTTTTAATTTTATTTTCTGAGCTTTCAATTTCTGATTTTATACACATACTTTTAGATTTATTTATAACCTTCTTGAGAATGCTACAGTAAAGTTTGTAGTGTTGTCGTTTCTTTGGATCATTACAAGTCCTGAGAGAACTATATAACATCCTCTTTGTTCTACAAGATGTTATTATCCCTGTAGTGATCCAAGACTTCTTGGCATTGCCTATATGACTATTTCTAACTACTTTTTTGGGAAAGATGGACTCAAATACAGACATGAATTCATTTAAAAATGAATTGTACTTTTTGTTTACATCTGTTTCCCTATAAACTCGGCTCCAGTCTATCTCTTTTAGGCTATCATTGAATTTTTTATGGCCCTGTTCATTTATTATCCGAAAAGATTTCCAAGAATGCTCGGAACTGTTGCACACACTGATGTAATTGAGCCTAAGCAATTGACCACCATGATCAGAAAGGCCAAGGATTGGATGTACAGTGATCTCATTGCATTTAGACTTATCTATAAATATATTATCTATCAGACTTTTACTGTTAACAGTAATCCTAGTTGGGAAATCTACTATTGCCATCAGATTATAAGACTCCATTAAATGTACTAAATCAGCTTTACTATTGCTCTCATTTAGGAAATCAACATTAAAGTCACCAGTAATTATCAAGTTCTTGGACTTTGAGTACAGTATGGATAATAAAGAATCTAAGTGCTTAAGAAATACATTCAAATTCCCTGAGGGAGATCTATACAGTGCTAACACTACAGCTGTGAAGTCATTTACAGTAATCTCAACACCACATACTTCAATTTGTTGCTCTATACAATGGCTCTTTAAATCTAATGCATTGTAAGATATGTTGTTTTTTACATAAATTACCACTCCACCTTTTTCCATTATGGTTCTAGAGTAATGCGCTGCCTGACAGTAACCACTTAGCTGTAACCTTTCAATATCTTTCACATGATGTTCACTAAAACTTAATATATCAGTATCTTTTATTCCTTGTGGTTCCTCTAACAGAACAGTAATGTCATTTACTTTATTACCAAGTCCTCCCACATTTTGGTGAAAAATTGTCATTTCTTTGGAATTAGAGACAGATCTAAACTTTTGCCTAAAAAATTATCGGTAGCTACAGACACAGTACGTTCATTACTAACAATTTCCTGAAACATTTGAGTTTGAAACCGAGTCTGACTTGATGGTTGGAGCCATTCAAGTGCGATTGGTTCCAACTTTGGGGTACATTTGTGGACTTCTTCCAATATTTTTGTTTTTAAGAGGGTACCTAATGCTTTTTTTCCTGATCTGTTCAGGTGCATACCGTGTCTTGTAAATAATTCTCGTCCAAAACTGCTTACATCTACAACACAAGTATTTTTAAAATGCTTACACAACTTTGCTAACTTAGAGTTCGTTTGTGAGATAGCCTCATTTACACAGGACTGTGGAATTAAGTCATGTCTCTTTGGAATGTTCACAACAAATACCTTAGACTGATGAAGCGCCGATATTTTCTTCCTGAGCGACTGTATGGCATCATTTCCTTCGTTGCAGGCAACGTTGTTTGAGCCACCTATTAAGATCACACACTCGTTTTTTACTTTTTCAGGATCACACCCCGCTACAACTTCTTGAAGTTTAGCACCTGGCTTCACAATTCTACAAACATCGGTAGCATTAAAACTGCTTTTCACTATATCAGCCATGCCTCTACCATGACTATCAGCAAAAATGTGAAAACGATTTGTTGATGTTTCACTCACAGCAGACTGGATCACACCACTGCCACTTTCATTGCTGTTAACTGAACGTTGTGGCTTTGGAAGATCAAACCTAACCTTTTTCCGATAGTTTATCGGCACACTCTTCTTACGATTGTTTTCACTTTTAGTGAGACTATTACTAGAACAAAGTACATCAAAATTGTTTACATTCTCGAACCTCGCAACATTTGCTGTACACGAATTTTTAGTGCCGATTGTTTGACGCTTGTTGTGTACTACCTTCCATTCTGATGATTTATCAGCGTCATTTTGCACCAATGTAGCCATGTTCTCGCGAAAGTTTTTGTCCTTCTGTCTGTCATGAAGCAATGGATCCATGTTTCGCTTCGACTTCAGTTCCATATTTTCGGACTTCAGGCTGTCGATTTCTATTCTTAGACTCCTGATTACACATTGTAAACTAGCAATACGCTCATTATACTTTAATAATTCACCTTTCTATCTATTGCATGTTCTCGATAAACGTGCAACCAATTACTTTTATCAATATGAGACTTAAACATATTTAGATTATCATAATTGACCACACATACTTTCTTTCCTGCCATGTGCACTGAGTCAGTGTTACAATTTCTTGTTATATCTGTTCTAAGAAGTAGTGGCCAGTGGTCAGATACCCAGATCTTAATTACCTCTGACTTGAGATGCATTAACTCATTTGATACAACTATATTGCCAATACAGGTACCAGTACCTTTATAATGCGGCCTTGTTATTTCAGTGGTTGTAATATAAAGACCAAAATAATTTAATAAATTATTTACATATGAGTTGTAGATAGTGGACAACTGAAAATTCAAATTGAAATCTCCACAGATTAGTATCCTACACTTATACTTACAGACTGTCTCACATAAAGACACTAACTTGTTAACAAAATCATCTGTTGAATTGCCTCCAGTCTTAGTTGAGTACAAAGCTACAACTATTAAATTTAAATCTGTTAACCTAACAGCTGCAATTTCACATAACATTTCTAGAGATGATGCTTTAACTTTTGCTATTGGTTCATATTTAATTCCTTTTTTTTAGAAATATAACACACCCACCACGATTTTTATTAGTTCTACAGTATTTGTCAGCTAGGGTGTAGCCCTCAGGGGGAACCCACACATCTGGTTCCCCATTGTGGACAGTATTTTTCATTTTCTCCGAATTAATGATGACACAAAATTTGCTCTCCTCGTCAGTCACCTCCATAATTTCACGGAGTTATTTTCTGATATTATACTTGACCCACCTGCACATGACAAATATGTTGCACTTAAACAAGCTATTATCGAGCATGCTTCACGCTCAGAAACTGAATGGTTATGCCAAGCAATTTATCACGAACCACCCGGAGACCAGTCTCCGTCCCAGTACTGGCGATACTTACGAGCTATGGTTCCTAAGGAAGCCCTGCCAGACAACTCCATTTGGACTATTTGGTTGGATAAATTCCCTTTAACCTTGCAGTTAATGCTCTTGCCACAGAGACACCTTCCCCTAGAGGCTAAGCTGTGCCTAGCAGACAAATCTTATACCCTATTCAAACCCCATCAACCAGTTGCTGGTTCCAACAGAGTTTCATCGTACAATCATTACACCTTCCTACATCCCCCGGCAACCACGCAGGACATGATGCACTCTTCGCCAACCGAGGTTGGCAACTCCGCATGCGCAGCCACACAACCAGCTATGCGCGCCAGCATTAAACCACACACCAAACCGACCACGCCTGGTACCGGGTCATCCGCCCAGTGGAGAGATGACTCCGCGGCTTCTACCAACAGCAACAGGGCTGTCATCAATCTACTGGTACCATGCAACATTCGGTGACAAAGCCGCGAAGTGCCGAGCACCCTGCAACGCTTTAAACTCCGCGGACGGAGCTGTTTAGGCACGCCACTCTGTCCTAATGAACCTCTGTGCCTACAATCATGCTCTAATTTTTCGAGCCTTCCGACGCCATCTGCATGCCCGTACGTATATGATCATACATTACACTCTTCATTCTTAGTCGATACGGGCGCATAAATGAGTATATTACCTGCCTCTACGACTCCTGCGACCGCACAATTGCGTCTCTTACTCCACCCCACAACGTTGTTTTGCCGCCGGACCGCTCCTTTTCTGGTCACCGTGTTCAATACGATGCCGGGGCTACCGATGCAACAGACGCAGCGCCCGTGGCTGACACCTCGTCGACCCATCATGATGCCGCTGTGCCAAGGGCACCCAGACCCCACCACACCGCCACAACATCAAGCATGCCTTACGCGTGCCCTCGTCACCTGTAGCTGTCACCACGACGCCTCCAGCACTGACCTACGAGGCGCCGGTTGCAGTAACGACGCCCGTTCCGAGCTCTGCTGCCACACATGCTGCCGCTGCCGCTGCCGCTGCCATCACATCCACACCGACGCCCTCGAGGCGCCACATACAGGCCAGTCCAGCGTCTCCCTGTGTCGCCCTGCTAGGACAGTCAGGTCAACGACTCCACACGTCAGTGTGCACAGTAACAACGGGTATTGTCCATCATATTCTCACGACACCGGGATCGCCGATCAGACACAAAGCCTGCGGGCTTAATCCAGAAAAACTCCTGAGTGCACATGCCATCATATCCGAACTCTTAGATGCCAACATCATCAGACGCTCTAGTAGCAGTTGGTCGTCTCCTATTCATTTAGCAGATAAACCCGATGGCATGTACAGACTTTGCAGCGACTACCGCGCTTTGAATTCCAGAACAATCATGGATAACTATCTGGTGCCACATATTCAGGAATTCACACAGTGGTTACATGGCTCTCAGGTTTTCTCAGTGATAGACTGTAAAAAAGCATACCACCAGGTACCGATGGCACCAGACGATATTGAAAAGACGGCAATTATCACACCCATCGGGCTCTTTGAATACTTATACATGCCTTTCGGGTTAAAAAACGCCGCGCAAACCTGGCAGAGATTTATTGATATGGTGTTACGACCTTTCCCTTTTACGTATGCATATTTAGGTGACATTTTAATCTTCTCACCCTCTAGCGAGGATCATCAAGCCCATCTACGTGCTGTCACAGACGCTTTGTCAAGCGCAGGTGTTGAAATCAAGCAGGACAAATCGCAACTTGTGCTTTCACAAGTAACTTTCTTCGGACACGTGGTTTCCGCTGCAGGTATCGCTCCACCACCCCCTCACATGGAGGTAATTACCAACGTCCCACGACTGAATGACTTTCAAGAGTTACGACAGTTCCTCGGCATGGTTAATTTTTATAGAAGACACATTCCCCATGCCACAGTATTACAACGTCCGCTTACCATGGTGCTTCGCGGGAAGAATACTTCAGGCACGTGCAAAGTTCAATGGACAGATGAAGTGACGACGGCTTTTGAAAAACTCAAAACGGCCGTTCAGACAGCAGTGACTCTTTCACATCCTATGCTGGACACACAGCTTTCGCTTATGACAGATGCAAGTGACTCAGCAGTGGAGGCGATCCGCAATCCGAGTATGTCACTCTCCTGCATTCCTCTCACTCCGTGCTGGAGGGGGGGGGGGGGGGGGGGGGGGCTCTGTAGCGATCGTACAGTAATAACCTGTACTTCCGTGCATACCTATGTATGTGTCTTTGCTATATTTACGATCTTTGGGTCTGCTTCGCCTAGAGAGTTGGAGGTAGTCGAGTGTTTACTCTTGCACTGTGATGTTAACCTGTGATCGTTATCTGAATAAACTGATGTAGCCCAATGATGAAATGGCCTGTGGTACTTCATTTTCTGTATTTTAGAGGGAATAATGCTGCAACAATCCCCAGTGAGTTGGTGAAAGCGTGCAACAACTATGCACCATTGTGACAATGGATAGATGGCACAGACGCTTTCTGTAAGTGAAAGAAGTCTGAATGAGGAAGAAAAACATGGCAGACCACCTCCCTGTAAAAAACTGGGAATCACTAGAGAAGAGGAGCCCATAGTGCTCAAAGGCTTGCATATTACAGTCAAGATGTTAATGGAAAATATGAAAATCATATCTTATTTTTTTACACCTTGTATGACATTTGAACATGACAAGGATCACTGCCTCCTTGGTACTGCAACTGCTCACACCTATACAAAAAGCCAACTGAACGAAGACTGCAGGAGAACTTTTTCAGCTGTGTCAGGCCAATCCAAATGACTAAGCACAAAGAACAAGTGCTGGTTATATCAGTGTGACCCCAAGAGAAAGGAGCAAAGCAAGCAGTAGAAACATGTAGATCCAACCATAAACAGTCAAGGTGATGTTTGCCTTTCTTCTTCTTCTTCTTCTTCTTCTTCTTCTTTGACTGCCATGTCATGATGCTAACAGGTCATTCTCATAAGGGACAAACTGTCACAGGAGCATACTATGAAAATCTCTTGACAAGGTTGCAGTAGGCTGTCATTATGAAACATTGCTGGAAGCATTAGTGGATGCTTTTCCTATTGTGATAGAGAGGTGATTTTTGAAGTGGAACATTTTCTGAAAGCCTAAGAACCTGTTAACTACCTCTCTACAGGGTGATTTTTTCCACCATGTAGAAACTCTATGGACTGCTCAATGAGAGCATACTCAACAGAAAAAGTCTAATGAATTTATGTCCAAAAATGCTTGGTTTCCATGCCAGAGACCATTATTCATTCATACATTGTCACAGAGACTGCAGTCTAATATGCTCTATACAATGCAGCCACAGTTACAATATTTGTTGAAAATGGTTTCCATGTGCCTCAATGCATGCGTGTATGTGCCGTAGCATGTTCCGTCTCCCACATTCACAATGCCCAGGTTGCATTCCAACAGTGTCAAAGGCAGCATGAGTACGCTGCTCCAGTGTCTCCACGTCTAGAATGGCCTCTGCATACACGATACATTTGAAAGTATCCCACAACCAGAAATCGTACGGCTGAGACCCGGTGAACGATCACCTCATCTGAATCATCGACCAGGGAAGACACGATTGAGATGCGTCCAGATGTTAATGGCGAAGTGAGCTGGAGTGTCATCATGTAGCAGCTACATAATCCTTTCTTCCAGCAGGGAAGACGATAGTACCGGACTGTTAGGCAACAAGGAAAGAACACTGGTCCCAAAATACAGTCGCCAGTTATCCCGGCCCACACATTCTGGCTGCACTGATGCTGATGATTTGCTGTCGCCATACCATGGGGGTTCTGCATACAATCCCACAAGTGACTGTTATGAAAGTTGAAGATACCATCCACGTAAGAGTGGCCTTATCTGTGAGTAGGATGGATGACAGAGATCCCACAATTGTGGTTGCCTTGTGAAGGAACCAGTGACAAAACTACCTGATGTGGAAAGTCTGTCACTAGTAAGCCCTGCACATACCATAAGTGATAAGGATAGTAACAATTGTCGTGGAGAATGTTCCACATAGTCATCTGGCTTACTCTGTACTGGTGGGCCAATTGCCTCGTACTGACTCAGCGGTCGCCTCCCACTGTATTAATCACATTTCCCTCCAAGTCTGTGTCTGAACATTTTGGGTACATCCTTCATGATTTCATCATTTCAAGATGGCGGCAACTGGTAGTGTTTGTAATTCGTGTGTGTATGAAAGTTGTAGTTCAATAGTAAAAAATAACAAATATGTGCCTTGTAGTGATATTACTGTGAAACTAAACGAACGAATAATCAGTCTGCAGAAAACTGTGGAAGTCCTACGTAAAGAAATCGTATACCTGAAGAAAGAAAATCAGCAGCTACGACTCACTCAGAGAGCATGTGGGACTTCAGAAGCAGTAAATAACGAATGGCAGATATCAAAGGTAACCTGTACTGTAAAAGAACCTGCGCTCTGCGAAACGGTTCGCCATAATAATAGCTTAGCAGCAGTAAATAAACCACCAAGAAGAGTAAGGTTCGCCAACGTAAACAAATATTCGCAGCTCTGCCCGGTAGAAGACAGTGTAAAAACCTGTAGAGTGAACGTAAGTAAGTTTTGTGAACGAAGTGATGAACAAGAACAATTAGCAGCAAAACAGCATAATGCCAAAAACAGCATAAGTAGCTGCAGTGTGAATGTTAGCAAGTTTCATGAACAAAGTAGCAAACAGGAAACATATGCAGTGAAACGTAATAGTGCTAATAAATATCAAACAAGAAATTCAAACAGGAGTGAAACAGTGTGATGGTCAAAGTTTAGTATGTAAAACCTGTAAAATTACCTTATTGAGTGATAGCCAAGGTCGTAATGTTTCAAGTTACCTTAACGAAAACGTAAATCTCGAGTGTCTGGGGTATGTGTATCCTTCAGCAGAAGCCAAGGATGTCTTGCAAAACACTAACAAAAAGGCGTCTGAAGCTGATGTCGTCATAATTATGACTGGAACAAATGTCACAGCGAAAAACAACAGCGCGAACTTAATAAAAGGTTTAAGAAGCACATTACCAAGTATCACATCGAAAAAAGTGTTTGTTGTCGATGTTCCATTTAGATATGATCTCACAAAACGATCCTGCGTAGAGAGCAAGGTATTGGAAGTAAGCAAACGGCTCTATCACCTGTGTTCGAAATTCATAAATACCACAATCATTAAAGCTAGCGAGTTTGACAGGGAGTGCTATACACAACAAGGATTCCACCTCAACAACCAAGGAAGAAGATTAATCTCGAAACTAATTACCAAAACTGTGAGTAAAGAAATGGCCACCTTTACAGTAATACCGCTGGACCAGGGAAACCTGTAAAGCCTGCTGGCCTGTCTGGCAAAACATTAACAGATATGCTCCAGCAGGATCAAAAAATCTTCAAACCATTCACTCTGGGCCCAGGAAACTAGATGATCTTAAGGTAAACAGACTCAGGCACAGATCAGACAATTTCAATGTCCTTCACTGGAATGTACGGTGTTTATCTAATAAGCTGGAAGTAGTGGAAGATGTCATAGAGACTTATCACTTAGATGTAGTCTGTCTCATAGAACACTGGTTAAAGCATGATGAAATAGATCTATACTGCTCTGAGGGCTACACCCTAGCTGACAAATACTGTAGAACTAATAAAAATCGTGGTGGGTGTGTTATATTTCTAAAAAAAAGGGATTAAATATGAACCAATAGCAAAAGTTAAAGCATTATCTCTAGAAATGTTATGTGAAATTGCAGCTGTTATGTTAACAGATTTAAATTTAATGGTTGTAGCTTTGTACTCAACTAAGACTGGAGGCAATTCAACAGATGATTTTGTTAACAAGTTAGTGTCTTTATGTGAGACAGTCTGTAAGTATAAGTCAGGCTTGTGAGCTGGTGGATGATACAGTGCGGCAGCAGACGAGGATGGGCCACAGGATGGGGGGTACCATAAACTGGGCCGAGGAAACGGGGGCAGAACCCGCATTAGCGGTGGGCAATGACTGACCTGTACTCAACGGCGTGGAGATGTGTGATGCAGGTTGGTTGTAGAGCCTCTTGAGATGTTGCTGCGGTGCAGGAAGAGCCGTTGAGGCGATGTTGTCCCACGTAGCCAGGTTGGAGTCCGACACAGCAGCAGTGACCAATTGCACTGGAATTGCGGGCGGCGGTGGGGATGCATGGAAAGCACCAGTGTCAGGCACAAAATACACTGAAATGTCATCGTCGAAGCACAGCGCGGTTGCAACCGTCGCAGTTGTCATGTTAGTGGGCAGAATCGTTCCCCGAACACACGGCACAGCAGGCACGGCAGAAACCGTGGTTGGCGGTTGTGGCGGGAAAGTTTGGTTTTGAATAGACTTCTGAGCCATACAGAGCTGGTTTGGCGTTGAGTCCAGTGAAGGTAGTGCACTGTCCATGATCGGCGGTACACACAAATTGGTCCGTTGAGCATGTTGTGCAACATTTAGCGATATATCACAATTCAGTTCAAATGGCAAAAATGTTGTGCCGTGGAGTCAGGAAAACCATGGAACAGCGATTGTGACATGCCTGAGTCGAAAGCACTGTCTGTAGCACTGTTAGCACTGTAACAGTTAACGGTTCACACGAGGCATCGAAAAATTCCATGTGGATACACACATATTCGGAGCACTATTATGCGGAAGCACTGTGGAAAGAAAACATGATTCTAAGTCAATTAAAACGTCCGTAGAAGAAAACCAATAATCTGGCAGTTGACACAGTATCGTTGTTCGGATGCATTGTCAGTAACATAGTTTGTTCAAAAATTTTGTAACTGAGCGGCAATAACTCGTGTTAAGAGGAATTAACCTGTCTGGGGTAACCAATGTGGTGTTTTGGTTGGTATTGAGTCCCATAAGCCAACTTCTTACAGCACAATAATGATTTATTCGGATAACGTTCACAGGTTAACATCGCAGTGAAAGAGTAAACACTCGACTACCTCCAACTCTCTAGGCAAAGCAGATCCAAAGATCGTAAATATAGCAAAGACACATACATAGGTATGCACAGAAGTACAGGTTATTACTGTTCGATCGCTACAAGTACAATCAATACACATGAGTAAAGTTCAATGATGTGGGTATGAAACTTTGACATAAAACACCTCTCAAAAAATAAAACATGAGGTCACATTATTTAGCACTGCTGGAAAGTACAATGCATGAACACACACAACCTTGCCTACACTACAACCATCACAATTAGGCTAGCACCTGATCCCCTCACAGTGGAGGTGTATTTCACTGCTTCTGAAACAAGGGAAACAGAAAATCAACAGCAGAAATATTCTTCACAAAGACAGCATAACATAGATGATATATTAATAACAGATTCGAAAAACCTAACAATGAATGAGGGCATAGTAACCCTATAAGTCAACATACTCATGTACATTGTAGAAACACTTCTCAACAAGGAATAATTTTAAGTCTGATCTAAAACCCATTTCCATCTCCAACTTCTTTATGTAGTTTGACAATGCACTATAAAGAGTGACACTGAAGTCGCTTAGATGTCTTTGATCACAGGTTGCTCTAACTTGTTCTATATTGAGGGAAACACAGTTGTGAGCATTATAACTGTGGTAATTGGATTGGTTAGCCGGTTATCAAGTCTAGCTCTCATCAACAACATAAATTTACACATGTACAAGGAGCAAACACATCTTTTTAAATAGGGGCTTACAGTGAGCCCTAGCCAAGCTATATGAATAGCACTTTTCTGTAACGTAAAAATTTCATTTAACCGACTATTAATTTTACAAGGGACTGGAAGTAACCAAAATAAGCTATTCTGACACCATATGAGGAGCAAATTTTAGAAGTAATTCCAGAGCAAAACATGTGGTATAGAGTCTCTGGGAGAGATTAGTTACATGGTCTTTCCAGTTGGTCAAAATACATTCCTAAAACTTTTGTGCATTGTACACTTTCTAACTCATTTTCACTAAGTACGAGATGGAGATTTTGATTTTGATACATCTTTCCAAATTGTATGTACTTTGTTCACTTTATGGGTCAGCCTATTGGCATTCAACCATTTTGTAACGGACAGAGATTCCTTAATATCACACACTATTACCCTAGTTCTCTCTGCAAACAACATGATCTTGGCTGCAGTTTCTGAGCTGTACACATCACTTACATAATTTAGGAACAGAAGGGAGCCGAATATACTACCCTGGGGTACACCTATTTTGTCTTCCCTTGCATCAGATACTATGATTAGCATGAGATAATACTAGTTCCAACATCTGTAATCTAGTTTTTAATGTGACTGAACCCACTTGCTTTCTATTCCTTTCATCTCCATTGCATCCAATTTATCTAGAAGGATTTCATTTCTGTCCACACTGAAAGCTTTAGAAAGATCTAAATTAACTCCTACAATACTATTGTTTTTATCCAGATTTCTAACTGTTTCATATTTATTATTGTTTCCATACTTCTACCTGTCTGAAAGCCATGCTGATTATTATTCAGTGGGATGCGGTTGTCTAAGTACATGGTGATTTGTTGTTTCATTAATCTCCCAATTACTTTAGAGAATGCTGAGGGGAGTGAAATGGGTCCGTAATTTTCAACTTTATGCTTATTTCCACTACTGAATAAAGGTATTACTAGTGAGATTTTTAATCTCCCTCAGTGAATGATAAATGAATCTACTTGGCTTTTTTGCATTTGACACTTTTTATCACCTTTTCTACTTCATGCTCAAGAATTGGAATTATCTAATGCTGAATGTGAGATGCAAAACCTAAGTTTGTCTGGATTTGTGAAATTTAAGCTAAGTTTGTGGCAAGCATCCATGAAGTAATCATTTATATAATTTGATACGTCTTTTTTGCCAATATTGATATCATCAGCATATGTAAATGTAATTTCATGCTCTCTATGCATCCCCTGTTTCACTTTTTATAGTATCTCATACAGATTTTGATTTGTTGCCTGGCATTGCTGTTATGTTATCATTTCTAAGAAACTTTGCCTTTGCAATTATTTGTTGATATACTTTACTATCATTCTTTACATTTCCTATAAGTGGGGGATCTGCGGATCTTTCCATTTGACAATTGAGCATTATTAAAGTCCTACAGGACTCAGGTATTAGATTTAGTGATCCGATATGAATGGACTCTAGTCAGTTTCTTAGGGAAACACATTGCAAAATTGGTCATGAGTACCTACATCTACATATAGATACATACTCCACAATCCACTGTATGGTGTGTGGCGGAGAGTGCTTCATTCCACTACTAGTCGTTTTCTTTCCTATTCCACTTGCAGACAGAGCAACAGAAAAAGACTATCTATATTCCTCCATATGAGCCCTAATTTCTCGTATCATATCTTCATGGTCCTTATGTGAAATGTATTTTGGTGGTAGTGGGATTATTCTTCAGTCAGCTTCAAATAACGGTTCTTTAAATTTTCTCAACAGTGTTCCTCGAAAATAATATCACCTACCCACTAGGAATTCCCATTTGAATTCCCAAAGTATCCCCAAAAAACTTGCATGTTGTTTGAAACTATGGGTAACAAATCTACAGCTTGCCTCTGAGTTGCTTCAGTGTCTTCCTTTAATCTGACATGGTGCAGATCCCAGACACTTGAGCGGCACTCAAGAATAGGTCATAGAAGCATCCCAAATGCAGTATCCTTTACAGATGAACCATACTTTCCAAAAACTCTCACAATAAACCAAAACTTACCATTCACCATCCCTACCACAATCTTCACATGCTTGTTGCATTTCATAACACTTTGCAGTGTTACACCCAGATATTTAAACAATATGACTGTGTAAGGCAGGACACTAGTAATTCTGTATCCAAACCTTAGGGTTTTTTTTTCCTACTCATCCTCATTAACTTACATTTGTCTTTGGAGCCAGCTGCCATTCATCACACCAACTAGAAATTTGGTCTAAGTCATCATGTATCATCCTACAGTCACTCATCTTCGACACATTGCTGTACGCCACAGCATCATTTCCAGACGACCACAGATTGTTGCTCACCATGTCCACTAGATCATTTATGTACACAGAAAATAATACAGTCCTATCACTCTTCCTTGGGACACCCCTGATGATACCCTTCTCTCTGAAAACACTCACTGTCGAGAACAACATACTGGATTCTGTTTCTTAAGAAGCCTTCAACCCACTCACATTGATGAGAAAGAATCATAAAAATTGTTAGTACTTGACTGTGAATTGTTAGTACTTGACTTCTAACCAGGATTCATTACATAGTCTACTAGCAAAATTAGCACACTTTTCTGCAAAAAAACTTCTTTAATAAGAGACAAGTACATTCTTTTCCTCCACAGGTTCAAAATGGCTCTGACCACTATGGGACTCAACTGCTGTGGTCATAAGTCCCCTAGAACTTAGAACTACTTAAACCTAACTAACCTAAAGACATCACACACATCCATGCCCGAGGCAGGATTCGAACCTGCGACCGCAGCGGTCGTGCGGTTCCAGACTGTAGCGTCTTTAACCGCTCGGCCACTCCGGCCGGCTCCTCCACAGGTATAGCTGGAACTATAAGGATGAAGGCATTATGAGCAGATAGCTCTAAGTCACCATTTGAAAGTATGTTGTCTATATGACTTTCCATTCTATTTGTTATTCTTGGGGGGCTGTTTGTATGAGGAAACATCGTGAAGCTGTGCAATACATTAGGAATCAGTTTTGTAGGTGCAGATTGATGCTTATGGTCTATATTGAAGTCCCCAAGACATTTATAATTTTTTTTTTTTTTTTTTAGTAAACATAATGTCCTGCACAGGATCCAATTTATTAGTGAACGTGTCTATGTCCCTACTAGGTGGTCTACAAACTGCTATAACTATTTTGCTGCCCAGCCCCCTTGCCTTACCATCAATCACAGTTGCTGGTCCAAGCCAAAATCAGGAAAAAACAGCTCCAGACAGTCACATGACTGACCCTAGTCTCCTCTGTTGCCATGCACATATAATAGATCTAGGTATCCACTACATGCAAGGTATCCAACAGCGTGCTCCATCATATAATGTGATTAATCGCTCCATAAATCCATAAAGTTTCCCATTGGTGTGCAGACAGATGATGACATTATTTGTACCTCTCCATTTGTGGTCACATTTGGTTTCTTAGTAGTAGTAAGACTTTTTGAACCTAATCGTCCTGCCAGTACCTTTGTATGTGAGCTGTACCAGAAGTGGGTTTCCTGACAAAGATGTCTGACCATTTTTCAGTGAGGTATTTGCAGACTTCTGGCCACATATTGTAGCTATAGTCTCCAGCATGTTAACTATAAATAACTTTTAATGAAATGCTTATAAGTGTTATACAAATAACTCATTTCAACTACTGGAATGTATCAGATTATGAAATCACTGAGTTTAGTTTTATTTCTGTTGTGTAGTTTGTCAATGTCATGAAAATTACCTGCATCACTAGCATTTGGTAAGCCTTGATTTTCAAATGACTAGCAGCTCTTGAAACTTGGCCAGTATTGGCAGGGAAGGTGCTTGAAAAACCCAGAGTGCCCAAGATGGAAGCTACTCCTCTGTTGCCATTAACTGTCTGGACAAAATTCTGGTCAAGTAAGAGACCTAGGAATCTTATTGAGAAGAGTATCTGCCGGTTAGAATTTCAATATGTACAGTTTACACAAACATTTTTTCTCATGGGGACATAAAACTTGTGGTTTTTGCTCTTACTTCATTTTTTCACCATTATTTGTATTTGATGATCAGTATTTGAACGACTTTGGCCAAATCAGAAAAAAAACTAAAATCACATACAAGTAAATGACATTGAACAGGTCTCTTTACTGTGGATACCACACTCACGAGCAGTTAAGTATCAGATAGCTGTTGTGTTTGGAGAAAGTCCTCCTGTCACCACATAAAATGCAGCAGTTCAGCATTTCAAACAACCCAAATATTGCCAGACCTCACACTGTTGCTCAATGTCACCATCAAGTACAGGATGATTAAGATGTACAACACCAGCACATCTGATTGCAGCCATATAATGGATGGCCTACATCTGGGCTACTCCATCTCAGAGGTACATTGCAGTCTCTGGACTTTTCACATGCCACTGTCTCAAGGATCCACCACAAGTACCTCAATCTGAGCAAAAGCAGTCCCACCAGAGTCAAGTATGATGGGGAACAGTGTACTGGTGTCCAGGTCACCACAGACTAATGTAGATTGTAAGAGACACGAGAGAGGCCAAAGAGCAGCAAATTACTCATCATTTCAATGGTGGACGATGCAAACTGATGACCAGCCACACCAACCAGAACAACTTACATGCTGTAGGGTACAGCTAAACCATCATCCCACACAGATCCATACACAGATGATCCTGAAACCCTACCAAAACTGCCAATGCTGTCCCCTCCTCCACTCTCATAAAACCAGCTTTCTGCAACTCTTTCTATGCAAATACAGCAAACTTACAAGCTATGTAAGTTTAATAAAAATGAAGCATTTTTGAAAAACATTACTTAAATGAACTATAGTGATGAAAAATATTGCACACAAGGAATTAAAAGTATTGTCGGAAACAAATTACAAGTGCTATAAACCTTATAAAAAAATAAAAGTAAAACAAAATGTGTATCTTATTGTTAATGCCAACTACTGTATGTTGGTTTTAATATGATAAACAATATGCAACAGTGCAACTCCGTCATAAGATTGGGGTTGTGTCAAACTGATCAAATTGCATCTTCATTTGCTCATTTTTTAAATTTCACCACTTAAACACATTATAAATGGCAAATATCTTTACAGAAAGGCGAGGATATTGTAAGAGCACAACCACAATCGGAATATTGATCATTTATTTGTCTAATCCTCACTATTGGACTGTGGTAGAGACCCAGAGCTAAAAGTTTTAATGAGCATAAAATAGGATTGGCTTTTGATAAAGTTTGCAATGATCCCAGTTACATTTTATTCATTTTTGTATTCACCCTCTGGTTCTTCTTCACATGTTGCAAGCTTGCTGATGATCTGTGTGAATTCATGAGGTGTTCAAACTTCTTCTAACCAAATGAGGGAAAACTAATGCTTGATTCTGACAGTATTTTAATTGCTGGCAAAACTATGTGCTTGTGCACTGATTCCACTGATAATGATGATTGTAAAAAAATATAACCATGGGTCAGTAGCGCAAAGTTCTTGTATGAAGTAGTCAACCTTTAGAAGTGTCGACTTCACCTTTATTGCTATTGCAAAATGTTACAATGGATGGCTTGTCTGTTTATCTCCTATGTCAGCATCTATTAAACTATTCTCATGCAAGCTTGTTGCCAGAATAACACATTCCTTTTTCAGGGAATGTTGGACACTACAGTACAGCCTTTCTTGATGCTAAAAAGTTGACTATGTACAGCCCTTTGTTTACTGGTAGCAAGCTTAAGAAGAATCCCATGCTTGTTTTTCTTCATCATCTCAACAATAGAAAGAATTTTTCCTGATTCTTTTATCAAAACATTCTGGGAAATTAGTTTTGAAGATCAAGCTCACAATCCAATTCCGCCCGTCTGCTCTGACCCATGATGTCCTAGGTGATGTTATGAGTTTAGATTGTGGAGGATGTAAGCAATCTATTATTAAATGTTATTGGTGCTTGTCATAGTTACTGGTGTAATCTATGATTTTTGCAAACAGTGCATAACTCAAATATTGTTCAAAGGGTTGTGAGTGGAATGAGCAGTAATCTTATACATGTATGGTGTCTGTTCTTTTGGGCACGCATCTCCAAAAGTACTGGTACCATTGATTCAGTTAGCATGTGTATTCATTATGTGATGAAAGAAATATCTGACACTTTGTTGATGTGGCACATTGAGTGAATCCAATGGCGAGAGATAAAAATTTGTGCTGGCCCTAAAGTCAAACCTGAATGCTCCTCTACTCTAGAATGGTTGCCCTAACTGTCTCAGCCATCTGACCCAAATCTCCACAAGCTGCATGCAAAGAGGAGTGCACCATATGCATTAATCCACTTGCTCACAGCCTAAATGTGCTGCTGCAAGGGTTTGGATAATGTTGTGCATCTCCACTGATTTATTGTAATGACATCTTATATTTTTTGTTCAGTTTATTCTGGAGGAATTCGTGTTGTTATCTGTTGATTATTATGTGACTTTTTTCATGGAGAGAGGTGGGGGGGGGGGGGGGATGGTGGTATTGTCTGGTATCGCTGCCTTTATTTGAGCTATATAGAACTTTCCTACACTGATTCCAGTTGTGTGGTTTTCATACATTTTCATTTAGTTCATTCTGGAGGAACTTGTTTGTGTTATTTTTCGATTACGTGTTTCTTTTGTGAGGATGTAACTGTATTGCTATCTTCTTTTGAGCTACACTACTGGCCATTAAAATTGCTACATCAAGAAGAAATGCAGAAGATAAACGGGTATTCATTGGACAAATATATTATGCTAGAACTGACATGTGATTACATTTTCGTGCAATTTGGGTGCATAGATCGTGAGAAATCAGTACCCAGAACAACCACCTCTGGCCATAATAACGGCCTTCATATGCCTGGGCATTGAGTCAAACAGAGCTTGGATGGCATGTACAGGTACAGCTGCCCATGCAGCTTCAACATGATACCACAGTTCATCAAAAGTAGGGACTGGCATCTTGTGACGAGCCAGTTGCTCGGCCACCATTGACCAGATAATTTCAATTGGTGAGAGATCTGGAGAATGTGCTGGCCAGGGCAGCAGTCGAACATTTTCTGTATCCAGAAGGGTCCGTACAGTAGTTGCAATATGTGGTCGTGCATTATCCTGCTGAAATGTAGGGTTTTGCAGGCATCGAATGAAGGGTAGAGCCACGGTTCATAACACATCTGAAATGTAACGTCCACTGTTAAAAGTGCGTCACTGCAAACAAGAGGTGACTGAGACGTGTAACCAATGGCACCCCATACCATCACGCCGGCTGATATGCCAGTATGGTGATGACGAATACACGCTTCCAATGTGCGTTCACCACGATGTCGCAAAACATGGATGCGACCATCATGATGCTATAAACAGAACCTGGATTCATCTGAAAAAATGACGTGTCGCCATTCGTGCACCCAGGTTCGTCATTGGCTACACCATTGCAGGTGCTCCTGTCCGAGATGCAGCATCAAGGGCAACCGCGGCCATGATCTCCGAGCTGATAGTCCATGCTGCTGCAAACATCGTTGAACTGTTTGTGCAGAAGGTTGTTGTCTTGCTAACATCCCCATCTGTTGACTCAGGAATCGAGACGTGTCTGAATGATCCATTACAGCAATGCGGATAAGATGCCTGTCATGTCGACTGCTAGTGATACGAGGCCATTGGGATCCAGGCCTCCTGAACCCATCGATTCCATATTCTGCTAACAGTCATTGGATCTCGACCAACGCGAGCAGCAGTGTCGCGATACGATAAACCGCAATCGCGATGGGCTACAATCCGACTTTTATCATAATCGGAAATGTGATGGTACGCATTTCTCCTCCTTACATGAGGCATCACAACAACGTTTCACCAGGCAACGCCGATCAGCTGCTGTTTGTGTATGGGAAATCGGTTGGAAACTTTCCTCATGTCAGCACATTGTAGGTGTTGCCACCAGCGCCAACCTTGTGTGAATGCTCTGAAAAGCTAATCATTTGTATATCACAGCATCTTCTTCCTGACGGTTAAATTTCATGTCTGTAGCACGTCATCTTTGTGGTGTAGCAATTTTAAGGGCCAGTAGTGTATATAGGTCCAGAATACGCAGTGATTCCACTTGTTGTTGTAATGTAAATGTATTGTGTAGTGTGAAGTCGTACATGGTTGGTGTATTTGAAGACTGCTATCAGCTGTGATTACCTGGGAATGGTTTGTGAGGTGTGGTCATTTTTGGGGTAATGTATAGGTCAGTGTGCGTGCACTTGGGTATGTTTGTGTCTGTAGTTTATAGTATGTTCAGTGACCAACCTAGATTAAATTGGAGTGGACTACGCTTGGTAAGTACATTTTTAAGACTTCTTAATTTATTATGAGTTTGTATACATTTTTATGACTTCTTAATTTATTCTGAGTTATGGAAGGTAAATGTTTTTGAAGTGGTGGTTTTCAGTTTTGCATTCTGTTATTTTCATTTGGAGGGACTGTCTTTGGTACTGACGTACAGTTCTATTTATGTAGGCCTAAAGAACACTGCGATATTAGTTTTCATGATTTGGGGTGCGATTTTCGGTATCAGCTCAATTGGTCAAGTGAAAAATTCAGTTCCAATTGTGAGAGATTTTCATTTCTTTTTTGTCCAGTTTATTCTGGAGAGATCAGTGTGTGTCATTTTTCGATTATCTTGTTTTATGCGGAGGATGTCTGGCATCTCTGCCTTCATTCGAACTGTATAGGTCAAGCAAATTAGATTACCATTATGTGTTTCTTGTATATTTTCATTCAGTTTATTCTAGAGGAATCGTGTGCGTTATTTGTCGATGTTTTGGTTACTTTGGAGTAATCTTGCTTTTATTAATTTTTTTTAGTTTGCTGCCATGCAGAAATCCTCTTTCCTGCAGTTGTTCTGTTAACTTCATTTTATTAACTGATTTAAATATTTTGCGTGATTTTTTAGTTTTGTTCTTGACCGGCATGGTCTGTCTGGCTTTTTGGCGCCATCAGTTACTTAACCTTTTAAGAAATAAATTTTTAGCAGTCAACTGTGTATGGCAACTTGATTATGATAATTTTGATCTGAAAACATAAGAATGTATGCTCTAAACAGTATGTATGATGAAAAAAGTTACCATGTTATGTGTGCCAGTGCATTTATTTGTGATGGCTAAAAAGTTTGTATGCTAGAAGCCAATAAAAAAGGGGAAAAAATACTAAACCTTATCTGTGGTTTTCTTAGCGGCGCGATGTTGTCATGAGTCAAAGAGATGGTTGTACTATTCTTGACTTTGGATTTTTGGTTAGCAGTCCATGAATTCTAAGTGCGCATAATATTTCGAAATTATAAAATAATGGAAAACTTCCATTTTGACCTATAAATGTCTTTAGTGGATACACCGCTATGGGTAGTGGGGATTATGGAGAAGGAGAAGATGGAGATTTGCCCAAAAATCTTGAAACTTTGATGACTGGCGCCAATATGGTACAAGCCATGCAGGAGGACCTCGACATGGATACTGAAGGTACTGGAACATCAAGAAAAAGGCAGGGAGAGATGGAAAAGATGAAGGAAGATAAACACACAGTATCGCATGCTCCTCACAATTCAGGTAGGACATGCTCTACTGCAATGAGTACTTGCTCTACTACAGTGGGTACTTTCTCCACTACAATCAGAACTTTAGTAGGGATCAAAGTCTATGTTAGACTGTGGTAGGAACAAACTTTCACGAGATGACAAACAACATTGAGAAGGATCTTGCTAACGACCAGAGGACAAAGAATAAACAAACTGGAGAAAATGGCAAGTGAAAATTCCATCAAAGACTTGAAGAGACAAACACAGGAAAGCCTGCACAACCAACAACAAGTGTCAGCTGGGAGGAAAACAAAAGAGAGACTACACAGGATGAAACACAGTAATTTCGACAGTATGAAAAACATCTCAGAACAGATATAAGAAGACAGATACGGGACCATATGTAGTGTACATCGTAAGGCCCAACAAAAAATTTTGGTAAACTCCAGCCACCGGTTGTGGGAGAACAAATTTATGCAAAAGTATTCACTATGAAATCTGATATTGTGAATGTGTCTGCTATTGGCGACAGCCATGTAAAAGGAGAGCTTGCAAAAAGTGAGACAGCATATCAATTAATTCAGGCAAAAGTTGTCAAAGAAAATAATTGGGAAGTGTATATTCCCACGCAAATGATGAACAAACAAGTTGCAATCAGGGACATTGACCTTTCAATACGTGAAAAGGATGTATCTGATGTTATTGTTAGTGAATTTAAAATTATAAAGGTCTGGAGGTTTTCAAAAAGAGTCACACAAAATGGGACTGAAATGCTCTGCAAACATCAAACTTGTGCATTAACATTTACATCAACTTTTATTCATTGGCATGGTGTGCTGCAGAACGGTTTGTTCCTGCTACGAGACAACATTTCAAATATGTGCACAATGATCACCTTAACAATCAATGCAGTGGAGAGACGAGATGCGAAAAATGCAGGGGCAACACACATCACATACTTGCACATCTTCGTCTCTTTTCTGTATCTGCCTCGAAGAAAATTGTCTAGCTACTTATAGAAGACACTGTAAATACACCAGAAGGAAACAAATACAAGACATAGCTACATATAACAAAGCAAATAATATGTTAAATTCATAAAAAAGTGTTGCACAGCAGCGTAAACCTCAGCAGAACAGAATCTTCCAAACAATATGTTTGGTATGCGATGCCGCAGAATTTCCACCTCTAAAGAGAATGCGTTGCACACACCAGGAAATTAACATAAACCATCAACTACAGCCAAGAGCAACCCATTTCACTCCTCAACGCAATGTGAAAACAATGAGATAACACCAGCAACTGGAGTGCATGTCGTTCAGGTAACATATTTTCTCAGAGACCAACAGAACCAATACTTTCAAATCTGTATGTACCTTCACTTCACAACATAATCATCACTACCAAGTAAGACATGAAATGCAATCGCAGGTTAACGGACAGTATCTTCCGCTTAATATTACCTATAATAGAGCAAATAAAATTAACGGAAGGTGGAAATATATATCTACAAGAAATCAGGAAAAATATCGAACAACTCATTAAACAAGATAATGCTTAATATTTCACAGTCAAATGTATGATCAGCAGTATCCAATAAAGAAAGTTTGCTACAGGAAATAATGTCACAGCATTCTCAGATGGTTCAAACCTACCTCCAAGTATAGTGTTTCCAGCTGCAGTGTTATAAGAAAGGATAGAATGGATGAGAGAGGAGGTGTAGTGAATCTTGTCTGAAGGAATCTTTTTTACACAATTTTACCTGTGCAGCTACCTCTGGACGAAGAGATTAGAGTTGTAGGTGTTAGAATTCATTCACAGAGGCACAGTTTCTCTCTAATCACTAGACCAAGAACCAGAATTCAGGACAGAGCACGGAGAAATATTTTTACCCAAGGCAGCTGCTGTATCAAGTGTGTGGTGACTTTAATACACATAATGTTTTATGAGGATGTGGAGTTACAGATGGCTATGGGATACATCTGGAAGAAGTGACTGAAGACTACAGTTTAGTACTGCTTTATAATAGAAAACCCATCATAGTATCTTGTCGAGGTAGACAGCAGACGGTTGTACACCTAACCACATGTTCACCAGAACTGGCTGCTTTAGCTCACTGAACAGTTTGGAGTCATACACTGGACTCAGATCATCTCCCAATTGAAATGAACCTAAGAATAATTCCTACATTAGACAAGGAGGTAGGGATAGGTGGAAAATGGAGAATAAAAGCAATGCAAGTAGAAGAATACAAGAAATAGAGTCACCATAAAATTTCAGAATGGAGAATATACCACGATGTACAGGGTGTTTACAAAGCATTTGTTGTTGTTGTTGTTGTTGTTGTGGTCTTCAGTCCTGAGACTGGTTTAATGCAGCTCTCCATGCTACTCTATCCTGTGCAAGCTTCTTCATCTCCCAGTACCTACTGCAACCTACATCCTTCTGAATCTGCTTAGTGTATTCATCTCTTGGTCTCCCTCTACAATTTTTACCTCCACACTTGGCCCTCCAATACTAAATTGATAATCCCTTGATGCCTCAGAACATGTCCTACCAACCAATCCCTTCTTCTGGTCAAGTTGTGCCACAAACTTCTCTTCTCCCCAATCCTATTCAATACTTCCTCATTAGTTATGTGATCTACCCATCTAATCTTCAGCATTCTTCTGTAGCACCACATTTCGAAAGCTTCTATTCTCTTCTTGTCCAAACTATTTATCATCCATGTTTCACTTCCATACATGGCTACACTCCATACAAATACTTTCAGAAATGACTTCCTGACACTTAAATCTATACTCGATGTTAACAAATTTCTCTTCTTCAGAAACGCTTTCCTTGCCATTGCCAGTCTACATTTGATATCCTCCCTACTTCGACCATCATCAGTTATTTTGCTCCCCAAACAGCAAAACTCCTTTACTACTTTATGTGTCTCATTTCCTAATCTAATTTCCTCAGCATCACCCAACTTAATTCGACTACATTCATTATCGTCGTTTTGCTTTTGTTGATGTTCATCTTACATTCTCCTTTCAAGACACTGTCCATTCCATTCAACTGCTCTTCCAAGTCCTTTGCTGTCTCTGACAGAATTACAATGTCGTCGGCGAACCTCGAAGTTTTTATTTCTTCTCCATGGATTTTAATACCTACTCCGAATTTTTCTTTTGTTTCCTTTACTGCTTGCTCAATATACAGATTGAATAACATCAGGGAGAGGCTACAACCCTGTCTCACTCCCTTCCCAACCACTGCTTCGCTTTCATGTCCCTCGACTCTTATAACTGCCATCTGGTTTCTGTACAAATTGTAAATAGCCTTTCGCTCCCTGTATTTTACCCCTGACACCTTTAGAATTTGAAAGAGAGTATTCCAGTCAACATTGTCAAAAGCTTTCTCTAAGTCTACAAATGCTAGAAATGTAGGATTGCATTTCCTTAATCTTTCTTCTAAGATAAGTCGTAAGGTCAGTATTGCCTCATGTGTTCCAACATTTCTACGGAATCCAAACTGATTTTCCCCGAGGTTGGCTTCTACTAGTTTTTCCATTCGTCTGTAAAGAATTTGTGTTAGTATTTTGCAGCTGTGGCTTATTAAACTGATTGTTTGGTAATTTTCACATCTGTCAACACCTGCTTTCTTTGGGATTGGAATTATTATATTCTTCTTGAAGTCTGAGGGTATTTCGCCTGTTTCATACATCTTGCTCACCAGATGGTAGAGTTTTGTCAGGACTGGCTCTCCCAAGGCCGTCAGTAGTTCCAATGGAATGTTGTCTACTCCGGGGGCCTTGTTTCGACTCAGGTCTTTCAGTGCTCTGTCAAACTCTTCACGCTGTATCGTATCTCCCATTTCATCTTCATCTACATCCTCTTCCATTTCCATAATATTGTCCTCAAGTACATCGCCCTTGTATAGACCCTCTATATACTCCTTCCACCTTTCTGCTTTCCCTTCTTTGCTTAGAACTGGGTTTCCATCTGAGCTCTTGATGTTCATACAAGTGGTTCTCTTATCTCCAAATGTCTCTTTAATTTTCCTGTAGGCAGTATCTATCTTACCCCTCATGAGATAAGCCTCTACATCCTTACATTTGTCCTCTAGCCATCCCTGCTTAGCCATTTTGCACTTCCTGTCGATCTCATTTTTGAGACGTTTGTATTCCTGTTTGCCTGCTTCATTTACTGCATTTTTATATTTTCTCTTTTCATCAATTAAATTCAATATTTCTTCTGTTACCCAAGGATTTCTACTAGCCCTCGTCTTTTTACCTACTTGATCCTCTGCTGCCTTCACTACTTCATCCCTCAAAGCTACCCATTCTTCTTCTACTGTATTTCTTTCCCCCATTCCTGTCAATTGTGCCCTTATGCTCTCCCTGAAACTCCGTACAACCTCTGGTTCTTTCAGTTTATCCAGGTCCCATCTCCTTAAATTCACACCTTTTTGTACTTTCTTCAGTTTTAATCTATAGTTCATAACCAATAGATTGTGGTCAGAGTCCACATCTGCCCCTGGAAATGTCTTACAATTTAAAACCTGGTTCCTAAATCTTTGTCTTACCATTATATAATCTATCTGATACCTTGTAGTATCTCCAGGGTTCTTCCATGTATACAACCTTCTTTCATGATTCTTAAACCAAGTGTTAGCTATGATTAAGTTGTGCTCTGTGCAAAATTCTACCAGGCGGCTTCCTCTTTGATTTCTTAGCCCCAATCCATATGCACCCACTACGGTTCCTTCTCTCCCTTTTCCTCCACTCGAATTCCAGTCACCCATGACTATTAAATTTTTGTCTCCTTTCACTACCTGAATAATTTATTTTATTTCATCATACATTTCTTCATCATCTGCAGAGCTAGTTGGCATATAAACTTGTACTACTGTAGTAGGTGTGGGCTTCGTATCTATCTTGGCCACAATAATGCGTTCACTATGATCTTTGCAGTAACTTACCCGCATTCCTATTTTCCTATTCATTATTAAACCTACTCCTGCATTACCCCTATTTGATTTTGTGTTTATAACCCTGTAGTCACCTGATCAGAAGTCTTGTTCCTCCTGCCACTGAACTTCACTAATTCCCGCTATATCTAACTTTAACCTATCCATTTCCCTTTTTAAATTTTCTAACCTCCCTGCCCGATTAAGGGATCTGACATTCCATGCTCCGATCCATAGAACACCAGTTTTCTTTCTCCTGATAACGACATCCTCTTGAGTAGTCCCTGCCCGGAGATCCGAATGGGGGACTATTTTACCTCCGGAATATTTTACCCAAGAGGACGCCATCATCATTTAATCATACAGTAAAGCTGAATACCCTCGGGAAAAATTATGGCCGTAGTTTCCTCTTGCTTTCAGCCGTTCGCAGTACCAGCACAGCAAGGCCATTTTGGTTATTGTTACAAGGCCAGATCAGTCAATCATCCAGACTGTTGCACTTGCAACTACTGAAAAGGCTGCTGCCCCTCTTCAGGAGCCATACGTTTGTCTGGCCTCTCAACAGATACCCCTCCGTTGTGGTTGTACCTACGGTACGGCTATCTGTATAGCTGAGGCACGCAAGCCTCCCCACCAACGGCATGGTCCATGGTTCAAGCATTTATCAAACATAAACTGAACAGCTTCTGAAGCAATTCCAATGAAGAAAATATCAAGAAACCAGTAAAAAATCCAACCATTTGGTGGGATGCAGAATGTTTGAGCACAATTGTATCAAGGAAAAACACCCTGAGGAACTCATGCAAACCAATAACTCGATAGGTACATACAGTTAAGAAAATAGATTCCCAAGTGATGTGCATTTTAAAGAAAAAGAAGAAAGAGACAGCATTTATAAAAAAAAATATGTAAAGATACTAATGTCACAGATATATGGAGATGTATTAAGTCTCTTTGGCTTGGGAATAGAGAAAATGCTGTGGTGACGTCAACATGATCAGTGGGTAGCTTTTTCTTTTCTAACCCTTAACTACAATCCAATATAATGATGACAAGACAGGACAGCAAGAACTGCTGGCAACAGGTTCTTCTCTACAGTCACCTGCTTTGCCTGAGTAACCTCCTGCTCCTCTCAGTGAGACCTTATCAAGACAGGTTAATGTAAAGGTACTGCCTTTCTGGCCTATGAGGCCTCAGTTCTGGTTTGCACAAGTGGACGCCATTTTTAAACTGCAGTACATTTTTCCAGGCATTGACCAGTTCGCTGTCGTCGTCTTACAGCTGGACTTGAACAATATTGAGCAAGTTGAGGATATTCTGCCTCGCTGTTTTTCTACAGTACTTACAGGGACTGACATGCAGCGATTTCTTGATCATACAGAATCTTGTTTTAAAAAAGATTGTAGACAGTGATTTTGGTACAGCGGAATCCTCATCTCAGCTACTGCGCTCGCTACATGCTTTGGTGGGTCCAGAACTCCATTCAGATCAGTCCATGAAATTACTTTGGTTACAGGGGCCCCTGCAGACAGTTCTCGGAGTTTTATCTGTGTTTCCTGAACTGTCTCCGTAAGCAGATGCTGTCACACTTACATGTGGGGAACAGTTACTTCATGCTCAGCAATAGATGAGGTTATGGATCCTGGCCCCAAACGGCACCCGTACACTGAGTATTCAGGCGAGCAACTGGCAGAGCCACCTAGGGAGAAAATCCTCATTGAATTGGCGAGACTCAACGCCATGATGACAGTGGCAGCCCTAGAAGCATGCGTCTAAAGCCCTGAATAATGAAAGTAGCACCAAACATTTATTTTTTGATTGTCGACAACTGACTGCTGTCATTGGTAAGCTGGTTGTCACATGGTACAAGGTAGCCATTTTGTACCCAAATAGCACAGGAGAGCTGATTTAATTAGCGGTTATCTTAGTACAAATAGGTATGTGAAACATAGAGACTTATTTTACATGAAATTAAGAGCCTAACAAAAGTATGGTGAAGACCGCCGGATTGTTGTGCAATAAACTGCGATTCAAAGGCAGAGGATGGCGGTAGAATTTTCCAAATTCCACAAGGCGAAAGCATTGCGGAAAGATGCAAAATTTGGCTGCATTGAAGTGGAAGGAAAGATATTTTAGATACAAGTCTGCTAGACAGTGTGAAAAAACAAACTTTTCTTTCATTTTGGATTACTTAACTATGAAGAATAAGTTACACTTCATACCAATAACAACTTGAAAACACTTGTGGCATAATTAACAGCGTGTTGGACATCAAATGCAAGGTCTGAAAGAGTGACTCCCGTTCATTCGTACATTTTTCCATTTTAGTTTCTGTTCTCTTTGCTTAATACTACTGTCTTCTTAAGTTTACTTTATGTGTTATACAGCTTTAAATTCCATTTCGTATTACACATTAACATCTGTTCTCGTTTATCAGCTTCATTTTACTCCTCATAAATTTGAGATGAATTACAAAGATTCTGTTAAGAAGCTGCATTTCATGACTGGTGTAACTCTCATTCTGAAGAATGAAACCATCTAACAGTTTCCAAGCACACTGTGCTCCCTAAACAAGTCACTGAAGGCAATAATTTGTCACTTGCAATAGTCTCTGTTGAGCCTGTTGTAACCCTGTTTGATATTGACGAAGAAGAAAAACTGTACATTGCTTGGAATCTATGAGAAAATGTAATAAGACCAAGGCATCAACATAAAATAAGAGTTGGTCCCACTTAAACACTTTTGAATCATAGTGTTTCAGCAGCAGTTAAGTATGCAGTGGAACAACAGGTACTTCAAGGTTCTGCTGCATCAACTGTAAATTTTATAGACATAATTTTCCAGTGGCTTAAATTAATTTGCTGAAGTAATAGAAAAACTACAACATGTAAACTGTTGAAGGTCTGCAGTTTCCCATGAGTAGAATTACACTGTTCGAAAATTTAAAAATTTGGAAATGAGGTATGTAGCTGGAAAGCAGTAGTAGTTTTGGCTACAACCACACCAATTAACAATCAGAATTAATTTTTGAATGAAAAAGGTTTCCATTGTTTTTTGTTGTGCAGGCTTTCACAAAATGCTCTGAAAAAACTTTCTGGCATGCTTCGAGCAAATAATCCAGTTCCAGATTAATGCAGTTCTAAGACAGTTCTGTGGCTTTTTGCTGTGTTATAGAATTTTTGTCCCAGGGGCCATGGCAAATATCAAACAGAAAATGCTTAGTTCCTCATCGACCACCTAGTACACTGGTTTTGTGTGCTCTTCAAGAAATGCACTTCCACGATGACTACTCTTCAACGTTTCGCTATCGGATGTTCTGTCAGAACTGTACTGGCCTGGAGATGGCATCTGGACTAGTCTGCACTTTGATTTGTGCCAATGTCATTAGTGACTGGATACCCTTTCGTACCAACCTGGAAGCAATAGTGGTAGTGCAAAATACTCCAACAATCACTGTTTGCAATGTGCTGTACTAACAAAAAAACTACAATGTGTAAAACTGTTAAAGGTCTGCAGTTGCCCATGAGTACAATTACACAAGAAGGCCACTCCCCTATGTTATACTGTCTGGAGACAGGGCCTGATTTATAAGCTCCTCCGCATCGTGCCATGTCTAAAAACGGCTAACCTTGTCAACGAAATGCTCTGCAATAGACCATTCCAGGTTGTCATCGGTAACAACAGAAGTAAATTCATGAAACTTAATAATGGCCTGCCCCAAGGTTCAGTACTGGCTCCACTGCTTTTCAGCATGTATATAGCCGATATGCCTAGGACGAGATCCAAAATGTTCGGATATGCGGACGACTGGGCCTTGGCCACACAACATTGAGTGATGGAGGAAACTGAGATCACACTATCCAGCGATTTGACCACTCTAGGAAAATGCTTCCGTGACTGGAGGCTCCAACCCAGCCCATCCAAAACAGAGGCCACTTGTTTCCACCTGAATAACAAATTAGCAAACAAAGAGCTCAAGATCCGCTTTGATGGCGGCATTCTTCCATATAATAGAACACCAAAGTATCTGGGCGTGACACTTGATAGAACATTGAGCTATAAACAACACCTTGTAAACACTGCTGAAAAAGTCAGAACTAGAAACAACATTGTCCAAAAGCTTTGTGGCACTAGTTGAGGGTCCACTGCCTCCGTTCTGCGTAGCTCTGCACTAGGACTTGTCTATTCTGCAGCAGAGTACTGTTCCCCAATATGGTTAAATAGTGCTCACATCAAGAAGGTGGATGCAGTCTTGAACCAAACGATGAGGATTATCTCTGGAACGATCAGGTCAACTCCTGTCCAATGGCTGCCTGTATTGAGCCATATCCCGCCGCCACATTTGCGCAGAGAACACGCACTTGTCAGGGAGTGTCGAAAAATCCAAAATAGCCCAGATCTTCCTATCCACACCCTGAGTAATGGAATTGAGCAAAATAGATTGAAATCCAGACACCCCCCTCTCACAAGTGCCAAAGATCTGGTAAAGAACGCTTTTATTCTTGAGGACTGCTGGAGAGAAGAATGGGAAGAAAAGACACCGCCTCAGGTTAACACCTTATTGGGAACATCTAACAGACCTCGGAGCTTTGACTTGCCCCGCAAAATCTGGTCTATCCTTAACAGGATCAGGACGAGCCACGGCCGTTGTGCAGACTCCTTGTACAAATGGAGCATAGTGCCATCACCACAGTGCGACTGCGGCGCTGACAGGCAGACAATTCACAATATCGTGGTAGAATGCCCTCTGAGGGCCTACCCTGGGCCAACAAGGGACTTCATGGATGCGACTAACAGTGCAATCGATTATATTTCTAACCTAGATGTTTGTTTGTGATATTGTAACTGTTTTGTGTGTTATGTACTTTTAGATTTTTCATACGTGATTTGTACTTGCCATATGCTAAATAAATAAATCCCTGAACATAGCAACTACTGTCTCCATATCTCCTCCTTGGGGACTTCAATGCACAACACCCCCTGTGTGGCAATGCCACTTTGTTGGGAAGGGATCTTCTAACTGACCAACTTATTACAGACTTTAACCTGTGTCTCCTCAATGACGGTTCCCTTACTCACTTCAGTGCTGCTCATGGCACCTTCACTGCTATTAATATCACGATCTCCTCGTCTGCCCTTTTGGCTTCCATACATTGATCTTCCATGATGACCTTTGTGACAGTGAGCACTTTCTGGTGATTCTACCGTTCCCCTGCTGCCGCCAGGCAGACAGATCCCCATGTTGGGCATTCCGCAGAGCCAATTGGCCTTAACATGCGTCTGCTGTGCATTTCGACACCTCTCTCTCGAATTGCATTGATGCGGTCGTGTAGGGCATCTCTGCCACTATTCTTCAAGCTGCTTGCACTGCTGTCCCCGTATCCACTGATCCCCCTCGCCGTTGGTCGGTACTATGGTGGTCCAAGGATGTAGCAGTCGTTGACCAGGACCACCGACGGGCGCTGCAGCGATTTAAACGACATCCTTCATGGACCAACCTCCATACTTTTAAGCGTCTTCATGCTAAGGTTCAATACCTTATTCAGCAGAGTAAAGAGAAATGCTTGAGCGCTATGTTTCCACCCTGGGGCATATGCCTCTTCATCACAGGTTTGGCCCAAGCTCCATAGCCTTCTCGGCCGCCAATGGAAGTCACTTGTCCAGGGTCTTATACTTCAAGATGCTCTTTGTACTGATTCATTGGTCCTTGCAGAATACCTTGTGACACATTTTGAAACAGCATTGGCGTCCTCTTCCTATACTGCTACCTTTTTCTGGCATAAACACTAATTGAACACTCCCCTCTGTTTCAACCCCCACCAAGTTGAACCCTATAATGAACTGTTCGCTGAATGGGAATTCTTAGAGGCTCTTAGCTCTTCACATGACACGAACCCAGGCCCAGATCCAACATTTGGATGTTATACAGAGGCAACATCTACTCAGGGACTTCAACTGTATTTGGCCCATGGGTGCCTTCCCCTCACAATGGTGAAACAGTATAATTATCCCCGCCCCTAAGCCCGGGAAGAACCCAACATCTCTGGACAGCTATGGCCCAATTAGCCTGACGAATGTACTTTGTAAACTGCTTGAGAAGATGATTAGTTTCCAATTATGTTGGATACTTGAATCTTGGGGCCTCTCGACCCTGTATCGATGTGGCTTCTGGGAAGGACAATCTCCTACTGACCATTTACTCAGATTGGAAATAGGAATCCGACAGGCTTTTACTAACCAGCAGCACATTGTTGCTGTCTTCTTTGACATACATAAGACATATGACATGGCTTGTGCCGTCATATTTTAGTTACTGTCCATGACTGGGGCTTTCACAGCCCCCTTCTGATTTTTATCCATGAGTTTTTATCCCACCAGCTTTTCGGGGTCCAAGTTAGCAGTTCACACGGCTCCCCTTGGATTCAGCAGAACAGTATCCCCCAGGGTTCTGTGTTAAGTGTCACCTTCTTCCTCATAGCCATCAATGGGCTATTACATCTGTTGGGCCTCTGATTACCCCAGTTGTGTGTCGACAATTTTTGCATCTGGTGCAGCTCCCACCACTGGCTCCAAGGTGCCATCTCACAGGCCTCTGCATGAGCCATCTCCCATGGTTTACAGTTTTCTCCCTTCAAATCGTGGGTCATGCATTTTTGTCATTGAGCCACAGTACACCCCAATCCAGAACTTTATGAGCCTTGTGGGGCTCATGTTCCCGCCATCATGTATTCTATACCCTGTTTTTAACGGACTTCCACCTCACTACGTTAAATTAAAACTACTACCATCACTGAATTGCTGCTTTGCCTGACTGTCAGCGGCGTTAGCAGCTCGTATCGATATATCCCCTCTTGTAGTATCTTTGTTCAACTGCTATTACTTCCCGGTCGTTGTTTGTCGTAAGGGAGTTCAGGTCATGAGTTTGGGCTGCCAGTCAGTCAGAATGCGTCTGGAGTGCAGTCCAGACCAGCTGGTCAGGGAGTTGCAATGTGACACTAATGCAGTCGGGTTGGAGTAGTGAGGTCTGCGTCGACATGGCTCACCTGACCATTGCCGCCACACATCACTTGAGCCGGGCCACGGTCTTGGTGGATCATTGGTCGGTTATCCTACCGGGTGTGCGTGTGTGTGTGTGTGTGTGTGTGTGTGTGTGTGTGTGTGTGTGTGTGTGTGTGTGTATGTGTGTGCTTCAACTCCCGATTTGTCTTCGTGCGTGGATAGTTAGTTACTGTTGGGTATCGTTCAGGTCTTCGTCCAAGTATTTGTCGGGTGGTGTGTGTAGTTGGCGTTATTTCCACTGACGACTATTTTAGATGTTGTCGGTATTCTGAGAGAAGTCGGTTAGTTGCTGCAGACCAGGGAAGTTATCTCCGCGCAGTGCAGTTGGCTGGGCCCGCTGGCAGTCTCTGGGTAGTGTTGGAGTGTGTGTGGAGCTGTACGATCACTATGAGCTTCGTGGTTCACCGACCCAGGACGTCAAAGTTGATTAGTGGTCTCAAGTACCCAAGCCACGTCCATTCATGTTGTGTGGCCTGTTTCGGTGGTTCGCTGTTGGGGCAGTTTTCCTGTGAGCAACACAGAGTGTTTGTATTGCTGAAATTTAGCCACCATGCAGTGGAATTAACTATATTGGTTGACTACAATTCAAGTGCATCAGCGGAATTTTCTACCTTGTGGCCGTTAGTGTTCCGGTTACCTGCCCTGGCCACTAATATAATTTCAGGCTGTGTCCTTTCCTCACATGTTGTCGCTGTCCAACACGGTGTGTAGTTTTGATAGCTTGATACATATAAATATTTGATTGTGGATAAGCACGCCAATAACATTTTGTGTTTGAATTCTCATGTACTGATTGGTGGCAAGAAAGTCGTTTGTCGGTCAGTCCATGGCTGTCCCTTGGTGGGGTTCTGACGGATCAAGTGTACTTAGGCTCATCACCTGTCTCACCTAAGTGAACGAGGGCAGACCAACCCCCTGGAGGCTTCTGAGTGCTGTTGTCTTTACTGTCTTTTTCACCAGTGTTTAATTGTCTGTTTGTAATCTATCATAGCCAATGATAAAAGAAAAATTGTTGGTTTTACTTTATTTTATGTAAGTAAGTTTGAATTCTGGCAAGTGCATATTTGCTGAATGGTTATTGCCGTAGTGCGGTCTTTTCTTTTAGGCTGGTTACAGCTACTTAAGGCTTATGGTTATATTTTTTAAAATTTTGGAAAATTAATTGTGGGCCTTCAGCCTTGGAACCTTATTCTTAAAATTACCTTTCAAGCTTAAACATTGTGACCTTCTGCCTTTGAAAGGTTATGGTAATTTATTTTAAAATCTTGAATATTTTATTGTGGGTCGTCAGCCGTTTGTATTGCATCTTGTTTATGTTTGTCTATCCACACTTGCCTTGAGGGTTTTAGCCTAGCTGTGATATATACATTTTAATTTGTTTTATTTGTAATTGTAACTGCCTGTTTTCAGTCACTTGAAATTTACCTTGTTGATTTTTAAGATTTCTTGTTTGGAGGCCTTCAGCTATGAAAGACTTGGAGTTTGAAACTCGTAGTTGTAAAGGTTCGGCTATGTGCTGCTTTGGTTCTAAATGTGTTATTAAATTACAATTTTAAGGTAAAACTGACCTCAACCTTATTTGGCCCTTTCCACAATCCTAATCACCTGTTCTGCCCAGCAGGTTTAGTGGGCGTTTCACTTTATTTAGGCGACCAGCTTCTAGCTGTTGTAGCACAGTTCCATTTCTTGTCCTAATTTTTGATAAAACGCTGACATGGCTATCCCATATTCACCACCTGATGACTATCTCCATGCGGAAGCTTAATGCTCTCTGCCTGCTGGCCTGCACGTCTTGGGGTGCAGACCAAGCTATTCTTCTCATCTTTATCATGCTCTGCTTTGCCCAGACTAGATTACGGTAGTCAGGGTTATTGCTCAGCAGCTCATTTCACTATGAAAATAGTTTATCCTGTATTATAAATTATAGAGTGCAGCAATCAGTCGTCATTTTTTAGATTTTAGTACGCAAATCCAGATGTCGGCTAGTAGCTAGCCATTATCAATGCTAAAAGTACAAGAAGTACATAGTCAGATGATATAACAAAAAGTTACAACTAATGGCATAATTTATATGGCTTGTATATTACATACCACTATTTTCTATTCTCAATGCATGTAAGACCCTGTTTTTCGGTCGTCAGTCACAGTTCTTTGAATACTACTCTATAAACAAGTAGGCTGTGTCGAAAACACCTACTGATCTAATAGAGAACGTCATGACGGATGCAGGGATTAGTGAACCATATCAACAAAACCACTAAAAATAAACATACCATATCTATTTAAAACAGCAGATAAAAATTCGCTTGATGCCTTCCTAAGAGAGAGTTTCCATTCCTTCCAAGCTAATTATGTAAGTGTAGACCAGATATGGCTCCAATTCAGAGATACAGTATCGACAGCAATAGATAGATTCATACCGCATAAGTTAATAAGAGATGGGACTGATCCACCGTGATACACAAAACACTTCAGAATACTGTTGCAGAAGCAACGAAAAAAGCATGCCAAATCCAGAAGAACGCAAAATCCCCAAGACTGGATAAGTTCCACGGAAGCTCGAAATTTAGTGTGGACGTCAATGCGAGATGCTTTTAGTAGCTTCCACAATGAAATATTGCCTCGAAGTATAGTACATAACCCAAAGAGATTCTGGTCGTATGTAAAGTACACCAGTGGCAAAAAACAGTCAATACTGTCACTGCACGATAGCGATGGAAATGTTACCGATGATGGTGCCACTAAAGCGGAGTTACTAAATACAGTTTTCTGTGATTCCTTGTCGAAAGAAGACGAAGTAAATATTCCAGAATTCGAAACCAGAACAGCTGTTAGCATGAGTGACATAAAAGTAGATATCTTATGTGTTGCGAAACAACTCAGATCACTTAAGAAAGGCAGACACAATAACGCCTTTCTTAGCAATCATATACAACCCATCACTTCACGAAAGGTCTATTCCTAAAGACTGGAAAGTAGCACAGGTCACACCAATATTCGAGAAAGGAGTAACCCATTGATTTACAGACCCATATCACCTACCTCAACTTGCAGTAGGATTTTAGAGCATATACTGTACTCGAACATTATGAATCACCTTGAAGAAAATGACTTACTGATACATAACCAACACGGATCCAGAAAATATCGTTCTTGTGCAACACAGCTAGCTCTTTATCCCCATGAAGTAATGAGTGCTGTCAACAAGGGATCTCAGATCGATTCAATGTTCCTCGATTTCCAGAAGGCTATTGATACCGTTCCTCACAAGCAACTATTAATCAAATTGTGGGCATATGGAGTATCGTCTCAGTTGTGAGACTGGATTCTCAGAGAGGTCACAGTTCGTAGTGATAGACGGTAAAGCATCGAGTAGAACAGAAGTGATATCTGGTGTTCCGCAAGGTAGTGTCATAGGCCCTCTGCTGTTCCTGATACATAATCTGAGCAGCCTCCATAGCTTGTTTGCAGATGACGCTGTAATTTACCGTCCAGTAAAATCATCAGACAATCAATTCCAATTACAAAATGATCTAGAAAGAATTTCTGTATAGTGCGAAAAGTGGCAGTTAGCACCAAACAAAGAAAAGTGCGAGGTCATCCAATGGGTACTATGTCAATTCAACTAAATACCTAGGAATTACAATTACGAGCAACTTAAATTGGAAAGACCACATAGATAATGTTGTGAGGAAGGCGAAACAAAGACTGCGCTTTGTTGGCAAAACACTTAGAAGATGCAAAAAACCCACTAAAGAGACAGCCTACATTATACTTGTCCGTCCTCTGCTGGAATGTTGCTGCATAGTATGGGATCCTTACCAGGTAGGATTGACGGACATCGAAAAAGTGCAAAGAAGGGCAGCTCGTTTCGTGTTATCGCGTAATAGGGGTGAGAGTGTCACTTACATGAAATGCGAGTTGGGGTGGCAGTCACTGAAACAAAGGCGGTTTTCTTTGCGGCGAGATCTATTTCCGAAATTTCAATCACCAACTTTCTCTTCCGAATGCGTAAATATTTTGTTGACACCCACCTACATAGGGATAAATGATCATCATAATAAAATAATAGAAATCAGACCTCGAAAGGAAAGATTTATGTGTTCCTTTTTACCACGTGCCATTCGAGAGTGGAATGGCAGAGAAGTAGTATGAAAATGGTTCGATGAACCCTCTGCCAGGCACTTAAGTGTGAATTGCCCAGTAAGTATGGATGGTTACAACATTGAACCTACAGAACTTTCTCCATGGTATGTTAGCTCAGATGCATGTACATTGTTCATAACAGTAATTCAGTGTATTGCTTTTATTGTATTTATAAGAAAATCAGGCCTCACGGGATTAGCCGAGCGGTCTAGGCGCTGCAGTCATGGACTGTGTGGCTGGTCCCGGCGGAGGTTCGACTCTTCCCTCAGGCATGGGTGTGTGTGTTTGTCCTTAGGATAATTTAGGTTAAGTAGTGTGTAAGCTTAGGGACTGATGACCTTAGCAGTTAAGTCCCATAAGATTTCACACACATTTGAACATTTTTAAGAAAATCGGTTTGAAGTGACAGATAGACTAGTACCTTCTAGAATGAGATTTTCACTCTGCAGCGGAGTGTGTGCTGATATGAAACTTCCTGGCAGATTAAAACCGTGTGCCCAACCGAGACTCGAACTCGGGACCTTTGCCTTTCGTGGGCAAGTGCTCTACCAACTGAGCTACCGAAGCACGACTCATGCCCGGTACTCACAGCCTTACTTCTGCCAGTACCTCGTCTCCTACCTTCCAAACTTTACAGAAGCTCTCCTGCGAACCTTGCAGAACTAGCACTCCTGAAAGAAAGGATATTGCGGAGACATGGCTTAGCGACAGCCTGAGGGATGTTTCCAGAATGAGATTTTCACTCTGCAGCGGAGTGTGTGCTGATATGAAACTTCCTGGCAGATTAAAACTGTGTGCCCGACCGAGACTCGAACTCGGGACCTTTGCCTTTCGTGGGCAAGTGCTCTATCAACTGAGCTACCGAAGCACGGCTCACACCCGGTACTCACAGCCTTACTTCTGCTAGTACCTCGTCTCCTACCTTCCAAACTTTACAGAAGCTCTCCTGCGAACCTTGCAGAACTACATCTCTAGCGGAATAGCAGAGTTACGCCAACATCCATCTGGCTGACATTTGGCACCATCTATGAACTATTTAGTAGATACGAGGAACAATAGACCTGTAATGATGTTTAAATAAAGGGAGAAAAATAATACAAAGATAAAAACATTTAAATCAAATCAACTCTAATGCCTCATTGTGTCTTATAAATAATTAAAAAAATTTTTTTACCCATCTGATGTTACTTAGATGCTAAAAGACTAAGACAATTGACTCATAATGAGTGAACCTGGAAATTTTCTTGTATATATTTTCTATACTTACTGGCAAACATTAAATAAGTCGGACAGCAATGTAAAGAATTTTACTTATGTTTTATTGTATGTAATTCCCATGTAAATTTGAAGTGTTTTACTTCCTTTCAATATTATATACGTAGTTCATATAGAGGGCGCCATACAACCAACTGATGTGTTCTGCACACAGCCTACTTCCTTATACAGTAGTATTCAAAGAACTGTGACTGACGACCGAACATCAGGGGCTTACATGCATTGAGAATAGAAAATAGTGGCATGTAATATACAAGCCATATAAGTTATGCCATTAGTTGTAACTTTTTATTATATCATCTGACTATGTACTTCTTGTATTTTTAGCATTGAGATTGGCTAGCTACTAGCTGAAATCTGGATTTGTGTAATAAATTCTAAAAAAGGATGACTGATTGCTGCACTTTATAATTTATAAGTCACATAACAGTCGCTGAGTGTACCCACTTTTCAAATGGAAGGTACCCTGACTTTATCCTGTTCACCATTGTGGGGTGCATCTGGCTATTGGTGCCTTTTTCACTAGTCCCATTGAAAATCTCCTTGCAGAAGCAGGGATTCCCCCTCTATAAATATGATGGAGCCAACTTCTGGTTTCTTGCACAGTCACCATTCATCGATTCCCTGACTGCCCTACACAATGTTTTAATATGTACCAACTCAATGAGCAGCTTGTTGGCTGTTGGCCGATGCTATTCTAATCACCTTTTGATCTGTCCTATCCATGACTTTCTCTCTGCCATTGGTTATGCCGCCTGGTCAGTTGTCTTTGTCTGGGTCCCAAGTAATGTGGGCATCCCAGGGAATGAATTGGCTGATTGTTTGGCTAGAGAAGCAGATACTTACCCCCCCCTCCCAATTCCCTTTCATGATTCCAGTTGCGGATATGTGGATCTACATCAACTCTCTCTTTGCCCAAAAGTGGAATACCATCTGATGCACTACTGCTCTCAGTAATAAACTCTACACAAGGAGACTACTGTGATTTGGCATTCTTCCTTCCACTCATCTCAGAAGGAATCCACTGTCTTATGCTGTTACGCATTGGCCATAGCAGGCACACCCATTGTTTCCTCTTGTGTAATGAACCACCACCATAATGTGGTTGTGGAGCAGACATATGGTATCACATATAATGTGAAATGTCCCTTTCTTTTGGCACTTCGTACTAAGTAGTCTTCCAGATTACTTAATTTTAATATCAGCAGAGGATTCATGGGTGGCTGAACTGGTCCTCAATTTCTTCTATAAAAGTGGTTTTTATTTTCAAATATAAGGTTTTGCTTTACTCTTGAAGCAGGGGCAGTGTGGCTGTGGCCTCTCTTCACGTTTTCTCAGTCTGGGACCCATGGCGACTCCCCCATAGATAGACCGCTCTTCTACCTCTCTACTTTTCCAGTTTTTAGATTTGGTCTACTCCATATCCCTTCTGCTATGGTGTTTTAACTTCATTGTTTTATAGTTTGACTCCTCTGACTGGATCCGTCCCCTTTTATCAGACCCTCTTTCTTTTGCGAGTAACGTGGAATCACGGGACTCATGACATTGCCGTTTGGTCCCATAACACTCCTCAATTAGCCAGTCAATCAATCAGGTGTGTGATGTGTATCATGTGTCACTTACAGCAGTTGAACAGTCTGACTGAGAAAGAGTCCTTAGATTAACGGAACTTAAAATTACATAACAGACAACAGCTCATAATGTAAATCGGAAGCAGTGTTAAATGAAAAATTTTGGAATCGAAAGTGTTTCAAGTACTGGAGAGATATACATGTACAGCATTCAGGTTTTCCGCCTTGTCACACTGTCACAGAGAAAATTGTACAAATAGTATTTTTGACAAAACAGTGATTTATTTTTTTTGGGGGGGAAGTAGAGTCGTCAGGCAAAGGTGGGCGCTGCAAAATTTGGCAGTAAACACATAGCATGAAAAATGTGGTAAGGATATTTTAAGAGACTGTCATCAGGTAAATAATGGCTGACATCGAAATAAGTGTCCAAGGAATAGAAAAGCAACTGGAATCACTCAATAGAGGAAAGTCCACTGGACCTGACGGGATACCAATTCGATTCTACACAGAGTACGCGAAAGAACTTGCCCCCCTTCTTACAGCCGTGTACCGCAAGTCTCTAGAGGAACGGAGGGTTCCAAATGATTGGAAAAGAGCACAGATAGTCCCAGTCTTCAAGAAGGGTCGTCGAGCAGATGCGCAAAACTATAGACCTATATCTCTTACGTCGATCTCTTGTAGAATTTTAGAACATGTTTTTTGCTCGCGTATCATGTCATTTCTGGAAACCCAGAATCTACAATGTAGGAATCAACATGGATTCCGGAAACAGCGATCGTGTGAGACCCAACTCGCCTTATTTGTTCATGAGACCCAGAAAATATTAGATACAGGCTCCCAGGTAGATGCTATTTTTCTTGACTTCCGGAAGGCGTTCGATACAGTTCCGCACTGTCGCCTGATAAACAAAGTAAGAGCCTACGGAATATCAGACCAGCTGTGTGGCTGGATTGAAGAGTTTTTAGCAAACAGAACACAGCATGTTGTTATCAATGGAGAGACGTCTACAGACGTTAAAGTAACCTCTGGCGTGCCACAGGGGAGTGTTATGGGACCATTGCTTTTCACAATATATATAAATGACTTAGTAGATAGTGTCGGAAGTTCCATGCGGCTTTTCGCGGATGATGCTGTAGTATACAGAGAAGTTGCTGCATTAGAAAATTGTAGCGAAATACAGGAAGATCTGCAGCGGATAGGCACTTGGTGCAGGGAGTGGCAACTGACCCTTAACATAGACAAATGTAATGTATTGCGAATACATAGAAAGAAGGATCCTTTATTGTATGATTATATGATAGCGGAACAAACACTGGTAGCAGTTACTTCTGTAAAATATCTGGGAGTATGCGTACGGAACGATTTGAAGTGGAATGATCATATAAAACTAATTGTTGGTAAGGCGGGTACCAGGTTGAGATTCATTGGGAGAGTGCTTAGAAAATGTAGTCCATCAACAAAGGAGGTGGCTTACAAAACACTCGTTCGACCTATACTTGAGTATTGCTCATCAGTGTGGGATCCGTACCAGGTCGGGTTGACGGAGGAGATAGAGAAGATCCAAAGAAGAGCGGCGCGTTTCGTCACTGGGTTATTTGGTAACCGTGATAGCGTTACGGAGATGTTTAATAAACTCAAGTGGCAGACTCTGCAAGAGAGGCGCTCTGCATCGCGGTGTAGCTTGCTCGCCAGGTTTCGAGAGGGTGCGTTTCTGGATGAGGTATCGAATATATTGCTTCCCCCTACTTATACTTCCCGAGGAGATCACGAATGTAAAATTAGAGAGATTAGAGCGCGCACGGAGGCTTTCAGACAGTCGTTCTTCCCGCGAACCATACGCGACTGGAACAGGAAAGGGAGGTAATGACAGTGGCACGTAAAGTGCCCTCCGCCACACACCGTTGGGTGGCTTGCGGAGTATCAATGTAGATGTAGATGTAGATGTATTTCCTTTATTTTTCGCTAATTATGTTATGTAAATTTAAAAAGAGTTATAATCTTAAAAACAAACACATTAAAGAAGTTAATATGTAAACAGAAGTATGCATTTGTGTTGCAATACGGCCTGCAGTTCCCAAATATCTCCCTCAGACAAACTGACGGGGCATAATATACAATGCTATTACATCTAGAAGACATATTACTTACCACAAAAGTAAGTGTGAGGAAATTTAATCTGTATTATGAGCAAAATGAAATGGAATAATTTCACCAGCAGCCTACGAAAGTAGTAATTTTATTCGCTTAATATTTCCAATAGAAAGCAGAAAACGTTGTTTACTTTACACATTAGCACATCACACGCACATGGAGTCCCATTCACTTCCTCGTAAATTCGAATTTAACAGTTCTGTCCATAGCGCTGCCGTAGCCGCCCGCAGTGGTTAGCACTCTGGACTCGCATTTGAGAGGACGATGGTTCAAACCTGCGTCCGGCCAATCTGATTTAGATTTTTGGTGATTTCCCTAAATGGTTCCATTGAAAGGGCACAGCCTTTTTCCTACTCCATTCTCCCCTAGTCCGAGCTTGTGCTCCGTCTCTCATGACCTTATTGTTGACAGGGCATTAAACACTAATCTCCTCCTCTTTCTCTTCTTGGGTTCAAAATGACGACCGCCACCTAATTGGTGGTGCTTTCTTTGTTTGGGGCTGTGCATATCGACCTACCTGCCATCTCGAGTGATGTTGGTATCACAGGCACTTCTTGCACAATGCTTGATGTTTTCACTGACCTTTTCCAGAAAGAAGAGGAGAGTATAAGACTCCTGAATGGTTGCAATATGTGTCTACTGTAGCAGACTGCCGATACAGAGAAGGTCCTTCACGTGGCCCAGGTAGAATCACAAAGGTTAGTGACAAAGCCTGACAGTGATCCATACAGTGCCCACTCTTGCCTTCATCTTCCTCCTTGCCTCCGTTTTCAGCCAACAACTCTGCACAGGTCTTGTGTCAAGAATTCTCTGCCATTATCGATCCAGTATCAGTGCAATCCCAGTGGAAACATTCTACCATCCACCACATCCACACAACGACTGGGTAACCTATCATGCACCACCCATGGCGACTACCACCGGAGAAGTTACGAGTGGCTAAGACTGCTGTCAGGCAATGCTGCCAGACGGAACAGTGTTTCGCTTACCAGTGTGTAGGTGGCCCCATTACAAACAGCTCATAAGAAAGATGACACTTAGCATCTGTGCAGTGACTATGAAGGACTAAGTTCTTCTACCACACCAAAGTGTTAGCCAATACTGAATGTGTTAGAATTCACATGCAGTTTGGAGGGTGCTTTGGTATTCAGTGTCGTTGACTGTACTAAACATTTTGCATAAATCTAGATGGCAGATGCAGACAAGCATAAGACTGGCATCACAATGCCTTGTGATTTATTTCAACATAATGTCATGCCTTTTGGTCTCTGCAACTCTGACCTGATGTGGCAGCGCTTTATGGATGAGGTTCTGCAAGGTTTAAATCGCGTTTTTGCTATGTGGAAGATGTGTTGGTTTTTGCTGACAATATGATTGATCATGTGTCCCATTTGCACGCATATTTCTCTCATCTGAACACGTACAGCGTCAAAATCAATAAAGACTAATGTGTGTGTGCTTAGGATAGAGTGCATGTCTTGGGTTACCATGTGTCCAAAGACAGTATTTATCCTGCATCTCAACAGCTGGGCGGTATTTCGCATACGGTCCATCCCATTACATACAAAAACTTACACAGGCGCATTAGGATTGTTAATTATTACCGGTGACACCTGCCCAGGCCTGTGGGAATTGTAGAACCTATCAATGACCCACTGGAAGGCAAACACCTACAGTGTCAGGAAAGCTTTGTGCACGAGTGCGGGCAGGGAAGCCTTCGAAACCTTGAAGCCGACCTTAGCAAATGCTGTATTTTGGTTCATCGTATCCCCAGCGTTCAGGCGACACTTTTTGTTGATGCTACCGAACCTGCTGTATGTGCAGCACTTCAGCAATTGGCACTGGGAGCTTCGCAGCCGCTAGCTTTCTTTTCGAAATGTCTGTCTCCACAGCAATAGTACTGGAGTGCGTTTGACAGAGAGTTGATCGCTACATATCTCCCTGTCAAACATTTTCAACAATACTTGAAAGATGTGGAGTTCAAAATTTACACAGACCAATAAACCCTTCACTTCACTTTTTCAACGGGTTTCCGAATTAAATTCCCGACGTTAGGTACGTTATGTGGAATTTATTCCCCGATATTCTACTGACGTCAGCCATATCTCAGGGTCTGCCAATGTTGTCACAGACTGCTTGTCGCGTAACTGTGCATCTCTGACTTGTGTCGATTAAGCAGTGGTCGCTACTGACCAAGAATCTGACGCATTTTTGCAGCAATGCGGCCTCGATCCAGCAACTACCAGTATGAAACTTAAATATGTGCAATGACAGGGTTTTCAATACCGCTTGTGGTGCGACACATCTCACAATTTGATGTGACTTCTTATTCCATTTCATTAGCGATGGGCTATCTTTGATATTTTACACATCTTGCCATTCTCTGGCATTAATGCTTCAACGCAGTTAGTGGCCCCCAAACATGTATGGCTGGAAGTATAGAAAGACTGTCGGCGCTGTGCACAAAGTTGCATTCCGTGTCAGAAAAATAAAACTGACTGTCACGCGACTTATCCCGTGCATATTGGCATCGTAGGACCCCTTCTTTCTTTGGGGGGTTTCTGTCATATCATCACCTTAGTTGACAGATTTACGAAGTCTTGCCCAGCAGTTAACATTGCCAGGGCTATTTTATCCACATGGTTCACCCAGTTCGGTATCCCATTACTTCTGGTACAGACTGTCAATTTGATAATCAGATATTTCATGAATTACTAGGCCTGACAGATTGCAAGCATCTGCAAACTACGAGCTACTATATCTGCAATAACGGGATGGTAGAACATATGAATTTTACCCTTTAGGGTGCACTGGCCTGTCAAAGTGGAGTATGGATGGCCACCCTCTTCATTGTTTTGATGGGACTATGTAGTATGTTAAAGAATGATATCGGAAGCTCCACAGGAGAATTTGTCAACAGTTTTCGCCTCATTCCTTCTGCATGATTGGGGAACATGTGAATATACCCGGTTTCTGCAAAAATTACAAGCTTCCATGCACTTTCTGCATCCTCCTCCTCCAATGTGGCACTGATCTCGAGCATTCCCTTTTTCTCAAAGACCTGTTCACCCTTGTTAATGTTTGTATGTGAGATGACACTATGAGGCCTCTACTGACTCCCCTTTATTCCTGACCATTCAGTATCATCTCTAACAACCACAAGACCTTCGTCATCGATGAAAATGGAAAAAAATGGAACTGTCTCAGTTGACCTCGACTTGTGGAATCTCCAGTCAACACTCATTTGCCACCCATGCCAGTTCCCTCACCACCATCCGCTCCACAGACGCCTTCTGGTAGACATATCAAGTGTGCTTTCTCTGAGGTCCGGGTGCTCTGGGCTTCTGCTACGACAGGGCCTCTTAAACATGTGTTTGAGCATAGATCTTCCAAAAGGGGGGAGGGCTAAAGGGTTTAAGTGCGTGTGCAACGAGTGCAGTGATCAACAACCGAGATAGGTCAAATTAGTAACAAGGGTACATTATATGTCCGTCATATCTTTTGACTATTATTCATTGCTTTGTTCTGCTTGTGTTGTGATGTAATAAGTAGATGTGCTCCTCTTCTATGTAACTTGACTGAGCTGTGCGAACTAAAGAAGGTGCATTTAAGTGTTTGTTACATCAATTGTAACCCCACAATATAAATTTCCAAAGGACTAATGAATCACTTGTGGACATACTTCTAGACAGAATGTGGTAGTGCGTCCTTCAGTACTGGCACAACATTTGAGTACTCCAGAAGAAGTATCACATAATTTCCTATGCTCGCTGTGTACAAAGGAAGAACTGTCGATTGCCTTTACTCGCCCAGTGAACATGGTACCAGGAGTGAACAATATCTATTATGAAAAGCTGTGGAATTCAACTGAACCTGATACATTGTGGCTGTAGAATATTTATAATCGAATATGGTTATATGAATCATTTTCTGACGATTGGGCTACACAGATCATTATACCAACTCTAAACCTGGAAAGGTTCAAACATCTGCCACTTCCTACAGACCTATAGCAATATCTTCAAGCATTTCAAAAACCTTGGAACAATTAATTAAAAATTGTCTTGAATGGTGTCTCGAAACTAATAACATGCTACCAGATTATAAAAATGGTTTCTGAAAACATCGCTCTGTGTTAGATAATCTGACAGAACTCACTCTGGACATACAAAGTGTATTTGAGGAAAGTCAGTATGTCACATTCACATTTATCTACATTGAAGGGTATGTGGTAATATTATTATTCCCTTGTTATGGCATAGAACAATATAAGACTCCCATGCAAATTTGTTTATGGTGTAAGCAAATTTTTCATTAGAACTGTCCGCTTACATGTAAAAAATAAAACTGCAGGCCCAAGGTATGCCATTGTTGGACTTCCACAGGATTCAATGTTAAGCCCTACAGTGCTTAATGTTTACACAACAGACATGGCTGCCAGGCCGCCAAAAGCTATTGAAGTTCAACAATATGCGGATGATATATGCATATATACTAATAGGTTTGATACAAACCTTGAAGAAAGAGGTCAAGTAATGACCATAGCAACATCCCAGTTAGAAACCTTGTTAATCGTTGGTATCTAAAGGCTTATGGGTCTCATTGCTGAAGACAACTGCAGTTAACTTTGGCTGGTGTATGATTCCACAGGGATTAACACAAATAAGATTAAATAATCAATTTTTCCCAGTTAAGAGCCATACTAAATTTCTAGGAATGACAATGAATTTGCGCCTTCTTGTCTCAGTGTGGTGTGCTCAGTTACAAGCATATAGTGGGTAACGTATTATAAAATTCTGCTATTAATATACAGAGAACTAATAAGATCTAAAATCATCCATGGAAGTATATTGTTCTGTAGAGGCAACAGCAAATCAGCAAATCATTTTGAAACTAGGAACACTCCAGTTTAGTTGCATCAAGACTTGCCTAAGACCTATGCATTCCACACCAACAAAAATGTATTGCTAGCAGAAGTCACAGAAATGCCCAATGCATTATGATGGAAATTAATGATGGATATATTCCTACTAAAAAGACTCTAATTGACCATCCACCTATTCAGAAACTCAAAAGATTGTTCCAATGAGATGTGAATATACAGAGGATAAACACTGCTCTAAAAACAGAATTAAGTACAAGCTTGAAAGATTTAAAGGGCATTCTCCTTAACTCTGAAGAACACCAATATGTCTTAATTCAGATTACCACTATAACAGAATAATATCAGTAGCTGATGACTTCTACTTTCCAACAAAACCAAATGACAGACCAGAAAAATTATTAAAAACCTGCATTTCTGATAATTTCCTGGAATACTTCCTTGTTTATACCAATCGCTCCTAAACCCCAGATAATGGCAGAGTGCGCTGTGCATTTCTATTCCCAGGCACAGGTTATGAAGAATTTATTGTGTTCACTAGTGAAACGTCTAGTTTTTTGTATAAGCTACAGCCATATTTGCAGCTTTAAAATGTTCACAAAATCTCCCAATCAGAAACATTTTGTTTTTAATAAATTGACGAATCTTTTTTCAATGTATGCATACATCTGCCGTACTCAAGAAAACTAATCCACTAGTGATGGATATTATGAACACTACTAAGAAAAACGAATATTTCAGAAAAATGATAAAATTTATATGTATCAAAGGACATGCTAACGTAAAGTATACTGAAATGATCGATGACTTACCGAAAATCACCGCTCAAAATGGCTCTTTCAAAAGCATATGTTACTGTCTGAAGGCTATGCTATATAAAAGAATAAGAGGTCAATGGAAAGAAGAACATGAATTCTCATTACGCAAGAAAGGGAATAATTATGGTCAAATACAGCCAAATAATCCCTTGAAGCCCTGATTCTACACAATTAAGGCGAATAAAGCTCCAATCTATACGTGAGATTTAATTATGGATCATTCCCTAGACACCTTCACCAGATACAGATTTAACATAACCCTTATTATGGATGTGCTGGAATAACAGTAGGGGATATCAATCACATATTTTTTAAATGTAAAGTGTATGAAAAATCAAGAAATCTATTTCATACAACACCTAATCCACTGTCATCAACCATTACCCAATGCTATACCAATGAGGTTACAATAAAGGGAGATACCCTTATGCCACAAAGGTGAAGCCACAGCCGCCATATTGGTGTGTCCATAAAATTTGGTGTCAAGTGAGTATTCACACTGCATTGCAGTGATACTTTATACAGTATCAAAATATATACACAGAAATGACTGCCTATTAGACGTATCAAAGCTAAGACGGCATCTGTCAACGGTATTTAACCAAGAAACTCACTTCCTGGGCTCAACAAGGTGGTGCCCCTGACTTTAGTCGATGGCTGAACTCAGCACAAGTAGTGTCACTTCCCCTTATTATAACCTCCTTGTACTATACCCACCCTCCTTCACAAAATAATATCACAGTTTTAAAATTAGCTATGAAATTCATTGACAGATGCAGCCTCACATGGTTAACCTCAAAAACACTGAAACATGCCTGCATGGCCTTCAGACAAAAGTCGCAACAAAGAAATAAAATAAATAATCCCGATTTCCGACATGATTTATAAATATGATATTATGTCTTTCTGTAGCCTCCCAGGATCAAGTACATCACACCTAAAATAATAAAATTTCTATAAAGTGACACAACTATGCGCCATGTATCAGTTCGATATTCAGAAACCTGTAACAGATGATTGAATGATCCATGAACAAAATACAGACATTAAACCAAATACATGAACTGTTGAAATCAAATGGGAACCAGTGCAGTGTGTCAAGCTGAGTCGTCGACACATATTTCTCTACAGTACAATCGATTCGGTGCTGCGCTGAAGCACAGAACAATGAAAAGAGTTCGAAGAACAACGGGTACAAGCGAAAAGGCCTCATTGTCGTCGATTGTTGACAGAACATTTAGTGTATCAGTTTGATCAGCCGCGCCCTACGGAAGTTAATAGTGTACAATTTATTTATTTGAAATGGCAGATTAAGGTTGTAAGTGTTGAGAAAATATCACTTTCCAGAAATTCTGTCTTTTTACTATAATTTTCTTTGCATTTCCTTGTTTTGAACATAGCAAACTAACTTATTATGATTTAAGTAGGTTTTTTATCATCTTAGATTTGCTAAAACTGCTTTGACTAGTTGCTGCAGTCACTGGCGTTACCGGCGGTGATTAAATAAACCCACTAATTAGCGGCACATTTAACCTGCACTAGCGTTGTCCGCCCTGCCGCGGTTCTCTCGAAAACGAACGACATGCCCATGTCGGCACGACTGGAAGGTATAACGAAATCGACTGTAAAGTGAAATTTGATATAAGAAGTAAATGAGTTAAACGCTTATCGAAGTACTTAACAAACAAACTTAAGACTTCCAATGTTGGAGTTATATTCGCTCTGGAAGAACCATGAAATGCCTAATACGCAAATAAGGTCCTCGTCTAGCGTTCTACTAGATACACACGCTACGATCGCACGTGTGGGCAAATTGAATATCGCAACGATCGATTGGATTTCCCATGCGATCTCATGAATCGAACCTGACGTGTAACTTAGCATCGTTACTCGTGACTGCAATGTGTTTGTATAGTTACGGAGTGTGGTTGTGTAGTTTTGTTTCGTTTTGCTTAGTCCACGTTGAGTAAGATCTTTCGTCAGGGTGTATAGTTATGCAAGGAACACGAAGTGAAGCTTAGGCCAGGGTTGGCATTATAGAAGTAGAGAGTTCCCAACACATTGCAAAGCCACTCAAAGGAAGAAAGCGTTTGTGTTTAAATTCTATCAATTGAAGTGCTTTATGTCGACGTCTGGAATTTCTGCAGAGACTGCTTGACCTCTCCGCTGTGGTATGATTTCTCAGTCAACCAAATCAAAATGTGTGCATGTGGGAGTCGTCTTTTTTTTTTTTTTTTTTTTTTACAATTCGGTGGAATAATACCAATACAACAGGATATGTCACCTGGTCTGACCAGTTTATTTGTTGATTGTTAGTCGGTCTCTCTAAGCTAGATCGTCAACGTGTGAGAAGTGTTGCCTCTGTTTTGTCCGCATTTCTTAAATTCTTGTATGTGGATCTCTCTTTAGATGCCATTGCGGTCTCATTATTGTCACATTAATTTCTCAACTGCTTGTAATAGCGCCTTGTCGTCTGCAAACTGTGCAAGAATTCTAGATGGGAATGTCATTCACGTGTAGTATAAAAATTGTGCTTGATAAAACCGATCTGTGTGGTAGACTTTTCTATAGACGTTTTATACCGGATAGATGTCATACGTGACAAAAAAAGCCTCTGTTTCGATTTTTATGCAGTAGTTGGTTGTTGTTTGTATCGACTGTAGTCGTTCTAAATGTTATCGTACGCTTCTTCTATGTCTGCAAAATGGCATTTATGTAATTAGCACTGTTCATGTTATAAGAGATATATATACTGAGATGTGTAAAGTGAGTTCTGGAGATTGTACAGTTTGAAATCGAACCTTTCCAGGCATATTATGTTATTTTCTATGTGAGGTTGCTGTAATCTTTTAACGATAATTCTCTCGAGAATTTCTGACATCGTTGATAACGCTTATGGATGGTGGTTTTGTGGGCCTCGTAAGTTTTAGTCGGCTTTTGGTATTTGAACTGTTCTTAGCAACTCGGATAGTATTAACGACGATAGCAGTGTATATGTTACACCTAATCCAGTGCATCGCAAACAGTGTGAAAACATGCTTCAGTCAGCAATAAACGTACGTATCAGTGCACTTGAGGCAGGTGTGAATACAGGTAAAACCACGTACGGGGAGGAATATGTTATGTCTAGTGCAGTGCGTCGTAAACATTGTAAAAATATGTTTCATACAGCTGTAAACACAGCGATAAATACGCAGAGTGAAATAACAACAGGTAGGCCTACCGGTACTGTAAACCACACAAAGGAACATACGCAAATTACTACAGTGCTACATGCGCAAATTTCTGAATCAAATGTGTGTATATATTCTGACAGCCACGGACGTGGTCTTGCTGAAATCTTACGTGATAATTATCGTGTAAATGCAACTGCCATTGTAAAACCGAGGGCACCCATGTCTGAAATCACAACGAACATAAAAGTCGGAAATCGTCCCAGCTCAACTCAGTGTACAATTATAATAGGTGGAGCTAATGATGTCTACAGGAATGAACTTTACAAATCCACTAACAATTTGAAAGAAATTTTGAGCTTTGCTAGAACACCTGTAATTGTCGTTGGTATTCCCCATAGACACGATCTTATGACTACTTCTATTGTAAATAAAGAAATCATTAAGACTAACAGACAGTTCAAGAAGACTACAGCATCTTCTCCAGTACTACAATCACCGTCTTCAGTAGAAGCAGATCAACTTACATCACTAACAGGTTCAACAACAGTACCAACTACCCGAGCAGAAGCAATGAAAACCACCCGCCCCTTAAGCAAAAGAAGAGTGTCACCACCAGGCCATCTCAAAGATTTTTTATTGGAGGCAGGCACCAATCAGCCAATGCGGTGAGCACTGCAACAGATGCCAAGCATAAAAAATTAGTAGTTTTGTATCAAAATGTACAGGGTATAATTAGTAAGATTCCAGAATTAGAAGTACTATTGCTTGATGAACTAAAGGATGTTTCAGTTTTATGTGTATGTGAACATTGGTTAAAAGAAAATCAAGCTTTTGTTGCCAGAATAACAGGATATGAAATGGTTAGTAGCTTCAGTAGAGAAACTTTTAAAGGGGGAGGAACATGCATTTATGTGAGACAAGGAATTGAATATAAAGAAATCAAGTTTAGTAAGATAAAAAACATTGAAAAAGTTTTTGAATATTGCGTTTGCAAACTAACAGACCTTAAAATAATTATTGTGTGTGTATACCGTTCCCCATCAGGTAATTTTATAGAATTTTTGGACAGTGTTGAAAGTCTTTTTAGTGAGTTAAGACATTCTACAGAAAGCATTATTGTACTTGGAGATTTCAATGTCAACTTTAAAATCAACTGTTTAAATGTTACAAAATTGAGCAATGTCTTTTGTTCGCATAATTTAGCACCAACTATCTTTGAATACACTAGACATGGGAAGAACTCTGAAACAATAATAGACCAAATATTTCTTGACTTACATAAACTAGACAATGTTGTAGAAGTGATTGACACTGGATTCTCTGATCATAAAGCACTAAGTATAAATAATGTACTCTGTAAAAACTCTAGGCCAAGTGAGAAACACATCCACAGGAGATGTATTAATGAGGACAACATTAGGATTTTTAATTCCTTGTTAAAAAATACAAGTTGGGATCTAGATAAACATGATAGTATAGACATGAAGTTTGAGTCATTTCTAGCTGATTACAAACATAACTTTGAAATTGCTTTTCCCCTTAAGAAAATGAAAGTAAAAGGCAAAATTAACACATGGATAACACAGGGCATAAGAAAATCTGGAGAGCAACTCAGAATGTTAAGTAAATCAGCAAGGCAAAATCCTGCTTTGAAACAACGTGTTAAGTGTTATATGAAATTATACAGGAAAGTAATCACTGCAGCAAAAAAGTTAAATAATGATTCATATATCAGTAGAAATAATGGCAACAAAAAAATGAAATCAGTTTGGAAAGCGATCAATAGTAAGAAACAACATTGTTATTAAAACTGAGGACAAAACTATAAATGATCCATTACAAATTGCCAATATAAACTATGTTTTTGTATCCAGTAACAGTACATGAGGTAGAGAATGCCATCAGTAAACTAAAAAATAAATTATCCTGTGGCACCGATGGCATTCCAGACAAAATCATTAAACACAGCAGATATATTTCTCCTCTTCTTGTAGATATAATTAATGCATCTTTCAGTACTGGCACTTTCCCTAGAAAGCTGAAACAATCAATTATAAAACCATTATACAAAAATGGGGATCATTATGATGTAAAAAACTACAGGCCTTTATCAATGTTATCTTGTTTTTCAAAAATTATAGAAAGAGTAATGTATGGAAGACTCTCTACTTTGCTAAAAAAAAGTGGAATATTTGTCGATGAACAAGATGGCTTTCGAAAGAATAGATCAACTGAAACAGCTATATACAACTTTCTAAAACTTGTCCTAAATTCCATTGATAATAATGAAGTAAATTGTGGGGTCTTTTTAGATTTATCAAAGGCCTTTGACATTATTGATCATAAACTACTGCTCGAAAAACTTAGTTGCTATGGACTCCATGGTACTGCTCATGCATGGTTTAAGTCATATTTATCTGGCAGATCCCAGAAAGTAGAAATAGTTCATGATCGAAAGTCATACTTTTCTGGTTATAAGGAAGTTAGTTATGGGGTGCCCCAAGGTTCAGTGTTGGGACCCCTGTTATTCTTGATCTTTATAAATGACTTACCAAACTATTTAACACAAGCTGATTATGTACTTTTTGCTGATGATACAAGTCTCTTTATTAAAGCTCAGAATGAGACTGACCTTAACAGCAAAATTGAAACAACAACAGTTGAAGCAAGTAAATGGTTCAGGGACAACAGTTAATTTGTGAATGAGGAAAAACCATTATGGATGAATTACAGACATGTTTTAAATAATATGAAGCCCAATATAACTGTGAAGCTAGGCCAACAGAATATACTACAAACGCCAAATACAAAATTCTTAGGAATTTGGTTAGATGAGCATCTAAAATGGGACAAGCATATAGATGTGCTCAATAAAAAGTTAAGTAAATGTTGCTATGTATTTAGAATGCTCAAAAATTGCTGCAGTGATCAAACAGTATTGTGTACATATTATGCATTTATGCATAGTCTTTTGCGATATGTTGTCATATTTTGGGGCAATTCAAGTCAGGCAAAACGCTCCTTTATTATTCAAAAACGAGCGATAAGAATCATAAAAGGAGCTGCACCTAGAGATCCATGTAGAGAAATTTTCAAGGAATATAAAATCATGACTCTTCCATCCATTTACATCTATGAAAGTATATGCTTTCTGAAGTCTCACCCCCAGTTTTCTTCTTTAAACAGTGAGGTCCATGACTATACAACAAGACAGAGTAATGAATTTCATAGAGAAGTGCATAAGAAAGCCCAATACAACAAGAGTGCAATATACCACCCAAAAATTCTCTATAGTGCTCTTCCCTTAAAAATAAAAATGATTCAGCAGCTGAGCAGTTTTAAAAGTGAACTCAAAAGAATGTTAATCAGCAATAGTTTTTACAATGTTAGTGAATATATGAATTCTTCAGAAAGATAGCATGCCTTCAAATGTCTTATAAGTTACTCATATACAAACTTGTGTCGTGGGGTAGACTCTTTTATGTACACACAAAAATTAATTAATCTGCTGTCCATTATACACAGAATATATGTAACTTATTTGTGTCCTATATTGTTACAAATTTATATCATGTAAGCTATAATTGTTTTGCCCATATATTTAATTCAGATTGTTCACTGATAGTTTTTACATAATATGTTGTTATTCATATTTTTTCTGTATGTAACATATGACAAATCCCATATCATTGTACATGATAAAATGGGTGCTCAATAAACTAAACTAAACTAAACTTGATATTTTTCGATTTGTTGGAAATACAGTACTGAATGTGCAAATAGAATCATTTATACTGATTTGTAACATTTTTTTTTACAATAGGGATAGTGTCATAAAAATTGCAATAACTAAAAAAAATTGATTTCCGAAAGATCCTTGGAAGTATGAAACGTTGCAACACAGGACTGTTTATTTACGATTTTTAGTAAAAGGGCAGTCAGTACTCCAACCTTACAGCGTATGTTGGTAATGCCTGCCGCAAGTGGTGACGGGAAAGTAAGAAGGGAGAGCTGATTTGCGTAGCAAGTAAGAACGATGTTTTGTCTCCCAACGCTGGATAAACCAGCGTAGCATTTTTCTCAGCATCCCTTAGCATTGCATGTATAATTAGTGCAATGGAACTTTAGTTTGACAGAGAAAAACAGGAACACACGCGTAATAAGCGAATTAACACAAATGATATCGACATATTCTTGGAGAAGTGACATGTCTATGGATTTTATTTTTATCAAACATAGATTTCGCTTCTTTGCATTTAAGAATCGCCTTGTATCACAAGCCACAAATGTGACAATTCGTAAATAAAAGGAAGCAAACGTGCATGACAAAAACAAACTGCCTTTTATTTACATAGACATCTTCAAGAAAATAAAAATGTGGAAACATATTCCAGAAAACATAAAAATAATAATACCATGATTTTTTTATTCCAACACATCACACTAGAACTAGTACACTGTTGCTCCACTCTTCATAAAATCCATAAATGAATCCTGATTTTGAGAAAACATTTTGCGTCATACATTCTAACAAGTAACTGAAAAATATTTTTTGCATTGTCTGGTGCCATGGAGGTATCGCCTTATGGCCGACCAGCTGCCTTCGATACTATAAATGTGTGTACCCGTTTAAGAATCCTTAAATGTCACTTCGTGGATTGCTCTAAAATGCTTGAATCCTACATTCGTTCAAGCATTCGTACGACCTACAACGATCGGAAATGAAATTCGTTTGTGGAAGGATTAGGCCTACTGCTTTATGACACCGAGCAGCACCTCCTTTGTACATTTGGGAGCAACTCTGAGAAAACATTTGTGGGGTTCCTCTTTGGATTCCTCTGAAAACCCACCTTCCTGTTTCGTCTGCCGTATTTTCTTCTCCCGAACATGGCCTCGTCGATCTTGACAATGACTCCATCCCCACCAAGTTTCTCACTTTTGTTGATGCACATTTTAGTACATACGTCTCTGCAGAAGCTTTTCCAATCCACTACTGTCTTCTCAGATAGCTGTAGCTCATCAGTAATAAAAAAGTTGCTGCACATTTTGACCCACAGACAAGTTAATTGTAGAATTTTTACGATACTTAACTTGCTTCCTCATGCCACGAATTTTTTATAATGCTGCAACTAACTCTGTGATCCGCCTTATTTCACCTCCACTGCATCCCATCTGTACCTTTTGTATGGGAAATACACCTCACATCCCCACCACACTTCTGACGCTTTCTACGCCTGGCTATAAAACCGTACGACGTAAACCATTTCACTATATTGCATGTCCCACAGTGCTCAGAGCCATTTGAACCAACTGTATTGCATTCATTTTCCATAGGGACTGGGTCCCTGCAGCGAATTCCTTTGGAGGCTATAGCTGAAATCACAATGGATTTCAAATCGAACTGTCCATCAGAAGAGGCTGGAGTCATCTGTTTCGGTATTTTCCATTGTATTCTTAAGCACCAAATGCAGCATTAATATCTACGGTTGTATCATAAAGGTGGCCACACATGTTAACTGCATACATGACAAACACGCTTGCGCAGCCATGCTTGAGTAAGCATGCACAAATTCCTGTAGCTTACACAAGGTTCAAGCATGCTTGTAGAAGCATTACTTTGTCAACTAGAAAATGTCGAGCTCGGACGACGATGCGCTTGCTTGGCAACCCTTTTGCTTGTATTACGGAAAAAGTAAAAGACAAAATGTGATAAGAGGAATAAAGAGTGGTTAAATAAACAAAATCATTATTACCATATTAACTAATTGTGGTAGACATGCTATGGAAACGATAACACAGTACTGTTTATTTTTCTTCTCTCTTTCTTCATGTAATATTTTGTTCTGTACAACTCTAGTACAGAACGTAATGTAACAGGACCAAAGGCCTCAGGTTACGCTATAGGTAAGACTTTCATCACAACCAGTTTTTCTGCTTTCACATTGGTTGACTTCGCTGACTCCCAGCCAAACTGTTGCCTCCCATCCTAACCTAGGCTTTGGGCTACGCTACAGTCTATCACTGAAACCATTTTATCTGCTTTCATATTCGTTGGCTTCGTCAACAAGCTGTTGCCCCCCAACCTAAGTGAGGCCTTAGTCTACACTACAGGTCAGATTGTCACCAAATCCAGTTTTTCTGTTTACGTATTCACTGGCTTCGCCAACTCGCAACTGAACCATTGCCTTCCAACCTAACCTGGGTCTTAGGCAACACTGCAGGTCAGACTGCCATCACAAGCAGTTTTCTGCTTTCACATTCGTTGACTTCAGCAACTCATCACCCAACTGTTGCCTTCCACCCTAACCTAGGCCTCAGGCTATGCTACAGGTCAGTCTGTCACCACAACCAGTTTTTTTTCTTTTCATATTCGTTGGCTTCGCCCCCTCAGGGGCTCAGTATTTGTTTGCTGAGTACGGGCTAGGTGACCCCGGGGTTCCTGAGCTGGGGACTGGTAAGCGCCGCCAGTTCTCTGTCACTGTAAGCTCTGGGCATGCTTCAGCAACCACCGTGCGGCGCGGTGGTGGAACGTTGTGTGTCAAAGGGAATGGGGATCTTGGCTTTATCGCCCAGATCGCGAGGACGGAATAAACCTCTATAAAAAAAACCTCAATCTCAAGGTGTGCTGCGTGCTGATGAGATGCATGGCTGTTGAGGTGGAACAGTCATTAGCGGGCAACATCCGGGGAACTTGCTGCACCTCAGTTGTATAAGGCTTACTCAGGGATGTGGGGCTCTGTCTGAGTGGACCCTTATTTCCCTAGCTGCTCGTGGGACCGGGATGGAACCCTCGAACTTTTCTTCTTCTTTTCCCAGTGGGAAGGGTGTACTGCCTGGGAGTTCTCGCACCCATGCATCCAAAAGAATGAGAGAGGCTGGTCCTCCTGCTAATCATTTTGTGGTCAGTAACGAGGCTCAAGGAGTCATGAATAACAATGTATTTGTAGTGATCAAGAGGAAGGAGGGGTCGTTTGAGAAACTGTCCCCCTTCTCTATTCATAAAGGCTTGGAAGGGCTAGCTAGTACCCTAAAGTCTATTGAGCGGTTGCGCAATGGTTCCTTGCTTGTTGAGACTAACTGGGACAGTTGGAACCCCTTAGGAAGTCGCAGAAACGGGGTGAGTACGACATCATTGTTGAATTGCATAATTCCCTTAACTCCAGCAAAGGTGTCGTAACTTACCGGGATATTATGGATATAGACGTTGCTGAACTCAAACAAGAATGGGCACCAAAGGGGATCATAGATGTGGAACAAAGGACTTACAAGAACAATGGAGAGATTGAGAAGACTGCCACTTTTATTGTGACCTTCAGTTCTTCAACGCTATCTGAACACATCATGGCAGGTTTCCTCTGTCTTAGGGTTCGGCCCTATGTACCTAACCCTATGCAACGCTGAGTTGCAGAGGTGAAGCGAATTGTGGGAAGTGTGGAAAGGCAGCCCATGAAGTTGGCACTGACTGTCCATCTCCAGCGGTCTGCATTAACTGCTCTGGAAGCCATTCAGTCTGGAGCCGAGCTTGCCCGGGTTTTGCAGAGGAACAAAAAATTCAGGAAATCTAAGTAACCAAGCAGATCCCCTAGCAGACGCCAAAAAGGACTATCAGGCGATGAAATCCCCTGTCTTTGCCACTTCTTATACTTTATTGGTGCAGAAACCTGTTACAAAGGTCGACGCTTCGACTCAGACGTCGTCCAGTGTTCCCTTATCCATCTCTGACACCTGTACTTGCACCTGTATGTGCCAAAGTAAAGTGAAAGACATAGTGATCCAGACAGCTACAACGGAAGACAAGTCCTGCTTTCACAGTGCACAGCCTGAAGGCACCCCAAAAGCAGAGTTCCCCTCAACACAAAGTTTCTTCAACGAAAAGTGGCTCTCACCACCCCCCTTCCTCCTCATCCTTCTGGGAAGGGGAGCAAGGAAAGTATCCCAACATTCAAGTCGACAGCTGACCTGGGCACCATCAGATGTCATTCTGGCATGTCTGACTGATGATGGACATAATGGATTTTGATGCCTCATCACCAGACCCAGTCAGCTCTAAAACTTCGCCTTGCTCTACAAGCGCGTCACCACCCTGGCGCAGAGACGGGGGTAAATCAAGACCACATTGATGAAATGGCTCCCATACTCCAGTGGAATATAAATAGATACAGGACTCATCTGGCAGAACTGAGACTCCTTGTCCAAGACAGACCCTTTTACCTCTGGCTTCAAGAGACTCATTTTAAAGAGACTGACACTCCTGTACTTGGAGGCTATCACCTTTATAGAAACGACAACCTTACTGGTGAGAGGGCAAAAGGTGGGGTTGCAGTGTTCGTAAAGGACACTTTTCACTTCTCACCTATTCCCTTAACAACAACACTACAAGCGGTTGCTGTTCGGATAGTGGCTCATGTTGCCATTACGGTATGCTCTGTGTACTTACCACCCCATGAGCCTCTTGATCGTGGGGACCTCACTCACCTTGATGAGCTACCCATCCCTTTCTCCTTTTGGGGGACTTCAATGCACACAGTGCTCCCTGGGGTTCTAATACCACATGCCCCAAGGGTTGGGCACTTGAGGATATGCTACAAGCCACAGATCTTCTACTGCTGCACATGGGTCAAGCCACACATTTTAGCACCAATAAAGGTTCGTCCAGTGCTATAGACCTCTCCTTCTGCTCACCTACTCTTGGGGACACTGCTCAGTGGGCAGTGGATGATGACCTTCAGGGCAGTGACCATTTCCCTATATGGATCCATCTGCCTGATGGAGCAGATCCTGGAAGGCAGCCACCGCGATGGTTACTCAAGAAGGCTAACTGGATGCTTTACAGGCAGTTCGCTGTTTTAGAACACCGTGACGACATCCAGGACTGGGTGGATCGCATTACAGCTGTGATTCATAGTGCCAGTGATGCATCCATCCCAAAGTCTGTGGAAGTGCCTAGGTGGCAACCTGTCCCTTGGTGGAATGATGAGTGTCGTTTTGCAATCAGGCACAGGAGGGCAGCTATGCGCAGGTTCAGTCGATGCCCTGCAGTGGCGAATCTTGTGTACTTTCGAATGGTGCATGCAAAGGCGCGGAGAATCATTCGGAAGAGTAAGCAGAGGTCTTGGCAAGAGTTCCTGAACTCCATCAATAAGCCCACATCCGCCAGTAAAGTATGGGAAGCCATCAGGAGGATCTCAAGGCACAACTATCGACCGCCAATAGCAGCTGTACGAATATAGGGGTCTCTTGTGACATCGATGAGGGACGTAGCTCAGACATTGGCTGAATCGTATAAATCAATTACGGCTGATTCCAGCCAGGATCCCACCTTCCCTCGATATCGGGAGGCCCAGGAGAAGATTGCTCTTGATTTTCGTTCCTTCCAACATGGAAGAATACAGCCAGCCTTTCTCTCTGTGGGAGCTGGATTCTGTATTGTCGGTTGCTTGTGATACAACCCCTGGACACGACCTGATAACTTACAGTATGTTGCAACAATTGGACTGATGGTCGAAGTAAGTCGTCCTTCAGCTCTTCAATAAAATTGGGATAACTGGCGACTTTCCCAACTCATAGAAAGAATCTATTCTAATCTCAATTTTAAAACCAGGGAAGGATTGGACAGACCCTGGTAGTTATCATAGTATTAGCCTGACAAGCTGCATCAGAAAGACACTGGAGCAAATGGTCAATCAGCACGTAGTGTGGGTTCTTGAAACCAGGTCCCTACTCAGTCGCTCGCAGCGTAGGTTCAGGAGGTATCGCTCCACTCTCAATAAGCTGACCCTGCTCGAAGCTGCAATTCAAGAAGCTTTCCCTCGTAAGCAACACCTTATCGGTGTTTTCTTCAGTTTGGAAAAGGCCTACGACACTACCTGGCAGCATAATATTTTGTTGCAGCTCCATCAGTGGGGCTTCTGCAGACATCTGCCAACCTTCATTGGATCCTTTCTCTCGGACAGATATTTTAGATACAGGGTTGGGAATGCCCTGTCTGACCGCTTTTGAGCCACTCGGCAATTGCAGCTGACGATCAGGCGGTTGGAGGAATGGTCTTGCACCACAGGTTTTAAATTCTCATTTGAGAAAACAGTTTGTGTAGATTTTAATCGTTTCCACTGTTTAATTTGCCCATTTTAATACTGGGGGACACTGTTCTCACTTTTAAGGAAAAGGTGAAGTGTCTGGTCTTATCTTTGATGAGAAGTTGACATGGTTGCCACACCTTAAAGAACTGAAACTGAGATGTCTCAAAGCCTTAAACATCCTGAAATGTGTCAGTCATTGGTCTTGGGGAGCTGACAGGGCACGTCTGCTCCAACTTTATAAGGCCTTTGTGCGACCCTGGCTTGAATAGAGATGCCAGATTTATGGGTCAGCAAGGCCTTCATACCTTAAAATGCTAGATGCAGTTCACCACGAGGGTATTAGGCTGTCTATAGGGGCCTATCACACGAGCCCGTTGTTAGTTTGTGTGCAGAGGCCAGTGAGCCTCTGCTCTCTATTCGACGTCTTCTTCTCGTGGTACGCCAAGCATATAGGGCATTGTCCGTTCCTATCTCGCCAGCATCCAGTTACGTCGTTCAGCCGCCACTGGAACGGCCGCCACTGGAACGGCTGTTCACTCATTGACCACAAGCCATGCGGCCATTTGGGATCCGTGCAAGGGAGAGCCTTTCATTATTACAGGTTGATGGCATTAAGGTCCAACGCCAGGGTTGGAGTAGGGAATCTCCCTGGCTACTACCAAGGCCCAAATTGCTTTTAGAACTAGTTGCTTACAAGAAACATTGTACCCCAGACTACGTTTTCAAACTTACATTTAAGGAGATTTTACACAGCCACCCAGATTTGATTACTGTCTACACGGCTGTGTACTTGTGTTCCCCGACATTGTCCTCAGGATAGGGCTGCCAGAGCAGTTTTCAGTTTATTACGTGGAACTGTTTGCTATCCTGAGTGCCATGGAGCAGATGAGACGGCGTCGTGACAAAAAAATTATCATCTGCTCTGATTCTCGAAGTGCCCTTCTCGCTCTTGGACAGATGTACCCACCAGATCGGATGGTGCAACAGCTACAGGACGCTCTCCTTCTCTTGCACAGGCAAAACAAAGAAATCATTTTTTTCTGGGTTCCAGGGCACATAGGCATCCAGGGAAACGAACTCGCTGATGCTGCTGCTAAGGAGGCTTGCTCCCTTCCTCCTCCTTCTTGCTGTTCAGTCCCTCTGCGAGCTGTCACTTCATTTGTGACCAGGAAGGCCATATTTTGGTGGGAGTCTCAGTGGCTGGACCTGAGGAACAATAAACTGCGTTCCATTAAGACTTCAGTGCGATCTTGGATTACCTCGTTCTGCTTGCGGCAGTGTGAAGAAGTAGCCCTTACTCGGCTCAGAGTGGGGCATTGTCCATTGATGCTTGGCTTCCTCTTGCGTCGCGAGGAGCCCCCAGTATGTCAGAGATGCAAAACACAGCTGTCAATACGACATATTTTAACTGAGTGCGTTTTATATGAAGACCTGAGGGTTGAACTGGGTCTCCCACAGGATTTTGCCTCTATTTTAACTGATAACGAGGCGAGTGTTGTTCGTGTCTTACGATTGTGTGGTGTCCGGAATTCTTTCCAAAATCCTTGGTGTGAGATTTAATGTGTCGCAGAGTGGCTGGGTCACGTATTATTTCTAACTCGTCATCCAGCCACGGTTATTTGTCACTTTTTAACAGCATCTTGACAGGTATTTTATCCATAATTGTTTTTAGTTATCCCGCTGTGTCACGCTGGGGTTTTATTACGGGCTTTTCTGGGCCCCACCTTCTTGAAGCTGCTTTACATTGCCTGTGATGGGATCACAAGTCGTTTTCCAGTTTCTTGATTTTCCTCCATAGGATGAGACAATCACCTTCGGTCTAACATTACTGCAAGGGCGCTGATGATCTTGCTGTTTAGCGCCCTCCGTAATAAATCATCATCATCGTTGGCTTCGCCATCTCGTAACTAAACTGTTTGCTTCAAACCAACTTATGCCTTGGGCTACGCTGCAGGTCAGTCTGTTACCTCAAGCAGGTTTTTTGCTTTTTCCTTTGTTGGCTTCCCCAACTCACAATCAGACCGTCACATTCCGATCTCTACAGACATTGCTAGGCTACAGGTCATAATAAAAACACCAATATGCTGTAACAGAAACAAGTAAAGAAAGTGTCATCTACACAACGCATGTAATCCATCTCTCATTGCAATCAAAATTCGCTACTGTATACAATTTACTTGCGATCAGAATGCCACAAAACAAAAATACCCCTAATTTGACTGACATAAAAAACGCAAAAAACTACCTACATACATCAATAACTGAAAACGCCAAGTTGCAGCAGAAGTAGAAAATTAATAATGGACCGTCCATAAAACGTGAAATATGTGTAGTAATGCGCACCAGCACCAACATTCCACATCGGTTTATTAATAATTTTTCAGCATAGAAAGCGATACAGGAGATATAGCAGAAACGGAAGAACGTGTCGTCTACACAACGTATGTAATTAGTCCATCATCAGAACAAAATTTCGGGACCGATGACCGTAGCTGTCTGGTCCCTTTAATCCCACAAACCAACCAACCAACAAAATTTCATAATGGTATACAAATCACTTGCGCCAGACTTTTCGATAATAAATTTCCGTAATTTAGACAGACCCTACAATAGCTGCTTCAACGTAAAAAAAGTCTCCCAGGTGCTTAAAATGAATACAACTGTAATGGAAACGCCAAATACAGGATAAGTAAAATATTAATTATGGCCCGTCCATAAAACGCGAATAATCCATTGTTGTCTGTGACCACCACAACAATCTACATTTAAGAAAAAAAAAATCATTAGTATTATTTCACCACACAAATTGCTAGATATGTCAATAATAGAAACGTCAATATACTGCAATAGGAAGTACTAAAGAAAAGGCCGTCTACACAACGCAAATAATTCTTGTGCGTCCGTCACAGCAAGGAAACGTGTTATTCTGAGCTTTATTTACATTATAAACGTAGATATTCGACCAAAAACGTATGTCTAAAAATAACATGAGTCATTCGTATTTTATCAGTTTCTGGCTAATTAATTAGCTCTACAGCAGCTTGTGTCCAAGCGGCTGTCGCCAATGATACAAGCACAGAGGCGCTGCCAACATTTGCATTATACCACGAACAAGAGGAGCACGTTGGCTACCCACAGTAATGTTCAGCTCAGATATTTATCAAAGAGTGTCGATTTCTTTTAAGAACCAATAAATAGCTAGTAAACAGCAGAAGATCCGACCTCTTGCAGAAAGACGCGTGTCTACTCAAAAATGTGAATTTTCCTTCACCACACTTGCAGTCAGATCAGTGAATGTAGAGCGTAGGAAATCTGGATGGTATCCAATACCTACATTATTTAACTTACTATATAAGCCACCACAGTGTCAAATTACTGTCTATACCATCAAATGTGAGACCCACACACTTGACATTCACTTAATGCAAGAGTCGGAGAGCATTCCGCACGACTCCAAGTTTTTCATCAGAGGACATGCTATTAACTAAAAAATATGCTATTAGCATTTTACAGTTAGTGTTCATGCCCACAACAAGAAGCACTAATGCTTCCTTAGCTTCTTCTAACTCTTCATTCTGTACTCCAAAACCTCTATCAACATAACCAATAAATTGTTTCCCATTCCAGGCTAGTCTTTTTCTAATTGCCATTTCATCAAATGTTACACAGACATAAACATCACCATTTACCTTCTTTGATCTTTCAGAAATTGTTGAAAATGCTTCAGCAGTAAATCCTGGATTTCCATGTTCAGAGCTGTACCAGCGTCTCAGACTATTAGGATGTGGAATGAGATTTCACTCTGCAGCGGAGTGTGCACTGATATGAAACTTCCTGGCAGATTAAAACTGTGTGTCGGACCATGTTCGAGTCTCAGTCCACCACACAGTTTTAATCTGCCAGGACGTTTCATATTAGGATGTGGTAATGCTAAGTCTAAGGAATTACGCACATATTCATAAGCACATGGGGAATAAAAATACAGTGTTAATGAAAATGATTTCAGTGTGTCAGAGTATTCACTGTTCTCCTCAGACAAAATTCTCCTGAATAATTCTACAGACACATCTGAAAAGCTCTTTTCAATGAAGCCTGCAATCCTCTCACTGATTAGATTTCTTGCTTTTAAATCAGTCACAATCTCTTTTAAACATTTGATTTTCTCCTCTTGTCTTTCACACTTCACTTTCTTTGCATACATTGTTTTCGTATGCTCCTAATCACACACCCCTTCTTTTCTGTTATTTCACTACCGGGTCATTCCATGTCAAATCAACACACCTATTTTACCTCACCATTTTAGATTTTGCTAAAATTTGGTACACTTATAGTGGGTGCTAAGACTAAGAAAAATTCCAAATTTCAATTTTTATCTCAAACCATTAATGAAATATGATTTTGTAAACTTTTAAAAAACCAGCCAAAAAGGTGTGAATGGACTTTTTTAAAATTGCCCTAAGAGCTGCTCTAATTGAGCTAGAGAACTGGGAAACGTGTCATTTTGCAGCATTTTGCATGCTCTTTCCAGGGTATACAACAAAACATAGCTTCTAATTAATAATATTTTTTAAAGATACTAATTAATATTTTGCTTTAATTTTTTTACAAAAGTACATGATTAAAAATTTTCGAAATATTTCCATAAAAATCACATGGCAAAATATAAATGTGGGATAATGATGGGTTCATTGTCTTCTGTCTCACGGGAAGCGTGCCAGGGATAAGCCGCTGCAGTCGCGCTATTCATCTGTGTCCTCGGAGGCTAAGATGGATAGAGCATCTGCCATGTAAGCAGGAGATCCTGGGTTCGAGTCCCGGTCGGGGCACACATTTTCAGCTGTCCACATCGAGGTATATCAACAACACCTGTCGGCAGCTGAGGTTGTCAGCTAGTCATAATTTATTCCAGGGAAAAGCTGCACGGTCATCAACAGTAACTGTTCTTTCGAGAACAAGTTACTGTCTTCGTATATACTTTTGTAATTGCTGTGGTTTTGAAACAGGAAACCTGCCAATAAATGCACGACCATTGTGCCAATATTATGTTATAAACAATTTTGTCAGGTATGTGCATTAACATTCAAAACTTCTAAGTAGAGCCACGTACCTGTGAAAGGTAATATTGGTTCCTTCCTGGAATTTATTTGTACAATTAAATGCTGCGCAGCTCTTCACGGTTTTCTTCTGTGAACTGGAGTATGTAAACTGTACAAATACGCGTAAAAAATACTGTATGCATACACCAACGAATGCAGAATGTTCGACCTCTGTTTTTACAAACCACAATACAATTCAACTCGCAGGTTCAAAATATCCCGCGACTGCAGCGCCCTCGGGAAGGGTAGTTATTGTTTCAAGGTCTTTGGGTACTGGTGTACTGGGGTACTGGTGTACCCAAGACAAAAACGGTATTTTAAAATGTGTAAATGTTTTTAATTCAAAATAATACACTGAAGATCCAAAGAATTTGGTACACGTGCCTAATATACAGGTGCCCCGCGACCACACAAAGTGCCGCAACACATGGCATGGACTCAAGTAATATCTGAAGCAGTGCTGGAGGGAACTGACATCATGACTACTGCAGGGCTGTCCATAAATCCGTAAGAGTACGAGGGGGTGGAGATCTCTTCTGAACAGTACGTTGCAAGGCATCTCAGATGTGCTCAATAATGTTCATGTCTGGGGAGTTTGGTGGCCAGCAAAAGTGTTTAAAGTCACAAGCGTGTTCCTGTGGCAGTTCTGGATGTGTGTCTTACTGGAATTGCACATGTCTGCCGGAATGCATGATGGATATGAATGGATGCAGGTGATAAGACAGAATACTTACGTATGTGTGACCTGTCAGAGTCGTATCTACACTCCTGGAAATTGAAATAAGAACACCGTGAATTCATTGTCCCAGGAAGGGGAAACTTTATTGACACATTCCTGGGGTCAGATACATCACATGACCACACTGACAGAACCACAGGCACATAGACACAGGCAACAGAGCATGCACAATGTCGGCACTAGTACAGTGTATATCCACCTTTCGCAGCAATGCAGGCTGCTATTCTCCCATGGAGACGATCGTAGAGATGCTGGATGTAGTCCTGTGGAACGGCTTGCCATGCCATTTCCACCTGGCGCCTCAGTTGGACCAGCGTTCGTGCTGGACGTGCAGACCGCGTGAGACGACGCTTCATCCAGTCCCAAACATGTTCAATGGGGGACAGATCCGGAGATCTTGCTGGCCAGGGTAGTTGACTTACACCTTCTAGAGCACGTTGGGTGGCACGGGATACATGCGGACGTGCATTGTCCTGTTGGAACAGCAAGTTCCCTTGCCGGTCTAGGAATCGTAGAACGATGGGTTTGATGACGGTTTGGATGTACCGTGCACTATTCAGTGTCCCCTCGACGATCACCAGTGGTGTACGGCCAGTGTAGGAGATCGCTCCCCACACCATGATGCCGGGTGTTGGCCCTGTGTGCCTCGGTCGTATGCAGTCCTGATTGTGGCGCTCACCTGCACGGCGCCAAACACGCATACGACCATCATTGGCACCAAGGCAGAAGCGACTCTCATCGCTGAAGACGACACGTCTCCATTCGTCCCTCCATTCAGGCCTGTCGCGACACCACTGGAGGCGGGCTGCACGATGTTCGGGCGTGAGCGGAAGACGGCCTAACGGTGTGCGGGACCGTAGCCCAGCTTCATGGAGACGGTTGCGAATGGTCCTCGCCGATACCCCAGGAGCAACAGTGTCCCTAATTTGCTGGGAAGTGGCGGTGCGGTCCCCTACGGCACTGCGTAGGATCCTACGGTCTTGGCGTGCATCCGTGCGTCGCTGCGGTCCGGTCCCAGGTCGACGGGCACGTGCACCTTCCGCCGACCACTGGCGACAACATCGATGTACTGAGGAGACCTCACGCCCCACGTGTTGAGCAATTCGGCGGTACGTCCACCCGGCCTCCCGCATGCCCACTATACGCCCTCGCTCAAAGTCCGTCAACTGCACATACGGTTCACGTCCACGCTGTCGCGGCATGCTACCAGTGTTAAAGACTGCGATGGAGCTCCGTATGCCACGGCAAACTGGCTGACACTGACGGCTGCGGTGCACAAATGCTGCGCAGCTAGCGCCATTCGACGGCCAACACCGCGGTTCCCGGTGTGTCCGCTGTGCCGTGCGTGTGATCATTGCTTGTACAGCCCTCTCGCAGTGTCCGGAGCAAGTATGGTGGGTCTGACACACCGGTGTCAATGTGTTCTTTTTTCCATTTCCAGGAGTGTAGATGTATCAGGGGTCTCATATCAGTCTAGCTGCACACGCCCCACAGTATTACAGAGCCTCTACCATCTTGACATGCTGACATGGATTCATGAGGTTGTTTCCATACGCCTACACATCTATCTGCTCGATATAATTTGAAACGAGACTCGTCCAATTGGCCAAGATGTTTGCAGCAATCAGCAGTCCAATGTCTGTGTTGACGCGCCCAGACGAGACATAAAGCTTTGTGTTGTGCAGTCACCAAGGGTACATGAGTGGACCTTCGGCTCTGAAAGCCCATATCGATGATGTTTCGTTTAATGGTTTGCATGCTGACACTTGTTGATGGCCTAACATTGAAATATGCAGTAATTTGTGGAAGGGTTGCACCTCTGTCATGTTGAACGTTTCTCTTCAGTTGTTGTTGGTCCCTTCCTTGCAGGATCTTTTTCTGGCTGCAGCGATGTCGTAGATTTGATGTTTTACTGGAATCCCGATATTCGCAGTACACTCGAGTAATGGTCGTGGAAAATTCCTACTTCATCGCTACGTCGGAGATGCTGTGTCCCATCACTCGTGCGCCAACTATGCCACCACTTTAAACTCACTTATATCTTGATAACTTGCCATTGTAGCAGCAGTATCCAATGTAACAACTGGACCAGGCACTTGCGTTCCATAGGTGTTGCCGACCTGGCCTGTATTCTACCTGTTTAAATATCTCTGTCTTTGAATATGCCAGTTTCTTTGGCACTTCAGTGTCTAATAAACACTTAAATCGTACTTAAGAAAAAAAGAAAAAAATATCCAGAGAGAAAAAATGGCACTACTGAAGACATGAATCACACACTTTTCGTTGATGATCCAAACAAATAAATTTTTTACAAATAGCATATTTAAATCTGGATTTTTGGCCTCAAGCTCTAGAGCAGAAAATACATCACATGTTGTGGATTCTGGAACCCCTTGGGCTCCCTCTGACAGACCTAAAACAGACTGATGGTTTGCAGGAGTTCTCTTCTTAAATATGGTTTTTCTAAACATCTTAACACATGTAGTCTCATGCCAGTCTCTTTAGGTAAGATCTTCTGTTCAGAAATATTTCCGTATCATCTCCAGAGCTCCCTCTCAACAATAACATAGAGTTGCATCCAGTAACGCTTAATAAGTTGTACAATAGGCAGAGAGGCTAGCGACAAGTTTTCCTTGAACAGGAATGCGAATGACAGAACTGGTCTAGCATGTCAACACGTCCTTTGGTATAGTTATAAAACTGAATAATTTCCGGGAGTTCTACTGTATTTGGTTCATCCCCTTTTTCATGCATAGTTGTTTTGGAGGGCAGCATGATAACAGGGTAGGGTGATAACTGAAACAGAACATTGCAGAATTTGGCTCTCTCTACTTGATGCTGAGAAACGATGGTGGAATTTTATTTTTTTCAACGTACGAACTACGATAATTTTCTTCTCTTAAAGACTCTATGCTGTTTCAACGGATGTAAGCCAATTGTCCACAGTTAAGTTTCTGTTTGCTGCATGAAAGGAAATGAGTTTTTCACAGTAATATCGAGCCACAGGTATATTATCTGGTGTAGATACCTTCCCTATATACACTTCCGTACTCAGCACATAAAATGTCTTTGCATCGCGGCACATCACTGTCTTGATTCCGTACTTTTCTGCTTTGTCGGGAATATACATTTTAAATGGACACCGACCTGTAAACCCAACCAATTGATCGTCCGTTGTGGTGTTTGTTAGGTATGTATAGTTCTTTCCTTTTGTGTATGGAGCGCTCAAATACGGGTTGTCTCACGGAAGACACCCGGAAGGGCGGCGATTTTGCTGGCTATTGCCACTGTGTCTGCCGGTTGTCGCTGTGCGCAGTTCTGGACACCATTACTTAGCACGTGATCCCTACACTGTGCGATTGAGTGTACTGGTGGTTTACTTTGAGTTGTTCTTTTTTTTAATTTTTTTAAAGTTTAATCGCTTCAAATGTTGTAGCTAGGCGTCATTATTGCAACTGCACCGAGTCTGGGGCTTTCACTGCCCGTATGTCGCTGGGCCCTGCCCTCAGACAGAAACACCCTTCTATACTGTGCGACTGAGTGTTCGGGTGTTTTGAGTTTCCTGTCGAGTATCTATTCGGTACGATATACACGAAGGATCAACGAGTGTTTCTTGTGTTGAACTGTGCAATGTGGAATGTCGGCTTGAATTCATACGAAAATTTCCTGGTGTACGTGTTGCCAATGATTCGAAAATACGCATATTAGTGATTAGTGAAGAATTTTCAAGCTACTGTAACTGTGTTACACGAACAGAGGCCTAGAGGACCTAGTGTTTTAACCGAAAATAAATTAGACGAGACATGGGAAGCCTTGGAAAGAAGTTCTAGGAGGACTGATGTGTCAACAGCATCTGCCCACAGAGCTGTGCACAAACTGGAATTGAAACCATACAAAATAATGGTAAAGCATCAACTGAGGAACTCAGATACTGTTGCTCAATGTCGTTATTGCAACTCGTTTTTACAGTCTGTGCACAATGGGGAAGTTGTTTCTGAGATGATGCTTTTTTTCTGATGAAGCATGGCTGCATTTTTCAGTTTACATAAGTTCTCCGAACAATCGACGTTGGAGCTCTGATAATCCTCATGAATTTCGTCAACAACCTCTGCATGATGTGAAAACACGAGTGTGGTGTGCAGTTATTGGACCAGTCTTTTTCCACGAAACAATACGTTCTGGCAGGTATGTGAACAATTCTTTTTTTTCGAGAACCAACACGTAACGAAAATATGTACGGATATTTCATGCAGGATCATGCAACATCACATATCACCAATGCTTCTATGACAGCAGTATGAAGTGTTCCTGATGATAGGATAGTGGACTGACCTCCTCGTTCTCCACGGACACCTACCCAGATGGGCTTTAAAAAAGGCAGACTGGAAAGCCTGCACCTCTGCTGTCAGCATTGAATCTCCCCCACATGGTTCCATCGATGTTGTCGTTGAGCAGGTCAGTACAACGATTGCTTTTGCGGCGGAAAACGCGATCCCTCGGTCTTTAAGGGGACCCAGGCGAATGACAGTCCACTGGTGGTCGGCGAGCTCTACAGCGACATAAGCGGAACCCTTCCCTAGAGCACCTCATAGCCTTTAAATGGCTCCGTGCGTGCTTTCGCCAGCTTATAAAAATACGGAAACAAGAGTGTTTGGAGAGGTATGTCTCGACCGTTGGGTGCCATATGTCACCTTCCCAGGTCGGGACATGGATCAAATGTGGTTTTGGGTACCTGGCGTTAACATCGATGGCGTGTTATCTACCGACACAAACACGACTGCCGAGCACTTCGCCGAGTACTATGCTCTAGCCTCGGCTTCAGAGAATGATCCCCCAGCCTTTCGCACCCTCAAACGGTGGATGGAAGGGAAAGTTCTGTCGTTCACTACACACCACAGTGAATCCTATAACGCCCCATTTACAGATACCGTGACGCAAGGGCAGAAGCACAAGTTGATGGGTTGGTTGGTTGGTTTGTGAGATTAAAGGGACCAGACTGCTACGGTCATCAGTCCCTTTTTCCAAAAATTCAAACACCCACATAGAATAAAAACAAACAATGGACATGACAACAGACGACAGAGGACAAGAAAGACGCAGACTGGGACCAGACAAAAGGAATTTAAAATCACACAGAGTGTGACAGTGGTTGGCCGACACGACAACAGAGGCAAAAAAGGAAAAGCCAACGACCTAGAAACACACCAAAAAATAACCCAGTCTAAAATCGTAGGCCAAAGGCCAGACTTATAACGCAAAAATGACACTCAGATTAAGTGATAAAAACCCCCTGCAAAACTAAGCCTGCCATGGCAGTGTCACCTGTTAAAAGGACAGGGAGCATATCAGGCAGCGCAAATGTCTGCCTGAGCACAGCTAAAAGCGGACAGGCCAACAAAATGTGGACCGCTGTCAAAGCCACCCCACAGCGACAGAGAGGCGAGTCCTCACCGCGCTGTAAATATCTGTGCGTCAGCTGGGTGTGGCCAATGCAGAGCCGACAAAGGACAACTGAGTCCCTGTGAATGGCTCGCATGGATGACTGCCACACAGTCCTTGTCTCCTTGACAACATGGAGTTTTTAGGTGTGGTCAGATCGCGTCATTCAGCGTTCCAAAGCGCGAAAACTTTGCGGTGTAAGACTGCTCGCAAATCAGTCTCCGGGAAGCCAATGTCCAGAGTTGGTTGACTGGTGGCCTGTTTGGCCAGGCGGTCAACATGTTCATTGCCCAGGATGCCGACATGACCAGGGGTCCACACGAAGACCACAGAGTGGCCGCAACGGACAAGAGTATGGAGGGACTCCTGGACAGCAATCACCAGACAGGAGCGAGGGAAACACTCGTCGATAGCTCGTAAACCGCTCATGGAGTCGCTACAGATAACGAAGAACTCACCTGAGCATGAGCGGATATACTCTAGAGCACAAAAGATGGCGACCAGCAGTGAAAACGCTGCAGCCAGCCGGCAATAAGCGTCGTTCATAATGGTCCACTAGAGTGAGAGCATAACTGACACGACCAGCAACCATTGAACCGTCAGTGTAAACAATGCCAGAGCCCTGATACGTGGCAAGGATGGAAAGAAAGCGGCAGCGGAAGGCCTCCGGAGGGACTGAGTCCTTCAGGCCCTGTGCCAATTCGAGCCGAAGGCAAGGGTGGGACACACACCATGGGTGTGTACGCAGGGGGGCCCGGCAAGGAGGTGGAAGAGAGAAAACCCCAAGCCCGGAGAGAAGCTCTCTGACACGGACCGTGATCGTACAACCCGACCGGGGTTGCTGTTCTGGGAGACGGTTGACTGACTGAGGGAACAGGAGACGATAATTAGGATGCCCGGGCAAGCTACAAACATGTGTAGCATAGGCGGCCAGAAAACCTTGGCGCCATAACCGCATTGGAGGGACACCTGCCTCCACAAGTATGCTGTTCACAGGGCTGGTATGAAAAGCTCCAGTGGCAAGTCGGATCCCGCTGTGAAGGATGGGGTCCAGCACCCGCAACACAGAAGGGGATGCTGAACCATAAGCCAGGCTCCCATAATCCAGATGGGACTGGATTAATGCCTGGTAGAGCCGTAAGAGGGTAGATCGTTTGGCGCCCCAGCTGGTGTGCCTCAAGCATCGCAGAGCATTAAGATGCCGCCAACACATCTGTTTAAGCTGCCGAATATGTGGGCGCCAAGTCAACCGGGCATCAAAAATCACACCCAAAAACCGATGTGTCTCCACCACAGCAAGAAGTTCGCTGGCGAGATAAAGCCACGGCTCAGGGTGAACTGTGCGTCGCCGGCAGAAATGCATAACGCAGGTCTTGGCAGCCAAAAACTGGAAGCCATGCGCTACAGCCCAAGATTGTGCCTTGTGGATAGCGCCCTGCAGCTGACGTTCAGCTGCTGCAATGCCAATGGAGCTATAGTAGAGGCAGAAGTCGTAAGCATACAAGGAAGCTAAGACAGACGTTCCCACTGCCGCAGCGAGCCCGTTAATTGCAATTAAAAACAGGCAGACACTTAGGACAGATCTCTGTGGCACCCCGTTCTCCTGAACTCGGAAGGAACTATGGCAGGCCGTGGAAGGTACAATGCGACAGAAAATTTCGTATGAAAATCGGCAGCAGACCCCGAAGATCCCAAGCGTAGACAGGATTTGATGACGCCATGTCGTATCGTACACCTTCCGCATGTGAAAAAAGACATCGACGAGGTGCTGATGGCAGGCAAAGGCCATACGGATGGCGGACTCCAGGCCCACCAGATTGTTGGCGGCAGAGCGGCCTTCACGGAACCCACCCTGAGACGGAGCCAAGACTCGAGTACCCAACTCAACCGCTGGCTCACTGTGCATTCGAGCAACTTGCAAAGAACGTTGGTGAGGCTGATGGGACAGTAGCTGTCCACCTCCAATGGGTTCTTCCAGGTTTCAGAATGGTGATAACAATGCTTTCCCGCCATGGCGACGGAATCTCACCCCCGATCCAGATACGGTTGTAAAGGTCGAGGAAGCGTTGCTGCCAGTCCACTGAGAGGTGTTTCAGCATCTGACAGTGGAGCTGTATCAGGGCAAGTGGCTAGAGCACTGTGGAATTCCCACTCACTGAATGGAACATTGTAGGATTCAGGATGGCGGGTGTGAAATGAAAGGATTCGACGTTCCATCCGCTCTTTCATTTAAAATGGAAAGGTCGAGCTGTGCCAATACACGCTCAATGGTGCTGCCTCTGCCCGTTGCTACTGATCCACCCCACAGAGGTTTATGGGTATTGAAGTCGCCAAGTAACAGGAAAGGTGGCGGCAATTCGGCTATCAGTGCAGCCAGGACATGCTGCGGTACATCAAGACTGACCCTGACCACATTTTGGACAAGCCCTCCACCTCCCCGAACTTGTCCTCTAAATGCTCTACAAAGAACTGAGGCTTCACAGACACAACTGATTCCCCATCAGCTCTGGTGCAGACGAGATACCGGGGCGAATACGTTTCGCTGTCATTCATAGCCTTTCGTTCCTCCCACGGTGTGGCCAGGGAGGGGAACGATTTGGGGTCATACACATTAGCTTTAAAGTGAGCTCTTGAACGCTTAGAGACTGCCGGTGGCTGGCCACCAGTTAGAGAAGATATGCCACACTTCATTGTATGTCACCCACCATGATGCCACCTACTCCGACCAATGGCCCTCCCCACGGGCGCCACCCTGCCACAGCAAGGGCCACCTGGCAGGATGGCCATTGCCGGGAGTCCTGATGCCTCAGGGATATGGGCATCTACTCCTTTTCATACGTGGGGAGTTAATAGCGTAGGCATCAGTAGAGCAATCCCTGTCAGGGGGCTACAACCAACGGGGTACATGGCGGCCCCACCTCAACAGACTGGCTACTGTGCTGGATTTTAGGTGACATGTAGTCCATGGTCGCTGTCAGTGCAGAAAGTGGCACTGCACATTGCATGGCAGGGAGTGCACGCAGGAACGTATCCATGCCCAAGAGATGGATAGCGGGCAGGACTGCAATGCAACGACGAATAAGCTGCTGAAGTGTCTCAATGCAAGATGGACACAATGCACCAAGTAAGACGCCTTTCCCCAATTGGCTCGCTCTTCGGAAGAATTTTCGAGATATGGAGGTCAAACCTGACAGGGGACCATCACAGAAGGGCCGAAACGTTTGAGACTCCTTTTAGTCGCCTCTTATGACAGGCAAGAATACCACGGCCTATTCTTACCCCCGAACCCGCAGGGGGACAAGTTGATGAGGATCTGCCTTGTGTTTTAGCTTATGATGAGACGTGTGTGTCTAGGACTTTAAGGTTTTGTGATGTGTCTGGACTGTGGCCTAAACTTTTAGGCTCCAGGTTTTAGTGTATTGCAGAGTCGCTGGCTCCTCCCCTTTTTCCTTGCCGTCAGCCAGCCACTTCCATCTGCTATATTGTTTTAGCTCCCTCTAACACTTTCTTCCTGTGTTGTCCTGTTTTACTGCTGACAGCATGCTTCGTCCCATGCTTCGGTGTGGGTAAGCGCATATTTTTCCAACCTTATTACCTGTGTTTTACGTTCTGTTTTATCTTCCTGTTCTGAGTATTTTCTTGCCACTCGTTTCAATCTGTTACTGAGCGGGCGTTGAAGATCTCCATCCATCCATCCTTCAGTGCCCTTCCACATTCCCTCGACACAGATCCTGGGCCAGATCGGATCCATAATCAGATGATTAAACGTTTCTCGTCTGACTACAAGCGATATCTCCTCGTCATCTTCAACCAGGTCTGGTGCCATGGTGTCTTTCCATCCCAATGGTGGGAGAGCACCAGTGCTCAAATATGTTAAAAACCAGGTTGATGTGGATAGCTATCGGCCCATCAGCCATACCAACATTCTGTGTAAGCTGCTAGAAGGTAAGGTGTGTCTGCAGTTGGGTTGGGTCCTCGAGTCACGTGATCTACTGGCCCCATGCCAGAGCGGTTTCCGCCATGGTCGTTCTACCACTGATAATCTTGTGTTCCTTGAGTCTGCCATCCGAACAGCCTTTTCCAGATGCCAGCACGTTGTCGCCGTCTTTTTTGATCTACGAAAAGCTTACTACACGACCTGGCGACATCATTTCCTTGCCACATTGTATGAGTGAGGTCTCTGGGCATGCTCCCGATTTTCATCCAAAATTTCCTGTCACTCCGTACTTTCCATGTTCAGGTTGGTGCCTCCCATAGTTCTCTCCATATCCAGGAGAATGGAGTCTCACAGAGCTCTGTATTGAGTGTATCTCTATTTTTAGCGGCCATTAATGACCTAGCAGCAGCTTTAGGGCCGTCTGTCTCGCCTTCTTTGAAGACGACTTCTGCATTTCGTACTGCTGCTCCAGTACTGATGTTGCTGAGCGGCGCCTACAGGGAGCCATCTGCAAGGTGTAGTCATGGGCTCTGACCCATGGCCTTTAGTTTCCAGCCACAAAGTCGTGTGTTATGTACTTATGCTGGCGTCATACCATTCATCCAGAATGACGATTCACCTTAATGACGATTCACTCTCTGTAGTGGAGACATATCGATTCTTAGAACTGGTTTTAGACGCCTGATTGACTTGGCTTCTTCAGCCAGCTTAAGCGGAAGTGCTGGCAGCACCTCAATGCCCTCCGCTGCCTAAGCAACACCAACTGGGGTGCAGATCGCTCTATGCTGCTGCTGCTGCTCCACAGAGCCATTGTAGAATCCTGCTTTGACTACGGAAGTGTGGTTTATGGTTCAGTGGGGCCCTCCGCATTGCATTTACTCGACCCAGTGCACCACTGTGGCGTTCGTCTAGTGATAGGAGCTTTTAGGATGAGTCTGGTGACCAGCATCCTGGTGGAAGCTGGAGTCCCTCTATTGAAGATTAGGCGTGCACAACTGCTCACCAGTTACATTGCACACGTTCGTAGTTCTCCTGTGCATCTGAATTACCATTTCCTTTTCCCACCTATGGCAGTTCATCTCTCACATCAGTGGACCAGGTGAGGCCTTATAATTGCAGTTTGTGTCCAATGCCTTCTATCTGAACTGGAGTTCTTGTATTTACCACCTATACTCGAGGTCCATTCATGCATACCTCCACAGTGTACACGTAGGTCGCGGTTTCACCTGTCACATGGCTCTAAGGATTTAGTTAACCCCGCGGCTCTCTGCTGTCACTTCTTCTCGATTCTTGACATGTACCAAGGCCATGAAGTGGTTTACACCAATATGGCTCGATGGCTGATGGTCACATTCGCTTCGTTTATGTCCATGGTGGTCATATTGAACAGCATTCCTTGCCCGATAGCTGCGGTGTTTTCACTGCGGAGCTGGTGGCCATATCTTATACTCTTGAGAACATCCATTCATGGCCTGGGGAGTCATTTCCTGTGTGTACTGACTCCTTGAGCAGCCTGCAAGCTAGCGACCAGTGCCCTCCTGCAGGTCTGGGGGTTAGAATAAACCCAAGGCATTCCTCCTGTCGTAAGAGGCAACTTAAAGAAGCCTCACATGTTTTGGCCTTTATTTGATGGTCCCCTGTAGAGTTTAACCTACATTTTTCAAAACTTTCCCGAAGAGCAAGCCAATTGAGGAAGGGCGCCTTTACATGGTACACAGTGTCCATAATGTGCTGAGACGCCGCGCATCCTTCGTCTATGTGAATATGCACTTCTGCTCATTCTCCAGCTGTTGAGCGAGGTCACCCCCCTGGGTGCGTTTTCCTCTATCATATGGGCTGTATCGCTTTCTGCACTGTTTACAATAATTGGCTTTTTACCTTGTTTGCTCCTGATATCCAGCACAGTAGCCAGTCCGTTGTGGTGGGGCTACCATGTATCCTATTGGTTGTAGCCCCCCAACCACACAGGGATCGCTCTGCTGATATCTGCGCCGTTAACTCCCCACATATGCCAAGGAGTAAATGCCTATCTCGCTGGGGAATCATGACTCCCAGCAATGGCCATCCTGCCATGTGGCCTTTGCTGCGGCTGGGTGGCGCCCATGGGGATGGCCACTGGTCAGAGTGGGTGGCATCAGGGCAGATGACACGCCATGAAGCGTAGTATGTCATCTCTTGCTGGTGGTCAAACTCCAGCAGTGTCTAAGTTGTCAAGGTCTAACTTCAATGCTAAGAAATACAACCCCAAATTGTTACCCTCCCTGGCCACACCATGGTAGGAATGCCAGGATAAGGATGGCACTGAAGCTTATTCAACCCAGTACCTTGTATGCATGAGAATTGATGATGAATCTTTCTTGTCAACGAAACCTCAGTTTTTTGTGGAGCATTTAGACGACAAGTTTAGGTGGGGGAGGGCTTGTCAAAAATGCAGTCAGTGTCAGTCTTGATAAAAACAGCATCCTCTGTCCAGTCACGGGCATTACTCGTCTGTGATAAGCTGGGGGATGTTTCTGTTTCCATCACGCTCCATAAGAGCTTAAGTATGGTCGAAGGTATCATATTTCACATGGACCTTCTTTTGTAGTCTGACGATGAGCTGTACAAGGTGTCCATTTCGTCTGGCGCGTCCACCAGGATCCGAGGGATAATCAGGTTGCCACCGGTGCCTTCATCTTGGCCTTTGAGGGTGACACATTACCCGAGAAGGTCAAGGTGATGGTCTACCTCTGTGATGTAAAGCCGTATATATTCCTCCCCTGATGCGGTGTTTTAAGTGCTAGAAGTTCAGACTTATGACTTCCCACTGTATTTCCAGCGTCACCTGTCGGAATTGTGGATGTCCTTCACATCACAATACTCCCTGTCTCCTGACTCCCATATGTGTCAACTGTAGAGAGCACCATTTGTCTTGCTCGCCAGACTGCAGGGTTCTCCAGAAAGAAAGAAAAATAGTTAAATACAAGACCGTGGACTGACTGACCTACACTGAGGCTAAGAGAAAATATGAGAGGCTACATCCTGTGCATATGACATAAACCTACACCGCCGCTGCAACAATAGCACTAGCATCTTCCGTTCCAACGCGTACAGCTGGCTCTCAGAGCTGTCCGACTCCACCTGCCCCCTTGATGGAGGGGGGCATTTCCTTTCCTGTTGCTACTGTGCAACCTACGTCTCGCTAGGAAGGGATCCGTTGGGTCACTCTCTTCCAAGGATCCTACCAGTAGCAAAGCTGACACCCACCAGCGGCTGAAGCAGCCTCAGGTAGCTGGTTGTAGGGCTTCACTGTTCTTCTCAGTCCCTGAGACTGAATCAGTGAAGCCCTCCTAGCTGGACAAACCTAAGGAGCAGCGAGAGAAACGTAACAAGAAAAAGACACCCAAGAACCAAGGCTTTGTGGTGGCACTCACACCACCACTACCTACAAGCTCGATGTCTGAGGATGAAGTGGAGATTCTGGCGTCTACTGAGGACCCAGATCTCTCTGGGCCCTCAGACACAATGGATGTCGACTGCACAGGTGCTCATCTGGTGGCAGCAGGTAGCCCTGAGACATAGACTGCCTCATTGCGTGTTCCATGCCTTCCCAGTCTCACAATCCCGTAATCCTGGAATGGTATTGCAGCGGTTTTTCCCACCACCTGGCTGAGCTACGGCAACTGTTAGGCTTTACACCTGCTTTCCGCATTGCGCTCCAGGACACCTGGTTCCCGGCAATGGGGACCCCTGCCCTCTTTGGCTATATGGGCTATTATAAGGAACCATAGCGACTATAATAGTGTGTCAGGTGGAGTTTGCGTTTATTTCCTAAACTCGGTAATTAGTGTAACTGTGCCCCTTCATATCCCTCTTGAAGCTGTGACTCTCAGAATAATGACAACGCAGGAAATAACTGTCTGCAATGTATATCATTCTCCAGATGGTGCAGTACCCCTGAACGTATTGGCTGCACTGATAGATCAACTCCCTAAACCTTTCCTACTTTTGGGAGATTTTATCGCGCATAACCCCTTGTGGGGTGGCGCCATGCTTATGCCCCCACACATTTCAGTATGCACGTGGCACATATTCGCCCATTGATCTCTCAGTTTGCAGATCTGGCCTCCTCCCATCTATCCACTGTAGAGCACATGACGATCTGTGCGGTGTTGACCACTTCCGCATCTTCTTGTCACTCCCCCTGCGTCATGCCCATGGACGCCTACCCGGATGGGCTTTCAACAAGGCAGACTGGGAAACCTTTACTTCTGCTGTCACCGCTGAATCTCCCCCACATGGTGCCATCGATGTTGTCGTTGAGCAGGTCAGTACAACGATTGTTTTTGCGGCGGAAAACGCGATCCCTCGTTCTTTAAAGTGACCCCAGTAAAAGACAGTCCATTGGCAGTCACTGGAAGTCGCTGAGGCAATTAAAGATCGTCCGAGCTCTACAGTGACATGAGTGGAACCCTTCCCTAAAGCATCTAATAGCCATTAAGCGGCTACGTGTCCGCACTCGCCAGCTTATAAAACGACAGAAACAACACCTTTCGTAATTTGGACGAAGATCAGCGGTCTTTTTGGGCACCAGACCCCAACAGGTGTCCCAGGCATTATTATCAATGGTGTGTTATCTGCTGACGCAAACCCAATTGCTGAGCGCTATGCTCGAGCCTCTGCGTCAGAGAACTACATCCCAGCCTTTCGCACCCTCAAACAGCGGATGGAAAGGAAAGCCCTGTCGTTGACTACATGCCACAGTGAACCCTATAATGCCCCATTTACAGAGTGGGAGTTCTTCAGCCCCTTTGCACATTGCCCCGACACAGCTCCTGGGACAGATCGGATCCACAGATGATGAAACATCTCTCGTCTGATGACAAGCGACATCTCCTCGTCGTCTTCAACTGGATCTGGTGCCATGGCGTCTTTCCATCGTAGTGGCAGGAGAGCACCATCATTCCAATTCTCAAACCAGATCAAAACCTGCTTGATGTGGAGCTACCAGCCTATCAGCCTCACCAACTATCTTTGTAAGCTGCTGGAATGTATAGTGTGTTGGCAGTTGGGTTGGGTCGGGTTGGGTTGGGTCCTGGAGTAACATGGCCTACTCACTGTATGTCAGAGCGGCTTCTGCCAGGGTCGCTCTACCACTGATAATCTTGCATCCCTCTAGTCCTCCATCCAAACAGCCTTTTCCAGACGCCAACATCTGGTTGTCATCTTTTTTGACTTACATAAAGCATACGACACAACCTCGCGACATCATATCCTTGCCACATTATATCAGTCATGTCTCTGGAGCCTGCTCTCGATTTTTATCCAAAACCTCCTGTCGCTTTGTACTTCCCTTGTCCAAGTCGGTGACTCTTATAGTTCCTCCTGTATTCAGAAGAATGGCGTTCCCCAGGGCTCTGTATTGAATGTCTCTGTATTTTTCGTGGCTGTTAACGGTGTAGCAGTAGCAGTCGGGACATCAGTCTCACCTTCTCTGTATATGTATGACTTCTGCATCTCATACTGCCAGTCCAGTTCTTGTGTTGCTGAGCGGCGCCTACAGGGAGTCATTCACAAGGTGCAGTCATGGGCTCTATCACAATGGCTTCCAGTTTTCAGCCGCGAGGTCGTGTGTCATGCATTTCTGTACGCATTGCACCGTTCATCCAGAACAAGAACTTTACCTTAATCACAATCCACTCATTGTAGTGGAGACATATTGATTCTTACGACTGGTTTTCGACGCCCATTTCACTAGTCTATCTCACATTCGTTTGCCTAAGAGGAAGTGCTGGCAGCACCTCAATGCCCTCCACTGCCTGAGCAAACATCAACTGGGGTGCAGATCGCTCTATGCTGCTACAGCTCTACAGAGCTCTTGTTTAATCCCGCCTTGACTATGGGAGTGTTATTTACAGTCCAGCAGCGCCCTCAGTGTTGCATTTACTCGCCCCTGTGCACCACTGTGGCCTTTGCCTAGCGACGGGAGCTTTTAGAACGAGTCCGGTGACCAGTGTCCTGGTGGAGGCCGGAGTCCCTGCACAACTGCTCACCAGTTACGTTGTACACGTTCGTAGTTCTCCTGTGCATCTGAATTACTGTCTCCTTTTCCCAACCACTACGGTTCAATTCCCACATTGGTTGCCCAGCTCAGGGCTTACAACTGTGGCTTGTGTCCAGTCGCTTCTGTCTGAACTGGAGTGCTTCCCATTACCACCTCTCCTCAAGGTCCATTCACATACATCTCCATGGTGTACACCTAGGCCGCAGATTCTTCTAGACCTTTTGCATGGCCCTAAGGACTCCATTAACCCGGTGGCTCTCTACTGTCACTTCCTCTCTGTTCTTGACGATTACCGCGAGAAGTGATTTACACCGATGGCTCGATGGCCGATGGTCATGTAGGCTTTGTGTACGTTCAAGGAGGACATATTGAACAGCACTCTTTGCCAGAGGGCTGCAGTGTTTTCACTGCAGAGCTGGCGGCCATATCATGTGCTCATGAGGACATCCACTCATGTGGACAGCGCGTCATTTCTCCAATGTACTGACTCATTGAACAGATCCTACAAGCTATCGACCAGTGCTACTCTTGTCATCCTTTGGTAGCATCCATTCAGGGGTCCGTCTATGCCCTGGAATGATCCAGTTGTTTAGTAGTGTTTGTGTGGATCCCAGGCCACGTCGGAATCCCAATCAACGAACTTGCCAACAGGCTGGCTAAACAGGCCACATGGAAACAGCTTCTGGAGATGGGCATCTCCGAAACTGGCCTGCGTTCTGTCTTATGTGGCAGGTTTTTTGGCTTTGGGAGACGGAATGGCATAACACTATGCACAACAAGCTGCATGTCATTAAGGAGACTATGAATGTTGGAAGCCTTCCATGCTGTCCTCTTACAGGGAATTAGTTGTTCTCTTCCGGCTCTGTATTGGCCTTATGTGGCTAATGCATGGTTACCTCCTCGGTCACAAGGTCCCACCTCGGTGTCAATGTGGCACAGTCGTCCACCTCTTGCTGAACTGTCTGCTTTTAGCCGCTCTGAGGCGGACTTGTAACTTTTCAAATACCCAACCTTCGGTGTTGGGCGAGGATGCCTCAACAGCAGCTGTAGTTTTACGTTTTATCCGTCAGAGTGGGTTTCATCATTTGATCTAAGTTTTAGCACATGTCCTTTGTCCCTCTGTGTCCTTTGTCTCTAGTGCTTTTAGGGTGGAGGTATTAATGTGTTGCAGAGTGGCTAGCTTCACCTTTTTATTCTCATGATCAGCCAGCCATGGTAATCTGCTCTCTTATTTTGATCTCTTCTACATGTTTCTTGCGTCTCTCTGTGCTTTTCTTGTCCGATTTTGTCCATTTTAGTGTTTGTAGCCCTTCTGTCATTCTTGTGGTTTTCTCCTGTGTTTTGTATGTCTCGATTATTTTACTCCCACCCTTCTGGAATTTTTTAATTGGAATGAGGGACCAATGACCTAGCAGTTTGGTCCCTCCCCCCCTCCCCTCTTTAAAACCAACCAACCAACATATCGACCAGTGCTACCCTTGTCATCCTTTGGTAGCGAGCATTGAAGAGTTCCTCTATGCCCTGGAACTGTGCAGTCGTTCAGTGGTGTTTGTCTGGACCCCAGGCCACGTCGGAATCCCAGATAATGAACTTGCTGACAGGCTGCCCAGGAAACCACTTATGGAGATCGGTATTCTAATAACTGACCTGTGTTCGTTTTTATGCTGCAACGTTTTTCGGCTTTGGGAGACGGAATGGTATAATCTCAGTATGCACAACAAACAGCATGATGTTAAGGAGACTATGAATGTGTGGAAGTCGCCCATGTGGGCTTCTCGCAGCGACACTGATGTTCTCTGCCAGCTCTGCATTGGCCACACTTGGGTAACCGACAGCTACTTTCTGTGCTGTGAAGACCCACCTCAATGTTGGTGCGGTGCCCGGCTGGCAGTGGCCCATATCTTTTTGAGCTGTCCTTCGTTGTTTGCCCTGTGACGGAATCTTGAGTTACCGGACTCGATACAATTAATTTTAGCTGACAACGCCTCATCGGCTAATTTAGTTTTACATTTAATATGTGAGAGTGGGTTTTATCATTCTATCTAAGTTTTAGCACATGTCCTTTGTCCCTTTGTGTTCTCCACCCTAGTGCTTTCAGGGTGGATGTTTTAATGTGTCGCAAAGTGGCTGGCTTATCCCTTTTTATTCTCATGGTCGGCCAGCCATGGTCATCTGCTCTCTTGTTTGTATTCCTTCTACCTGTCTCTTGAGTCTCTCTGTGGTTTTCTTGTCCATTTTAGGGTTTGTTTCCTTCTGTTGTTCATGTGGTTTTTCCTTTCTTCCAGTTTTGTTTTGTGTGTCTCGTTTGTTTTACTCCCACTCTTGTGGAGTTATTATAATCGGAATGAGGGACCGATGACCTAGCAGTTTGGTCCCTTCCCCCACCCCCCTCTTTTCAACCAACCAACCAACCAACCCTTGTGCATTGTGTTTATGAGGATAGGAAACTGCCCTCCCCCCCCCCCCCCCCACCCCTCCTGCAGGTCCAGGGGTAGGAATAGACCTGAGGTATTCCTGCCTGTCGTAAGAGGCGACTAAAAGGAAACTCTCACGTTTCGGCCTTTATGTGTTGGTCTCCTGAAGGGTTTGACCTCCATTCTTCAATATTTTTCTGAAGAGCGAGTCAATTGGGGAAGGGCGCCTTCCATGGGGCCATTTTATGTGTCAATGATGATGATGGACTTGTTTGCACCTGATATCCAGCATGGTAGCCAGTCTGTTGTGGTGGGCCCACCAATGACCCTGTTGGTTGTAGTCCTCTGACAACACAGGGATCGCTCTGCTGATGCCTGCTCCGTTAACTCCCCACATATGCCAAGGAGTAGCCTGGCTCCCTGGGGCATCGGGACTCCTGGCAATGGCCATCGTGCAAGGTGGCCCTTGCTGAGGCTGTGTGGCACCTGTGGGGAGAGCCCTTGGTCGGAGTGGTTGGCATCAGGACAAATGACACGCAGTGAAGTGTGGAATGTCGTCTCTTGCTGGTGGCAACCCACCAGCAGTCTCTATGGCCATGTTCTACGTGGGCGACAGAAGCGACCGACAGCGCACGACTGCTTCAGGCGACAAAATACAACCGCAGGTATAGTTATGGAAGTGTTAGAGAGCCTGTATAGGGAGAGAGTGGCCAACCGGACGATACGGCGGCCATTTTTCTGCCAAACTGCGGGCTGGGGCTTTTGAATGGCCAGTAGCGGAGTAGTGCAGTACACACTCACCGAATCAAAAGTACAAGACAATATGGCGAAATCATTCATTAAATGCCTTTTTTTATAGGAATAATGTGTTATAATAATTTTCACACAGCCAATTTACAAGTCTGTTTTCAAATTTAACTATGTATACTGCAAGTTGTTTTATATGTAGTAAAAAGCAAAAACGACTTACTTCGCATAGATAAGAGTACTTGGTTGGTTTCCACAAGGCTCCTGTTTGATTTATGTCAGCCCTGTTGACTGCGACTGCCCACTGCTTTCGTCTTTCGTCATTGTGTGGAAATGCTAACATGCGAAATCTACCTTCGCCTCTATTGGAACAACCAAATACAGCACAACCTGGCATCGTTTACAAAAGTCTGCAGAACGAATTACAGATGTCAGAAACAACACTGTACAATTACTAACGTGTTTACTTCAAACATGTAGGCCTACCGACTTCATCACAAAACGCTTCATTATTTCAACTCATATTTAAGATCGCAAACGTTAATTACGTACTAAAAACGATATACAACTAAATCGAACATGCATGCACAACGCATAACAAGTCTCTCAATAATTCAAATACCTTTTAATCGTTTCCAAAAGTCCTCTGAACTTCAATTCAACTCAAAAGCACGGCGAACATACGAAGCGCGAGAGACGTTTCCCGCCATTTTTCTGCCAAAGCTAATCAACCAATCACGGGCAACTTCACCTATGGCCACTCTCTCTGTATACAGGCTCTCTAGGAAGTGTCCTACATGAGCGACATCTGTGTCACTGCCTGTCTCCCGCTGCAACTGGCGACGTTTGAATTCAAACGTGTTTGAATCTTGTCGCTTGTAGCGGGTGCGACAGCGGCAGCCATAGTCCAAACTGTACAGGGTTTTGAGAGGCAGCCGACAACATGTCGACGGATTTCCCCGAAATTTTAATAGCATAAGTTAGTAAGAGGCCTTGTTTATGGGATATAAGACAGAAAAAGTACCACAATAGATTCATATGTGACCAAGAACGGGCGGCTGTGGCAAATGCAGTGTGCTCAACAAGTAAGTATTGTGTGATTCTTGAGTTTCTCCCGGCGTATTTGATAATCAAAATATCTACGGGTATACTGCCGGTCTATAGTGTCCAACGGGCACAATATTTCGGCGATCATACATGTCGCCATCATCAGGTGAACTGACGGACTGAGCTCCTGTGAACGTGCCCGCACGGAGATCCGTACGCTATGGCTGCTCAGAGGGAACTGGGTTCGGTCGCGGCGGCGGGCGATTTAAATACCCTCCGCCCGCGGCGCGCTCCCTCCGCCGTCCGCGCCCCGCGGATATTTTGATTAAGTAAGTATTGGTTTATGTTTTTTCTTTTGCATGTGCGAATATTCATATTTATGTCATTACGATGTGCAAAAAAATTGGTTTTATTGTTTATAATCGTATATCAGTTACAAGTTCATCTCACTGGCGTTATTTCTTTTCATTTCTGATTCCGTTTTACAGTTGTCAAAAAGTGATTAGATATGTATGACACTTTTTAAATATTTGATTAGAACTACTGTTTAAGACGCATTTTACATTACGATGGTTAGTAATGTACATTGGCGTCTGTGATGAAGGTAGAAATTACGTACTTGCACCACTTAAATTTTCTATATTTTTTTTACACAATACACGCAAAAATAGATTTTAGGGAATTGTTTATCATTAAAATAAAGCTTTTCTGAATATACGCTTCAGTTTTGACTTTTATAACGATATGTCTGCTGTATATGAGGTGTGCAAACGTAGACATTGCGCCCAATATCAGATTTTTTTCATCTTTACAAATCCATGACTCAAAAGATTTTCCTTTTTTGATGGCATCTGCCCTACGTTTGCTTTTCTTCTTCTGTATTTTGTAAATACAATGTAAGAACTGGAATAAAAAGTTGTCATGTTCTTAAATATCCCAGAACATTCTGGTATAGTTTGCTGTGCGTTAACTGATGTAGGCAGTCTCATTAATGTACATGTAATGAAATATTTTATTTTTTCGACGATTTGAAGAAGACTGTAATTATGATACTTAGTATTAGAATGTAATGTTATGCAGGGATGTTTTGAAATCCAAGTAATGTGCAGTAACTTGCCTAATGATATGTTGTGGTAGCTGCAGTGTATGTGGATTACATTATTCACTGCTGCTAGTGTTGTTCTGATTATACATTTTGAAGCTGTTATGTGTGTGTAAGACCTGAATACTGTTCTGATAGGTGACTCAGATTTTGTGCTGTGTTAATATAATTAAGAAGCCAAAGAATTAGCTGACTACTTTACAACAGTACTTAAAAATTAGGTGGTATATAATTTGTAGAATAACAAGTTTCACTTTCATATTATACTCTATCATTTTTGCTCAAGTGGAGAACTGGGGACATTTTCCTTTCATTTTGGCTAATATTTCCAGGTATACTGCAGTTGTTTTACATGTTCCTATTTTCATCTTGGCATAATTAATGGGTCACATAGTACAATGAAAAATATAAATCCACAGTCACAAAGATAACTTATTATTTGCTTATCTGGTTTCAGAAGACTATGCCATAAACAAATGGAAATCCCTGAGAGACTGTTTCCGAAGACAACTGAAGAAGAAACCACTAACATCATCAGGTGATGCAGCTAATGCATGGAGTAGCAAGTGGTGTTATTTCCAGGCGTTGATGTTTCTGAAGGACATAATGACACCAAGAGAGACTGGAACGAACGTAGCACTTGAATGTCAACAATCACTGTCATAAAATGGTGACAGTGACACTTGCCAGAAACTGATCTTGGTGAAGTATAGTCTTTGATGGCCACATTCATTGTGTTCTGACTGAGGAGTTCCAGCACAGAAGACCATAACTCTGTGGATGTCACATCAGCATCTCCACCGTCACTGACATAGTCATCGAAGAGAAGACAGTCTGCTAATTTTGAGAGAGAACTGCTTGAAATGGAGAGATCAAAATTTTGGAGTCAGAAGACGAATGTGAGGACAGAAAGTTTTTGTTCTTATTAGTACCTTATTTTAAGCAAATTGAAGAACTAGAAAAATTAGAACTAATGGGGCAGATAATTGATGTACTGAGAAGCAAAATTTCAAATAAAAAATAATACAAACAAGTGCCTTTTTTGTCTGTGACCATATCTTGTATCCTGCCATTCCGGTTTCAGTGATTCAAGTCTGTGGACAATAACTACCAGTACAGTTGTTATTAGTGACATGTATCTGCTTTTAAATTGAGTGATTAATTTATACCACTTACCATGATGGTGTTTTTGTTTGCATTTTTATAATTTGTACAAGCTCCTATTAGAAAGCATCCTCAGAATTTTGTTATGTGCTGTTGAAACAACGAGACACAGATCAAGATTTATATAACTTAGGTTCAAGTAGTACAGTACATTGTGGATAGATTAAATCTGTTAAGTAAACTGATCTGCAGGGAGACCATGTTGTGATGTGGCTAAAAGGTTGTGGGAATTTATACATGAGTATATTGGGATAACTGTTTGTACATTTCAAGAATAGTGAATATTTTTGTAATGAGGCCAGATATTTCTACTAGAGGATTGCAGTTTTATGCAACAGGAGCAGGAAATATGCCACATTTTGGATATTGTTTGATATCTAGTAGGTTTGTTGGTCTGCAATGAGACAAACAGGTGGTGGTTTTCTGTCATTCATCATTTCCATAGATTACATGAGGGAGGAGAACCTTCAGGAATGTGGAGCAAATCAAGATATACACTGTTGTTGGTACATGCACTGTCTGCACAAGGATCCTTATTCCATTTCTTATTTCTAGGTTCTGTTTTTATAGCCACTGGGTTACACAAAGCTTCTCTCCCCACAAGATACTTTAGTGCCAGAAGTTATCCAGTGTTTATCTTTCTGTTCAGTATTGCCCTTGTTTTATTGTTAAAAAACGTGGAGTTGTTCCTGGAATATATTTAAGAAAGAGTTAAAGTTACCATTAATATGCTTTATAAATTTCTCCTCTACATTATTTCCATAACTTCTCTCTATGGTGATAGTCATTGTTAATGGTTCTGTGATATAACAGTTTTGGTATGATCAGTGCCTAACAGGCCAGTAAATTTTATTGATAACATTTGAATATCATGGTCAGATAAATGATTGACTATAGGTTTTACAGCTAAATAGTTGAATGTTGTTGGATTTGAAACCAAATCGTCAGTAGCTGTTTCACAGTCTCATTCAATCATCATACAGAATAAAACTGTGGAAAATAATACAAAGATGGACATGAACATTCTAATGAACTAAAAGCATTAACAGTTTTCTTCATTGACAAATATGTTTTAGAAGATATATATTTATGCACTAGTTAGTAATGAAATCATTAAAGTATGTATTTAAATGTTTATTCCAAATTTCCATTTTGTACACAGTTAAAATAATTACAAAATTCATTTCTGATATCTGTTGCCTCTCGACGTGAAGAATTTAACGTCACTGAGCTGCGAATATTTGTTCCCACTCTTGACTCAGTGACTGAGTTATATGTGAGGTCAACACCTTCTTTGTCAATAATAATATTATGCAGAATAGTTGTTGCTTTTACAATGGCTACTGCATTGTCCACATCCATTTCTATTGGTTTCAACAAGATTCTCCATTTTGAGGAGAGAATTCCAAATGAGCATTCAACAACTCTCCATGCTCTTGAAAGCCTTTCAATAAAGACTGCCTTTTCAGCAGTTAAATTTCTTCCTGGGTATGGTCTCATTAAGTATGCCCTCAGTGGAAATGCTTCATCTCCAACAAACACATGTGGCACTTTCATGTTTGAATTTGGCAGGAATGATTCCCCAGGCAAAATTATTTCATTTGATTCAATTTTCCTACGGAATACTGAATTATTGAATACTCTAGCATCATTGTCACTTCCATATGCACCAACATCAATTACAGCAAATATATATTTTGCATATGTTACTGACAGCAGAACTATTGAAAAGTAATTTTTATAATTGAAATATTGACTTCCCCGATTTGGGGGGGGGGGGGGGGGAGGCTGCGAATTCTGATGTTTTTCCCATCTATACTGCTAATGTAATTTGGAAACTACCATTTTTACAGAAAGTCCTTTGCAGTACTCTTCTGTTGGTTGTGGCTTATGTAATGGTTGGAAATATAACCAAAGAGCTCCTGAGACTTCCTTCACAATATTTGCCACTGTTGTTTTGCCAACCCTGAAGGAATAGGAAAGCTGGCGAAATGACACTCCCGTTGCATAATACCTGAAGGAAGAATAAATTTTTGTTTGTATACAGTTTCTGCTTTGTAAAAGTAGTATGTCTTAAATTGGGACAGGTAATCTATAATAATAGCTTTCTCTACAGACACTTATTTCCTGTCAGCAAAAGGGTAATAAACCAATATCATAATGAGAAAAAGATTGGTGACTGGTGAGGTACACCATACAACAAATAAATTTAAAATGTATTAAGACCTCTCTAAGCGAAGAAATGCTGATGCATATTGTACTTTGTACAAAATAAGACAGATGACTGCAGTTTCAGCAGAGAAACAAAAACATTATTCATTAACATGGCAGTAGACAAAGGAGATACTTACTCAAAAAGACTTACATTTCTTTATAAATGTAAAGTGAAAAAGTAACAAAAAGGGCAGAGAATAGCAAAAGCAATGTAGATCTTGTAGAAATAGCAAGCACCTTTAACAGATATTTTGTAACTGTATTTTGTAACTGCAGCAGATAATTTGATAAAACAAAGCAAGAGGAAGTACTACTCACTGTTGAATCTGCAAACTAGTATCTATTACAAAACTATAATTTTATAAATCAATGTGTATATGTAGTGCTCAAAGCTAAAAACGTGGAATGTGTATATTTAAGACAATGGACACAAGTAAGGAAATGAAAAGCACAATTTTTTATGAACTGTTATGGATAAGCATTTTACATGGGGAAGGACATATGTACTATGTACACAGAATGGAAAATCCTGGATGGAATAATACATAAAATAAAAGAAGGGAACCACTTATCTATAGATGGCTGATGGCTGGAGTATAGACACATACAAGGGAAAACAGTCTATGCCCCACACCTCAGTCATCTGTAGGTGAATGGTTGCCTTTCTTTATTTCATGTAAGGCAAAGACACAGAGTTTCATGTACAAAACAGTACACTTTGTTCATGATAAAGTTCTCAGGACAATGTACAGTGGACCCGTATTCCCACATCTGTCCTAGTCAGTTCACTTATGAGGAAGTGTACAAGATACATGCTTACAAATATTTAAAACTCAGAAAAGAGCAGTGGGGTGTATATACATAAAAATCAGAGTATTTGTGCAATGAAAGTGATAAACTACTACTACATAAAAATGTAGGCCCATGACTACATAAGAGGAAAGGAAAATTATTACATAAGACAGCAAAATCTCAAACTGACAGCGACTTTTCCAGATTAAGCAGGCAAAAGTTTTTTTTTTTATTAAGCTATCAAATCAATCAAGGAAGAAAAAGATTGAATTTTTTAACTGATTTAACTTTTATGGTGTGATAGAAAATGTGGAGTAACCTCATATGTACCTGTAAAAAATAATCCTCGTTTCTTCATTATATATAAATTGTAAAGTAACATGGTAAATGCAGTCAGAACAGAGATGTTCATCTGTCTTAATCTGTGTGCCTATAAACTTGTATAACACATCCTATACTCTGAACAGAAAATTATAAGCTAGCATCCACAGACAAAGAATAAATAAACGTTTATGACAGTCACACCAGCAAAGAATAGTTTGGTACTTTGCAGTACAAGTTTATCAAATATGTAATCATTTTGCCATCAATTCGTAGAACATTCTTCATTTTTGACGTTAATTTACACAACATAATCTCTGCTAGCACTGATTTGAAAGAGGTACATAAGAAAAAAAAACAAAAAAAACGTAAAACAAAAATCCAATGCTACACAACTCACGTTACATTTTGAAAGTACATACTGGTATGAGGTAGTAACTTATCGTAGTGCAATTATCAGCCTTTCTTCCATGCTTACTGGCCGCTGAAAGTTGGTAGTTGCATGCGAAATACACATCTTTAAACCGCTGACGAGATAATCGAAGGTATGTATGTTCATTCTCGTATATTCAAAAAATTTGTTTGGTGATCGTCGTAACTCACGATATAAATGATGGAATTCGCCACGGAGACTCCTCGTTTTGTAAATTTTATGTACAGCGCTCCTTCGACGTTTTAATTTCGTAATTACAATTAATTTTGCTGCTGTATTTTCTAGCAACAACATCATTGTACGATTTGTGGGCGGCATGTTTCGGAAATAGCTGATCGGAGCTTGCGGTAGTTTGTCGCTCGCACGCAGGTCACCCTCGCATGTCGCGTGAAGGAGCGAGTTGTAGCAGGAATGTCGCGAATCCGGCTGTCGTGCGCTGTCGGCCGCTTCTGTCGCTCACGTAGGACACGGTCTTAGCGTTCCAGAGTTCGTTTCAATGTGCAGAAGTATGACCCCAAATCATTTCCCTCCCTGGCCACACCATGGGAGGAACGCATGGCTAAGGATGGCAGCTAAGCTTATTCACCACGGTACATCGTCTGTACTAGGGTTGATGGGGAATCATTCATGTCAACGAAGCCTCAGTTTTCTGTGGAGCATTTAGAGGACAAGTTTGGGGAGGTGGAGGACTTGTCCAAAATGCGCTCTGGGTCAGTCTTAATAAAAACAGCACCCTCTGCCCAGTCACAGGCTTTACTCGCCTGGTACTGGTCATAGGGCTTCATGGTCCTCTTCAGTCCCTGAGACTGACTGAGTGAAGCCCTCCCAGCCAGAAACACTGAAGGAACAGCGAGAGAAACCTAAACAGAAGAAGGCACCCAAGAATCCAGATCTTGTGGTTGCACCCATGCCACCGCTCCCTACAAGCTCTGCATCTGAGGATATAGTGGAGGTTCTTTCGTCTGCTGAGGACCTAGATCACGCCGGACCCTTAGGCACAATGGATGTCGATCACGCAGGCACTGAATCGGTGGTAGCAGGTGACCCTGAGGCATAACTTGCCTCCTCGAGCACTTCATGGCTTCCCAGCCTAACAATGACGTCATCTTCCAGTGGAATTGCGGCAGTTCTTTCCACCAGCTGGCTGAGCTACTGCAATTGTTATGCTTTACACCTGCTTTTTTGCGTTGTCCTCCAGGAAACCTGGCCCCCAGCATTGTGAACCCCTGCCCTCCGCGGCTATAGGGAATATTAAAAGATCCATAGCGAATATAATAGGGTGTCAGGTGGCGTTTGCGTCTATGTCCTGAACTCGGTGTGTAGTGAACCTGTACCCCTTCAAACTCCTCTTGAAGCTGTGGCTGTCAGCATAAGGACGATGCAGGAAATATCTGTCTGTAACCTATATCCTCCGCCAAGATGGTGCTGTACCCTTGAACGTCCTGGCTGCCCTGAATGATCAACTCCCTAAACCTTTCCTACTTCTGGGAGATTTTAACATCCATAACCCATTGTGGGGTAGTACCATGCTTACTATCCAAGGCAGAGGAGTCGAAAATTTACTGTCCCAACTCGATCTCTGCCTCTTAAATACAGGGGCCGCCACACATTTCAGTGTGACTCATGGTAGTTAGACCATTGATTTATCAATTTGCAGCCCAGGACTGCTCCCATCTATTCACTGGAGAGCACATGATGACATGTGTAGTAGTGACACTTCCTCATCTTCCTGTCACTCCCCCGGCGACATGCCTATGGAGGCCTACTAAGATGGTTTTTAGACAGGGCAGACTGGGAAGCCTTCACCTCTGCTCTCACCGTTGAATCTCCCCCACATGGTGCCATCGATGTTGTGGTTGACCAGATCACCACAGTGGTTGTTCCTGCTGCGGAAAACGCGATCCCTCGTTCTCTAGGGTGCCCCTGGTGAAAGAAAGTCCTATGGTGGCCGCTGGAAGTCACTGAGGCCATTAAAGAGCGTCAGTGAACTCTACAGCACCCTCCCTAGAGCACCTCATAGCCTTTAAATGGCTCTGTGCCCACGTTCGCCAGCTTATACAAAGATGGAAACAGGAGTGTTGGGAGAGGTATGTGTCGACCATTGGGTGCCATACTTCATCTTCCCAAGTCTGGACCAAGATGAAACGTCTTTTCAGGTACCAGACCCCAACAGGTGTCCCTGGTGTTCACATCAATGGCGTGTTGTTTATCGACACAAATATAATAGCCGAGCAGTTTGCTGAGCATTATGCTCGAACCTCCAAGTCGGAGAATTACCCCCCCCCCCCCCCCCCCCCCAGCCTTTCATGCCCTCAAACAGAGGATGGAAAGGAAAGTCCTGTCGTTCACTACATGCCACATGAACCCTATAACGCCACATTTACAGAGTGGGAGCTCCTCAGCGCCCTTGCATGTCGCCCCGACACAGTTCCTGGGCTGGATCAGATCCAGTCAGATGATTAAATATCTCTCACCTGCTTACAAGTGGCATCTCTTCATCGTCTTCAACCGGATCTGGTGCAATGGCATGAGCACCATCATTCTGGTGCTCAATCCCAGCAAGAACCCGGTTGACATGGATAGCTATCGGCCCATTAGACTCACCAGCGTTCTTTGTAAGCTGCTGGAACGTATGGTGTGTTGGCGGTTGAGCTGGGTCCTGGAGTCACGTAGCCTCCTGGCCCCATGTTGGAGCGGCTTCTGCCAGGGTCGCTCTACCACTGATAATCTGGTATCCCTCGAGTCTGCCATACAGACAGCCTTTTCCAGATGCCAACACCTGGGTGCCGTCTTTTTTGACGACACGGCCTGACGACATAATATCCTTGCCACATTGTATGAGTGGGGTCTCCCAGGTCCGCTTAAGATTTTATCCAAAACTTTCTGTCGCTTCATACTTTCCATGTCCAAGTTGGTGCCTCCCATAGTTCCTCCCATATCCAGGAGAATGGCGTCCTACACGGCTCCATATTTGGTGGCTCTTATGGGCCATTAACGGTCTAGCAGCAGCTGTAGGGCCCTCAGTCTCACCACCTCTGTATGCAGACGATTTCTGAGTTTCCTACTGCTGCTCCAGTATTGATGTTGCTGAGCGGCGCCTATAGGGAGCCATCCACAAGGCTCAGTCATGGGCTCTAGCCCACGGCTTCCAGTTTACAGCCGCAATGTCATGTTTCATGCATTTCTGTTGGTGTCGTACCATTCATCTGCACCCAGAAATTTTCCTTCATGATGGTCCACTCACTGTAGTGGAGACATATCAATTATTAGGACGGGTTTTCGACCCTCCAATTACTTTTCTTTCTCATCTTCGTCAACTTAAGCGGAAGTGCTGGCAGCATCTCAATGCCCTCCGCTGCCTGAGCAACACCAATTGGGGTGCAGATCACTCTACACTGCTGCAGCTCTACAGAGCCCTTGTCCAATCCCGAATTGACTATGGGATTGTGGTTTATGGTTCAGCAGCGCCCCCAGTGTTGCATTTACTCGAACCTGTGCACCATTGCCGTGTTCGACTAGCGACAGGGGCTGTTAGGGCCGAGTCCAGTGACCAGCGTGCTGGTGGAGGCTGGTGTCCCTCCATTGCAGATCATACGTCCACAACTGCTCGCCAGCTACGCTGCAAACATTCGCAGTTCTCCTGAGCATCCAAATTACTGACTCCTTTTCATGCCCGTGGCAGTCCATCTCCTGCATCAGCGACTCAGTTCGGGGCTAACGATTGTGGTTCGAGTGCGGTCCCTTCTCTCTGAACTGGAGGCTTCCCTTTACCACCTCTACTTGTGGTCCGTTCACATACCCCTCCATGGTGTATGCTTTCGCCGCAGCTTCGTCTGGACCTTTTGCATGGCCCTAAGGACTCTGTTAACCCCGCCGCTCTCCGCTCTCATTTCATCTCGTTTCTTGACGTGTTCTGGGGCTCTGACGTGGTTTACACCGATGGGTCGATGGCTAACGTTCACGTAGGCTTTGCGTATGTTCCTGGAGGACATATTGAACAGCACTCCTTGCCAGATGCCTGAAGTGTGTTCCCTGCAGACCTGGTGGCCATATATCGTGCTCATGAGCACGTCCACTCATGCCCTGGCGCGTCATTTCTCCCATGTACTGACTCACTGAGCAGCTTACAAGCTATCGACCAGTACTACCCTCGCCATCCAATGGTAGCGTCCATCCAGGAGTCCATTTATGTCCTGTAACGGTCCCATCGTTCTGAGGTGTTTGTGTGGTCCTCAGGACACTTTGGAATCCCAGGCAACGAACTTGCCAACAGGGAGGCCAAACAGGCGACGTGGAAGCCGCTTCTGGAGATGGACTTGTCCGAAGCAGACATGCGTTTTGTCTTACGCCACAGGGTTTTCCGGCTTTGGGAGACGGAATGGCATAACAGTATGCACAAAAAATTGCGTGTCATTAAGGAGATTACGAATGTGTGGAAGTCTTCCATATGGTCCTCTCGCAGGGAATCAGTTGTCCTCTGCCAGCTCAACATTGGCCATACATGGCAAATGCATGGTTTCCTACTCCGTCACAAGAATGGCTCCCAAATGACAGTCATCCGCCTCTTGCTGGACTGCTCACTTTTAGCCGCTCTTCGGCTGACTTTTAACTTTCCCAGCTCCCTACCTTCTGTGTTGGGCGATGATGCCTCAGCAGCAGCTTTAGTTTTACGTTTTATCCGTAAGAGTGAGTTTTATACTTCTATGTAGGTTTCAGCAAATGTCCTTTGTCCCTCTGTGTCCTCCACCTTAGTGCTTTTTGGGTGGAGGTTTTAATGTGTCACAGAGTAGTTGGCTTTTGCTTTTTATTCTTGTGGTCTGTCAGTCACTGTAATCTGCTTTCTTATTTTACTCTCTTCTGTTTCTAGTGTTTCTCTATTGTTTTCTTGTCCTCTTTTGTTCCTTTTAGTGTTCGTTGCCTTTTTTCGTTCATGTGGTTTTTCCTTTCTTTCCGTTTGGTGTTATATGTCTCGTCCATTTTATTCTCACACTTGTGGCATTGTTTATTAGGAACAAGGGACCGATGACCTCGTAGTTTGGTCCCTTCCCCCCTCTTTTAAACCAACTGACTGACCAAACAACTGGAAACTGGCGCAGCTGGACGCTGAATTAGACGTGTATGAGCACCTGATTGTTCTTCTTATTTGCCAGTTCCTCTCTGTCTTTAAAATCTGGAATGACACAATTCTCTTCATCGACTTCATCAGTTTCAGAATAAGGGCTTACAGAATCTGAACTGAAGGGCATACGATTTAAGAGAAGTGGAAGGAAGAGTGCCAAACTGCAGTAGTCTCCTTGATTGTGCGGAGTTTATTACTGAGAGCAGTAGTGCACCAGAATTCATTCTACTTTTTAGCAAAGAGAGATTTGATGTTATCCGCATATCTGCACCTCGAATCATGAAAAGGAATGGGGAGGGGGGCACGTATCTGCCTCTCTAGCCAAATGGTCAGCCAGTTCTTTCCCTGGGATGCCTACATGACTTGAGATCCAGAGAAAGACAACTGATCAGGCGGCATGGCCAAGGGCAGTGAGCAGGTAATGGAAACCAGAGAACAAAGGGTGATGAGAATAGCATCTATCTATAGCCTGCAGGCTGCTCATTCATTCAGTACATATAAAAACACTGAGGAGGGAGGCCTGACTAACAAATTGGAGGGCCCTGTTAATGGCTACTGCTGCTGTAAACACACTACATGATCTCAATATAAATGGCATTCAAAGCCAGTAGGAGACATAAGAGCATATCCCACCTTATCTGTAGTTTTAGAACCATCAGTGTAGCAGATGGTAGCACCCCGGAGCTCTTCAAGGAAGGAAGATACAAGACGCCAGAATATCAGGGGCGACAGAGACCATAGAACCCTGTAACAGGTTGGTCCTAATCTGTGTTCTAGGCACCATCCGTGGGTGGGGGCTGGGAGGAAATACACAGGACACGTTCCAGTGAGACGAGATGGAGGTCCTGACAGAGGGAAGTGAGATGCATTCTACATCTACATCCATACTCCACAAGGCACCTGACGGTGTGTGGCGGAGGATACCTTGAGTACCTTCTATTCCAGCCTCGCATTGTTCGTGGAAAGAAGGATTGTCGGTATGCCTCTGTGTGGGCTCTAATCTCTCTGATTTTATCCTCATAATCTCTTCGCGACATATACGTAGGAGGGAGCAATATACTGCTTGACTCTTCGGTGAAGGTATGTTCTCGAAACTTCAACAAAAGCCCGTACCAAGCTACTGAGCGTCTCTCCTGCAGAGTCTTCCCCTGGAGTTTATCTATCAACTCCGTAACGCTTTCGCGATTACTAAATGATCCTGTAACGAAGCGCGCTGCTCTCCGTGGGATCTTCTCTATCTCTTCTTTCAAACCTATCTGGTAGAGATCCCACACTGCTGAAGAGTATTCAAGCAGCGGGCGGACATGCGTACTGTAACCTACTTCCTTTGTTTTCGGACTGCATTTCCTTAGGATTCTTCCAATGAATCTCAGTCTGGCATCTGCTTTACCGACGATCAACTTTATATGATCATTCCATTTTAAATCACTCCTAATGCATACTCCCAGATAATTTATGGCATTAACTGCTTCCAGTTGCTGACCTGCTATATTGTAGCTAAATGATAAGGGATCTTTCTTTCTATGTATTCGCAGCACATTACACTTGTCTACATTGAGATTCAATTGCCATTCCCTGCACCATGCGTCAATTCGCTGCAGATCCTCCTACATTTCAGTACAATTTTCCATTGTTACAACCTCTCGATATACCACAGCATCATCCGCAGAAAGCCTCAGTGAACTTCCAAGGTCATCCACAAGGTTATTTATGTACGTTGTGAATAGCAACGGTCCTACGACACTCCCCTACGGCACACCTGAAATCACTCTTACTTCGGAAGACTTCTCTCCATTGAGAATGACATGCTGCGTTCTGTTATCTAGGAACTCTTCAATCCAATCACACAACTGGTCTGATAGTCCATATGCTCTTACTTTGTTCATTAAACGACTGTGGGGAACTGTATCGAACGCCTTGCTGAAGTCAAGAAACACGGCATCTACCTGTGTACCCGTGTCTATGGCCCTCCGAGTCTCGTGGACGAATAGCGTGAGTTGGGTTTCACACGATCGTCTTTTTCGGAACCCATGCTGATTCCTACAGAGTAGATTTCTAGTCTCCAGAAAAGTCATTATACTCGAACATAATATGTGTTCCAAAATTCTACAACTGATCGACGTCAGAGATATAGGTCTATAGTTCTGCACATCTGTTCGACGTCCCTTCTTGAAAACAGGGATGACCTGTGCCCATTTCCAATCCTTTGGAACGATACGCTCTTCTAGAGACCTACGGTACATCTCTGCAAGAAGGGGGGCAAGTTCCTTCACGTACTCTGTGTAAAATCGAACTGGTATCCCATCAGGTCCAGCGGCCTTTCCTCTTTTGAGCGATTTTAATTGTTTCTCTATCCCTCTGTCGTCTATTTCGATATCTACCATTTTGTCATCCGTGCGACAATTTAGAGAAGGAACTACAGAATCCAAATTGAGGGTGGGTATCATGAGGGAGACATACCTAATATGCAAGGAGGACGGGGTACATTGAATGGTCAGAGAATCATGAAATGGCAATTGCGCAAGAAACCAGGTGTTGGCTCCGTAGTATTTGTAGAGGGGGAATCCCTGCTTCTGTGAGGAGGCTGACAATGGGACTAATGTGAATGGCACTGAAAGCCGTATGCACACCTCAATGATGAACAGGATCGAGTAGTTTTAGAGTGGAATGAGCCCCCAAGCCATGAAGCTGACGACCATAACCCACGCTGGACAAAATCAGAGTGTGATAAATACGGAGAAGGGTAGCACAATCTGCACCCCAAGATAAGTGGGCCAGGTGGCAGAGAGCATTAAGCTTTTGCATGCAGGTAGTCTTCAGGTGGCGAATATGGAACAGCCACATTAGCTCTTTATCAAAAAGAAGGTCCAAGAAATGGGACTATGCAACAACATCTAGGCACTGGTCGCCTAATTAAGTTCTGGATGGGAGTGTACTGTGGGTCGACGGCAAAAATGCATAACCCGCGTTTTGGAGGGAGAAAACTGGAAGACATGGGAAAGAGCCCACACACAGGTTCATCTGATGGCGCCTTGGAGCTGGCGTTCAGCAGATGTTACCGAGTGGGAGCAGCACCAGATGCAAAAATCGTCAACATCAAATGCTGGGGTAACCAGAGGCCCAACAGAGGTTACGAGCTCATTCATAGTGATAAGGAAAACTGTGACAACAAAGAACTTTGTGGGATGCCGTTATCCTGAATCTGAGGCATGCTGAGTGGAGTGCCAACTCGAACCAGGACCCCCCCCCCTCCCCCCAGTGGCCCAGGGCTTAGAAAAGGCCTGCGGTATTCCTGCCTGTCGTAAGAGGCGCTTAAAAGGAACCTCACACATTTCGGTCTTTATGTGATGGTCCACTGTAGGTTTTGACCTCCATACTTCGAAATTTTTCCGAAGAGCGAGCCAATTGGGGAAGGGCACCTTATGTGGTGCATCATGTCCATAGTGCATTAAGAACTTTAGCCCCTGTCTCGTCGTCACATTGCAGTTCTGCTCGTTCTCCGTCTCTTGGGCAAGGATGTGTTCCTGGGTGTGGTTTCCACCACGCACTTTGCAGTGTCGCTTTCTGCGCCGACGACGGCCATGGACTACTTGTCATATCCAGCACAGTAGCCAGTCCGTTGTGGTGGGGCCACCATTTACCCTGTTGGTTGTAGCCCCCTGACGACACAGGGATCGCTCTGCTGATGCCTGCGCTGTTAACTCCCCATGTATGGCAAGGAATAGGTGTCTACCTTCCTGGGGTATCGAGACTCCCGGCAATGGCCATCCTGCCAGGTGGCCCTTGCTGCGGCTGGGTGGAGCCTGTGGGAAGGACCCTTGGTCGGAGTTAGTGGCATCAGGGCGAATGACACGCAATGAAGCGTGACACATCTTTTCTTGGTGGTGGACTGCCGCCAGCAGTCTCTTAGTGATCAAGGTCTAACCTCAACGCAAGAAAATGCAACCCAGGATCGTTCCCCTCCCTGACCACATCATGGGAGGAATGCAGGGCTAAGGATGACAGTGAAGCTTATTCCCCCCAGTAACTCGTCTGTAAGCGAGTTGATGGGGAATCATTCATGTCAACGAAGCCTCAGTTTCGTGTGGAGAATTTAGAGGAAAAATTTGGGGAGGTGGAGGGCATGTCCAAAATGCGCTCTGGGTCAGTCTTGGTAAAAACAGCATCCTCTGCCCAGTCACAGGCGCTTCTCGCCTGTGAAAAGTTGGAGGATGTTTCTGTTTCCATCAGGCCCCTGAGAGCTTGAATATGGTTCGGGGTCATATATTCCACATGCATCTTCTTTTGCACTTTAACAATGAACTGCTCGCCAACCTAGAACTATGGAGTGTTCACTTCGTCCAGCACATCCATCAGGGTCCAAGGGATAATCAGGTTGCCGCCAGTGCCTTCATCTTGGCCTTCAGGTGTGATGCATTACCCAAAAAGGTCAAAGTGATGGTTTATCATTGTGACGTGAAGCTATATATTCCTCCCCTGATGAGGTGTTTTAAATGCTGGAAGTTTGGCCATATATCTTCCCACTGTACTTCCAATGTCACGTGTCGAGATTGTGGACGTCCTTCACATCCTAGTATTCCATGCGCCCTGCCTCCCATCTGTGTTAACTGCAGAGAGTACCTGACCTACACTGAGGCTAAGCGAAAACACGAAAGGTTTCATCCTGTGTGTATGACATCTACCTGCACTGCAGCTGCGACAACGGGTCTACCATCTCCCATTTCGTCACATACAGTTGGCTCTCTGACTTGTCAGACTCCACCTGCCTCCTTGATGGTGGGAGGGCACTTCCCTTCCTGTTACTCCTGCACCACCTACTTCGGGAGCAACACCCCCCCAATCATTGGGGACACCAGTCCCCACTTCTCAGCTGGAAAACCGTACATCTTCTTTGGCTCCTCTCGCCAGGTAGGGGTCCCTTGGGCCACTCCCTTCCTGGGTTCTGACTAGTGGAAAAGCAAACACCCACCAGTGTCTGAAGCAACCACAGGTAGCTGGTCGTAGGGCTTCATGGTCCTCCTCAGTCCCTGAGACTGACCCAGTGAAGCCCTCCCAGCCGGAACAACCGATGGAACAGTCAGTAAAAGGCATCCAAGAATCCCGCCCTTGTGGTGGCATCCATACCACACTGCTCCCTACAAGCTCAGCATCTGAGGATGAGGTGGAGATTCTGGCATCTGCTGAGGACCTAGATTTCGCTGGACCCTCAGACACAATGGATGTATTCGAACAGGTCCTCAATCAGTGGCACCAGGTGACCCTGAGGTGTAACCTGCCTCCCTGCGTGCTTCATGCCTTTCCAGCCTAATGACACCGTCCTCCATTGGAATTGCGGCGGTTTCTTCCACCACCTTGCTGAGCTCCACTAACTTATCGCCCTTCACCCTTTATTCTGCATTGCTCTCTAGGAAACTTGGTTTCCGGTGATACGAACCCCTGCCCTCTGTGGCTGTTGGGGTTATTATGAGAATCGGGCTGCTTATGAGATGGTATCTGGTGGAGTCTGTCTACGTCCTTAACTCTCTTTATAGTGAGTGTAGTGAGTGTGTTCCTCTCCAAGCACCTTTAGAAGCTGTCACCATTTGGGTGTGGACGCCTCAGGCTGTTACTGTTTGCAGTCTCTATGTTCCACTGGATGGTGATGTCCCACAGCATATATTGGCTGCATTGATAGCCCAACTACCACCACCTTTTCTGTTACTGGGCGACCTTAACATGATTAACCCTTTGGGGGGTGGATTGGTGGCAACAGGCCATGGCACTGTCGTTGAGCAAGTGTTGGCACAGCTTGACCTTTCCCTCTTAAATAATGGTGCCTCCACAGATTTCAATGTGGTGCATGGCATGTACTCAGCCATCAACCTTTCAGTCTGCAGCACTGGCCTTCTACCGTTTGTCCAATGGTGTGTGCATGATGACTTTCTGCTCTTTCTAACAGTGCCCCAGCTTCACTCACCTGGGCGCCTACCCAGATGGGCTTTGAATAAGGCTGACTGGGGCTCCATTGCCAGTATTGAGCCCTTTTCGCCTGACAGCGTTGATGTGGTGATACACACGGCCACCACCAGCATCATTTCTGAAGCAGAATCTGCAATTCCCTGTTCTTCTGGGTCCCCTCGGTGGAGGATTGTGCCTTGGTGGTCACCAGAGATTGCTGAGGCGATTCGCGATTGCAGGCGGGCTCTCCAACTTCTTAAGAGGCATCTGTCACTGGACCACCTTATTGCCTTTAAGTGGCTCCGTGCCCAAGTCCAATGCCTTATTCACCGACGGAAGCAGGAAGGTATGTCTCCACCATTGGAATCCATACCTCTCCACTGCAGGTTTGGGTCAAGATAAGGTGACTCTATAGTTATAAGACCCCCGTCGTTGTAACTGGGCTTTCCCTGAATGGAGCAGTCTGTACTGACTCCAACATGATTGCAGAACTCTTAGCAGAGCATTCTGCCCAGAGTTCTGCTTCTAAAAATTACCCTCTGGCCTTCCACTCCCTGAAAGAATGGTTGGAACGTCGGAGCCTTTCATTCCATACACGCCATCCCGAATCGTACAATCCTCCATTCGGTGAGTGGGAATTTCAAATTTCCCTAGCTGCTCGCCCTGATACGGCTCCCGGGCCAGATCACATCCACTATCAGCTGCTTAGACACCTCTCAGTGAACTGCCAGCGATGCTAGACTTCAACTGTATCTTCATGGAGGGTGAGCTCCCATCACAATGGCGGGAATGCATCGTCATCCCCATATTGAAACTTGGCAAGAACCCACTGGAGGTGGACAGCTACTGCCCCATTAGCCTCACCAATGTTCCGTGCAACTTGCTCGATCGCATCTTGAGCCAGAGGTTGAGTTGGCTACTTGAGACTTGGGGCCTTCTGGCTCCATCACAAGGTGGGTCATGTAAGGTCCGCTCTGTCAACGATAATCTGATCTGCCTGGAGTGTGCCATCCATACGGCATTTGCCCAAGATCAGCATCTGGTTGCTGTCTTTTCTGACATGCAGAAGGTATATGATAAACATGGCAGCACCACATCCTCACAATGCTTCACGGGTGGGGTTTTTGGGGCCCGCTCCAGATTTTTATTCAAAATTTTCTGTCACTTAGTTCCTTCCGCATACAAGTTGGTCACTCCCATAGTTCCTCCTGAGTCCAGGAGAATGGGGTCCCTCTGTCTTGAGTGTCTGCCTCTTTTTAGTTGCTATCAATGGGCTAGCTGCAGCTGTGGGAACGTCCATATCGGCTTCTTTGCATGCTGATGACTTTTGCCTTTACTATAGCACCACTGGCATTGTTTTTGCTGAAAGGCAGCTACATGGCGCAGCCTTGGGCCGTCATGCACGGCTTCCAGTTCTCGACTGCCAAGACCTGCGTCATGCATTTCTGCTGGCATTGCACTGTTCACCCTGAGCCATGGCTTTACCTTGAGAGCGAACCTCTTGCCGTGGTGGAGATGTATCGGTTTTTGGGTTTGCTTTTTGATGCCCACTTGACTTGGCTCCCTCATATTCGGCAGCTTAAGCAAACGCGCTGGCGCCATCTTAACGCTCTTCGTTGCTTGATTCTCACCAGCTGGGGTGCCGATTGGTCTACCCTTCTACAACTGTATCAGGCGTTGATTCAGTCCCGTCTCGATTATGGGAGCGTGGTTTACGGTTCAGCATCGCCTTTCACGTTGCAGTTGCTTGACCCCATACTTCACTGTGGAACCGACTCGCAACTGGAGCTTTCCGCACAAGCCCTGTAAACAGCATCCTTGTGGAGGCTGGTGTCTCTCCATAGCGGATCCGGCGCCAAGACTACTTGAGTCGTAAAATTACTACTGGATCACCAAAGGTTATTAATCACAATTAATACATAAAATGTAAAGTGGAAGTAGGTGCCAAGGAATAACTGGTGAAATTACACACAATTTTCAGTAACACTCTTTATTCAAATTTGGTGCAAGACTTTATGATATTAAAAAAAACGCAACAATCATTTAACGAATAAATCACAATTTACGATAGGATAGGACTTTTAAATTATTAAATTATTATAAAAAAATTTATGCTAGTAAAAGGCAAGTACAGGCAAGCAATTTAACGTATACAACGCGACGCTGTATAGTATTTCAAGCTCAGCTAAATTACAGGTTAATATCACTCCATTAATAAATGAGTACAATTTGGATATATGACTTTACTTTTGGGCAGACAAATTTCCTATTTGGTTACAACAGCCGTAGCTACGGCCGTCCACAACAGCCTCACTCAGGTTCATTAAATGGCGCAAAATCTAACTTGTCTGCAACATATAAAGACAGTCCTGTTTAATATATTAAAAAAACAAATTTTACAAATTTCTGCCAGTTAACTTACGGCAAACACACCCGCTCGCCAGGTAGGGCTTGCGAACTTTTACATTCTCCTTTCAGGGCAACAATTTCTACCCGTAATGAAATGGCGAACTTTTGCATGGCAAGAAAACACACTAATAACCAACTACCTGTATAAAACACATGAGCACGTTGAGTAAAGCCTTAAAAGGTATTGAATTGGAAAAAACACACAACAGTGTTTGCTGACTAGAAACAATATAAAAAATCCATTACGGCGTACATTAACAACCTTGCTTGATTATAGCCAAATATACATAAACACAAATTTACGTAAGTTACAGCTTCCAGATGAGCAGGAATTCGTTATGCAATTGACTAGTTCTTACCACGAGGCAAAAGGAATTTTTCTTCTTTCTTGGAGTACCTTTTACACGTGAGTCTAGTAATACTACACTCCTGGAAATTGAAATAAGAACACCGTGAATTCATTGTCCCAGGAAGGGGAAACTTTATTGACACATTCCTGGGGTCAGATACATCACATGATCACACTGACAGAACCACAGGCACTTAGACACAGGCAACAGAGCATGCACAATGTCGGCACTAGTACAGTGTATATCCACCTTTCGCAGCAATGCAGGCTGCTATTCTCCCATGGAGACGATCGTAGAGATGCTGGATGTAGTCCTGTGGAACGGCTTGCCATGCCATTTCCACCTGGCGCCTCAGTTGGACCAGCGTTCGTGCTGGACGTGCAGACCGCGTGAGACGACGCTTCATCCATTCCCAAACATGCTCAATGGGGGACAGATCCGGAGATCTTGCTGGCCAAGGTAGTTGACTTACACCTTCTAGAGCACGTTGGGTGGCACGGGATACATGCGGACGTGCATTGTCCTGTTGGAACAGCAAGTTCCCTTGCCGGTCTAGGAATGGTAGAACGATGGGTTCGATGACGGTTTGGATGTACCGTGCACTATTCAGTGTCCCCTCGACGATCACCAGTGGTGTACGGCCAGTGTAGGAGATCGCTCCCCACACCATGATGCCGGGTGTTGGCCCTGTGTGCCTCGGTCGTATGCAGTCCTGATTGTGGCGCTCACCTGCACGGCGCCAAACACGCATACGACCATCATTGGCACCAAGGCAGAAGCGACTCTCATCGCTGAAGACGACACGTCTCCATTCGTCCCTCCATTCACGCCTGTCGCGACACCACTGGAGGCGGGCTGCACGATGTTGGGGCGTGAGCGGAAGACGGCCTAACGGTGTGCGGGACCGTAGCCCAGCTTCATGGAGACGGTTGCGAATGGTCCTCGCCGATACCCCAGGAGCAACAGTGTCCCTAATTTACTGGGAAGTGGCGGTACGGTCCCCTACGGCACTGCGTAGCATCCTACGGTCTTGGCGTGCATCCGTGCGTCGCTGCGGTCCGGTCCCAGGTCGACGGGCACGTGCACCTTCCGCCGACCACTGGCGACAACATCGATGTACTGTGGAGACCTCACGCCCCACGTGTTGAGCAATTCGGCGGTACGTCCACCCGGCCTCCCGCATGCCCACTGTACGCCCTCGCTCAAAGTCTGTCAACTGCACATACGGTTCACGTCCACGCTGTCGCGGCATGCTACCAGTGTTAAAGACTGCGATGGAGCTCCGTATGCCACGGCAAACTGGCTGACACTGACGGCGGCGGTGCACAAATGCTGCGCAGCTAGCGCCATTCGACGGCCAACACCGCGGTTCCTGGTGTGTCCGCTGTGCCGTGCGTGTGATCATTGCTTGTACAGCCCTCTCGCAGTGTCCGGAGCAAGTATGGTGGGTCTGACACACCGGTGTCAATGTGTTCTTTTTTCCATTTCCAGGAGTGTAGTTATGGCAGGCGAGAGAATGGATCAGGTCTTAGTGCCTTGTATTTTAAACAGTACAGCCTTTGGTGCCTTAGACTTTCACAGACATGGCAGAAGCTAACAGTCGAGTAACCCGTAGGTAAGCTGGGAGGGGAAAGAAGCAATCTGAACCACGGATTTACTCTGACTCCCCCCCCTTTCGTCCTCAAAAGGGGATAAACGGACCACCCTTTCTAATATTACCACCTTCCCACGGATGGGCAGACGAGAATAAATGGCGGGAAACCCCCAAAATATAAGGCTGGTATAATTAACAAGAATAAGTAAATTGAATTCAATTAAACTTCATAAAATCTGTTAACAATCAATACTCAACTTCTGGTGCATTATGACTCCCAGGACTGAACCAACACAGCATCTCCAAATGCTCTGCCAAGCCGCCCGCAGCCAGCCATTTCAATGAACGCAGGAACCTCCTCACCAGTCGACAGCACACGGCCGAACTAAAAATTAGGCCCCTTGCGGACCCACGCTCAGGAAGATTCCTTTCGCAATGAGCGGTTAACGCCCCATACCACGGAGCCGCTGCTTGCATCGCTTATGCTGATGCCGCGGTCTGCGTGCTGTCCCTCTAGCACCGGCAGAGAAGTCGCTTGCTGATGCTCTAACTGCAAACTCTTCACGAGAGCCTATACAACCACTTCTTAAACCCATGCAAACAGCCCACTTTTCCCCTTTCCCGCTAGAGGGAGACACCGAAGCCTTCAATTGCGACAACGGCGCCACCGCCAGAAAACAGAGGGCGACTGCTTCACGCTATGCGCTGCGGCGTGCTTTTCAAAGCTAACTTTACTATGGCTTACTACTGGCCACTTATGCTGCACATGTTTATAGTTTGCCTGGGAATCCAAATTACCATTTCCTGCTCCCCAACTCATTCGTCCAGCTTAGTCCCTCCTGAGGCCCTCTGCCAACGCTTTCTTTCCATCCTTGCCGCGTTTCACAGTGTTTTCCTCACTCTCGTCTGGTGATGTCTGTCCAGGAGTCCATTCATACTCTTGCCCATTGCGGCCGCTCTGTGATTTTTGTGTGGACCCTGGGCCATGTCGGTACCCGGGTAATGAACATGTTGACACGCTGGCTAAACAGGCTGTCAGTGCACCGGCCCTTGAGATTGGCCTTATGGAGTGCGATCGCCAGTCAGTTTTGTGCCTGAAGTTACTTGGTACCTGGAGTGATGAATGGCGCACCCTGTTTTCACCCAACAAACTTCTTGTTGTCAAGGAGACTACCAGGGTGTGGCAGTCCTCCTTGCGGGCCTCTCACAAGGAGTCCATTGTACTCTGGCAGCTATGCATTGGCCACACCTGGCTGACGCACAGTTATTTATTGCGCCGCGAGGACCCACCTCTCTGTAGCTGTGGTTCAGCATTGATGGTGGTCCACATTTTATTGACTGTCCGCTTTCAACTGCGCTCAGGCAGACGTTTGCGCTGCCTGATACGCTCCCTGCACTTTTAACAGATGAACTGCAATCACAGGCTTAGTTTTGAGTTTTATTCGAGCTGGGGTTTTTTATTGCTCGATCTGATGGTTTGTCTCTTTTGTGCATTGTGTCTGGCCTTTGGCCTACTGTTTTGAATTGGGATTTTTCGTGTGTCTTTAGGTGGTTGGGTTTTCCTTTTTTGTTTCCATGGTCAGCCAAACACTGTAATACTCTGTGTGCTTTTCATTCCTTTTGTCTAATCTTTGTCTGTATCCCTCTTGTCCTGTGTCATCTCTTGTCTGTTGACTGTTTTTGTTCCTTGTGGGTGTATCATTGTGAAAAAAGGGACCTTTGTAGTCTGGTCCCTTCAACCCCCACAAACCGACCATCCAACTATCGAACCTGGAAGAGCTCGTGAAATAAAAACTTGCAGCTAAAACTTGAGAGGGTACCGCAAACGCCCCAATCATGGAGGGTAACTAATAAGTGGTAGTGCCAAGCCGTAAGACTGTGACACAGTGTTGGCGTTTAGAAAAAAAAACCATCGGACTGCTGTTTCCAATCTGAGTAAATGGTCTGTTGTAGATCATCCTTCCTAGAAGCTACACTAATACGGGGACAAAAGGCACCAAGATTCGAGTACCCAACATAATCAGATGCTGCCATCATCCTCTAGAGTAGTTTAGAGAGGACGTTAGTCAGGCTAACCAGTCAGTATCAGTCGAGAGGGGTTGTGTTCTTCTTGGGCTTAAGTAGAGGGTAACTATGGTGTCTCGCCATTGTGAGGAGAAGACACCCATGACTCAAATTGAGTTGAAGACCTTGAGTAGATGTTGCCTCTGGGTAGTATCGAAGTTTTGAAACAGGTGGTTGTGGATGCAATTTGGACCTGGGACCATATCATCTGAAGAGATAAAAGCCTGCAAGAACTCCCATTCAGTGAACAGTTCACTGTAGGTTTCAGTTTCGTGGGTGTTGAAACAGAGGGGCTTTCTTCAACTAATTGCTTCTGCCAGAGGAAGGTAACGGGATAGGAAGAGAACGCTGACACTGTCATAAAGTGTGTCGCGAGGTGTTCTGCAAGGACTGAGGGACCAGTACACAGAGCACCCTGTAGGATAAGTCTGTGGACAGTTGATTGTCGCTGGCGACCCAGAAGGCTGCAGAGCTTGTACCAAACCTGAGATAAAGAGGCATACGTCCCTATGGAGGAAACATAGCGCTCCCAGCATTCCTTTTTACTCTGCTCAGTAAGGTATCGAGTTTCAGCATGGAGATACTTAAAAGCGATAAGGTTAGCCTGTGAAGGGTGTCGCTTAAATCGTTCCCGTGCTCATTGGCGGTCCTGGATAACGACTGCAACATCCTTGGTCGACGACAAGGGGGAACTGTAAAATGGGAGATAGCAGTGCCAGTGGCATGATGAATACCGTCAAAGACGTCTTGCACGACCGCATCAATACAATCCCAGAGAGAAATGTCGAAGGGCACAGCAGATGTATATAAAGACCAATTGGCCCTATGGAATGCCCAACGTGGGGGCCTGTCTACCTGGCGGCGATAGGGGAATCGCACACCAACAATGTGTACTCTGCAACAGAAAGCGCAGTGTGTTATTTGACTTGTGAAAACTGAGTCAGTTATAACAGTGCAATGTAATTTTAGACGTCAGTATGGTGGTGAGCCACCTACAGCAAAAACTATCCGCCATTGGCTAAAGTCTTTCAGGGAAACCGGTAGCGTTTTAAAAGCAAAATCACCAGGTAGACCAAGAACTTCTGAAGATGTTGTTGAACAGATCCGCTTTTCGTGTTTTCGGAGCCCAAAGAATTCATTGACCAGACGTAGTGTACAATTAGGAGTTCCTAAAGGTACTGTGTATGATGCTGTGCGTAAAAGACGTTGCGCGCGTACAAATTGCAACTGTTACATAGACAGGGCTGACCAAATACCTTGGCCACACGAAGCCTAGATTTAACCCCACTGGACCTTTTCTTTTGGGCCTACATAAAAAATGTTGTGTACAGTGAAAAGATCAGACATCAATCATTTACGAGAAAGAATCGTCGCGGCGGTTGGGACAATTACACCTGGAATGTTGGTGAATACATGGCGAGAAGTACAATATCGTCTCGACGTGTGCAGGACAACAAATGGATCCCACCTTGAAGTCTACTAACATTAAACAAAACTTGAAGGAATTCTCTTTCATGAAATATACTCATTGATGTTTCATTAATTTCCCCATTAAATTCATACTTAAAACTAGGGAGTTTTTTTCAAACACCGTGTATTTCATACTACTAATTATCAATCGAGAAAATGTGTTTATGTTTAAGGCATATCGAATTAGATTTCTAGTTTCACTCACAAGTTCTTCCTCGCTCTTGCTTCAAATAAAATTTGCTTCGACTTGTATGAGCACACATGCGTATTTCCTGCCAGACACATCTTGTAACCTTTCGAGCTCATATCCCATTGAGGTGTTTATTCATTTGATGAGATCACATTCCTAGGCGATAAGCAATTTTCAGGTTTGGTATTAAGATGTTTTCTTTCACAGAAACACTTATAGTGATAAAGTCGTCCTCTTCATTTTCAGTTTCATTACTATAAAGCTCATTTTTACTTCTATTGTACATTACAACTTTTCACTTGTATATTTAGAATAATCAGTTTGTTCTACCTAAGTAATGGCTGGACCAATCTAAAATGGAATGATCACATTAAACCAATGGTTCCCAACCTGGGTATAATTACCCCCTGAGGGTTAAAACGAAATTTTATGTGGCTTGAAAACACGAACGGTTAGATTACGGTTCACTCACGGAACTAAATTGTTTAAAAAAATCAGTTTCACTACTTCATTAGACTAATAACATTAAGATATGTTGCTAATTCTAAAAGTGTCACAAATGAGTGTTAACACATTCCGGTACGTGGTGGAGGTCGTAGCTAATTTATTAATGATGGACGTTACTGGAACTTCGCGCGCAGTACATGACAGCTTTTATACGTGCAAACTAAGTTGACACTCAGTGCGGCAGCTGATGGGAGCCTCCGTAAAGGCATTCCCGTGTACAGTCGCTCCCATCAGCAACCGCGCCGAGTGCCAACTTAGTTTGCACGTATAATAGCTGCAGCTGGCTACTTGTCTGCATTGTTGCGGCAGTTCGTTATCTACTCCATCGAGTTAACGGCTTGCTCACTGTTCTTCCTTGGTTACTCAGTTGTTAGCTCTTCAACCAAGTCGACGGACACGAAGTGAGTGCCTCCGATTTCACTACCTTCACAGTGTATTTGGGATTGAGATGAGAAAAAGAAACAGGCGGAGGTTCGAGTCCTCCCTCGGGCATGGGTGTGTGTGTGTGTTTGTCCTTACGATCATTTAGGTTAAGTAGTGTGTAAGCTTAGGGACTGATGACCTTGGCAGTTAAGTCCCATAAGATTTCACACTCATTTGAACATTTGAAAACGCCTAATTTAGACATGTATAAAAGAGGTGACCGCACTGCTCCTTTAAATCACAGTATGCAATAGGAAAATGATTTACATTTTGCATAAAAAATTAAAAACGACAGATTTGGGAATCACATGTTTTTTAAATATGCAGCTTTATCAAACTATTGCAGGGAACTATTTCGTAAAAACATTTGGTTCTTTTGCGTCTTAGTCCTATATCGCCATTTGATAATGAAGTGGCTCTGTGTTCATTATTGATCATACGTATTACGATTCGTCGAAGTTAAATAACTCACTTCCTGTTGTCCAAATAATAGGCAGTGAATTATGAGTGCAAAGTGCGACTGCTGATCCTAAGGAGGCAGAAATTGGACGCCTGAAAATGTCTTTTTTTTCGAAATGCATCCCCCAACGATCTCTACAAGTCTTTCGAAAACTTTTGTAGTCATCCGCAAGTAATTTCTGAATCACATCCAACCTTCATTTTTTAGGTATCGAGAAGGTTGTACTACTTTAAGAACCACTTGCATCCGCCACAATTTATAAGCAATGCTGCTACTTTTCGGCTGTTGCTCTTTAGGTAATATGTGTCTGCAGAAGAAAGTAGCTAACATATCGAGACCGAGCGAGGTGGCGCGGTGGTTAGCACAATGTACGCGCATTCGGGAGGACGACGGTTCAAACCCGTCTCCGGCCATCCTGATTTAGGTTTTCCGTGATTTCCCTAAGTCGTTTGAGGCAAATGCGAGGACGGTTCCTTTGAAAGGGCGCTACCGGTTTCCTTCCCCATCCTTTTCTTATCCGAACTCGTGCTCCGTCTCTAATGACCTCATTGCCGACGTGACGTTAAACACTAATCTCCTCCTAACATATCGAAATAATGTTTTATGTTCATAATAGACCAATATCAATTTCTCGTCAGTGGGAATTCGTTTACCAATCTTATGTACAATTTCAGAGTTTCTAATAATCTGAATATTTTAAGGTGCGCCCACACTGCGTGTTCCAAGTTGAACACGTTCCGCATGTTGCCGGTGCGTCACAGGAATATGAGGTTTCATGTTCACTCAGTTTGGCGCAGCTGCTCAGTGGAAATAATCGTTTCATTGAAGTACTTGTTGGCAAGTTTGAATTTTTTTTTGTCGAATGTCATTCAAAGACTTAACATCTGTGGTATATGAACCACGAATAATGGACACAGATTGCACAACTGCAACAACAAGCAGACTTTTCGGCAACAGCAGATTCCTTTATGAGTTTCGTGTACCTGTACAGGATATCCAAAATATATCAGCTATTGTCACCGATGTGCGCATATTGTTCTTCGCTTTATCGGTATTGCATCATTATTAGTTTTGTTTTTATGAGATATTTATTGCCATTAGGATCCCACAATCTCTACTTTTCTTTACAAAGAGCTATAAGTTTTCCGTTTTTTGGGGGGTTTGCAATCCATCTACATCTACATCTACATTTATACTCCGCAAGCCACCCAACGGTGTGTGGCGGAGGGCATTTTACGTGCCACGGTCATTACCTCCCTTTCCTGTTCCATTCGCGTATGGTTCGCGGGAAGAACGACTGCCGGAAAGCCTCCGTGCGCGCTCGAATCTCTCTAATTTTACATTCGTGATCTCCTCGGGAGGTATAAGTTGGGGGAAGCAATATATTCGATACCTCTTCCAGAAACGCACCCTGTCGAAACCTGGACAGCAAGCTACACCGCGATGCAGAGCGCCTCTCTTGCAGAGTCTGCCACCTGAGTTTGCTAAACATCTCCGTAACGCTATCACGCTTACCAAATAACCCTCTGACGAAACGCGCCGCTCTTCTTTGGATCTTCTCTATCTCCTCCGTCAACCCGACCTGGTTCGGATCCCACACTGATGAGCAATACTCAAGTATAGGTCGAGCGAGTGTTTTGTAAGCCACCTCCTTTGCTGATGAACTACATTTTCTAAGGGCTCTCCCAATGAATCTCAACCTGGTACCCGCCTTACCAACAATTAATTTTATATGATCATTCCACTTCAAATCGTTCCGCAAGCATACTCCCAGATATTTTACATAAGTAACTGCTACCAGTGTTTGTTCCGCTATCATATAATCATACAATAAAGGATCCTTCTTTCTATGTATTCGCAATGCATTACACTTGTCTATGTTAAGGGTGAGTTGCCACTCCCTGCACCAAGTGCTATCCGCTGCAGATCTTCCTGCATTTCGCTGCAATTTTCTAAGCTGCAAACTTCTCTGTATACTACAGCATCATCCGCGAAAAGCCGCATGGAACTTCCGACACTATCAGCTAGGTCATTTATATATATTGTGAAAAGCAATGGTCCCATAACACTCCCTGTGGCACGCCAGAGGTTACTTTAACGTCTGTAAACGTCTCTCCATTGAGAACAACATCCTGTGTTCTGTTTGCTAAAAACTCTTCACTACAGCCACACAGCTGGTCTGATATTCCATGCTTAGTGAGAATACACTGCCGCAATGAGAATATAGACATTCACTCGGTCACTGCATCTGAGAATCCCATTTCGTGTAGAATTCAAAATGGCTGGGAAATACTGTCCTAAAGCACCGGATTCGAGATGCAATGCCACGAGCTCATATGAGTTGGTGTCCAGAAGCGGCCTTGCGACAGAGAGCCACAGCTTTGCGTCTCAGAGCGTACGAAGCTTGAGACTACTGCAGCGTACGCTTTTATCCTCTCTGTCTCTTTCTCAGTCGTAAACAGGGTGCTGCTACTCTGGCAAGATTTTCTCTTTCCTTTACCAGCTAATCTAGAGAACTCAATTGTAAACTACAAATCTAAGAGTCTCGGGTTCGATCCCTTGTCAGTTCTAGGGTTTTTATCTTTAACTTATTACATTTTTCCCTCTGGCAATGTTTGTTGATATGGTAAATTTAGAGTTACACCGTTGTTCGGAATCCACGTTATAAAGTAGTTTACTCTATAACAGGCTGGCTACGAGGTGCATTCAAGTTCTAAGGCCTCCGATTTTTTTTCTCCGGACTGGAAAGAGATAGAAACATGCGCATTGTTTTAAAATGAGGCCGCGTTCATTGTCAATACGTCCCAGAGATGGCAGCACCGTACGGCAGATGGAATTCTACCTCCAGCGGCGAGAATGAGAACTGTTTTAAATACTTAAAATGGCGACGTTTTCCTTACTTGAACAGAGTGCAATCATTCGTTTTCTGAATTTGCGTGGTGTGAAACCAATTGAAATTCATCGACAGTTGAAGGAGACATGTGGTGTGGAGTTATGGATGTGTCGAAAGTGCGTTCGTGGGTGTGACAGTTTAATGAAGGCAGAACATCGTGTGACAACAAACCGAAACAACCTCGGGCTCGCACAAGCTGGTCTGACGACCTGATCGAGAAAGTGGAGAGAATTGTTTTGGGGGATCGCCGAATGACTGTTGAACAGATCGCCTCCAGAGTTGGCGTTTCTGTGGGTTCTGTGCACACAATCCTGCATGACAACCTGAAAATGCGAAAAGTGTCATCCAGGTGGGTGCCACGAATGCTGACAGACGACCATATGGCTGCCCGTGTGGCATGTTGCCAAGCAATGTTGACGCGCAACAACAGCATGAATGGGACTTCCTTTTCGTCGGTTGTGACAATGGATGAGACGTGGATGCCATTTTTCAATCCAGAAACAAGGCGCCAGTCAGCTCAATGGAAGCACACAGATTCACTGCCACCAAAAAAATTTCGGGTAACCGCCAGTACTGAAAAAATGATGGTGTCCATGTTCTGGGACAGCGAGGGCGTAATCCTTACCCATTGCGTTCCAAAGGGCACTACAGTAACAGGTGCATCCTACGAAAATGTTTTGAAGAACAAATTCCTTCCTGCACTGTAACAAAAACGTCCGGGAAGGGCTGCGCATGTGCTGTTTCACCAAGACAATGCACCCGCATATCGAGCTAACGTTACGCAACAGTTTCTTCGTGATAACAACTTTGAAGTGATTCCTCATGCTCCCTACTCACCTGACCTGGCTCCTAGTGACTTTTGGCTTTTTCCAACAATGAAAGACACTCTCCGTGGACGCACATTCACCAGCTGTGCTGCTATTGCCTCAGCGATTTTCCAGTAGTTAAAACAGACTCCTAAAGAAGCCTTCGCCGCTGCCATGGAATCATGGCGTCAGCGTTGTGAAAAATGTGTACGTCTGCAGGGCGATTACGTCGAGAAGTAACGCCAGTTTCATCGATTTCGGGTGAGTAGTTAATTAGAAAAAAAAATCGGAGGCCTTAGAACTTGAATGCACCTCGTAAGTCAAACCAAAAGTTGGAGGAAGGCAAGGACATTCCACCCTCAACAGGACCACGCATAGTAAAACATTGTGGAGTTGAAAACAGTCTTTGGATTGATGAAGCTTTATTTTACTTACACAGAGTAATGTTAACATTACGTGTTAAACTTACAATAAACAAAGTATAGTAAAACTAATGCAGACACCCATGTTAAACTTAACTATGAACAAAGTATAGCAACACTACGTTGATGATTCTGAGAATACGTCCAAGTGCAGCTCAATAAATGGCAGGAGCAGTAAGTTAAATGTGTACATTTCAGGCTATTGAAGATGCACGCCGGCCGGTGTGGCCGAGCGGTTCTAGGCGCTTCAGTCTGGAACCGCGCGACCGCTACGGTCGCAAGTTCGAATCCTGCCTCGGGCATGGACGTGTGTGATGTCCTTAGGTTAGTTAGGTTTAAGTAGTTCTATCTTCTAGGGGACTGATGACCTCAGATGTTAAGTCCCATAGTGCTCAGAGCCATTTGAAGATGCTTCATAATAAACTGAGGCGAAACGTTTATGGCAAAACATATGTTAATTCAGGTGCAAATAGACGTAAACCGAAACTCATCAACATCACTTGCAATATGTTTCCTTTACTATTAATGCTATATTTTTCGTGACCATTTTTTCTAAAAACTCATTATGATCTGCTTCTTTCTCTTAAATTCCGGCACTTTGGTTCAAATGGCTCTGAGCACTATGGGACTTAACATCTGAAGTCATCAGTCCCCTACAACTTAGAACTACTTAAACCTAACTACCCTAAGGACATCACACACATCCACGCCCGAGGCAGGATTCGAACCTGCGACCGTCGCGGCCGTGCGCTTCCTGACTGAAGCGCCTAGAACCGCTCGGTCACATCGGCTGGCCTACAAGCTTGTCCTGAAGCTTCATACCGAACTATTCTTCGAATCGCTGAAAGCCAGCCGCAGTGGCCGTCCGGTTCTAGGCGCTTCAGTCCGGATCCGAGTGACTGCTACGGTCGCAGGTTCGAATCCTGCCTCGGCCATGGATGTGTGTGACGTCCTTAGGTTAGTTAGGTTTCAGTAGTTCTGAGTTCTAGGGGACTGATGACCTCAGATGTTAAGTCCCATAGTGCTCAGAGCCATCTGAACCATTTTTTTGAATCGCTGAAAACAAGAAACTTGACACAGGAGGGGGAGACGGCGGGCGGGGAGGGGGGGATCTCATCAAACTTTGCTCATCAGATGCAGTGAAGTTGATTCTAGGAGAGCAACATATAGAATAGATAAACAATATATCTCCTTCTACCAGCACGACCAGAAGTCGTATCGAGGACACGAGTTTTGATATTTTTGATTCAGTACTGAACGAAATGAGATCAATTTTCTTTTTCACTATAGTTAGATGAATCGATTTACGTTGTATCTTTTTTCCAGCTGCTTGTCTATGTTCGATACATAAAAGATGATGGCTTGGAATCATTGGGCACTACTACACGTGGTGAGGATGTTTTCCGATCGGCAAAGAATTTTCTTGAAGTAAATAAATTGCGGTGGTCAAAGTTGGTGAGTGTATGTACAGACGGATCATCTTCCACATTGGGCGTTCGCTCTGGATTCCACACATTGGTGAAAGAAGTTTCTCAAAATGCAACACTCAGCCACTGCATTATACATCGCTATGCTTTGGCAGTGAAAACACTTCCACCTGATTTGTTGAAGGTACTCACTCAGACAGTGAAGATTGTAAACCATATCCGAGGTAGTGGAATAAACACAAGAGTTCTCAAAGAGTTGCGCAAGGAAGTTGGAGTGATATTCGATGTGCTCTTGTTCCACACTGAAGTTCGATGGCTGTCACGTGGCAAGGTGTTGAGCTCCGACCACAAATGGCTTTGTTTCTCTAAAGAGAGAAGAGGCAAAACGAGAAAGACTTACATGCCAATATAACAGATAAAATATTTATTTCCAAACTGGCATAACTTGTGGATTTTTTTGCGGAAATGAATACACGTAACCGTGGCCTGCAAGGAAATATGGTAAATGTTTTGATGGCACAAGATAAAGTTGCCAGTTTTCTTTGGAATTCGGAGGTCTAAAATCGCAGGGCTGAAGTTCAAGACGTTTCGGTGTTCCCAGATTGACACTAACGCTCGATCCCAACAGTGAAAAATGCTCAGTCAAAAATGAAATTGGAACGTTCAAATATTTTCTTCAGTAATAATGAATTAAGGACACGTTCGTCTTTTTGCAAGCTTACAATTGTTTTGTTTTTCTACCTGGACATGTTTCACCAACTGCGGCATCCTCAGTAGGTTTTTACTCGCAGTATACACTGTGTGAGTCTTGTGGCTGCCAATGGAAATAGTGCACAGGTATAGATTAGTAAACCATGTCATCCTTGCTCGGTTTGGGTTGTCCTGAGCTGTGGCTGGATTTTATTTTGTATCACATGTGTTTTTGTATATTTGGAATGATGTGTTCTCCTGCTAGTTTGTGAATAACTGCGTCTTGTTATTTTTTTTTTTTTTCATCCTCAACTTAAGGTAGATATTAAACTCTGTTTGGGGTATTGGTTTCTATATGATGTCGTTCAGGAGTAATTGTCTCAAAAAGTTGGGAACCATTGCATTAAACAAATAGCAGCAAAAGCAGACGGGAGATGGAAGAATATTAAGGATACAGGGTACTCTTCCAGCTCAATATTATGTAAAAATCAACATCTATTTCTTTCAGGTGCTGTTTGTTATGTATATGTTTTACTAATTTTTTGTTGATATCAGGTAATTCAGCACACTTTGTAAACAAATTAGAAGTATTTTGAATATATTTTAACCTGCTTATTGTTACTAAAAAAAATTACAAAGAAATTGATGCAATTTTGCTTCCTCAAATTGAAGTACCATTTAATCCAAAGTTTTATATTTGAAGGAGACCAAATTTTTACCAGATATGCATGGCGTGATGGCTGAGGTACTAGACCTATTTAATTCCACCTATTATGTATATTACAAGGCTAAAAAATATCACATCTTACATTTTAAATTTTATAATTTTTCGCTGGTAAAAATGTTACTCTTTCTATGATTTAGTTGATTCTGCAGTAAAGCTGAGGCCTACTACTTAAGTATGGACTATTGCAAGTTACAGAAAAAATTAGAGCAATTCTTTATAAACTTCAGGAAATATTTGTGCCTGAATTCTGAAAAATACAACTTGTGGGAAATTTAGAATGAAGGTATAAGTCCAATTAAACTGTGCCTCAGAACATTCCTTAAGCATAGTCTTCATCCTGCAGCATTTCATCTTCAAGCTTTCTCTTGTCTTTCCTTTTAGCACTTCTTGCTTCTATGGTAACTTGAAGAGTGAATCTATCAGCTTCATGCACCCGTTGTCTGTCACACGCATGCAACTGATCTTCCATATTGTGAGCCACATTTTATGCCTAAATTTCTCAGGGCTTCCAACCTTCCTATCACTCGATCATTGAAACATATCACTGCATGTAGTATACCAACATTTAATGTATTTAGTCCTACAAAAACATTCTTGGGTAATCTTTCCCATATGCAATGGTTGAAACTTTCATTTGTATTCTGAGTGCCCCAGTGAAGACATTTACTAAGCAAAATAGGATCACTGAGGCCTCTAAAAATTGGTTTTATTTCAGTCATAACAGACTCAGGAAGAGAATGCTTATGATGGTGTATTTGACCACTTTTTTTTTATTTTTCGTAACCACACCAAGAATCTGCTCCTTTAGGGCAAAGTCCTTGAACAGGGAGGTCATCTATGGACAACTTATGAAAGTAGGTGGCCCATACAGCTTGTCTCATTGCTATAACACCATTCAGAGGTGCAGTTTGACAGAAACTGAAATAGACCTTCTTCAGAATTATTATGGACTGACCATTAGACAATCTGCCTCGGCCAGACAGAGATTTTCCTTCAGATAGCAACTTTCCTTTCATTTCTCTTCGTAGCTCCCTCAATCTATCACCCATTCTATTTCACACATGTCCACAACACTTCAGTTTTGTTACCAAGGTATCACCATAAACACTGAACTCATTAATTTTATTGAAAGCTTTAGAGTCCCCATCGTCTAGGTACTTCGTATATCTAACGTTATAAACGAGCACCGACTTCTGAAATATTTTTAGAGCTCCATGGCATTCCATACCTCCACTGTAACCATGATAATTCTTAGAACACTGATGTTGAATATGTTCTTCATTGTTACCATGGCAGGTGTGACAGTACTTAGATAAGCACTCAACATCAACGACTTTTCCATTCTCCAGAGAAGTAGCAGTTACAGCGCCATTCAAGAAACGATGTCCTCGACGTTGCCATGTCTCATCAAGTGCAACAGCCCAATGTCCCTGGTTCCACTAATAGTTACAGTTTCTTCTACCGCACGTTCCATAGATGCTTTAGACACAACCGTCAAGGCACCTAAAAGTATTTTTATGTACTTGATGAACCTACTTGGGGGAGGAGGAAGGTCCATCAAACCAAACGTTTGAGCAGCCTTTTTTTTCCTTTTCCTATTGCACGCATTGCATACACTAACTTCAATCTCACATCATATGAATTATGCACAATGTTCGAAGTTATTTTCGAGGTAGATTTATTTCAGGATCTACAAAGAACAACTAATTTTGACGCTAATCCCCCCCCCCCCCCCCCCCCTGCTACTTTGTTGTTCAGTAATTTCTAGACAGCCTACACCATCACATTGTTTACATTTCGCCACAAGATGCCCACATCAACAACAACAAATCCACTGCAAACAGCGCCATTTTTAACACGAAAATTGAAATCACGCAGAGGCGTGCCATGCTGGAGTTTCTCCCCTGAGGAACTGATACATAGGTTACTTCCAACAGTGTGGCTTGCTTCGTTTGTGGACTGGTTAACACGGAATTTCCTTTGATTGAATTTCTTGATGCGCGGTATAACTCGTATTTATTGCACACTAAAGGATATGTACTTCCACAAAATATACGTAGCACTTGGGCAACAAACATTCTGTAACTCGTGAACAAACTGCTTCAGCGAAACAAAGGTAAATACTAGCAAAGATAATCATTTACTGAGACTAGAAACCTGCACTGTTACCAACATGTACAACGTATCATACGTATAATCGCTGGAAACAGAAAGTTCACAGTTATTTCGAAATAATATTGGTTTCTGTAACAGAAATAAAGGGGGCGTGGTGGTATACATGACTGTAACTTTAAAATTTGGTATATATAGGTCATTTTTCATTCGAAATCCTATAATGTATTTATCAATGTAACCAGGAAAGGCTATTGAATTTAAGAAAGTCATAAAAAAATTCGATTTTTCCACCATTTATAAGTACCCTGTATCCTTAAAGAAATGTAATTCGTCCACGAAAGAAGAATCTTGTAAACACTTGTTCGACCGATTCTCGAATATTGCTCATCAGACTGGTACTCTTACCAGGTTGGATTAACAGAAGAGGTAGAGAAGATTCAGTGCAGAGATGTGCGTCATGGGATCGTTTAACCGGCGCGAAAGTGCTCCACAAACTCCAGTAGCAGACGCTATGTAAGAGGCGTTCTACGTCACAGATAGGTTTTCTGTGGAAGTTTCGAGAGTGTAAGTTTCTGAAGAAGAGAAATTTGTTAACATTGAGTATGGATTTAAGTGTCAGGAAGTCGTTTCTGAAAGTATTTGTATGGAGTGTAGCCATGTATGGAAGTGAAACGTGGACGATAAATAGTTTGGACAAAAAGAGAATAGAAGCATTCGAAATGTGGTGCTACAGAAGAATGCTGAAGATTAGATGGGTAGATCACATAACTAATGAGGAAGTATTGAATAGGATTGGGGAGAAGAGAAGTTTGTGGCACAACTTGACCAGAAGACGGGATCGGTTGGTAGGACATGTTCTGAGGCATCAAGGGATCACCAATTTAGTATTGGAGGGCAGCGTGGAGGGTAAAAATCGTAGAGGGAGACCAAGAGATGAATACACTAAGCAGATTCAGAAGGATGTAGATTGCAGTAGGTACTGAGAGATGAAGAAGCTTGCACAGGATAGAGCAGCATGGAGAGCTGCATCAAACCAGTCTCAGGACTGAAGACCACAACAACAACAACAATTTCGGGAAGAAGTGTGCAATGTATTGCTTCCTCCAACGTACGTCTCGCAAAATGACCGAATGAGAAAAATCCGAGAAACAGATACGGAGTTCATCACAATCATTACTGCCATGTGCAATTTGCGAATAGCAGAGGGAATGGGGCAAACAGATAGTGGTACCAGAAATACCCTCCACCACGCACCCTAAAGTATCATGCAGTGTACAGAGATAGATGTAAAAAGCGAAAATTCCATCACATCATCTCCGAATCTGTGAATACGGCACATTCTCAGCTTTTCACTTCTTTGTTGGTCACAGCACATGACTCATTACTATACAGGGTGAGTCACCTAACATTACCGCTGGATATATTTCGTAAACCATATCAAATACTGACGAATCGATTCCACAGACCGAACGTGAGGAGAGGGGCTAGTGTAATTGGTTAATACAAACCATAAAGAAATGCACGGAAGTATGTTTTTTAACACAAACCTAGGTTTTTTTTAAAATGGAACCCCGTTAGTTTTGTTAGCACATCTGAACATATAAACAAATACGTAATCAGTGCCGTTTGTTGCATTGTAAAATGTTAATTAAATCCGGAGATATTGTAACCTTAAGTTGACGCTTGAATACCACTCCTCCGCTGTTCGATCGTGTGTATCGGAGTGAACCGAATTACGTAGGGATCCAAAGGGAACGGTGATGGGCCTTAGGTACAGAAGAGACTGGAACAGCACATTACGTCCACACGCTACCACCTTTTTATTGGTCTTTTTCACTGACGCACATGTACACTACCATGAGGGATAAGGTACACGTACACACGTGGTTTCCGTTTTCAATTACGGAGTGGAATAGAGTGTGTCCCGACATGTCAGGCCAATAGATGTTCAATGTGGTGGCCATCATTTGCTGCACACAATTGCAATCTCTGGCGTAATGAATGTCGTACACGCCGCAGTACATCTGGTGTAATGTCGCAGCAGGCTGCCACAATACGTTGTTTCATATCCTCTGGGGTTGTGGGCACATCACGGTACACATTCCCCTTTAACGTGCCCCACAGAAAGAAGTCCAGAGGTGTAAGATCATGAGAACGTGCTGGCCAATTTATGCGTCCTCCACATCCTATGAAACGCCCGTCGAACATCCTGTCAAGGGTCAGCCTAGTGTTAATTGCGGAATGTGCATGTGCACCATCATGCTGATACCACATACGTCGACGCGTTTTCAGTGGGACATTTTCGAGCAATGTTGGCAGATCATTCTGTAGAAAAGCGATGTAATGTTGCAGATGTTTGGGCCCCTGCAATGAAGTGAAGATCAATGAGGTGGTCGCCAATGATTCATGATTCATACATTTACAGTCCACGGTCGCTGTCGCTCTACCTGTCTGAGCCAGCGAGGATTGTCCACGGACCAGTAATGCATGTTCCGTAGATTCACTGCCCCGTGGTTTGTGAAACCCGCTTCATCGGTAAACAGGTAGAGCTGCAACGTATTCTCTGTTAATGCCCATTGACAGAATTGCACTCGATGATTAAAGTCATCACCATGTAATTGCTGATGTAGCGACACATGAAACGGGTGAAAGCGGTGACGATGCAGTATGCGCATGACACTACTTTGACTCAGTCCACCGGCTCTCGCAATGTCCCGTGTACTCATGTGTGGGTTCATGGCAACAGCAGCTAACACACCAGCTGCACCCGCTTCTCCTGTGACGGGCCTGTTACGGACCCATTTGCGTGCTACGACCATACCTGTTGCATACAGTTGGCGGTAGATGTTTTGCAATGTGCGGCACGTTGGATGCTCTCTGTCCGGGTACCGTTCTGCATACACCCTGCAGGCTTCAGCTGCATTTCGTCGACACTCGCCATAGATGAGTATCATCTCCGCCTTTTCAGAGGTCGAATACACCATGGTCACAGTTCCTACAACACTACACTATCACAGACGTCTGGTAACACGGTGTACTACAGTTGGTCTGCGTGCGGAGACGAATGCAGAAAAACAATAGCAGCAAGCGGTACATGCGGACACTGCAACAGCTACACCAAACCACAACAGTGCACTACAGCCACACTCGTAAACACTGTCGTCATCGTAAACATGTCCCTGCAGATGCTGCTCGCCGACCGTGGCTTGTGTTTGCTACAACACACAACTGAACGTCGGTTTCAAGCGTCAACTTTGGTTCAAATGGCTCTGAGCACTATGGGACTCAACTGCTGAGGTCATTAGTCCCCTAGAACTTAGAACTAGTTAAACCTAACTAACCTAAGGACATCACAAACATCCACGCCCGAGGCAGGATTCGAACCTGTGACCGTAGCGGTCTTGCGGTTCCAGACTGCAGCGCCTTTAACCGCACGGCCACTTCGGCCGGCCGTCAACTTTAGGTTACAATATCTCCGGATGTAATGAACATTTTACAATGCAACAAATGGCACTGATTAGGTATTTGTTTATATGTTCAGATGTGCAAACAAAACTAACGTGGTTCCATTTAAAAAAACGTAGGTTTACGTTAAAAGACATACTTCCGTGCATTGTTGTATGGTTTGTATTAAACAATTACACTAGCCCCTCTCCTCACGTTCGGTCTGTGGAATCGGTTCGTCAGTATTTGATGTGGTTTACGAAATATATCCAGCGGTAACGTTAGGTGACTCACCCTGTATATGCATACGTTCAGTGTATGCAGTGTTTTTAATATTAAGGCTTTTATATGTACCTTTGAAAATTATGTACAATCGAAATGCTTACGTCAGTTCCAAACAGTGCGGTTAAGGAAATTTCAAATTCTGAGTGCAGCTTGGCCGCTACGTTTCATACTGCATTTTTGCAGGTCATTAATTACTTGACTGTGACACTTCATGCGGAAGTTACTTTTGTCCTTAAAGTTTTGCGAACCAGTGTAGTTTTGCGCTAGAAGCCAAATAGTAACAATAGAAACAGCTTCTGTCTCATGTATTCAAATGTGACTTTCGTAAACTGGAGCTCATTCATGTTTGGAGAGGATGTATGCTTACTGCGACTTTCCGTCTCCTCTGAGATCCCACCGTTTCACAATGGATCCGGAAGCCTTACTTTCTCTGCTTTCCTGAACTTCTACGTAACTCTCTCCGAGCATCCGCTGAAGGCGAAAACATCGCAGTCGCTCCATAATAACAATGTTGGGTTCGCCGCGATTGTACACGACCTACAGAAGGCGTAAGGCCTCCCCCACACTGATGCGACCTCTTTGGCGGGCGAAATCTGCGGTGAAGGAGCGCAGGCGGTGCGAATTTTGACAGGTGCCACACTGTAGCGGAATTTGTGTGAGGAAACCGCAGTCTATATGTGAAGTCGCATATGCATACCAGCCATGGCCTTCATTTAAATTACAGTGATAAAAGGTTCTTGAATAAAGAAACTCTGTCATCTGTAAACTTAAGCTACTAGAGGCACAGCATGAAATGAGCCTAAAGTACTTTGAAAATACGGGTCACTAAGAAAGATTCTAAGTCTTAGAAAAAGAGTGAACAGTATTTTTTAGAGATGTAGTCAAGATTCGCAAAAAATAAGATGCACAGCTAAACTGTAAACACACTCTGAAGATTGTACTCCAGAATGTGCAGTCATTAACACAGTGAACGGAAAGATGTTTCAGTTTTATTTTGTGAACTCTGGTTACAAAATGAGTATTTTCGACACTTAAAAATATCCTATTTTAATCGTGCAATCTCTGTTTGTGGAACAGAATCGAAACTTGAAGGAAAGGGAAACTTAGATCATAAGAGTATTGTCTCTGTATCCAAATTATGTTGTGAAAGAAATTAGTAGCAAGAAACTATTATTTTTTTATGTATATAGATCTCCTGATAGCAACATTGAGTTTTTTTAAACAATTGCACCTTGCTCTAGATGACTAATGATTGCTGGGAAACAGTGGTATTCTGTAGAGATTCTAATATGATTTTCTGAGCCAGTGCCCTCGTTTAGTAAAAATATCAATATTATGGAAGTCAATAACCTGTGTGTGACAGTTAGTTCTCCAACACACATAACGAAAACTGGTGCCATTCTCCTTGATCAGGTAAGTGTAAACATGAACAGGTGTACACCAGAAAACTTTCATAGCGGTTACGACGACCATTTCTCGCAGTTAATAACCGTACCGACTCTATGTGATCAAAAAGTATCTGGACACCTGGCTGAGAAATAACTTACAAGTTAGTGGCGCCCTCCAACGGTAATGCTGGAATTCAATTTGGTGTTGGCCCACCATTAACCGGCGTTCCAAAATATCCCAAAGGTGTTCTGTTGGATTCAGGTCAGGACGCTGTGCGGGTCAGTCCATTACAGGGATGTTACCGTCGTGTAACTACTCCGCCACAGGCCGTGCATTATGAACAGATGCTCTATCGTGTTGGGAGATGCAATCGCCATCTTCAAATTACTCTTCAACAGTGGGAAGCAAGAAGGTGCTTAAAAGATCCATATAGGCCTGTGCTGTGATAGTGCCACGCAAAGCAACATGGGGTGCAAGCCCCCTCCATAGAAAAACACGACCACACCAAAACACAACTGCCTCCGAATTTCACTGTTGACACTACGCACGCTGGCAGATGACGTTCACCTGGCATTCTCCATACCCACACCCTGCCATCGGAACGCCATATTGTGTACCGTGACTTGTCACTCCCCACAATGTTTTTCCACTGTTCAATCATCCAATGTTTACTCTCCTCACACCAAGCGAGGGGTCGTTTGCATTTACCGGCGTGATGTGTGGCTTATGAGCAGCCGCTTGACCATGAAATCCAAGTTTTCTCACCTCCCGCCTAACTGTCATAGTACTTGCAGTGGATCCTGATGCAGTTTGGAATTCTTTTGTGATGGTCTGGATAGATGTCTGCCTATTACACATTACGACCCTCTTCAACTGTCGGTAGTCTCTGTCAGTCAACTTCTGTTACCAATGAAAAGATGAAAAAATTTTTGAACATTTTCAAGAATAACTTTTCCGGAAAAGAAAGTAATCTCCAGAGCTATAGACAGAATCAAAACCTCAATTAATGATGTATTATGATCTCTTGTAAAAGGAATCGGGAATTTCTTTTTTGCTCTCAGAAACGAACAGCAGTCCAAAATTTACTAATACCATAGTTGGTTTTGAGGCGTGTCATAGAAGACGCAAAAATAAAGGAAAATGGCTAACATATTACGGAGTTTTCCAATAAAACTAGCCTATGTGGGGGGCTGTGTTGAGTCTTAACGGGAAAGAGGACACCGCACAAGAATATTGTGTTATCACAGGATGGAAAAAATGTTACTGACCTCTGGGCAGCTGAAGACAGTTCTTGTTACACAACTGTTGCTGGATAAATTAGCGAAGCAAAAATTTGGAACTCCAACCAATACGACATTCAAAGAACTTTCATATATTTAAATGAATAATGAGTCCATACTCGTCGATCCATTAAGCCCAGTTGAACTGAAGAGCAAATATTCAGCTGGTGTTGACGATGTCTTGGATTATATTATAAAAATTTCAGCAAGGAACGTATTCCCTCCTTCGTCAGATATCTGCAATTTACCAAAACAGCTAAACACACTAAAAGTAGTACCAATAAATAAAAAAGATGATCAGCAGTGTATGCGTAGCTGTAGTCCTGTGTAACTACCGTAATTGTTTTCCAAATTTATCGAAAAAGTGTTCGTTTCTCAACGAAATAATTCTTTGACAAAAAATATTATTTACGGATATCAACATAGCTTCAGGCCATAGTGCTCAACTGAGACAACTACCTTCAACCTGACAACCGCGTCTTAAATACGATGAACAGTCACATAAAAATCTCAACATTATTGTTAGACCTAAGAGAAGCATAGGATGTAATTGATAATTCTGTGTCCCTGAGAAAGCTTGAACAATGAGATGTAGGAGGCCTACGAAGTGATTGGATTAAATCATATTTCGACTATCGCTCGCAGCTAACAGAAATAAAATACATGGAAGGAAATGAACTCCAGGTTCACCTTTCAGAACTATGTCCACTTCATCATGATGCTCCATAGGCCTCCATTTTAGGCCCATTTCCGTTTTTGGCACACATAAATGGCATCCTATTACACATTGGGGAGTCAGAGCCAGTAATGTTTCCGAATAACACCATTCTGTTTCTTGAAGGGGATAATGTAAAAGATCATGCTGTATCTGCAAAAGAAAAAACGAAACAAATGTCTAAGCCGTTTACCAAAAACAGACTAATATTAAATCCCCAGGAAACAGTAGCCACGAATTTCCATACAGATCTAAATAAGAATGCAACATAACAAATAACATGTACAGATAACTAAAACAATAGTTGTGTTACCACGTTTTGTGTGGAAATATACACTAGTCTTCAGGAAGTATAAGGCAGTTATAAAATAATGAAAGATGCAAGCAATTACGTGGCAGGGAGGGCGTGGCATGTCATCTTGCATGCAGGGTAATCGACAGATGTAGGAGCAAGTTGAGTGTGCATCAGGGAAGTGTGTTGAGGCCTTGCTGTTCATTTTGTATGTTAATGACCTTTCAGGAAATTTAATAGCATCCTCAGACTTTTCGCAGATGAAGAAGTTAACTACAATTAAGTATCGTCCGAAAAAAAGTTGCGCAAATACTCAGTCTGCTCTTGATAAAATTTCGATATGGTACAAAGACTGGCAACTTGCTTTAAATGTTCAGAAATGTAAAATTTACCAAACGAGGACACGTAGTATCCTTGGTTTACAGCATAAGTGAGTCGCAGTTGGAATCAGTCAACTCATACAAACACCCAGGGGTAACAATTTGTAGGACTATGAAATGGAACGATAGTTTAGTTTCAGACGTAGGTAAACAGGTAGCAGACTTTGATTTATTGATAGAATAGTAAAGAAATTCAACTGTCTACAAAGGAGATTGCTTACAAAACATACGTGTGGTATATCCTAGAAAAGTGGCTAACTACCCCTTGAGGAGTAAAATGTGATTTTCTGAAGGACAAAAACAGAAGGGAGCACTGCATTTCATCCATGAAACTAAATTGTTTTCAATATGCCGTATCATTACTCTTACACTATTTCATAAGATTGTACTGCTGATTATAAAAGTTACTAACAATTACATTTAAAAAAAATGCTAGCATTAACGTGTGACGCAGTGTGGTGGGGGTTACAGTTTGTGTAACAAATCGTCCTCACCTACACACACACACACTTTGTATGCATCTATAACAATGAAACTGAGGCATGTACATCACATAAGCTTAAATTTGTCATGAAAATCGCTTCTCCAAGTTCTACATAGTTCTGACAGTTGATCATATATTGCTTCAGTATTCGTTTCGTAACAATAACGAACTAATTGACATCAGAAGACAACAGTAAGTTTTAACAGGTACTGCACTGCTGTAGGGCCTACACAGTATTATTATTATTATTATTGGTGGTCATACCCAAAGAACTGTCAGCCAAAAATCTTCCAATTTCCGCTAGGCCAGAAATAATGAGTCTAGAGACCAAGTGATTTACAACCAGTAGACTTAATTATTGCGCACGCATTTCAATTTGCTTACTTTTCAATCGGACGCAGGGTGTGATTGAAACAAACGTCAGTAGGGAGAGAAGATGTGTTTTGTTACAAGTGCCTACCCTCAATGGGGATAGCTGTCTTTATTGAGAAGGATTTAAAGGTGGCACTCGTGGTGCACCGACGTCATCATTCCGTAAAATAAAAGATTGTTACAAAGAAACAGTACCCATTATCTTACCGGCTCATTAGCTCGTGGTTTAGTACGACATCTAAAAAAGACTAAATATCATTTATCTTTCGTCACTTTAAAAATGAAAGCGTTCAAAGAAAATTGTTTTTCGTTCTTTAATTATGATGGTGTGGGTCGGGGTACGGGGGGCGAGGCTCGTACTAGTTAATATCTGATTACACTCAGGGGCAGTGGTCTCGGACTGGTTGGGAAATAATGTGTAAGCGTGTGAGATTCGTAGTAAACTGGAACAGAGGATACTGAACAAAGAATGACTGCGCGAATGGTCACGTTTGTTTGACCCATGAGAGGGGGACACGGAGTTAACGAATAACTGAACTGGCAGACGTTTAGAAGATAGACGTTAACTATCCCGAGAAATACGATATTGCAGTGCTTGTTTTATTCTGATTACGATGCAACGTTCCTTTGGACGTGCATGCGTGTTCAAAGGAACAGGCAATGCGTCGACCACAGCCGTTACGAAACACATTAAATGAATCCGCAATTGCGAATAAGGACAACCATCAGCTGTAGAATGAAATGAGGAAAGTGAAAATTTGTGCCGGACCGGGAATCGGACCTCGATTTCCCGTTTATCGTGTGCGGTCGCCTTACCATGTGGCTATCCGTGCACGACTCACGGCCAGACCCAAACTCCTGTATGTCGTCAACCATGCGTCCACTACCTGACTCGTACATCCATTATGTATATTCCCATACAGGCGGGACATGCCTGATGCATGTCCAAAGAAACAGTGCATCGTATTCAGAATAACACAGGCACAGCAATATCGTATTTACCTCCCGATACTGGGCTAGCGACTTTCAAGTACAACATCTGACCTGTACGGGAATATACATAATGGATGTGTGAATAAAGGTCGGTGAGCATGCAGGCCCTTCCAGTAAGGTGGCGTAAGACATTAGCATTGAATGGAGATTGTGTAGAAAAATAGCGCAAAGAGTGGGGAATGATATGGACGGTGTATTGGAATGCTGAATAAAACCAGCTTTCAGAAAAAAAGTGCTGCATTACTTATTGAACGCCACCGGGTACATACGGTGATGAAACTAGAAAGTGTTACATCCTGACCATCTTAAACAAACTGACACTCCTCTCTGAAGATGCAGTTCAAAGCTGTACCCTCAGTTGGTAAAATCACAGTGACGGTCTTCTGGGACTATAGGGGTTAACCTGTTTGATGTTCTCCTTCATGGTGCAACTATCAACTCTGGAGTGTATTGTGCTACCCCTAGGAAATAAAGAAACGACTTCAGCATGTTCGTCAGCACAAAAATGCAAACAAACTTCGCCTTGACCATGACAATGCAATGCCTAACACAAGTCTGCGCACCCAAGAGCAGGTCACAAAAGTTTACTAGATGTTCTTCCTCATCCACTCTACAGTGCGGATCTCGCACCAGCTGACTTCCATCTGTTTGACCCAATAGAGGATACATTCGGCGGTAAGCAGTACGTGCATGTTGGGAAGGTTATTGATGAAGCAAGAGTTTGGCACCGATATCGACCAGCGGATTGGTACCATGTGAACATACAGGCCCTCCAATTAAGGGGACATAAGACCGTCTCATTGACCGGAGATTATGTTGAAAAACACAGTTTTGTATCCGAAAGAGTGGGGGATAATGTGAAGTATTGCAATACTGAAGCCCCCAAGGGCTCGGCATTCATTTGCTGGGTATGGGCTTGGTGACCTGGGGTTCCTGAGCTGGGGACTGGTAAGTACTGCCAGTCCCCTGTCACCGTAAGCTCTGGGCATGCTTCAGAGACCACCGTGCGGCATGGTGGTGGAATGTTGTGTGTCTCAGGGAATGGGGGTCTTGGTCTGACTGCCCATCGCGAGGATGGAATAAACCTCTATAAAAAAAAAATACCTCAATCTCAAGGTGTGCTGCACACTGATGAGATCCATGGCTGTTGAGGTGGAACAGTTGTTAGCGGGCAACCTCTGGCGCACCTGCCGCACCTCAGTTGTATAACGCTTTCCTGGGAGCGCAGGGTTCTGTCTAGGTGGACTTCTAGTTCCCTAGCTGCTCATGGGACCGAGATGGATCATCCGAAATCTTCTTTGCCTCCTCCCAGCGAAAAGGGGGGGGCCACTGGTAGGTTCCTACACCAACAAGAGGGCATGCGTAGCCAGTCCTCCTGACTTAGGAGCGAAATCTGAGAGTATTGTGACTAGTAACAGAACACAAGCTGGCGGTCAGAATGAGTTTTTAGTAGTTAAAAGGAAAGAGGGCAGCTTCGCGAAAGTTTCCCCTTTATATATTCAAAAAGGGCTGGAAGGCATTACTGGCAGTTTGAAATCCGTTAAGCGATTGCGTATTCGGATGCTGTTGGTGGAAACTGCTAGTTCCCAACAATCTAAGAATCTCCAGAACGCACACTCCCTCGGGGAATATGCCATCGAAACTGAGCTGCACACCACCTTGAATTACAGCAGAGGTGTTGTGACATGCTGGTATCTGGCGGACACTCCCAAAGAGGAACTGAGAGATGAGTGGGCTCCATCAGGAATAGTTGACAAGCAAAATCTCATGACGAGGGTGGATGGGGTTCTTGTTAAGTTTGACTCCTTTATCGTGATGTTTAATAGCACAAAACTCTGTGAACATATTAAGGCAGGTTTCCTTCACTTAAGTGTACGGCCTTATGTACCCAACCCAATGCGGTGTTTCAAATGCCAGCACTTTGGGCGTACTACTTTTGGGTGTCTTGGAGAAGCTACTTGTGGCAAGTGTGGTCTGGCTGCCCATGAAGGTGTCAATTGTTTTTGTCCATTGAAGTGTGTGAATTGTTCTGGACATCACCCCATCTGGAGTCGGGACTGCAGAGTGTATCTGGAAGAACAGAAGATACAGGAGCTTAAAACTACTAAGTGCATCCCCTATAATGAGGCAAAAAAGCTCTATAAAGCCACGCTGCCCCCGTGTTTTGCTAACTCCTTCACTTTAGTTGTTAAACAGCCCACACGGAAAGCTGACGCTGCTACACAAACGTAGGCTGCTAGTGTTGGCACTAGTGCCTGCATGTGTCCCTGCACTTAGGCTGCTCCAGTCGTTTCTAAGCCTGTCCCTACCCCAAGAACTTCAGAAAAAGCTGTGGTTGCTGACATTGTAGAGCTCCCTGCCCCTCCAAAGGTTCCACCTGGCATGCTGTCCAATGTTGCCACACCCACAACCATAGTTGTGGCTGCAAAGTCTACCCAGGGAAAAAAATCCAAGGCAAAACGTCAAACACTTGTGAAATCAGGCAGAAAATAACCTGACGATGTCGACGTCGACCTCTCTGACGTCTCTGTCAATTTCTCTTCAGAATCTATGGAGCTTGATATCGGATGGGGGAACCATCTCGCTCCAAAACTGAGCCTCCACCCGTTGTGGGCTCCCCTTCCCGTTAGAAAGTCAGGATAAAAGTACTACCCCCGCCCCCGAGGGATGGCTCCCATTATACAATGTAACATGAATGGAGTCAGGACGCACGTGGAGGAACTGTAACTCCTAGTGCAGCAATGCCCTCTATGCTTGTGTTTGCAGGAAACACATTTCAAAGCATCTGATGCCCCTGCACTGCGGGGCTGTACCCTATATCGCAAGGATGACCTGACTGGGGAAAGAGCTAAAGGAGGGGTTGCTGTGTTTGTCAATAATGGGCACCACTCCTCTGCAGTTGAAATTCATTCACGTTGGAGGCTTACAGTTTTCTCCCTTTATTTACTCCCTCTGACTGCAGTAGACTTTGAGGCTCTTACAGATCTTCTGGAACAACTCCCCTGATCGTCTCTCGTCTGGGCGATTGCCCATCATGTCCTGTGGGACTCACCCTCCCTCTACTTGCGCTCAGGGTCGAGTTTTGGAGAGCCTCCTGACATCTCAAGTGTTGTGCATCCTCAACACTGGTACTCCGACTCATTTCTCTGCTGCTATTGGGTCATTCTCAGCCATCGACCTATCTTTCTGCTCTCCAGCCCTCGCTGACTCTGTTCACTGGGAGGTCATTGACGACTTGCATTTCAGCAATCACTTCCCCATCCGCATTCACCTTCTGGATGGTGTGTTGCTGGAACAGAAGCCGCCAACATGGTTGACTGACAGGGCTAACTGGTTGCTGTTCAGTCGGTTGGCTGTCTTTGAACGCCATAACAGCGTCCAGGAATGGGTGGATCAAATCACACATGTGGTCCATCGTGCTGCTGACCTGTCCAAACCAAAGTCTTTCAGCCCTCGTAAGTGACAACCAGTACCTTGGTGGACAGAAGAGTGCCAATCAGCCATCCAAGACAGGCGTGCAGCTCCTAGTTTAAATACCTCCCAACAGCGGACAATCTCACTGCCTTTCGAATCCCGAGAGCCAAGGCTCACTGTGTCATTAAAGAGAGCAAACAACCGTCATGGCAGGAGTTCCTAGATTCCATCAACCATTCCACTTGCCCTCAAAAGTATAGGAAGCCATCCAGAGAATTTATGGTACATTCAGCCAATTACCGATAGCAGCAGTGCTGAAACAGGAGGCCTCCAAACGAGACCCAGAGACATTACTCAGATACTGTCCGAGCATTTTGCGCAAACTACTGCTAATGCAAGCCAGGATCCTGTGTTTCGTCACTAACATGCAACTGTAGAAAGAGAAAAGTTAGACTTCAGGTCCAACTATTCTGAGGCCTACAACTCCCCTTTCTCCATGTGGGAGCTCGAATCAGCACTGAATGAGACTGCACCCGGTCCCAACCACATCCAGTACTGCATGTTTCGACATCTGCCAGCGGCGGCGAAAAAAATCCTCCTTGAATGTTTTAATCTAACATGGCAGACAGGCGTCTTCCCTAACTCGTGGAGGGAGGCAATACTCATCCCTCTCCTCAAACTGGGAAAGGACTGCACATGCCCCAGTAGTTATCGACGTATCACCTTGACGAGATGTGTTGCAAAGACCCTGGAACAGATGGTTAATCGTCGTCTGGTCTGGCTGTTAGAGACCAGGCAACTCCTTAGCTGCTCTCAGTGTGGATTCCGAAAATTTCGCTCCACAGTCGACAACCTGATCCTCCTAGAAGCGTTTATTCAGCAGGCTTTCCTCCGTCAGCATCACTGTATCAGCATATTCCTTGATACCAGTAAGGCATACGATACTACTTGGAGACACTGTATTCTCACACAACTGCATCAATGCAGCTTTCGTTTGGTGTTTCCTGTCTCAACAGTTTTTTCAGACTCGAGTTGGTGACACACTGTCTGATCGATATGAGCAGGAGAATGGAGTCCATCAGGGCAGTGTTCTAAGTGTTACGCTTTACCATAGCCATCAACAGTACAACATCTACGGTAAGGAGTCCAGTACAGTGCTCCGTACTTGTGGACAATTTTGCTGTTTTCTGTTCCTCCTACAGTGTTACAACAGTGAGTTGTCAGTTGCAACGTACAGTGCGGTGGTTAGAGGAGTGGGCTGCAAAGATGGGTTTTCAGTTTTCTCCCGATAGGTGTGTATGTTCATTTTAATCGTTCTTGTCGTCCTTTTAATTTGCCTTTCTTGCAAATGGGGGACACTACACTACATTTTAGAGGTACAGTGCTGTATCTGAGCCTCATTTTTGACTCCAGATTGTCGTGCCTGCCACACATGAGAGACTTCCAAGCCAGAACCCTGAAGGCACTGAATGTCCTCAAGTGCCTCAGCCACAGGTCTTGGGGAGCGGTCAGGGCGCGTCTCCTCCAGTTTTATTGGGCTTTCGTGCGTTCATGGCTGAACTACTGGTGCATGGTGTATGATTCAGTGAGGCCCTCTTACTTCCAGATCCTTGACGCTGTTTACCCTGCAGGTATTTGACTGGCCACGGGTGCTTATCAGGCTAGTCCCATTCCCAGTCTCTGTGCTGATGGTGGGGAACTGCCACTTACCATCTGGCGGCTCCTGCTGGTGCGCCAGGCTTGTAAGTTTCTTGCAACTCCAACCACACCCATTCACCATATTGTCGCTCATCCGCCTCTGGACTGTCTTTTTTCCCATGGCCCTGAGCCACAATGCCGTTTGGGATCTGCATGCAACATGTGCTGGGGTCCCACGGAGTGGAGGCCGTACAGCCCGAAATCCAGGGTTTTAACTGCCTGCCTCCCTGGTTACTGGAGAGGCCCCGACTGATATTAGATTTGTGCAGAACAAGAGAGGGTTCACTCCTGCCTCGTTTTTAATGCCACATTTTCTGTCATTTTATCTGAGCACCACGACTATGTAGCTGTTTTTACAGATGAGTCGAAACGGGGGATTCCGTTGGTTGCTCTGTTGTCTTTCCAGATCATGTCCTCAATGTCCTACTTCCTCAAGCGTTTACTGTCTTTGATGCAGAATTGTCTGCGATCTTGTGGGCACTGGAGCAGAAGAAACGTTATTCCTGTCCTAATTTTCTTGTCTGTTCCGACTCACTAAGTGCCCTTCACTCACTGCAACGTTTGTATCCCGCAGATAAAATACTCCAGACCATCCAGGATGCCCTCTCCCAACTAAAACGACTTGGGAAGGAGGTGGCTTTCTGCTGGGTTCCAGGGCACGTCAGCATTGCTGGGAACGAAAGGGCAGATCTCACAGCCAACGAGGTGTGTCTCGACCCGCAAGTCTTTCAGTGTGCCATCTCGCTGCACGCACTCACCTCGCTGTTGAGTTCACGAGTCATGCGCCGGTGGGAGGATGAGTGGCTGGAAATGACTGACAATAAGCTCCGTTTAGTCAAGCCCACAACGCGTGTGTGGTGTACTTGCTTCCAGCGCTTTAAGTGGGACGAGGTTCTCCTCACCCAGCTTCGGATAGGCCACAGTCCTATGATGCATGGCTTCCTGCTCCGGCGAGAGGACCCTCCAATGTGTGGTGCTTGTGACGCCCAGGTCACTGTGCGCCACGTTTTATTGGATTGCGTTTTATTTTCTGACCAGCGGGCCGCGGCTGACTTGTCGCCGGATCTGCCATCCCTTTTAGGAAATACTCAAACGAATGTGGTTAAAGTTTTAAAGTTCTGTGACTTGTCCAATGTTTTTACGAAGATGTTCGGGAGAGGGTCTTAATTTGTTCAAGTGGCCAACCAGTGACAATTTCCTGCGGCATCCTTGACGCTCCTTTCTCGTTTTCCTTACGTTTTGTTTTCTTATAGAGCATTTTTCTTCTTTTCTCTCTTTCTTTGCGTGTATATTTCCATTTTACCAAGTTTGCCCACATTTGTTTCTCTTAATGTGTGTCAGGGCGCTGATGACCTCGACGTTGAGCGTCCATAATCCCCAACACACACACACACACACACAAACACACACACACACAAACACACACACACTGCAATACTGAATAAAGCTATCCTTCTTTCAGAAAAAAAATTTGCATTACTTATTGATCGTCCCTCGTACATTGTTTTAATGCGATCTTTTAATCTGTTTATATCACTGGTTAGTGCAGAGATTTTGCCTTTGGTTAGGCTACGATCTCAATGACCGTCGCGCCCCCTTCGCTCCGCCGTCCCGGATTCGCGCCTAACCTGTACGAAAAGAAATAACGCAGCGTTCGTAAGACTAGCACTCTGCACTAGTTGTCCCGAGTTTTTGTCGTTCCCTCCAACGAGTCAGGTGGCTTAGTGGTTAGCACACTGGACTCGCATTCGGGTAGACGATGGTTCAAATCCGCATCATACCATCCAGATTTAGGTTTTCCGTGATTTTCCTAAATCGCTCCAGGCAAATGCTGGAATGATTCCTTTGAAAGGGCGTGGCCGAATTCCTTCCTCTCTCCACCATAAATCATCATCATCATCACTGACACAATCCGAGCTTCCGTTTCGTCTCTAATGACCTCGATGTTGAGGGCGTTGAACCCAATATTCCTTCCTTCCGATCCCTCCAGTGTAAACGATCGTTCACACGTACAAAAAGTGCTTGTGATCATTGGTCAATCGTCTGCGAATGCTCGTTCGCTTGTGTTCGCGCAAAATCTCTCCGCTGTAAAAGGGGCTTAGAAGAGCTTTTTAAGCTCCTAACCTTGCGAGGTAAATTAAGAAGCAAGTAAAGAAAGCGAGCTTGTGTGGCAGTACGACGGAGGGAGACGCCAGTTGAAGGCTTTATATGTAGGCGGAAGAATTGGGCGGAAGGGGGGGTTTCGTGTGGGTGGGGGGATGGGGGGGGGGAGGCGGGTCAGTAGGAACCGCTGCGGGCATGGGCATCAGTCGGCGCTGCACACGCAACGTGTACGGAGGCGATAAGCGGCGGTCGTCGTCGCGCTCAGCATACATAGGTAGGTAGCGTGTAGCTACACTGCATGAATACGAGGGCAGCAGCGGCCTCTGCGGTCCAGGGGTAGCTGGCGCCACTACCCTCTAGGTCAGAGGTCGTGGCTCTTTCCATCCGTGTTTCATCTCGTACGTGTGATGCTTCGCACCTTGCAGATAGGCACACCAGACAAAAAATTACTCACCCCTAGGAGACATCACGCTAATACCTTCCAACAGCTCCTCTAGCCTTGATAGTGACGCCAAATCTTCAAGCAAGGGAATGCACGATTTTCTTCTGGTATCCCATATCAAGGTAAACGCCGCACAGATACCAAATTGCGCGGATATTAGTAGATGTGTTTCAAATGGTTCTAGGTGTTTGACATGCGATTAAGATCTGTTGATTTAATGGGTCAGTCGTGTATGCGATAGGTTGCCCTGAGTGTTCGTCAAATCAGAAACTATCTGCACAGTCCTGTGAATATGGCCGCTGTCATCTTAGAACACGAATGTGTGCACACGTACTCATCTCGAAGATGTTCAAGAAAGGTCAATCAGTGGAAAATGCTCCTATCGGAACACAAAAAATGCGAACATGTTCCTGTTTATGTATATCATTCCTTCCTTTCTACTACTCCTGTCTCTTCTCACTGTCACCATCCCTCTTTTACAGTTGTCATTGTCACACACTCTGTCTCTCGTTACCACTAGCTCTCACCTACTTCCATTTCCACTCTCTTTATTCCTCCCCCCCCCCTCCTCCCCCCCCCCCCCAGCGCCCCCTTCCCACCTAGTAGCACTGTCTCCTATTCTGTCACGTCACTGTCGACTATATTCTATTGCCTCCGTGTCCTTCTCCTTATTTCACACTCCTTCGCTCTTTCTATAACACAACCACCGCGTACTACTTTCCAGTATTTATTACTATTCCGTCTCTTTGCCGCCGGCACTATCTTCTTCTGTCTCAGTACAAAAAGCACGAATATGTTCGCGTGCCAAAATTTTTGGGAACTTTTTTAAAGGTGCTGAGGAAGGTATAATAAAGCAACTACTACACTACTTTTCGATCAGTGTCTTTTAAATAAACAGTAACATATTCATTCGCATTTTTTGTGTTGCGATAGGAGATTTTTCCGCTGGTTCCCTCCTTTTCCGTCTTGCAGCAGGAGATGTAACCCATATGGAAAACAATATATTCCTCAGTAAAATTTAGACAGTTTATTTATATGAAACTGAAATAACGCAAAACTAATTTTGCACTTGAGATCGGATTTTAGGTGCAAAAAAATTTCACATGGACTTCAATACTACAACATGGGATTCCCAGATGACAACGGAGATGTTTTACAGCGTATTTCCCCTTGTTACATCACTTTGTAAACTACATTTTCGCCTCACTCCGTATTTTACGTGCGTATTCTACGTGAACAAGTAGAGTAAATTTGAACTTGTGTATCTCGGAGATGGATGAATATGTGAAGAAAATTTTCAAGGGTGTTCGAGATAGGGATCTTAGGAATAGAGCGTAAAAATTGAAGGCATTTGCTATGAACAGCGGTCTTGGAATCCTCGGCTGGGTTTTGTCCGCTGGTGACAGCGAAAATATAGTAAAAAAGACCTTTTTGTGTAATTTTCCGAGAATCTGCCGATGAACTAACCGTACCCCCTTTAGTCTCATCAAGCCCACCGTAGACCCCATAAAATACAAAAAGAACCAACGGATTTGCTCCGTTTGCGTAAGCAGGAGAAAGTCTGTAATATTCATACTTTGACTTTGTGCTGTAGGGCAGTAACACTAAGATGATCCTTCTGTTGGGTACAAAAATGGCCCCTAGTCCGAGGGCTATCCAAAACACTAGATCCTACCTTTTTATCCCCAAGAGAACTCGAGGTATGAGCGTCGGAAAATGCAGTTTTATGCGCAGCGTTTTGGAGCATATTAGGTGAATGCTGTCACATGCATACCGCTACATGGACGCCAAAAATGTTGAAATAAACATCCTAGTTCACGTCTGATTGAATAGATTTCGTCATGGCACGAAAAATATCCCCAAAACATCACACAAACGCATTCCACCTGAACTATAGTCCGTTCATCATAAGAACAAACCTGATGTAAACATTGCACTATGTATTCTTCCGCGTTTGCTGGAGCCTCATTGGGTTTCCATTTCACGTGGGACTGCACACGCTGTCTCGAGTACTATCAAGTACGATAATAAGGGTACGTTTTGTGCTGTGCGTCACGAGTACATCGTCTTAGCGATAATACGGGACAACAGTTTTACCGCCGCACTGGCCGGTCAGTTGGTACAGCTAGCCTGCACTGTCGTGGCCAGATGCAGTACATACGCAAAAAAGAGACGAGTAGAGGAGCAATACAGCTTCGAATGTCATTTAAATTTTAAGCAGAATGAAATAATACACTGCAAATCTCCCACAATACGCTCCTTAGACGACTAGACGAAAACCGTAACACGTTATCGTTTTTAGCTAACGTACTATTGTAATTAAAAACAAGAATGATGTAAATTCCTGACTTAACCACAGAGTAATTTTTCTGCATAAGCTATGTGTAACGTAAGAGAGTATTGAAGGATTTCACCGTATAGTGAAACCACTTAAGTATTACTTACAGTCAGTCGTCTGGTAATCTCTTAGCTCCTTCCTTATCCGAATCCGAGAAATACATTTCAGTTCTGGAAGTGTCACCTGCTACGTTGATAACGAGCCTATCAATAACAGAATCCGCGAAGCCAGCCAGGCGCAGCATTTCCTCTTCTTCTTTTATGACGAGCCGCTCTATATCCCGCCAGCGTTCGGCAATGAAGTCTGAAAAAGCTGCGTGCGTTAGTTCCAGTACGTCTGGCAGCTTCTCGGGCCAAATCTCGCAGTTCTGTTGGGTTCATATTGTAATGGTACAGTAGCAAATGTGAAAAAGCAGCGCTTGTATGATGTGCTCGATACTGTGAATAGGACTGTTTTTCATGTTTTTACGGTACCTCTGTGGTATAAAACGATGGACATATTCCAAATAAAGAGGATTTGGTTTATTTTTGCCTCAAAAATTAAATTATTATGTTTTCTTAATTTAAAAAACTTTTATGAACAGTCTTTCATAAAACATCGATAATTAAGAATATGTATTTGAAATGGAAACAGGAATTTCGCGCCCAATATGTAATTAGAAACAAGAAGACGTGCATTATTCATAAAAAATGATGATGAGTTTTATAATTACGAGATGTAGGTATTTCAAATTGAACGAGAAAAAAATGATAATGGGGTGATTTGAACCAACGCACAAACAACGACTGTAGAGTCACAGTCCGTTACTCTACCGGCTGTACTGCACATAAAATGTATTCGTGTTTATTATCTACATTGTGTACAACGCCGGGAAGACTTCAAAGCCGATTATCTCTGTAAATTTTTGAAAAACGTCAAGAACAACTAATTTCTCGGCACTTTCTAACGGTGTTCCACAAGCATGTTTCACTACGGAATAAAAGCAGCCTCAGCCATGCCCGAGGCAGGATTCGAACCTGCGACCGTAGCGGTCGCGCGGTTCCAGACTGTAGCGCCTAGAACCGCTCGGCCACTGCGGCCGGCTGAATAACTGATATTTTTCGGAAGTGTTTGCTCATAACCGAATAAAAAAAAATCGAAATATCAATTTGCCATAGCAGCAGTACTAAAATTTTTCGTTTTGAAATAAACCTTTCTTAAAAATGAGCAATTTTTATTTTTTATTTTAACTGCTAATGAGGCCAGTGTTGTCTGCGTTTTAAGATTTTATGTGGTGTCCGGAATTCTTCACAAAATATCGGGTGTGAGATTTTAATGTGTCACAGAGGGCCTGGGTCACTTATTATTTGTAAGTAGCCATCCGGCCGCAGTTATCTAAACCTTCTTTAACCGTGTTTTTACAGTTATCTTACCCATGGCTTTATCTAGCTATTCTGCTGTGTGTCTTTGGGATTTTATTACGGGCTTTTCTGAAGCTCACCTTATTGGAGTTGCATTGCGATTCTTGGCGGGGGGGGGGGGGGGGGTGGATTAAACATGATTTTCGATTTTATTGAACTTTTTTCATAGATTTTCACCATGTTCATTGATGATGATCAAGTCCCATACTCCTTGACAGAGCGTAGGGGAACGATGCGGGAGACCCACACCGCCGTACTAGGCAAGACCCTAGTGGAGGTGATTTGTTATTGCCTTCCTCCGACCGTAATGGGGATGAATGATGATGATGAAGACGACACAACAACACCCAGTCATCTCGAGGCAGGTGAAAATCCCTGACCCCCACTAGGAATCTAACCCATGACCCCGTGCTCAGGAAGCGAGAACACTATCACGAGACCACGAGCTACAGACTCCATGTCCATATCATTAAAGCGAGGGCGCTGATGACCTTACTGTTTAGTGCCCTCAACTATAAGCCATTATCATCATCATCATAAAATCTACATTGGTTTGAAATATTGCATTATTGTAGAAAATGGGAAAAAAAGATCAGTGTTCTTTTAATAACAATCCCGGTAGAAACAAGCAACCAACACGTGGCATAAGAATCATTGCTGAGACAATAACGTCCTTGTTGCCGTGTGTTGTGACATAATGTACGCAGATAAGAGTCCGCGCAGAACACCGTGGCCGGTAAATGCGCTGACGTCAAGGGCGCGTGTGGGGAGGGCGGTAGCGGTAGGGCTTCTGGGGGCGTTGTAGGGGAAATGCGATGCGCTGGAGGGGAAGGGTCGTTCTAAACTGAAGCCTACGCTCACATTTATTGTAAATATTAAGTGGGGACCTTCACGTTCACACTGGCATGGCGACAATTAAAAAAGAACTGACTTCTCTGCTTTGGTTAGTCTCAAAAAGAATATCGCCGAAAATGCAGCGATATATTCTCGCCTGACTCTCAGAGAAGCGGCATGAGTGTCGAATTTTGAGTAAAACCTACACATTTGTCTAGTTGCTATGTTAAAATTTGCTTCTTTTGCCAAAACGCAGCGGAGCTTGTACGGTCTCCCGTTACTAACATGTTGTGCAGACACAAATGCAAGAGAATTCTGAATCAGTGGTTTCTTAAGTTTATTAAGCGAGGAACTGAGGAAAAGTGAAATCAGTGGCTTATAAAAAGCACATCCCCAGTTACAAAAAAACGTGTGGTATGTTCGCTTATGTTGTTCCAAAACCCACAGCATTTATCGTTTCACCAGCTATCGAAGGCAAGACTTGCCCCCACCAGGTCTGTAAGGTAGTTCCTTGCTGCCGTCGCCGGACGATCGTTGTATTGCAGAATGGCACCATCCAAACCTGGAAATACCTTTTCGAAGTGACGTAGCAAAGTTGTTCAATGATTCATTTACTTTAAAATATTAAAGCGTTCTCTTTTCTACGAAACAGTTAAAGAGAGAGGAAATTATGGTAACAGTAATAAAGTAAAAACTTAGCAACAGTACACCTTTATCCGCTCGAAGCCCTTGAAAACGGACAAATTGAGACGAAAAACAGAGTTCTTCTGCCCGCGTTTTCGCTCTTTAGCATTGACTATTCGTAAGGCCCAGATGATATGATCTGCGGTTACATCATGATCTTTGAGCACAGGTGATTTTTTGTAGCATTGAACCACCGATCACTTCTCAAGAAAAGCAGCGAACGGTAGAAGAACTAAGTTTTCTTTTATTTTCCTATTTAATTTAATGTTTTGAATCTATGTGTATTGAAACTGAGAAAGAATTTTCCAGTCTCCATTCGATTTCTGCGTTTACTACAGGAAATAGTATGAATGAAAAACAGAAACTGGTTATATCATAAACCGGTTATTCTGAACGGTTTTAAAAGGCGCATTAAACTACCGTAAAAAAAACGATATGACGGAAAACCGGTTGACTGAGCGACAAACGCCATCCCTACAACAAACCCGGCCACACCATTCACACAGCGCGGCCATGGGCACGCCCAGACACGACAGCTTCTCCCTAACATTCTGCCCCGTCTCCCCTACGAGTCCTCTTACTGCGCAGATTCCGTACAACCGAGTGGCACCCACGCATCGCTTCACTGCCGTGACGTACGTTTGCGGTGGCTGGTACCGGTACAAGTTCTGCACCAGCTACAGCGCCGCAGAGCGACCAGTGTGGTCTTTCAAGGAGGTTACTGATAATTTGTCCGGTGAGATAATTAAAGAATCGAGAGATGACACAGTCATTTCACAGTCGTTTAAAGTTTTGTAGTGTCTTTTTGGAACAATTTTGTTAACACAATTTCTCCTTGTATAGGGCCTCTAAAAGAAATTAGAAGCAAAGCCCGATGCCTTTTATGACCAATGGATGTCTGGACACTGTTGATGGGACTAATATTTGCAGAAGGTACGCCAGTGTACAGATATTCTTGATCGGACTGTCTATCGTTTTCTTCCAGTCAACTTGTTTTCTTCTTGCAAGGAGGCGAACAGTGTGCCGCTGTTGTGTGTGGCGACGAGTAGTGTGCAAGGTCCGCTGTAGCCACAACGTCCGCCTTCCGGACTGCCCCTTCGTTCTCCTCCAGAACATATCCTGAACATATTTCCTCCTTTCTGCAGGCGGCAGTGAGCTCTTAGTGTCTTACTCGATGCAAGAAAAAAATTACACTCAAAACGTAAAGAAGCCCATTACGCAAGAAAGATGATCCCAGGGACATTGAACCAGCAAACCCCTGATTCCCTAAGGAATCGAACTCTCATGTGTAAACCAATTTCAAATGTCCGATTATTTCACAATGGCTTATTGTGTTAAATATTTGACGTTAAGTATGTAAGCTAGAAAAAGCTTAGAAAAGGTTTGACATTGCGTTTAAAGGTTGTTGCAAGTCGCTAAGTGCTCTTCCTATCAAACACGGGGTGAGTCTCGTATAGCCTGGTCAATTTGCCCTCTGTTTTAATCAAAAGCTAATTTATCACGTATCTCACTGTTTAGGACATTATGTCTCCTAAACAGTGCATTATACAATACTATTATTTTGTGCAGGTACATTCAGTGGTATAGGGGATACACTGTGCAAAACGTGTTGCGAATAGAGTTAGTAACAAAGAAGTAACAAATTACATCATCATGCCTGATGCGGCGCTGTATAACGAGATAAACTTTTCCTCTTTCATCATTTTGTGGCGAGAGGGAAGAATTTGAGTAAAGGTTCGACATTATACGTATTTGTAAAGTTTGTTGGAAGTCGTTAAATGCTCTCATTCTCAAATACTGAATGATAAATTTCTGGGCATTTGCGCGTTGTGAGTTACACTGCTTCAAGACATATATACAGATATTTTCTTACTGCGTTAAAGCTATATCATAAGATTGTACCTCTTAATGAGCAGATTATGACGACAACACTCAAATTCGGTGAGTAGTAATATGAAATAATGAAAATCGCGTTTTTGTTGGCGCTGGAAGCCGTTATACAGACTGCCTGCAACTGGTACTATGAATCATGAACCACAACTGCATTAACCGATAAGTAATGTAAATAAACTATTGTTGTGTAGATGCTCCTTTCGCAAATACTGTACTGCGTTAACAACAAGCGTCGCCTTTTTAGTTCCACAAACGACCACCAGATGGCTTCTATTCAGATGCGACATACTTTTATTTTTAAGTTTGTTATTTGTTATTGTTGAAATAGTGACAGCTAAGAATTTAACCGAGTAGTTTGTTCATAGTGAGAATTTGAAGAAACAGTACTGTGAAAAATTTACCTTCACGCGATGGTTTCCGTAGTATGACTTTCTTTACGATTTTCATAAAGCCCAAATCGACAACAATGCCTCGAGTCCGTTCATCTTTTGGTAAACAATCATATTCAGCAAAAATTATTTTACGTTGATTTGCAAAGTTCGACGTGGTCGTGCTCCCGTTAGCGATGAAAATCGACCAGACTGTGGTACTGTTTCAAAACAAAACATAAATAAATAAACAAGAAATAAATGCTATGGAGATAGTAGGTACTTGATTTCATGTGAAATACTTCGCAGGGCCGGTTTAACACACTGGCTCCCATGGCATACTTGGGGCCATTCCATTTTTTGCATTTTCTGTGTTATTTTACTCTAAATTAACTATTTATAAACCAGATGAAAGTATTTCAGTTTTGTACCTTACAGTTATTTGTGTACATTATATCACTCATGTGGCGGCAGCGCAAATATGTCAGGGAGTCACACTCGCACACTATGTGGCTAATAATATTCTGGGTCGTCGTCCAATCCATATTATTATATGTGTACAGTCATTTTATTGTTCTCCTTCATTGGTGCCATGGTCTTCATCACCGGGTAATACTGAGAAGCAAGAAAATGTCTCACGGAAGTTATGAGGGTGGGCAGATGTGTATGCAGAAGCTTTCAGATGAAGTTATTGACACTGGTGGAGATACTGCATCATTATTTATTGTAAACTCAGATGAATTTTTACCAGTCGAATCTGCAAGTGAAGCTGGAAGTGGACACGGGAACAGCCATAAGTAGGTGTACGGTGTAATAAGTATACAGTGTGATACGAAAATCTGTAAGTGTGTTGCAAGGGAATCTAAGCATTGGGGCTCATATTTTTCGTAAAGCACAGCGCATACAGGAGTTAGAGGTAGAAGGCGCCATTATTATCGATTTTTTCAGTTTGATTTTTGTTACAACTTCAACTGGGGAACGTAATTAAAAATTATATGCAATTTATCTTGCGCAGTGTGAGTAATACGTAAAAGTGAATAATAAATTAGTAATAAAAAAGAAGGAAAGTACAAGAAGACTTAGCCAGGTGCTTACGGATGCCTTTCATTTTCCTTGAGCTCTTGAAAACCGTGTATTTACTTTCCGAGTCAAAAAGAAGAAATTTTTGTGAGCTATTTTTAACTCACGTGGCAGTCGAAGTGTTAAGGCCCAAGCGACGCAAGCGGCCGCTCGGGGCGCCAAACTGGGAGGTACGCCAGGGAGAGCCAAGTGCAAAATTTGTACATGGGATCTATCGTGATTTGTAGTGGGGGTGAAACTGTACGGTATCAGACGCAAACACGTTCGAGCAAACAAGGGTCGGAAAACGAGCTATTTGCGACATAACTGTAAAAGTGTTTTTACGGAGCTTCTCTGATGTCAATATGAAATACAGTATTGTCCTAGTTATTATAGCCGGCCGCTGTAGCCGAACGGTTCTAGGCGCTTCAGTCCGGAACCGCGCGGCCGCTACGGTCGCAGGTTCGAATCCTGCCTCGGGCATGGGTGTGTGTGATGTCCTTAGGTTAGTTAGGTTTAAGTAGCTCTAAATTCTAGGGGACTGATGACCCCAGATGTTAAGTCCTATAGTGCTGAGAGCCATCTGAACCATCTTCATCATGATCAAAGGCAATAGTTCCCTGTTATCATTGATAAGTGCAAAAGTTGTTTATAAATAACGGAAACATGTTTTATATAACTCGACGAAGTATTGCCATTGTTTTACGTTGTACAGTGTTTTTTAACTTTGCCTTTTTTTTTGAGAAAATTGCATTTTCTAGCGCTATATGATAAATCTGTATTTTTTTATTACAACATTCCTCTGTTCCACGCAACAAGTAAACAATTTTCAAATGAAACATTGACAGTTTTACTTTTGCTACAAATATTATTTTTTTGAAAGTAACAGACAGGAAGATAATTACGTGGAAGAAAAATGTTCCGTAGGTTACGTGGCTCGCTCAGTTGGTTCAAATGGCTCTGAGCACTATGGGACTTAACATATATGGTCATCACACAACACTCAGTCATCACGAGGCAGAGAAAATCCCTGACCCCGCCGGGAATCGAACCCGGGCGCGGGAAGCGAGAACGCTACCGCACGACCACGAGCTGCGGACGGCTCGCTCAGTTTCTAGACGGTTCACCGCTTGGGTTTATATGAGAATCTAATAAGACAGGTCGCATACGCAAACAAACCCGATTACGATCGCATACGCAAACAAACCCGATTACGATCGTAACTGACCAAAGCTGCTAGGAAATCTGCCGTAGTCTACGCTTACTAACGATGGTCTACGGTAGTTTACAACTCTAACTGAATCGGAAGGGGAAGAAACGAAATTCATGGCATTGATAAAAAGAAGGGATCGGTTTATAGGACACATGTGGAAGAATGAAGGAATAGTTAATTTAGTTATGGAGGGAAGTGTGTGTGTGTGTGTGTGTGTGTGTGTGTGTGTGTGTGTGTGCATGTGGGGAGGGACGGGGGGTGGGAGAATTGTAGAGAGAGACCAAGGCTTGGCTGTGAAGTGGATGTAGGTTGCAGTAGCCATGCACAGATGTTGAGGGTTGCGTGGAGAGCTGCGTCAAACCAGAGTCCGGTCTGAAAGCCGCCACAACACCGGCCGTGGCGTAGTAGGTTCCCCGGCGATGGCCCGCACGCTGTGATACGGCTGGCGCCCGCCGTCCGCTTCCGGCGCTATCGCAGGGCAGGCAGCACCTGCCGCGGCACACTTGTTCATTAGCCCCGGCCACATGTGTGTCCTCCCAGCAACACGCGCACTTCGCTCTAGCAACAGTCGCAGGTCATCACTAGATTCTTGCCATCACTCGTCTACTAACTGTATTTCAGTCGCACTGCGGTCTACATCCAAAACAAATCTTTTGAACGGTAGCAGTCTGGTTCACTGTGGAATGTGTGTTCTTACAGGACAACTATCCAAGGATTTCCAACCAATAATATCCAAACAGCAGACTCTGTGTACAATTTATTAAATTGTAACGACAAATTAATATAACTTACAGAACTTAACAAATGGCTAAAAGAATGAGCTTTAAAAACAATAACGGCGGTTTGCCACCATAAAATCAAAAAACCTTTTACAATAATGCTTTTAGATTTCACCCAAGAGACAAAATCCAATGATAAGTTAACTTGGCAACACAACTTAAGATCATTTACAAAAATCTTTCAGAATGATAACGACACTTTGCACCATAAAATCGGAAAACATTAAGAGCAGTAATAAACTTAAAAAAAAATAACAATAGTGGCAACTTGGCTCCATAAAATAAGAGAAATTTCTTCTACAAGAACAAATTACAATGGTGCTTTAAATGATTTTACTCCACGGACCAAGATCCAATAATAAGTTAACTTGGCATTACAATTTACACTCCTGGAAATGGAAAAAAGAACACATTGACACCGGTGTGTCAGACCCACCATACTTGCTCCGGACACTGCGAGAGGGCTGTACAAGCAATGATTACACGCACGGCACAGCGGACACACCAGGAACCGCGGTGTTGGCCGTCGAATGGCGCTAGCTGCGCAGCATTTGTGCACCGCCGCCATCAGTGTCAGCCAGTTTGCCGTGGCATACGGAGCTCCATCGCAGTCTTTAACACTGGTAGCATGCCGCGACAGCGTGGACGTGAACCGTATGTGCAGTTGACGGACTTTGAGCGAGGGCGTATAGTGGGCATGCGGGAGGCCGGGTGGACGTACCGCCGAATTGCTCAACACGTGGGGCGTGAGGTCTCCACAGTATATCGATGTTGTCGCCAGTGGTCGGCGGAAGGTGCACGTGCCCGTCGACCTGGGACCGGACCGCAGCGACGCACGGATGCACGCCAAGACCGTAGGATCCTACGCAGTGCCGTAGGGGACCGCACCGCCACTTCCCAGCAAATTAGGGACGCTGTTGCTCCTGGGGTATCGGCGAGGACCATTCGCAACCGTCTCCATGAAGCTGGGCTACGGTCCCGCACACCGTTAGGCCGTCTTCCGCTCACGCCCCAACATCGTGCAGCCCGCCTCCAGTGGTGTCGCAACAGGCGTGAATGGAGAGACGAATGGAGACGTGTCGTCTTCAGCGATGAGAGTCGCTTCTGCCTTGGTGCCAATGATGGTCGTATGCGTGTTTGGCGCCGTGCAGGTGAGCGCCACAATCAGGACTGCATACGGCCGAGGCACACAGGGCCAACACCCGGCATCATGGTGTGGGGAGCGATCTCCTACACTGGCCGTACACCACTGGTGATCGTCGAGGGGACACTGAATAGTGCACGGTACATCCAAACCGTCATCGAACCCATCGTTCTACCATTCCTAGACCGGCAAGGGAACTTGCTGTTCCAACAGGACAATGCACGTCCGCATGTATCCCGTGCCACCCAACGTGCTCTAGAAGGCGTAAGTCAACTACCCTGGCCAGCAAGGTCTCCGGATCTGTCCCCCATTGAGCATGTTTGGGACTGGATGAAGCGTCGTCTCACGCGGTCTGCACGTCCAGCACGAACGCTGGTCCAACTGAGGCGCCAGGTGGAAATGGCATGGCAAGCCGTTCCACAGGACTACATCCAGCATCTCTACGATCGTCTCCATGGGAGAATAGCAGCCTGCATTGCTGCGAAAGGTGGATATACACTGTACTAGTGCCGACATTGTGCATGCCCTGTTGCCTGTGTCTATGTGCCTGTGGTTCTGTCAGTGTGATCATGTGATGTATCTGACCCCAGGAATGTGTCAATAAAGTTTCCCCTTCCTGGGACAGTGAATTCACGGTGTTCTTATTTCAATTTCCAGGAGTGTAAAATCATTTATATAAAACAAAAACTTTGAGAAAGATAATGGCACTTGGCGCCATAAAATCAAAGAAATGCAAAACACAACCAATAAATATAATATCATCATCAATCATCATCATCATCATCATCATCATCATTTAAGACTGATTATGCCTTTCAGCGTTCAGTCTCGAGCATAGTCCCCCTTATAAAATTCCTCCATGATCCCCTATTCAGTGCTAACATTGGTGCCTCTCCTGATGTTAAGCCTATTACTTCAAAATCATTCTTAACCGAATCCAGGTACCTTCTCCTTGGTCTGCCCCGACTCCTCCTACCCTCTACTGCTGAACCCATGAGTCTCCTGGGTAACCTTGCTTCTCCCATGCGTGTAACATGACCCCACCATCTAAGCCTGTTCGTCCTGACTGCTACATCTATAGCGTTCATTCCCAGTTTTTCTTTGATTTCCTCATTGTGGACACCCTCCTGGCATTGTTCCCATCTACTAGTACCTGCAATCATCCTAGCTACTTTCATACCCGTAACCTCAACCTTGTTGATAAGGTAACCTGAATCCACCCAGCTTTCGCTTCCATACAACAAAGTTGGTCGAAAGATTGAACGGTGCACAGATAACTTAGTCTTGGTACTGACTTCCTTCTTGCAGAAGAGAGTAGATCGTAGCTGAGCGCTCACTGCATTAGCTTTGTTACACCTCGCTTCCAGTTCTTTCGCTATGTCACCATCCTGTGAGAATATGCATCCTAAGTACTTGAAACCGTCCACCTGTTCTAACTTTGTTCCTCCTATTTGGCACTCAGTCGGTTTATATCTCTTTCCCACTTACATTACTTTCGTTTTGGAGATGCTAATCTTCATACCATAGTCCTTACATTTCTGATCTAGCTCTGAAATATTACTTTGCAAACTTTCAATCGAATCTGCCATCACAACTAAGTCATCCGCATATGCAAGACTGCTTATTTTGTGTTCACATATCTTAATCTCACCCAGCCAGTCTGTTGTTTTCAACATATGATCCATAAATAATATGAACAACAGTGGAGACAGGTTGCAGCCTTGTCTTACCCCTGAAACTACTCTTAACCATGAACTCAATTTACCGTCAACTCTAACTGCTGCCTGACTATCCATGTAAAGATCTTTAATTGCTTGCAAAAGTTTGCCTCCTATTCCATAATCTCGTAGAACAGACAATAACTTCCTCCTAGGAACCCGGTCATATGCCTTTTCTAGATCTATAAAGCATAGATACAATTCCCTGTTCCACTCGTAACACTTCTCCATTATTTGCCGTAAGCTAAAGATCTGGTCCTGACAACCTCTAAGAGGCCTAAACCCACGCTGATTTTCATCCAATTGGTCCTCAACTAATACTCGCACTTTCCTTTCAACAATACCCGAGAAGATTTTACCCACTACGCTGATTAAAGAGATACCTCTGTAGTTGTTACAATCTTTTCTGTTTCCATGTTTAAAGATTGGTGTGATTACTGCTTTCGTCCAGTCTAATGGAACCTGTCCCGACTCCCAGGCCATTTCAGTTATCCTGTGTAGCCATTTAAGACCTGACATTCGACTGTATTTGATGAGTTCCGACTTAATTTCATCAACCCCAGCTGCTTTATTGCACTGCAATCTATTGACCATTTTCTCCACTTCCTCAAATGTGATCCTATTTCCATCATCATTCCTATCCCATTGTACTTCGAAATCTGAAACATTACTGATCGTATTTTCACCTACATTGAGCAACTCTTCAAAATATTCCCTCCATCTGCCCAAAGAATCCACGGGATTCACCAGCAGCTTTCCTGACCTGTCCAAAATACTTGTCATTTCCTTCTTACCTCCCTTTCGAAGACTGCTAATTACACTCCAGAATGGTTTTCCAGCAGCTTGACCCAAAGTCTCCAACCTGTTTCCAAAGTCTTCCCAAGATTTCTTCTTGGATGCTGCAATTATCTGTTTGGCTTTGTTTCTTTCTCCAACATAACTTTCTCTGTCTACCTGAGTTCTAGTATGTAGCCATTTTTGATACGCCTTCTTTTTCCTTTTACAGGCTGCCTTGACTGTGTCATTCCACCAAACTGTTTGCTTCATCCTACCTTTACACACTACTATTCCAAGACATTCTTTAGCCACTTCTAGTACTGTGTGCCTGTACCTTGTCCATTCCTTTTTCAATGACTGTAATTGACTACATTCAACTAACTGGTACCTTTCTGAGATCATTGTTATGTACTTGTGCCTGATTTCCTTATCCTGAAGTTTCTCCACTCTTATCCTCCTATATATGGACCTGACCTCCTGCACTTTCGGCCTCACAATCCGAATTTCACTGCAGATTAAATAATGATCAGTGTCATCAAAGAATCCCCTGAATACACGTGTGTCCCTCACAGTCTTCCTGAATTCCTGATCTGTTATTACATAGTCAATGACAGATCTGGTTCCCCTGCCTTCCCAAGTATACCGGTGAATGTTCTTATGTTTAAAAAAGGAGTTTGTGATTACTAAGCCCATACTGGCACAGAAATCAAAGAGTTGTTTCCCGTTCCTGTTGGCCTCCATATCCTCTCCAAATTTACCCATAACCTTTTCATACCCTTCTGTTCGATTTCCAATCCTGGCATTAAAATCACCCATGAGCAGAACACGTCCTTTACTCTAACAACTACATCACTGAGTGCCTCATAAAAACTATCCACCTTATCTTGATCTGTCCCTTCACAATGTGAATATACTGACACAATCCTTATTTTCTTGCTAGACACTGTCAAATCTATCCACATCAGTCGTTCGTTTACATACCTTGTTGCAACTATGTTGGGTTCAATTTCTTTCCTGATGTAAAGTCCTACACCCCATTGCGCTATTCCTGCTTTGGCTTCTGACAGGTAGACGTTGTATTCTCCCACTTCCTCTTCTTTCTCACCCCTTACCCGAATGTCATTAACAGCTAAAACGTCCAGCCCCATCTTACTTGCAGCCTCTGCCAGCTCTACCTTCTTCCCAGAGTAGCCCCCATTGATATTAATAGCTCCCCCTCTCATTACCATTTGTTTGCCAAGTCGTATCTTAGGAGTCCCTGGTTTGTCAGTTAGAGGTGGGACTCCGTCACCTCCAAAGGTCCGAGGCATTTTGCTCTGATTGTTGCCAGCATCATATTTAAAGTACCAGGGAAGCAGGTTGCTAGCCTTACTTGCCCCGAGTCCCATTGAGTTTTACCCCTAACGGTTGAGGAACTAACCGGTGGATTTGGTAGTCTTTGCCGTATGAGCACAAAGGTGACCACGACTCAGAATATGTCCGAGATGCCCAGCCTTATTCCAAAGTTAAATATAATAACAAAATAATAATCTGATACAACCAAAGGGCGCGGGCAACTCCCAACGCAATCACAGACGAGCGAGCTCTCAACACTTCGGAACCTTCCCACTAGAAACGGTCCCCCAAATAAACCGCTGAGAGCTCCCCGACATGCCTTCCTCAACTGCCCATCACTTATGCACCTTGGTTATGTTCTGTAACACACGACAGATAATATCAACACAAGATAAAATTCAAAAATCAAATAACAATATAACATCCCGACAGCACACGGCGCCGCTAGCTCGGGCGCTCTTATCAAGTGCCGGAAGCCAACACACACAAATCTTAATAATCAATTCTCGCTTTTTAAAACAAAACAATAAAAGCCAAGCGCACATGAATAGTCAAACCACAGTCTTAGAAGTGCCTTAACGACACCAAACGCGACTATTCCACCAAGTTAATAATAACACAGTGAGATAAAAATACAGAACGTACCACTAAATGCTGTTACACAAACCAAATTGACGAGATCTTGTTGTTCAGGTCCCAGAAGACCACATATACCAAGCAGCAGTAATTCACTATGCATATACTGTCCAAAATCGCCTTTCTTAGTCAGACCTTACCTAACACACCAAATGCCAAATGTACCATACATGAACGCAACTCCGGACAGGTAACAGGAACCACCTACGTGAATTCCTTCAAAAAGGAACAAACAGGCACCATCAAAGGTAACGCTGAGCAGACCGGGTTGGCAACGACCCACTCAGCGGGATAACCAAAAGATACTCCAGTTGAGCATATAAATTAGTACCAACAAATATCGTAACGTGCCACACACACGCACACAACAAAAACTTCCAACAACGCCGTCCCACATCAGAATGAAGTTCAGAAACCGCTGCTGGAGCTTGCAGCGGAAAATATGACGAGCCAACCGAGCCCACACCCTAACCTGGCAGACAACTCCAAAATTCAGCAACTAGTTGTCTCCGGGCCAGAGTATCACAGGACCCCACCGGACCTCCACATCAGACAGGTAGACAGAACAAGTACGCCGACTCCAATTAATCACCACCGCATGGCCAGCACAGCGGCGAGTCGCCTCCGCCCCAGACCACTCTGCTCATATTGCGAGGCACAACCTTTTTTAGCGCTAGTCACCAGCAGGTCAGGCAGAGCGAACTTCACAGTCCGTGCAATACCCGGAAACCGACTACCCTCTCGCTTTCCGCCGGCCACCGCAAACACACGCCAGCGACGTAATAACAAATCATCACTGGAGCGCCACCCGCACCAGAACAGCGAACTATAATCGATTATAGCGCGCGCGCTAAACAAGATCACAGGATAGCGGCGCGCGTCCTATCACTCTGTTCGTGTTGAGTTGGATTAAAAGCTCCTTTTAATTTGTGATCGCTATCGTTGCGCAAATTTTGGTGCGTAGAGCTTTTTAATTGAGTGTAAAATATAAAGCTCATCTACACTGCTCGTCAATTGCTAAGAACACAGACATTGTTGGACAGGAATAATCACAGGCATTGATGAAAGACATGAAACATTGGACATAGGTAATAGAGATGGAGTGGTACACATATATGTACAATGAAAACTGGTACAGATTTCACCACACAATGTTAACGTTTGGCCCAGGTCAGACACCCAACATAAAGGTTGATATCGGACTGTCAGTAAGGAATATGCACTCCTCGGGCTATAATGCACATATTGCACCAGTTATTCATGGCGGCTACCAAACTGTTGAGTACCCTTTGGCGAATAATGTGCCTTTCCTCTCTCAAGGCGGTTTTCAGTGCTTTACTGTTCAAGGAGCGGGTGTTCGTTGACAAACATGCCTGCCAAGAGCATCCCAGGGTAGGGTTTAGCTCAGTGGAGTACGCGGCCATTCCATGCGTTCAGTATCTTATGTTTCCGCTTTCTATGACGCCTCAGCGGCCATTGTCGTCCATGTGGCCGCGCGGTTCGAATCCTCCCTTCGGCATGGGTGTGTGTGTTGTCCTTAGCGTAAGTTAGTTTAAGTAGTGTGTAAGTCTAGGGACCGATGACCTCAGCAGTTTGGTCCCTTAGGAAGTCACACACATTTGAACATTTTTTCGTCCATCAACAGGAATTCTGGTCCTATCTCACCACTAAACAAATAGAGATAATCCAGAATAATCTCCCTGCAATAACGCTGTGTTCTAATGGTATTTCTCGCAAAGAAATGCAGCGGTGTTCGAGCACTGTGCATAACGCCTGCGTACACCGTAACGCCTGTGCCATACCGATGACATTCAAGAATATTCTGTGGTGGTTAACGTGTTCCCCCCTCTCTCTCCACACTAACTGGTGGCCAGAATCACATGCCAAAGTGAAGCGGGATTCGTCGAAGGACATCACTCTGGATCACCGTTGCTGACCCTAACGAACATGCTCACTACACAACTCTTTCTCAACGATGACGTGGTTGAAGCGGGATGCATTTAAGAGGGTTCCTATCATACAAGCCAGCCTCTGGGAGAGACACGTGTACCGGTAAAGGTTTCAGCCTTCAGCGGCCTTTTTTCAGCGCGAGATGACACTTTTGAACACACCCATTACTGTGGCCGCTGTAATGACACTTTCATCGGCTTCGAGCCGCTCATCTGCTCGTCCACGATCGTAAGCACTCAAATCACATCTCGCAAACTGTTGCGTACCACACGGAATGTTACACTAATTGGTCCCACAACAACCTCTGTAAAACACCGCACTGTAAGAATTATTGTCGAACGCAGTGCAGGCTTCGCTGCAATTAACACGTCCCGCCCTGTACATTTCCTTTTACTACCAATGGTCGAGTAACAATTATCTGTTGTTTTGTAGCATTTGGCAGTTCCGTAGCAAGTGTCAGTTGTCTTTCAGCAAGTGTCAGGCAGTATACATGTATATTTACTGGAGGAAAACAATGTGATTATAACGTGTGACTGTATAACGAAACAGCAGACCAGTTGGCCAAGTAAGCTGTCATATCCGCACCTTACCTTGATATCTAGTTATGATTCACCAATTTCTTATATCAAGTATGAACGGAAGTCAGATCCCACTGGGAAGATGAATGGGAAACGTCTCCTATAAACAAAGGAAAATATTACAGGTGGGTTCAATCTCACGTACCAGTCTTACCTTGGGTTTCATAACATCTCTATATATCACAGAGCTTTCTACACAGCCACTCATGAGATTCAGTCACGTCACCTTCCCTTCTCTTTTGTATCGTCTGCAGCCAAACATTCAGACACACGTGATTTAGGTGTTGCGGATAATGATCATTTAATCTTCGCTTGTACCAAGTTCCGGCAACATAGAGAACAATTTCTTGCAGAACTTTGAAATCTCAGAGTATTATTCCCTGCATGCATTACCGTTCTTTTGGTACAAATTCCTAAGACACTTCTTAGATGTCTAATAAGATTTATTTTAGTTGTTGTTATTGTTGTGGTCTTCAGTCCGAAGGCTGGTTTGATGCAGCTCTCCATTCTGCTCTATCTACTGCAATCCATTTCCGAATAACGACTGCAACATACAACCTTCTGAATCTGCTTATTGAATTCAGCTCTCGGTCTTCCTCCACGATTTTTAACCCCCACACTTCCATCTAATACTAAAGTGGTGATCCCTTGATATCTAAGAACGTGTCCTATCAACCGATTCCTCCTTTAGTCAAGTTGTGGTATAGGTTTTTTCTCTCACCAATTCTATCTAGTACCTCTCCTATATCTCCAGCATTCTTCCGTATCACAACATTTCAAAAGCCTCTATTCTCTTCTTGTCTAACCTGTTTATCGCCCTGATTTCACTTCCATACATGGTTACACTCAGACAAGTACCTTCTGAAAAGACTTCCTAACACTTAAAGCTATATTCGATGTTAACGAATTCCTCTTCTCCAGAAACGCTTTTCTTGCCTTTGCCTGTCTACATTTCGTATATCCTCTCTTCTTCGGCAGTCGTCAGTTGTTTTATTGGCCAAATAGCAAAATTCGTCTACTAGTTTTACTGCCTCGTTCCCTAATATAATTCCCTCAGCATCACATGATCTAATTCGGCTACATTGCATTATCCTTGTTTTGGTTTTATTGATGTTTATTTTATATCCTGGTTTCAAGACACTGTCCGTTCAGTTCAACTCCTCTTGTAAGTTCTTTGTTGTCTCTGACAGAATTACAGTGTCATTGGCAAATCTCAAAGGTTTTATTTCTTCTCTCTGAATTTTAATTCCTACTGCAAATGTTTCTTTGATTTTCTTTTCTTCTTCCTCAATGTACAGCAATGTCGGGGATAGGCTACATCCCTGTCTCACTCCCTTCTTAACCACTGCTTTCCTTTCATGCTCCTCGACTCTTATCACTGCCGGCTGGTTTCTGTATAAGCTGTAAATAGCCTTCCGCTCCCTGTATTTTACCCCTGCGACCTTCGGATTTCAAAGAGAGTATTCCAATCAACATTGTCAAAACCTTTCTTCAAGCCTACAAATGCCATAAACGTAGGTTTGCCCTTCCTCAACCTGCCCTCTAAGAGAAGTCGTAGGATCAGTATTCCTTCGCGTCTTTCTACATTCCTCCTGAGTGTAAAGTGTCTACTTCTTCTAGCTTTTCCAATCTTGCGTAAAGAATTGGTATTAGTATTTTGCAACCATGACTTATTAAACTGATAGTTCAGTAATATTCAGATATGTCAGCACCTGTCTGTCTTCCGCAGTTGCATGTAATATTACTCTCTATTGATAATTTTTACTGTTTGGACCGTCTGACTATAACTGAATGAAACACAATTTTCGTGCCATACGCGTTTCGCCTTTATTTTCTGCAAGACATCTTCAGTGGCCTGGAATATGTACACATTTTTACTATTTAGTTTACATTTTTGGGCAATGTACCTATAGGTTATAAACAGTTCTGGTAGTTGGTTTTCGCTATGATGTAGTAATATTTTAAATTATCCTTACAGGTTCCGTGAACGATTTTCTACATATTATTTTTTTGTTCCATTTTTGGCGCCGTTCCTCTTCTTATAATTGCCACTTGGCGTGTTTCCACATTTCACAGCACTAGGAACTGAACACTTCTTTTGATGCAATGTTCTGGTTTGTGTTGCCGACTGTCGGATGTTATTGCCAAATATCGAATCTTATTGCCAACTTTCGAGTGTAATTTTTGAAGTATCTTATAGTATCTGTGATCTGTTTGTGTATGTGTTGTGTGTGTGTGTGTGTGTGTGCGTGTGTGTCCAGAAGGCGAAGGGAGGGAGGGAGGGGGGAGAGGGGTATATATATGGCTGCTTGTGTGAGAGGTACGATTTTTATCTTTTCATATCTTTTATTATGTGTAGTAGGGAGCCTGTACTGATGAGCAACCTGTAATTAGAACTTAAAATATTACTACACCATAGCAAAAACCAACCACCAGAACTGCTTGTAACCTGTAGGTACATTGTCCCAAAATGTAAACTAAATAGTAAAAGTATATTCATATTCCAGGCCACTGAAGATGCCTTGCAGAGAATAAAGGCGAAACGCGTATGGCACGAAAATTGTGTTTCATTCAGTTGTGGTCAGACGGTCCAAAAAGTAAAAATGATCATATACCGTAATGTCAGCACCTGCTTTCTTGAAACTGGAATTATTAATCCTTTTTGAAGTCTGAGGGCATTTCTGCGTCGCATACATGAGAAGCCAAACCACTATGACCACCTGGTCAATAACTTGTCTGTCCGTCTCTTGAACAAAATACATCACTGATTCGGCGTATCAGGTTCAAATGGCTCTGAGCACTATGGGACTTCACATCTGCGGTCATCAGTCCCCTAGAACTTAGAACTACTTAAACGTAACTAACCTAAGGACAGCACACACATCCATGCCCGAGGCAGGATTCGAACCTGCGACCGTAGCAGTCGCGCGGTTGAGGACTGAAGCGCCTAGAACCGCTCGGCCACCGCGGCCGGCTGGCGTACCAGGCATCCGACAGTTTGTTGGTAGGTTTGTGGAGGTATGTGGCAATAGATGTCTACGCACAGGTCACGTAATTCGCGTAAATAACGGACCGTTGATTTTCGTACGCGGTGATAGCGCTCGGTAGCGACCCAGATGGGTTCCATAGGATCTGCATCAGGCGAATTTGGTCGCCGAAAGACCAACGTTAATTCACTATAATGCTCCTCAAACTACTGCATCACGGTTCTGGCTCCGACACGGACAGTTACACTGCTAAAAGATGACATCGCTGTCGGGGAAGACATCAAGCATGAAGGAATACAGTTGGTTCACAGTTGTCAGTGTGTCTTCGATTACTATCACAGGTCCCATGCAAGTGCGGGAGAACGCCTCCCACAGCATAATACCGCTCCCACCTGCCTGCCCTCATGACTTGCTGCACGTTCACCTCGATAACGGCGTTTGTGAAGACGACCATCCACCCCGCCCAGTGTAGCAAAAGTGTGATTCACCCGAAGGGACGACACGTTTCCATTGATCGACGGTCGAATCCCTATGCTCACTGCAACCGTAATTAACAATGCCGTGAACGCGAATGGGTAGTCTGCTGCGGAGTTCCATGTTCAACAATATACGATGAACGGTGTGCTCCGAAACACTTGTGCGTGCACCAGCATTGTGCTCTTTCGGTAGATACGCCACAGATAGCCATCTATACTACTTTACAGAGCAGGCAAGCCTCCGAACTCCACGTTCTTCGTAGAGTCTTGGATGTCCAACCACTTAATGTCTGGTGGTTGTTTCACTCTTCTTCAACATCTTTCCATAGATGCTCACGGCAGCAGCACGTGAACATTCGATCAGCTTCACCGTTTTCTAGATATTCGTTCACAGGCTCTGTGTAATAATAATCTGCCCTTGATCATAGTCGCTTATCTCTAGGGATTTTCCCATTTCCAGCCCATATTTCCGCCAGCGTGATCCCCTGTCCGTGTCTGCTCCGCATACGTACTTTTGTTTTCGCGTCACGTACCCGCAACACCACCAGGGAGCATCCAACGTCGCGGCGGGCAATGTTCGTAATGTTTTGGCTTATCAGTGTACCTCTTGCTCTCACAAGTCTATCAGGAGGTCTGTTGGGATGCTATCTACTCCGGGGGTCTTGTTTCGACTAGTGTCTTTCAATGCTCTGTCAAATTGTTCTCGCAGTGTCATGTCTCCCACCAGATCTTCTTTTCTCTTTGTATAATATTGCCTTCAAGTTCATCTACCTTGCACAGATTCTGTATATACGCTTTCCACCTTTCAACTTTCTCTTACTTGCTTAGTACTTGTTTTCCATCAGAGGTCCTGATATTCATGTAACTGTTTCTCCTTTCTTGAAAGGCCTCTTTAACTTTTCTGTAGGCAGTATCTGTCTTTCCCCTAGTGAAATATACTTCTACATCCTTACATTTGTCTTCTAGCCAATTTTGCTTTGCCATTTTGCACTTCCTGTCAGTCTCATTTTTTAGACGTTTGTATTCACTTTTGGCTGCGTTATTTCCTGAATTTTTATATTTTCTCCTTTCATCAGTTAAATTCAAGACTTTATGTTTTTACCTGTTTGGTCCTCTGCTGCCTTCACTATTTCGTCTCTCAAAGGCAACCATTCGTCTTCTACTGTATTCCTTTCCTTTGTTCTAGTCAGTCGTTGCCTAACGCTCCCTCCGAAACTTTCAACAACCTCTTGTTCTTTCAACTTATCCAGATCCCAACTCCTCAATTCTCTAAATTTTTGCAGTTTCTTCAGTTTCAGTCTAAACTTAATAATCAATAAATTGTGTCAGAGTCAACGTGTGCCCCTGGAAATGTCTTAGAATTTAAAACCTGGTTCCAAAATTTCTGTCTTGCCATTATATAATTTAATTAATTTCGTTAGCAATTTTAAAATCTGACCACGGAGTTATAGAGAAGGTGCAGTCGCTATCTTATTAACATTTCGAATTAAAACCATCCACAACTAATATATTGCAAGTGGCATAACTGCTTGTACCTCAGTGCGTTGTGACTGTACAAACCTGTTTCCCAACATTTTTTGCAAAGACAAATGTAGTTATTACTTCTACATTTTTGCTAATAATGAAGAGATATTGCTTAGTCAGCTTTAAGTAATTTGGACATTTTTTACATTATGAAAACGTCACTTTTTCCGTAATTGTTCCTGTCTGAGTAGTGTAAGAATTAAAGGCTAAACTGTGTAATTGTTGAAGCCCAAATAGTGTACTCAGGCTGGCGGCCAAATAAGAAAAGGATAATAAGGTCAGATCAGGACAGCGATGTCGAACCGAGCAAAACTTCCCAAACAACCGTCGACTGGAAATGCAGCGTCGTGGAGCTACGACCATAAAACGGCAGCCAATCAGTGGTGAGAGCGCAGAATTTTTTCTAATAAGCGAACTTGTTTCGGTGCATCTACAGATGCGACTTTCCTTAGTTAGCACTTTCTGATCTACTGTACTTCTTTATGGAGTAAATGTTCGTTCATGCTCTCAGCGCATCAAAAAAATTCTAACCATTGGCCTTCAGACTCAGTTATCAGTAACAGTGCACCCCGAAATAAGATATTTCGAGCATCTTATTGCTGTGCTATTTCTGCAGTACACCTTATTATTATAATTATGGTGCTTTTAGCGTAACTGATTTAATAGTCAAGTTTTATCCAGTAAACCAGTAAACAGCACAGAAAATTCGCGTCTAACACAACCAACCATTGATAGTAGCTTAAAGATGCTTACCTTGATTGTTCAGCCGAAAACCTTATCTTCGGTTGGTATAACTGGTGACTACGCTCTTCAGCACAACAGGTTTAAAATAGGGCAAGTTAGATGAAACGTACACAGGAGTATTCGTCGTCTCTCAATTGGCTGGAATGCAGCACTAGTATAAATAATTAATTCGTTTTCAGAGCTGTTTTCTATCCAAAGTGTTACATGCAAAAGTATGATTGATGCACGAATAGAACACTACACTCACCGATTTCGCATTGTGCTAACCAGTTGGCGCAAGAATGCGGTGCCTTGATAAAATGACGACAATGCAAGGAAAGAATTTTTGTGTGTTGGATAAGCGAGATGTTAATCTGTTAAAACAGTGTGCATTCAGAAGGAATTGTGGTAAACGTTCCGCGCTACCCACGAACTTGGAATACCGCAGCAAACTGTGTGGAAGATTTTGCGACGGCGGTTACGTTTCAAACTGTACCGTCTGCAGCTCGTGCAACAATTAAAACGTGAAGATTATGGCCGGTGCCTTCAGTTTTACATCACAATACAGGAAGCACTAGAGGATGAACATTTTGCCTCTAGACTGATATTCAGCGACGAAGCAACCTTCCATTTATCTGGGAAGATAAATCACCACAATGTGAAGTGAGGGGCACTGAAAATCCACATGAAACTGTGGCGCTTATAGGAGATTCGCCTAGAGCTTAAGTTTTCTGTGCAGTGTGACAGACGAAGCTGTATGGGCCGTTTTTCATCTGTGAAAACTGTAATGGGGGACCTCTTACGTTGATATGTTGCAGTTGTAGATGTTTCCACAACTGACTGCTGATTCCGAGAATTTCATCCCCCAGCAAGAGGCGACAGCCCTTCAACGGCGCACCAGTGTTCGTCGCTACCTAAACGACGAACTTCCGCATTGCTGGATTGGGTGTAGTAGTGAAGATGGTGTGGCTCTGTTCTAATGGCTCCTCCAGGTTGTCTGACCAAACGCCTTGTTACCTTTTTCCTTTGGTGTTACACTAAGGACGGTGTTTATGTTCGACACCTCCAAAAACACTGGAACAGCTCAGAAAAAACATCAGTGCTGCTGTGATGAACATTGACAGGACGTTGCTACGTTAGGTGTAGAACGAACTTGACTATCGCTTGGACGTGCGTCGTGGCACCAGAGAAGCACTCATAGAGCGTTTGTAGAAAGCAAAATGCAAGCATGGCTTTTTACGGTTCTATTCCTCAGTGTTGTTTGAACGGAAATCAAAACCAGTCCTCTCGTGTGTACCCCGATAGCGATGAAATTCTGGGTCCTGGCTAGAATCGGCCGTAATAGTTTGAAATGATTCTGCCAACGCCCGGGCGATGTCTCTTGGAGGAGACACCCCCGCTCACGTATAGCTGCTATTGGCGGTCGAGAGTATCTCCTTGATATCCTCCTAATGGCTTCCCATACTTTGCCTGAAGATGTGGACCTATTGATGGAGTTCAGGAACTCTCGCCAAGACCTCCGTTTACTCTCTCTAACGATTCTTCTCGCCCGCGCCCGTTGCCAGATTCGCATCAGTAGGGCACCGACGGAATCTTCTCAAAGCCCCCCTTCTGTCTCTGATTGCGGTACGACAGTCGTCATTCCACAAGGGACAGGCTGCCTCACAGGTGTTCCCTTTGACTTTGGTATGGATACATCAGCGGCATGGTGCATCACTGCCATAATGTAATCCACCCAATCTTGGACGCGTTCACACAGTTCAAAAACAGCCAACTGCCTGTAGAGCGTCCAGTTTCCCTTCCTGAACAACTATTTCGGCGGCTTTTCGACTGGCAGATGGAGCCAGATAGGATAATGGTCGCTGCCACGAAGGTCGTCGTCTACTACCCACTGAGCAATGTCCGGAAGCACAGGCGAACAAATAGAGATGTCTATGGCGGAGGACGAACCTGAAGCGGCGCTAAAATGTGTGGCCTGACCCGTGTTCAGCAGTATGATGTCGGAATTCCTGATCAACTGCTCAATCATCTGGTCTCTGGGACAGGTTTTGTTAGAACCCCGTAATGCATTATGAGCATTAAAATCTCCTAAAATGAGAAAGGGACGGGGTAGCTGATCAATGAGCTGTGCGAGGGCTTCACTGTCAATGAGCTCAGCGGGTGGTAAATACAAGGAGCACACTGTGACATTAACATGGGCCGGGATCTGAGCTGCAACCGCTTGTAGCGTTGTGGTTAAGGGTTCAGGTGAGGAGTGGAATGTGTTCTTAATAAACACTGCCACCCCCACCCTGCGCTCTATTACCAGTCACGTCGTCTTTCCTCTATATGTGATATCCTGTAAGTGCAGGCGTGTCATTCTCTTTAAAATGTGTCTCTTGCAAAGAGATGCAAAAGGGGTTTTCCTGTACTAACAGCCGCAATTCTTCAAAGGGAGTCTGACTCCTTTTCAGATTCCACTGAAGTATGAGAGCCATACCAGCGGTTCGGTTTAGATTTCCCCCTGTCTTTGCGCCGCGCTGGTGAGACACTTGTGGAGCGAGTGGCAGCAGAGGGGCTGCCAGGTTCTGGTGAAGAGGTATCAAACTCCATGATGATTTCCTCCTCATCAGTCAGGGATGCCATGACGACATCCGATGGTGCCTTTGGCAGGTTTGATGCCAAACGTCGTGCCCCTTTCCCTGGTACCTTTTTGTTGGTGGAAGTCGGGGATGGGGGAAGTTGAGAGACACTCGGTTTCTGGGGTGCCATCGAAGTCTTCACTGTAGCTTTCTCTCCAATAGCGTTTGGTTCAGTCGGAGCAGCCTGAATAGCTATTTCTTTATTGGTTGTGCTCTGTCAGGTACAAACGCAGGTACAGGTATTGGTGGTGGATACTGCTACGTTGGACACGGTCTGCATCGAAGCGTCTACTTTTGACACACTTTTTTGCACCAAGGAGGCATAGGATGTGGCAAAGACAGAGGGTTTTGTCGCCTTATACTCTTTTTTGGCTTCCACATAAGGTATCCTCTTTGTCACCTTTATCTCCTGAATTTTTCTTTCCTCCGCAAAGATGGGGCAGTCTCTGCTCCAGACTGGATGGCTCCCAGAGCAATTGATACACAGTGCTGGAGATGGGCAGTTGGTCCCAGCTTCATGAGCTGCCTTGCCACATATACCGCAGGTCGGTTCACCCCCACAACTCATCGCTGTATGGCCAAATCGTTGACATTTGAAACATCTCATAGGGTTAGGTATATAAGGCCTAACCCTAAGTCGGAGGAAACCAGCCATAACGTTGTCAGGCAAGACAGGCGAATTGAAAGTCACAATGAAGGTGGCAGATTTCTCAACAACTCCATTATTCCTACGTGACCGTTGTTCCACGTCTACAATCCCCTGTGTTGCTCATTCTTGCTTCAGCTCTTATACCTCGATATCCATTAAATCACGGCAGGTGACAACGCCTTTACTGGAGTTGAGGGAATTGTGCAACTCGACAGTAATACCATACTCGCCTAACTTGGTTGACTTTCGAAGCAGCTCCACTTGCTTTTCCTTTGTAGTCTCAACTAACAGGGTACCATTCCTCAGGCGTTTGATAGATTTCAGTGTACCTGCGAGTCCTTCTAAACCTTTATGTATATAGAAAGGAGACACTTTTTTAAATGAGCCCTCCTTCCTCTTAATCACGATGAAAACATTGTCATTTATGACTCCATGAGCCCTGTTACTCAGTTCTATCTGCTTATCTGGAGGACTAGCCTCCCTCATGCGCTTTACTGATTGTGAAGTTGCTGAAGGGAAATACGTGGTTGCCATGTGCGTCCCACGAGCAGCTAGGGAACTAAACGTCCGCCCAGACAGAGCTTTAAACAACTGAGGTGCGGCAGGTACCCCAGAGGTTGCCCGGTAACGACTGTTCCACCTCAACAGCCATGCATCTCTTCAGCGCGCAGCACACCTTGTGATTGAGGGGTTGTTTATAGAGGTTTATTCCATCCTCACGATACAGGCGTCGAGCCAAGATCCCCATTCCCTGAGACACACAACGTTCCACCGCCGTGCCGCACGGTGGTCGCTGAAGTATGCCCAGAGGTTACGGTGACAGAGAACTGGTAGCGCTTACCAGTCCCGAGCTCACGAACCCCGGGGTCGCTAAGCCCGTACCCGGCACCTGAATGCCGAGCCCCTGGGGGCGAGAAATGTAATTACCTGATATTGCCAGAAGGACAGCGATCTCTGTATCAACGTAAAAAAGCTTCCAAAAATTGAAGTTTTGTTCCTCAGATTGCAGTTGATACATATCCTGATTACTAGTTTAGCAAAGTTATAGTGCCATCTTCAGATCATCGGATACGTGTGGCACATAGCCATTTGGCCACTGAAAAAGCACCCATATCCGACACTTAGTACGCTAAAATAAACGCCGTAACTGTATCAAGGAAGTGCAGAGGTGTTAAATAAATCAGACAGAGCACATTCATCGCTGTCAGACGTGTGTACTCGTATCTGATGATCTGAAAATTGGACGTATAACGTTGATGAAACTAGTAATCAGGATGTGCTTCAACTGCCATCTGGGCAACAAAACTTCTACTTTGGAAGCTTCTTTACGTAGAATTAAAAATTGTATACACATACAATACGGGAGAATATCATATAATAATATGTAGTGTAGTCGAATGTATGATCTGATGAGTTATGCTGTACTACACTAGCGAAAATGGAAAGTGATACAGCACGAAGTACCAGTCTGATATTCATAAAACTTTGTGGTGATGATCATCACACAACGGTTGCCAAATTATTAAACTGTCATTCCATTTGGAAGCGATGTTCATCACCAATGGCAATAGGAAGTGTGACACACATGGGCAGGAATACACTTGTATTCGTTGCGGCACAGAAGCATACGAGTGTCGTATGAGGAATATGTTGTCATGCCAGAAATACATTCCATCTAAATGGCTAGCTGGGGGAAAGGGGGATGGTATAAAAATATACATCTTCCCCCTCTCATCACAGACTTGCTCTTTGGGTGACAAATTAAGGGTGTGAACAGAACGGTAAGTTATTCAGACACTCCACAAGGTAGTTTTGGTTTGAACTGCAGTGCGATTCTTGCATTATCTTGGTGAAATATGTCATTTGGTAGACTTATCATGAAGGGTAGGGCAACAGTCTTTACCATTCTCTTCACATACAGGTGAGCATTCAGACTGCTTTCAACAATTACTAAATTAGTCCTGTTGACATACTGAATAGATACCTACAACATGATACTAGGAGTTGGAGAGGAACGGATTTCGATGATCGTTACTTATTGCGGCTTCTACCATGTCGTCTACGGACAAGTGGGCGTCGATATGACCGCGATAAACAGAAGTGAGACTCTTCGATGGACACCACAAATGGCAATCACTGGCCCAATTAACTCTTGCTAAATGTCATGCGGGTCTCTGTTTTCTGTGGTGTGGTGTTAGCCGTAAGCAATTCACGGCAACTCAAGATCCAAATCCAGCTTCCAGCAATCTGTTCCCGCCAGTTCGTAGTGACACTCTGCTTGTGACTTATGCCCAGGTTCTGCTGTTGCCCTGAGTCCACATTACCATCACTCGTTCAGTGGCCATTGCATTTCAGCCAACACTGTGTGCGATCTGACAGTTTGATGCTTGTGTGTCCCTCATTCAAATGATTCGATCTTTCTTAAAGTCCAAAAGACGGTGACAAATCTACCTGCGCACGTCCTCCGGGTATGGTCTGCTGTAATCTCCATCCAAAAGTTTCAGTAACGATAGACACGCCCAGTAGCCATTATGTAGCCACACCATTCTTCATTTGAAGGAAAGGCTTTATTCTGTACTGAAAACAAGCTTGGATAAGGATGAGATTTTAATCAATATATCCCACAGGGATGATAATCCTTGAGTGTCAGTTTGGTTAAGGTGTTCAGCGTGTAATACTTCCACTTACATCAGTGCATGTAAATTTTATTTTTTATTCTTATTGTTTTGATCAAACAGCAAATGATTATTTTGTAATTTTTACTTAACAATATAACCTGGTACGTATTTCACACTCACTTGAAAACTGATACATCATTGATATTGAGCAATGACGATGATAACAAAATAAAATGAAATTTTAATCCAACTGACCACATCCACGAGGAAATGTAGATGTAGAATACCGGTACTTTCAGACACTCATTGACGAAAGTGTTGTCGGTTCCCGCTTTCTTACAATTGATTTGCCAGAAATTCTCGTATTGCAGGCCGTTCTAAAGTTTACATTCTGGATTTTGAGTAACGTTCGAAAAGAGATCACAGCGTGACAGTGATGACAGTCTGTAGATATTAAAGTTTGTGCATGCCCAGCCAAAAATAACTGTACATTTCGGAGCTTGGATGGCGTCTTCATCAAAAGACTCGCATCTTTGGATAAATCGGTTTGGTGCAGAATATCTCAGCAGTTACGCAGGGACTCATACTAGACCTTGACGTTTTACCTATTTGATCCTCTGCTGCCTCTACAGTACTGTCAGTCACACATACCCATTCGTCTTCTATGGTATTCCTTTCCCCGCTTTCAAATCAGTTGTTGTCTCACGCTCTCTTTGAAATTCTCAGCAACTACTAGTTCTTTCAATTTATGCAGTTCCTATCGTCTTAACTTCTTGCATGTCCGCAGCTTTTCAGTTGTAATATGCTGTTCATTATAAACAAATTGTGGGCAGTTTCTACATCTGCTCCTGGAAAAGTTATCGCTTTAGGCAGTTTAACATCTGATTTCTACATCTCTGTGATACCATTACATAATCAAGCTGAGAACTCCCAGTGCCTCCACGTTTCTTGCACGCATACAACCTTCTTCAATGTTTTTGAAACAAAGTATTACCAATGATAAAATTGTACTGAGTACAAAATTTTACGAGGCGGGTTTCTCTTTCATCCCTTTCCCCCAGTCCATGTTCTCCTACTATTTTCCCTTCTCTTCCTTTTCCTTTTATACAATTCCCGTCGCCCATCGGGACAAAATTTTCTTCTCTCTTAACAATCTGAATACTTTCGTTTATTGCGTCGTATACTGAGGTGCCAAAACTCATGGGATGGCGATATGTACATATACACAAGGCGGTAGCATCACATACACAAGGTATAAAAGGGCGGTGTGCTTGTACTCAGGTGATTCATGTCAAGAGGTTTCGGACGTGATTATGGCCGCACGACGTGAATTAACACAGCTAGACGCATAGGACATTCAGTTTCGGAAATCGTTATGGAATTCAACGTTCTGAGATCCACAGTGTCAAGAGTGTCCCGAGAATACGAATATTCTGGCATAACCTATCGCTGTGGACAACGCAGTGGATGACGGCATTCACTTAACGCCCGAGAGCAGCGGCGTTTGCATAGGGTTGTCGTTACTATCAGACAAGCAACACTGCGTGAAATAACCGCAGAAATCAAAGTGGGACGTACGAGGGTTGTTTTTTAAGTAAGGGCCGTTTTTATTTTTTTAAAAAGATACAAATACTTTTGTAAAAAAACTTTTATTTTCTGATTCTACACACTTTTACCTGTTTTTCTACATAGTTGCCTTGTTTATTTAAGCACTTGTCATACCGTACAACTAAGTTTTTAATTCCCTCTTCAAAGAATTCGGCCTCCTGCTCTGACAGCCAAGAGTTCACGGCCGCTTTCACTTCATCGTCGTCACTGAAGCGCCGCCCGCCAAGATGGTGTTTCAGGTACCGGAAAAGGTGAATATCGCTAGAAGCAAGGTCGGGGCTGTATGGTGCATGGTCCAAAACTTCCCAGCCAAAAGAATCAATCAAATCCCGAGTCTTTTGAGAGGTGTGAGGCCTAGCGTTATCGGGCAGGAGCAAAACTCCTTTGGTCAGCATGCCGCGCCTTTTGTTTTGAATTGCTCTGCGGAGCTTCTTTAGAGTTGCACAGTAGGCATCTGAGTTGATTGTCGTTCCTCGTGGCATAAAGTCCACCAGCAAAACACTGCGCCGGTCCCAGAACACAGTTGCCATAATCTTGCGCTTTGACAGCGTCTGTTTGGCTTTGACCTTGACGGGTGAGGTTGTGTGTCGCCATTCCATCGATTGTCGATTGCTTTCGGGAGTGATATTGGATACCCATGTTTCATCTCCAGTGACAATTTGACTCAACATGTCATCCCCTTCTTCCTCGTAACGAATCAAAAAGTCCAATGAAGTGGCAAATCTCTTCCCTTTGTGGTCCTCTGTGAGGAGTCTGGGTACCCACGGAGAACACAGTTTCTTAAAGTTTAGGTTTTCAGACACAATTTTGTACAAAAACGATCTTGAAACTTGTGGAAATTCCAAAGAAAGAGTGGAAATTATGAATCTTCTGTCCTCACGAATCTTTGTTTCGACTGCAGCCACCAAATCATCAGTGATCACAGAAGGCCAGCCTGAGCGTTCTTCGTCATGGACGTTTTGACGGCCATTTTTAAACTCTCTAACCCATTGACGCACTTTACTTTCACTCATTGCATTCAAGCCATAAACTTCTGTTAACTGACGATGAATTTCTGCAGCTGATAGGCTTCTCGCGGTCAAAAAACGTATCACTGACCGTATCTCACACGCGGCGGGCGATTCAATAATAGTAAACATTATAAAGTAGCACAGCGATGCGTACAGGTCAGCTACAGAGCTGCAACTTGCATCAGTGTGAACGGGAAGTATGCCGGCAAGCCGGCCGCGGTGGTCTCGCGGGTCTAGGCGCTCAGTCCGGAACCGCGCGACTGCTACGGTCGCAGGTTCGAATCGCTCCTCGGGCATGGATGTGTGTGATGTCCTTAGGTTAGTTAGGTTTAAGTAGTTCTAAGTTCTAGGGGACTGATGACCACAGATGTTAAGTCCCATAGTGCTCAGAGCCATTTGAACCATTTGATGCCGGCAAGTGGCGCGGTGGCTTGTTGCGGCGTCCGCGCGAACTACGGGACTATACGCGCGAACGGGCCTTTCTTAAAAAACAACCCTCGTATGATGAACGTATCCAGAAGGACAAAAGTGGCGACATTTGGCGCCAGTGGGCTATGGCAACAGACGACAGACGTGAGTGCCTTTGCTAACAGCCCGACATCGCCAGCAGTGCCTCTCCTGGGCTCCTGACCATATCGGTTGGACCCTAGACGACTGGAAAACCGTGGCCTGCTGAGATGAGTCCCTATTTCATCTGGTTGAGAGCTAATTGTAGGGTTCGAGGTGGCACAGCTCCCATGAACCCAAGGAGCCGAGTTGTCAACAAGGCACTGTGCATTGTGCAAGTTGGTGGTGGCCCCATAATGGCGTGGGGTGCATTTACACGGTGTGAACTCGGTCCTCTGGTCCGATTGCAAATGTTTGTGATCGGATTTTTGGAGATCGTTTGCAGTCATTAATGGACTTCACGTTCCCATGACAATGCTAAAAAAAAAAAAAAATGGCTCAAATGGCTCTGAGCAGTATGGGACTTAACATCTTAGGTCATCAGTCCCCTAGAACTTAGAACTACTTAAACCTAACTAACCTAAGGACATCACACACATCCATGCCCGAGGCAGGATTCGAACCTGCGACCGTAGCAGCCCCGCGGTTCCGGACTGCAGCGCTAGAACCGCACGGCCACCGCGGCCGGCGACAATGCTCCATGACACCATCCACAGTTGTTCGAGATTGGTGAAGAATATTCTGGACAGCCAGATCGCCCGACATGAATCTCTTCGAACGTTTATGGAACATAAACGAGAGGTCAGCTCGAGCACAAAATCCTACACCGGCAACACTTTCGCAATTATGGACGGCAATAGAGGCAGCATGGCTCAATATTTTTGCAGGGGACTTAGAACGACTTGTCGAGTCCGTGCGACGTCGAGTTGCTGCAGTACTCCGGGCAAATGGAGGTCCGACAGGATACGAGGAGGTATCCCACGACTTTTGTCACCTCAGTGTCCAGTAAATCTCTTCAACATCAGCAGAGATACTAAGCTAATGAACTTGTACTACGGAGGGTGCATCTTGTCTATAATAATGTATACGCTATGCTGTTCATACTAGCCGGCCGGTATGGCCGAGCGGTTCTAGGTGTAAACTTATTTGTCCGTCGCTGACACAGAAGACTGCGAACCTTCTTTCTTTCCCGTCTGGGCAAGCTGTGCAGTGACTAGAGTACATGTAAAGCTTACTGGGACAGGGTAAATGCTAGCTACAATAAAGACGATAATTCGATCATAATATTGGCATTGTAATTTGATATTCCCCACAACTGACAAAATTTACAAAAAAAAAAAAAAAATGTGAATCTCTCTGTCCACCCACACACTCCTGAGAATGGCACATTAACAATTTGCAATTACGCTCCCCTATTACCGGCAGCTGCGTTGATAAATACTCGTCACCTCGCAAGGATAACTTCTAGATCGAGAATATTAGGTAAGTTGTTGGAAGTGGTTAGGCGTTGGTGAAAAACTCGCTTCTGAGCACACAAAGAGCTCTAATCGCAGAGCTCTGCACGGAACACGCGTTGGTGCAATGCTGCGATACAGACCGTATATCTCCCTTCGAAGACGATGGCCAAGACGCCAAGCCCGTACCGCTCGCTGGCGAAGTCCCTGTCCGCAATTCTCTCGTCTCCCACGCGTACGAAAACGCGGCGGAAGAATACTCAGTTTCGGCCAATGTCGAACGCTCTATCATCGCCGAAATCCCTCCACTGAGATCTACCTAATGACCTAGTTGGTCACAACGTCCCTAGGCAAACGAAATTCCCGTCTTCGCCACGTGTTGCCCAGCACAGGTGGCTCCGGATGCCAGGCAATCCCCAAAAGTTCCGTATTGTCCCGCGTTTCCGGTGAGCGCTACCTGCCGCCCACCTCGGCTCGGCGAGCTAGGGCCAGCTGCAGACTCATATACCACAATTCTCCTCTTCCTAAAGCTTTTCACCAACGCTTTAAGTCAGTGGCTCAATCGTGCAGACATGCAGGAAGCACTGCTCGAGAGTGCCTCATATTTATCATAATTCAATAGAATCATGATCTGATGCCCTGGCCAGTCCCTTTATTATTAATAAATGGTTCGAATGGCTCTGAGCACTATGCGACTTAAATTCTGAGGTCATCAGCCGCCTAGAACTTAGAAGTAATAAAATCTAACTAACCTAAGAACATCACACACATCCATGCCCGCGGCAGGATTCGAACCTGCTACCGTAGCGGTCGCGCGGTTCCCGACTATAGCGTCTAGAACCGCACGGCCACTCCGGCCGGCTATTATTAATACTAATGTTGGTAGGCTAACGTGTAAGTGCCCATGTCCTGGCACCTTACATAGGCGCTTCAGTCTGGAACCGCGCGACCGCTACGGTCGCAGGTTCGAATCCTGCCTCGGGCATGGATGTGTGTGATGTCCTTAGGTTAATTAGGTTTAAGTAGTTCTATGTTCTAGGGTACTGATGACAGATGTTAAGTCCCATAGTGCTCAGAGCCATTTGAATTTGTTCATGTTATTATTATTATTTATTATTTTGACCTTCTCCTCATTACAGAGGCTTATCTCCAACATAATAATTTACTCGGAAATTACTATACAAACTTTCTTAAGCTATATTTTCAAAATATTCCTCCAGGTGTTTCGATCTTGTGTGTCCTCCTCCTCTGTGCCCATTCTCCTCATTGTGTGCTGTACATTTTGGAGCCAGGTGATCATAGGTCGCCCTCTTCTTCTTCTCCCCTCCGGTTCCCACTCCATTATCAATTTTGGTATTCTGGTTTTCTCCATTCGTCGTACATGCCCGTACCACTGTAATTTCTTCCTATCCATTACGTCATATATTCTTTCTTTTATTTCCATTCTCCTTATTACTTCGGTGTTCCTTATCTTTTCTTTCCTGGAGATTCTTGCCGATCTTCTCCAAAAGTCCACCTCTAGAGCTTGTAATTTTTTAATGTGCTTCATGTTAATTGTCCAGGTCTCCGTTCCATACAGAACCACACTCTCTAATATGGATTTGTATATTAATTTTTTAGTTCTGCTCATTACATTCCTGCTCCATAAGACAGAGTTAAGCATCCCAATGACCCTCCGTCCGCTACTAATTCTTTTATTGATTTCTGACTCTGATTTTCCCTCGATTTCTAAAATGGATCCCAAATAACAGAAAGTGTTTATCTTTTTGATTTTCTTTCCTTCAATGTATAGCTCATCTGAATCATTAGTCAAGTATCCTGTTTTTTGGTAATTAATCTTCAAACCCCAAGTTTTGTATGCTACTACTAGTTGATTGTTCATATTATTATTATTATTTATTATTTTGAGCTTTTCCTCATTACAGAGGCTTATCTCCAACATAATAATTTACTTGGAAATTACAATACAAACAATTTTTTTGTTCATATTAGCTCGCCCAAATTCCTATTTACTTAGTCGTTATTTGACATTCTTCTGCATTACTCCTATTTGATTTTTTGTTAATTATCCTGTTCTCATCTGATCTGTTCTTCTACTTCACTCATTAACACTGTGTCGAACTTAACCAGGATAATTTATTTTTAAATTCTGTAGCCTTCCTTCCGATTAACGAATCTGACACTTCACGCTCTGACAAGTGGAACGACAGATTTTTATTTCCTTATGGCGATATCCTGCTGAGAAGATCGCGCACTTTCGAGACATTTTACCCATCTGTAAGTCATTACCATTAAATCATTAAGCAGAGCTGCATGTCCTCGGGAAATGTAATGGCAGCAGTTTCCCCTTGGTTTCAACCTTTCGCAGTACCAACATTGGCCAGTTTTCCAAGGCAAGACGCGCTGGCCGGAGTGGCCGAGCGGTTCTAGGCGCTGCAGTCTGGAACCGCGCGACCGCTACGATAGCAGGTTCGAATCCTGCCTCGGGCATGGATGTGTTTGATGCCCTTAGGTTAGTTAGGTTTAAGTAGTTCTAGGTTCTAGGGGACTGATGACCCCATAAGTTAAGTTCCATAGTGCTCAGAGCCATTTTTGAACAAGGCAAGATCAGTCAATCATCCATACTGCTGCTACTGCAACTACTGAAAAAGCTGCTGACTCCCATCGGAACCCTGTGATCCGTATGTTAATCTTGCCTCACCCACGATCTATTCTATCATTGATACGCGCAAATCATGCCACCGCTGTAAGGTCGATGGTTCGTCTTAGCGACTAAGGAGCGACAAAAATCTTATAAATTTACAACGTAGAACAGGGGTTCATTTCTCGCGGACAACCCATGTCCACTAGCACAGAATATCGAAGGGAAGGCAGAACGGAAAATGGGTAAGAAGGTGAAAAATATGTGTGGGTAGTGTTATCTCAAATAAGTGAGACCTTTTAAATACCTCGGATGTAATGTCATGTACGATTACAATAACGATAATGAATTTACCATGCAAACATATCAGTAATACGAAGGACAGCTAGAAAAATTTTGTCACTACACTGTACGAGAGAAGCACCAATGAAATTTTTTAATACGGTGATTTGACGCAGACTTTTGTATGTTAGTGAAACGTACAAGGAGCCCTTGAGTGCGAAATTGCAAGTTCAGTCTCTAATAACAATTATGACAGGAAAATACTAGCTGCTTACGGCTCACCGTGCACATCAGGAGAGCGACAGAAAATGAATGCCCGGGCGGTGCAGAGGTCAATCTTAATGGTAGGTATGTATTATACTTCACAAAATGGACGTCGTCGACATTCAAGAAATGTTCAAAACAAACCATTAACTTGCACCATGAACACCGAATAAAAGATGGTGCGCCACAGTGATCGCAAAGGGTCGCACCACCACGGTCGAACTCCCACAAGCGGTATCCGTTCTTAAACAATGCATAAGGAATCATATTGGTGCAACGGGGTGATGGAAACTGATGGAATGCGATAGCTTGCAAACGAATGCGTAACAGTCTGTCATGGGGCTTATCGTGAAACTGGCTATTCTTTACGGCGTAGCTGCAGATAGTGCGATAATAGGTTTATAGGCAAGGAAGAAAACTTATATCCAGAGGCTGAATTTGTCCAGCGTTTCCGGGTGGTATGAACTGCAATGTCAACATTTTTCAGGGTGGATAGTTTGCTCTAAAGGAGTATGCTTTTTATACGAAGACCAGGAATCAAGCAAAAACAAATTATTTTGATCTGCTATTGGCCAAAATCAGTGCTCACATCGCAGTTGTAGTTCTCTTACACCCATTTTACGACTCTTACTTGCTGTGACGTTAATATTCCCTACTACCCTTGTCAGATCACGCACACTAGAAAGAATCGTAGAAGGCAGAGCACCTCCAATTTGTCGCAGCACAATAAATAACTTTCTAGGTAACTTACTATCCATATTAATACGAATGCGTTAATGCAATGATGTTATTTGATCTTGATACAACTATCTTGGTATCTCTAATTTCCAAGTTCGCTTTCATTTTTCGGGCCGATTCCGCAGTTTCCTCTGCATCGTCAAGTTGACGCTTTGCTTGATATTTCGTCATCCAGTTCTTTAGCACTATTTGAAGTTATGCAACCATTCACCTTTTCCCTTGAAATCGCTGTAATCTACGTCGCGCGCAATTTGATGTGCGTAACATAGTAGGTCACAATCAAGCATATCCTGGAAACTGTATTGAGCGTCCTTGAAACGCGCAAACACCAGTTTATGTAAAAACGGTCATATTACTGCGGACTTTCGAAATCTGTTCATATTACTATGCTGCGGATCACCTCCCATATACGTAATTATGTTCAGTACCTGATCCTTGGACTATGTGTCACTACTAGAGTCCGGGATTTGTGACACCCTATCCGACAAGGATGACGAACTACATGGTTCGACAACTATCTCAGTATCACTTTCACTTTTAAGCACGTATTGTAGTCATTGTACATTGTGCGCACAGTCGAGTGTATACGACACTACACATTCTACTCACTCATCTTGCAGAAACGCTAATATTTCATCTACCGCTTCTTTCTCATTCTGCGAAATTCCTCCGGTTCCTTTCTCTTTCTGACGAAATGTCAGCTTCGGCAACTGTTGTTGTAGATAGAATGCAATGTTTGCTTTTTTTATCGTTGCCATTGCTCTGCTTCGTATCATCAGCACTAGCATTGAAGCACTGTTGCGAGTTAATCATCAACTAAACTGTTTAACTAAGCTCCATAACCTCATGCTATGAATAATATTGGGTACCCTGTTTTGCCGTTAGCAGTCAGTATTGTGGTCAGTATTTGGGGCGTTGAATGCCGTATACATCATTGACTTTATGCGACCTCAGACTCAAAGGGTTCATGATAAATATGGAAAACCCAGAAAAAACAGTAGAACTTTGGCGTCCGCAATCGCATGCCTTAGATCTTGGTGGAGAACAATTTGTATAACCGACAGGTACAAAGAAAATTGAACGTTCATTGAGAAACGTGAACGCATTCAGGCTATCGGAGGACTTGCATCACAGACCCAAGCGCAGTTGCCTAAGAAGTCCGCTTTCCTGTGACTTCAGCCTGTGTGAAAGCGAATGAAGTAACACTGCGACGGTCACAGGTGACAACAACAAAAATTGCTAGTTTTTGTGTAACAAATTGAAATCCCTGGTTTGGAAACAAGCGGCATAATGCGTGTCTTGCTATTGAAGAACTATGAGGAGAACATTTATCATGTTCAACCACATCACTTGACGAGTCCTCAAGAGCATATTTTCTAGTAACAAATGTAAAGTATGAACGAAAAATTGTGTTTACTTTACCTCTTTCAATGTACTGTCAATGAAATAAGTCAGTTACGTGCTGTCCGATTACGCTACACCACGGTTTCACACTCCACTGTCTTCGGTTGAACGTCTGACGAAGTCACTTGAGTTTGCCTTTGGCTATAGTGCATCTTTCGCAAATTTGCGTTCCCGTGGTTTGTGAACGTGACCTCAACAGTAAACAAAATTATTGGCTTGGTGGAGAACCCACTGATTAACGATGGAGTGCTGAAAAATTATGACTGCGAATTCTTTATGCTGTTCTCAATATCGATTGAGGTAACACTTGTCATGCATATTACTCGGTAGACTTTTCCGCTTCGTTGACGCAAGTTGCAACTCTCTGCCGCTTGAGGGCTCCGAACTGTAGCGTGTAGCGTGGTGGTGCGTACCGTAACGATGACGCTGCGTGAGAAACAGACCATTACAAAACTGAAAGCACGAATTCGAAGAGCTTGTCCACACATGGAGCATCCTCTCATTCAGCAGCATAATGCCGACCACATACGACCGCTGAGATGTCTGCAACAATCCGCCTTGGATTCATGCCATCGCTCATCCTCTATACAATCCCGACTTGGCCCCAACCGATTTTCATCTGTCTCCACAACTTAAGAAACACCTTCGAGGAATTAATTTTGATAGTGATTAAGCGGTGCAAACAGAGGAGATATTGAAGCTCTGACAACAAAGTGAACATTCTGCAGTGGGGGTAACAACAAACTGGTCTCTCGTTGAGATACACTATGTGATCAAAAGTATCTGGACACCTGGCTGAAAATGACTTACAAATTCGTGGCGCCCTCCATCGGTAATGCTGGAATTCTACTGTTGGCACTCCACATGCTCGCAGATGACGTTCACTGGGCATTCGCCATACCCACATCCCGCCATCGAATCGTCACATTGTGTACCGTGATTCGTCACTCCACACAACATTTTTCCACTGTTCAATCGTCCAATGTTGACGCTCCTTACACCAAGCGAGGCGTCGTTTGGCATTTACCGGCGTGATGTGTGGCTTATGAGCAGCCGCTCCACCATGAAATCCAAGTTTTCTCACCTCCCGCCTAACTGTCATAGTACTTGCAGTGAATCCTGATGCAGTTTGGAATTCCTGTGTGATGGTCTGGATATATGTCTGCCTATTACACATTACGACCCTCTTCAACTGTCGGCGGTCTCTGTCAGTCAACAGACGAGGCGGCCTGTACATTTTTTTGCTGTACATGTCCACGTTTCCACTTCACTGTCACATCGGAAACAGTGGACCTAGGGGTGTTTAGAAGTGTGGAAATCCTGCATACACACGTATGACACAAGTGACACCCAATCACCTGACGACGTTCGAAGTCTGTGAGATCCGCAGGGCGCCCCATTCGGCTCTGTCACGACGCTAATGACTGCTGAGGTCGCTGATATGGAGTACCTGGCAGTAGGTAGCAGCACAATGCACCTAATATGAAAAACATATGTTTTTGGGGGTGTCCAGATACTTTTGATCACATAGTGTATATGTGTCCGTCGCCAGGGTGAATAAGCTGACGGGAAAAAAAAAATCTCAGCACCAAGAAGGAGCTGTGCGACACAGCCGAAAATTGGAAGGCGCGTTTCTACATCTGAAAGATGATATCTACTCAGATTTCAAGTCAGTCGCATAAGACCGGCGCAAGTAGCGCCACACTGAGAATGCAAATCAGGTTTGCTTTAAATGCACGCTGTAACGATTGTGAGCGTTCGTACCTTTGAAACTGGGCGTGGTGAGTTGATGTCAGTCAAGAAAGCCTATAAGGCAACAAGACACCATTATCAACATTTCACTGAGAATGAACGAGGTCTTGTAATAGGGCTACGAAAAGCTGCATGTTCCTTATATTCAAAAAACGGTTCAAACGGCTCTGAGCACTATGGGACTTAAAATCTGAGGTCATCAGTCCCCTAGAGCTTAGAACTACTTAAACCTAACTTAAGGCCATCACACACATCCATGCCCAAGGCAAGATTCGAACCTGCGACCGTAGCGTTCGCGCGATTCCAGACTGAAGCGCCTATGTAAGGTGCCAGGACATGGGCGCTTACACGTTAGCCTACCAACATTAGTATTAACAATAGTCGGCCTAGAACCGCTCGGCCACACCGGCCGGCCGTATGTCCCTTATATGATATTGTAGAAGGACTTGGCGGGAATACAGCCACCGTACATGGTGGCATGTACGATCGCAAGAGGGCTTGGTACTGGTGGGCCACGTGGCGCTGACGCGAGGGTAGACCATCGTGTTTGACGTATGGCTTTGGCGCATCGTACTGCCTCTGCAGCAGCAATCTGAACAGGGGTTGGCACTACAGTGACACAACGTACTGCTACAGTTCGGTTAAGCCAAGGACATCTGCGAGCCGGACGCCCTGTAGCTTGCATTCCACTAACCCCAAACCATCGCTTTTCCGACTTCAGTGATGTCAAGCGAGAGCTCAAAGGAGAGCAGGATGGAGGTGTGTTGTGTTTTCTGATGAAAGCTGGTGCTGCCTCGTTGCCAGTGATAGCCGTGTGTTGGTTAGAAGGAGGCCAGTTGTGGACCTCCAACCAACCTCGTGAAATGGGCGCGAGGGAAAATTCGCACTTCATCGCTACTCTCGAAGACGCTGTGTCCTATCGTCGCGCGTAACACCACGTTCAAACTCACTTAAATCTTGATAACTTGCCGTTGTAGCAGCAGTAACCGATGTAACAACTGCGCCAGACGCTTGTTGTCCATGCAGCCTGCAACGCCTTCAAATACCATTTGCAAGATATTCTTATTCTCTCGCTTACTACGTGCAAACTGTTAGTCCTACAGAAAAGATGAACAGAATCATTTTATAGGAAATGCAATGTAATTAAATTTCGTACTGGGTTATGTATTCAGTGAGACCATAGTTTTAGAATTATTCAGGAGAAAAGTGCAAAAGTGACCTTGAAACGCGTTTTCTTGAATAATTCCAAAACTGTGGCCTGCAACGAAAACACTTCTCAGTATAAAATTTAATTAAATTACATTTTCTAAAAAAAAGGTCCTCTTCATTTTTTTCTGTAGGACAAACAGTTTGCACGTGCTTTTTGAGGACGTCATGGGTTTCATAAACCGGTCGGTAGGAGCAGCTTAATCAGCCTACAAGAACTATAAAGTGAATATCTTGAGAGATATGAGCACCTATTCATCTTCGATACGCATTTCGTCTACTGCAAGCTTTTTGCTTTCCAATTTTGGGGGGAGGTAGTATGGGCTAAAACAAGAAATAAAGTCGAGTATGCGTGGGCTCTAAAGTGCATACCTTAATAGCTATGAGCACTTGTTCAGTAGAAGAGATATGTTTCACAATAGCGAAGAGAACAAGTGCTCATAGCTCTTAATGTGTAGATTTAAACCCCATGTGTGCTAGAGATCTTGTTTTGCTTTTACTCCTTGAAAAATACGGAAAGCAAAAACCTTGCAATAGAAGCGATCTGTTTCATTATATCGTATATAAACGAGTGATCATACCTCTTTGGTATGCGTTTTGGAACCCATCTTTACTACGCTTTTTTACTTATTTTTGCGTAAGAAACCCGTCCCCAAAGTGTGTCGGCGTGTTTTTGGGACATCCATTACACTGAGGTGACAAGAGACAAAGATACCTCCCAATATCGTGTCGGACCTCCTTTTGCCGGCGTAGTGCCATGGACTCAAAACAAGTCATTGGAAGCCCCTTGCAGAAACACTAAGCCTTGCTGCCTCTAGAGCCGTCCATAACTGCGAAAGTGCTGCCAATGCAGGATTTTGTGCACGATCTGAATTCTTGATTACGTCCCATAAATGTTCGATAGTAATCATGTTGGGCGATGTGGCTGGCCAGATCATTCGCTCAAATTGTCTAGCATTTTCTTCAAATCAATTTCGAACAACTATGGCCTGGTGACATAGAGCATTGTTATCCGTAAAATTTACATCGTTGTTTGCGAACATGAAGTCCATAAATGACGGTAAATGTTCTCCAAGTAGCCGGAAATAATCGAAGACCCAGTCTATTTTATGTACACAGCCCACCACCATTATGGAGCCACAACTAGCTTGCACAGTGCATTGTTAACAACTAGGGTCAATGGTTTCATAGAGTCTGCACCACACTCGAACCCTACCACCAGCTCCTACCGTCTGAACTCGGGACTCATCTGAACAGGCCATGGTTTTCCAGTCGTCTAGGGTCAAACCAATTGGTTCACTAGCCCAAGGGATGCGCTGCAGGCGATGTCGTGCCGTTAGCAAAGGCACGAGAGTCGCTCGTCTGCTGCCGTAGCCCGTTAAAGCCAAATTTCGGCGCATTGGCCAAACGGATACGCTCGTCCCACATTGATTTCTGCGTTTATTTCACGCAGTGTTGGTTGTTAGCAGTGACAAATCTAAGCAAATGCTGCTGCTCTTGGTCGTTAAGTGAAGGCCGTCGACCACTGCGTTGTCCATGGTGAGAGGCAATTCCTGAAATTTCCTATTCTCGGTTCACTCTTGACATTGTGGATTACGGAATGTTGAATTCCGTAACGATTTCCGGAATGGAACGTCCCATGTGTTCATATCTCCAACTAACATTCCAGGTTCAGAGTCTGTTAATTCCCGTTGTGCTGTCATAATCACGTTGAACTCTTCTTCACATTAATTACCTGTGTACAAATGACATCACCTCCAGTGCACTGCCCTTTTACCCAAATGCCTTGTGTACGCGACGCTACCGCTCTCTATGTATGTGCATATCACTATCCCATAATGTTGGTCACCTCAGTGTGTATCTGCACTCACACAGGTTTCACTGATTCTTTGATTTGTGACTGGAGCAGTTTAATCGCGTGCGCGATCTATCTATGAATCGTTTGAAGTTTTGAACTTTGTTTTGTTTGTATCCTGTATTTTCTGTGACGGAGATCAGAGATCTGGGATCATTTACAACTGAACTAGTTATCTCATAAAAGTAGGACACGACCATAAAAGAACTCCTCTCTAGTTATGAAATATTCATCAGCCATAGCGTTTAAGGAAAAGTTTCGAAAAAGCTTTCAGAACACATTCTTCACACATAGAAGAAGAAAATACTCAGGTGAACCCAAACATTATGACCAGCTGCTTAATAATGTGTTGGTCAACCTTTGGAACACAATACAAGTAGCTATTCTGCGTGGCACGGGTTTGATAAGTTCTGGATAGGGTTCTTAAGGATTATATGACACCAGATGTCAACGCACAGGCCATGCAATTCCTGCAAATTTCGGCTAATGGTTTGCGGTGCGGAGCTAGCGCCTTATGATGTCCCAAATGTGTCCCATTGATTTCAGATCAGCTGAATTTGGTGGTCAGATATCAACGCGAGTCACTGTCATGCTCTTCAAACCAACCTACCTGGAAAAAGCCAGCACCGTCGGGAAAGACATTATGCAGAAAGGGACGAAAGTAGTCAGCAGTAATGTTAACGTAGTACAAGGCTGTCATGGTGCCTTCCATTACTACCAAAGGACCCTTGGAAGCCCATCTCAATGTTACCCATAGCATAATACAGTCCACACCCGACTGCATACGTGGCGCGGTGCGTGTTTTTAGCAGCCGTTCACGTGGATGACGACCGTCGACCCGGTGTAACAAGAAACGTGGTTCATCCGACCAGACGATATGTTTCTATTGACCCACGGTCCAATTTCAATGATCCCGTGCTCACAGCAGTCGCAATCGACGATGTCGTTGAGTCAGCTTGGGAACACTAGCTTCCGTCTACTGGAGAGCACCATGGTCAACAATTACCGCTGAACGCTGTTCTCTGAAACACTTGCACCTGCACCAACATTGTATGCTGTCGTCATGTCTGCTACAGATCGCCGCATATCCTCATTTACAGAATGGGAAAGCCTCCGACCTCTACGTCCGTGGATGTAGGACGCCTTCTCGCCTGTTTGTGATCTCACCGTCATTCAACTACAAAGATGCTCACGACACTTTGCACGCGAAGAGCTGATTAACTTTGCTGTTTCTTAAATGCTAGTTTCCATAACAATCTGCCCTTGCTCATAGTCGCTATTTCATTGGATAGCTCCTTTTGCAGCCCGTATAGTCGTTAGAACGATTCTCCATTCGTCCCTGCTTCGCTTACATACCTTGAAGAGCCAAAGGAACTGGTACACCTGCCTGATATCGTTTATGTGAGCACGCAGTACTGCCGCAACGCGACATGGCATGGACTCGACTAACGTCTGAAGTAGTGCTGGAGGAAATTGACACCATGAATCCTGTCGGGCTGTCCATAAATACGTAAGAGTACGAGGGGGCTTAGATCTCTTCTGAACAGCACGTTTCAAGGCATCCCAGATATGCTCAATAACGTTCATGTCTGGTGAGTCTAGTGGCCAGCGGAAGTGTTTAAACTCAGAAGGCCGTTACTGGAGCCACTATGTAGTAATTCTGGACGTGTGGGGTGTCGCATTGTCCTGCTGGAATTGCCCATGTCCGTCGGAATGCACAATGGACATGAATGGACGCAGGTGATCAGACAGGATGCTTATGTTCTTGTGACCTGCAAGAGTTGTATCTGTACGTATGAGGTGTCCCATATCACTCCAACTTCACACGCCCCATACCATTACAGAGCCTCCACCAGCTTGAACAGTCTCCTGCTTACTTACAGGGTCCATGCAATCATAAGGTTGTCTCCATACCCTTACACGTCCATCCACTCGATACAATTTGAAACGAGACTCGTCCGACCAGGCAACATGTTTCCAGTCATCAACAGTCGAATGTCAGTGTTGACCAGACTAGGCGAGGCGTACAGCATTATATCGTGCGGTCATCAAGGACACACGAGTGGGGCTTCAGCTCCGAAAGCACATATCGATGATGTTTCGTTGAATGGTTCGCAAGCTGAGAGTTGCTGATGACTCAGCATTGAAATCTGCAGCAACTTGCGGACGATTTGCACTTCTGTCGCGTTGAACGATTCTCTTCAATCGTCGTTGGTTTCTTTCTTGCAGGATTCTTTCCCGGCCGCAGCAATATTGCAGACTTGATGTTTTACCTGATTCCTGATATTCACGGTACACTCGTGAAATGGTCGTACGGGAAAATCCCCACTTCATCGCTGCTTCGGAGATGCTGTGTGCCATCGCTCGTGCGCCGACTATAACACCACGTTCAGACTCACTTAAATCTTGATAACCTGCCATTGTAGCAGCAGTAACCTATCTAGCAACTGCGCCGTGTGTGTGTGTGTGTGTGTGTGTGTGTGTGTGTGTGTGTGAGAGAGAGAGAGAGAGAGAGAGAGAGAGAGAAATTCTGTGTGTGTTCGTTCGTGCATGCAGGGGCAAGTGTTCGAAGGTGTATTATATTTTAGATGGCTTTCTCTTTCCAGTGACCAGGCATCTATATGCTCTGAAATGCAGATTGTTTTATGCAGAGTATTGATAGTAAATTGATGGTTCAGTCGTCCGAGCAGAAATTTGTGTGTGCCGTAATTACCTCTAAGTCGCGTACCTTAAAGTGCACACAAACTCACACAACTCACCATTTACGTCAGTCAGATGTAGGAGGATATGGTAGGTGACTATGTTTTGCTTGAAGCAGATACGGAGGTAGCTGGCGAGGTAGGGCACCTTCGCCTCTGCCTTTATAGGGTACGCAAGCATTGTTGATTCTGGGACCCAGCACCACTTCGGAAATTGAACGCTTTGAGGTGAAGACAGAAACTCTGAACTGAAGTGTCTCTGATCGCGAGGCGGTGAGAACAAAGTGACGGTAGGTAGTTTTGTGGCCGACACTTTTCCCTTGTAATCAGTAGCGAGTTGCTGTGCCAAGTGGGTCGCTGATAGGAGGTCAGCGCTCTTCGGCGCAACGCTACACTTGCAGCGAACAGTAGACAGTTCCGTGCAGGGCCTGCCCTAGACTTTGACTACGAGCAGAATGACGTCAGGTGTAAGCTGTGCAGTCTACCGAATCCCTTTTTACAACTAATACTAGCAAGTAACAGTCTTCTGAAGACGTTTCCCACATCATCAGCACTTACCACACGTTAAGTAACTGTCCATCAGGACCGGTCCAAATAAAATATTTCTGTGCCGCATCCCTTATATTTTTCGTCTCCGTTGCAGAATGTCACAACGATCCAATAATACTCTTGATTTTAGCCTTTCTCCATACGAAACGAACAGGCTTCAATACTTATGTCCAGCCAATCTTCTGTTGGCAGAAGTGTAGAACGTTTCTGTTCTGTCCCTGATGGCACGTTTGTTGAATTCATCAACAACTTTGATTTCATCACGTTTCCTCCTAAGTTGAAGAGAAGAAAATTTTTTATTTAATAACTGAAATTGCATTCAAGAATTAATCTTTTTCGAAATGCGCTAAATGTATTGTTAGTATTACTATATGGAACTTTATTTAATAAAAAGTGCTCTGCCAATAACAGAGCGCACATTTTATAGTAACTGGGACCAAATGCGGAGCTGTTTTTAAATAGTCTCTAATAAAATTACAATTGAAGCTGAGATTTCGTTGCCAGGAGTTACTGCGCATACGTCTGGGTGATTCCTAACGAACACTCTAATTCTGTCAGTGCTGTGCGAGCTCTTGCCAGTATACCTGTACATCGCAGCTCTAAGGGAAGACTGCGTAATTTGATGTAATAGTTCTTTTGGACTTTTATCAGCATCGCATTACTTCACAACATTTAGCACCATTTTCTGGTATTACTTTCTGATAATCGCTTTCCGTCTCATCACTCGTTTTCGAAAAATCACAATCAAACAAGAAGCGGACAGCGACAGCACAGCTTAGTGAAAAAGCAAACAATCGGTCAACACCGACTTATAGTACACTGCACATTTCGTAACGAACATCTGCCAATAACTATGGCACGAAGTCTTCTGACTGTTGCTTGCTGCACCAGAACAGCACTATAGACTCCACTCGCCATGATATAGAGACATCAGCAAAAGTGTTGGCTCTGGCTCTGAGCACTATGGGACTTAACATCCGAGGTCATCAGTCCCCTAGAACTTAGAACTACTTAAACCTAACTAACCTAAGGACAACATACACATCCATGCCCGAGGCAGGATTCGAACCTGAGACCGTAGCGGTCTCGCGGGTCCAGACTAAAGCGCCTAGAACTGCTTGGCCACACCGGCCGGCAGCAAAAGTGTTGCATCACCCTGATATGTCGTGCAGATGCGCTGCTGTTGTCACTATCCCTGTACCGACCGGAACGTCATAACTGACTATGTTTATAAATATACACACAGTTACCATGAATGCTACGTACGAGCAGCACATCACACTCAAATGCGATGCAGCGTTCCAGCACCAGCATTAGAGGCGTCTGTGGAACAGTGGAGTGACATCCATCATTCCACGAAGGACAGTCGCGACCAATGATACGGTCCACATCATCACGTTACGGGCAAAAGGCTTGTCAAACTGGGGAAGTTGCTCGTCGTGTGCACCGGATTTCAAGTGACGTGTTGCGGACGAGGACACGGTTCCAGTTAACAGGCGGTGTTGAGCACTCGCACCGTACAGGCCGTCCACTTTTCGATGGGTGCGCAAGATGATCGATTTCTACGACTTTTGAGTCAAGGAACCGATGGTTGAGTGCTCCAGAAATGAATTCGGCATTCGAAGAGGCTGCCGGACGTCATGTACCGCATCAAACTATTTGGAGATGATTGCATGATGTAAATCTCCATTCCCGACAGCGGCAAGGACCACTTCGTTCACCACAGCACCATGAGCAAGAAATAATGCACAGTGGACGCCCCAGGATTGCCGTAGGGTGTTGTTTATGGAAAAAAGTCGGACCTGTTTACACCCTGATAATCGCAGACAACATGTTTGGAGACAACCCAGAAACATCGAACACCTCCAACAATTGCCCCCAAACGTGCACCAAGGTGGTGGTGGAGTGACGTACTGCAGCGACATTATATGGGGCCACCGTACACTTTCTGTGGTTGTTGGGGGCAATCCCACTGTTCTAATGTACAGCGTCGAGATCTAACCAATAGTGGCAGATATCGCCAACATTTTGATGAAATTTCATCTTGACGGATAATAAGCCGCGCGATCATCATACTGTTCTCGTAAATAAATTCTTTCAGCGTACTAGGATCATCAGAATGGAATGGCGTGCCTGTTTGCCTGATATAAACACAATCTGCACTCCTGGAAATGGAAAAAAGAACACATTGACACCGGTGTGTCAGACCCACCATACTTGCTCCGGACACTGCGAGAGGGCTGTACAAGCAATGATCACACGCACGGCACAGCGGACACACCAGGAACCGCGGTGTTGGCCGTCGAATGGCGCTAGCTGCGCAGCATTTGTGCACCGCCGCCGTCAGTGTCAGCCAGTTTGCCGTGGCATACGGAGCTCTATCGCAGTCTTTAACACTGGTAGCATGCCGCGACAGCGTGGACGTGAACCGTATGTGCAGTTGACGGACTTTGAGCGAGGGCGTATAGTGGGCATGCGGGAGGCCGGGTGGACGTACCGCCGAATTGCTCAACACGTGGGGCGTGAGGTCTCCACAGTACATCGATGTTGTCGCCAGTGGTCGGCGGAAGGTGCACGTGCCCGTCGACCTGGGACCGGACCGCAGCGACGCACGGATGCACGCCAAGACCGTAGGATCCTACGCAGTGCCGTAGGGGACCGCACCGCCACTTCCCAGCAAATTAGGGACACTGTTGCTCCTGGGGTATCGGCGAGGACCATTCGCAACCGTCTCCACGAAGCTGGGCTACGGTCCCGCACACCGTTAGGCCGTCTTCCGCTCACGCCCCAACATCGTGCAGCCCGCCTCCAGTGGTGTCGCGACAGGCGTGAATGGAGGGACGAATGGAGACGTGTCGTCTTCAGCGATGAGAGTCGCTTCTGCCTTGGTGCCAATGATGGTCGTATGCGTGTTTGGCGCCGTGCAGGTGAGCGCCACAATCAGGACTGCATACGACCGAGGCACAAAGGGCCAACACCCGGCATCATGGTGTGGGGAGCGATCTCCTACACTGGCCGTACACCACTGGTGATCGTCGAGGGGACACTGAATAGTGCACGGTACATCCAAACCGTCATCGAACCCATCGTTCTACCATTCCTAGACCGGCAAGGGAACTTGCTGTTCCAACAGGACAATGCACGTCCGCATGTATCCCGTGCCACCCAACGTGCTCTAGAAGGTGTAAGTCAACTACCCTGGCCAGCAAGATCTCCGGATCTGTCCCCCATTGAGCATGTTTGGGACTGGATGAAGCGTCGTCTCACGCGGTCTGCACGTCCAGCACGAACGCTGGTCCAACTGAGGCGCCAGGTGGAAATGGCATGGCAAGCCGTTCCACAGGACTACATCCAGCATCTCTACGATCGTCTCCATGGGAGAATAGCAGCCTGCATTGCTGCGAAAGGTGGATATACACTGTACTAGTGCCGACATTGTGCATGCTCTGTTGCCTGTGTCTATGTGCCTGTGGTTCTGTCAGTGTGATCATGTGATGTATCTGACTCTAGGAATGTGTCAATAAAGTTTCCCCTTCCTGGGACAATGAATTCACGGTGTTCTTATTTCAATTTCCAGGAGTGTAACATGTGTGTGATCGATTGAGCTGTTTTGGGACATTTGCAATGATCCTGTACCACTTATGCAGAATCGCCTTGGAAGAGTGTGACGACTTGGACAAGAACTGGCTTGATGATCTTATCGATGGTATGCCAGAACTAATTCAAGCCTGCATCGATGCATGGGGACGTTCAACCACAAACTGACGTTGTGACGTTGGTTAGGAGTGCGGTTCCGCCCGCCTCCCCCTCCCCCCCCCTCCTCCCCTCTCCCATGGGAAACAGACGGTTTTGTCGTTGCATAAAAGTTTTTTTTTTTTTAAATTTCGTGATCTAGACATCTTGCATATCAGCCAGTTTTTGTTTTCTGTGCCATGAATTTCTAAATAAAGGTATGATGCATAGCTTTTGCTGATGTGCGTAGTTCCCACGTTGCAGAGCTCGTAGTTCTCGTGTTGCAGAGCTCGCACAATATAACTTGGTCCATCATGCACGCGAAATGCCCTCCCATTCTCAGCACCGGGCAAGTCCGTGGGAGCGACTCCCTCAATTTGTTGTCACCTATTGACTGTGTACTTTATACGTCATGAACGAAACATTCTCTGCACACTTTGGCACGGCCAAAGCTACACTGCAGGAACAGAGGTGTGCACAAACTGGTTGCAATCTCTCTCAAACGATTTTAAAGAAAATACGTGCTAAAAAAATTATTCTATCGCACCTCATAGCCTCATTCATCAGCTTTATGATGAACTACCTATCATTTTGTTAATGGTCATATTTACTGTGATATTTCGACATTAAGTAAGCTACTACATGAAATTAGAATAGTTTGAAATGAAAAGTAGGAGTTGATCTGAGTTTCCATTTGGTGTAGGTAACGTCATACATTGCTAGGTACTTTATTCTTTGAACTTGAGATGAGATCTATATCTATCTCCAATCTCGAGAAAATGGGTTGTTTGTAGTGCACTCACTTACACTTGTCTGTGCAAACAGTAGAATGAAGTATTCATAACACCCCTCGAAACAATAGAATGAAATGTGGAGACAGAAACACACTAAACCCGAAAAGAAAAGCAAGTACGCAAGCAACGAAAATTGACTAAAAGTAACAAATATAGGAATTGATAATTGGAATTAATGTATATAGGTTAATCCTGGCTACCGATTCCTATCGTTCCATGGTTCATAGTAAATGATTTGTGAAATATAATAGGATTTCGCATTTGTAATGAACGTCAGTTCTACTTGCCGATTCCAATATTAGTAACGTTTTCGCAAAGAGAGCCATTAGAAGCGCAGAAATCCTATTACAAAACTGCTGCAAAACCGTTCGCCAAATTATGAATCATAGAATGGTTGGAATCGGTGGCTAGAATTGGTGTATATAGGAGATCAGTTCTAGTTACTGATTTCATTTAGCCAATGGTTCATAATTTTGAAAGTTTTTGCAGAAAATCTGTGGGCTAGGTTTTTGTAGGATTTCTAAATTTCTTGTTGTTGATGTTATGGTCTTCAGTCCTGAGACTGGTTTGATGCAGCTCTCCATGCTACTTTATCCTGTGCAAGTTTCTTCATCTCCCAGTACCTACTGTAGCCTACATCCTAATAAATCTACTTAGTGTATTCATCTCTTGGTCTCCTTCTACCATTTTTACCCTCCACGCTGCCCTCCAATACTAAATTGGTGATTCCTTGATGCCTCAGAACGTGTCCTGCCAACCGATCCCTTCTTCTAGTCAAGTTGTGCCACAAACTCCTCTCGTCCCCAATCCTGTTTAATACCTTCTCATTAGTTATGTGATCTACCCATCTGATCTTCGGCATTCTTCTGCAGCACCACATTTTGAAAGCTTCTATTCTCTTCTTGTCCAAACTGTTTATTGTCCATGTTTCACTTCCATACATGGCTACACTCCATACAAATACTTTCAGAAACGACTTCCTGACACTTAAATCAATACTCGATGTTAACAAATTTCTCTTCTTCAGAAACGCTTTCCTTGCCATTGCCAGTCTACATTTGATATCCTCTCTACTTCGACCATCATCAGTTAATTTGCTCCCCAAATAGCAAAACTCCTTTACTACTCTAAGTGTCTCATTTCCTACAGATTCAATAACATCAGGGATAGGCTGCAACTCTGTCTCACTCCCTTTCCAACCACTGCTTCCCTTTCGTGTCCCTCGATTCTTATAACTGCCATCTGGTTTCTGTACAAATTGTAAATAACCTTTCACTCCCTGTATTTTACCCCTGCCACCTTCAGAATTTGAAATAGAGTGTTCCAGTCAACATTGTCAAAAGCTTTCTCTAAGTCTACAAATGCTAGAAACGTTGGCTTGCCTTTCCTTAATCTTTCTTCTAAGGTAAGTCGTAAGGTCAGTATTGCCTGACGTGTTCCAACATTTCTACGAAATCCAAACTGGTCTTCCCTGAGGTCGGCTTCTACTAGTTTTTCCATTCGTCTGAAAAGAATTCACATTAGTATTTTGCAGCTGTGACTTATCAAACTGATAGTTCGGTAATTTTCACATCTGTCAACACCTGCTTTCTTTGGGATTAGAATTATTATATTCTTCTTGAAGTCTGAGGGTATTTCGCCTGTCTCATACATCTTGCTCACCAGATGGTAGAGTTTTGTCAGGCCTGGCTCTCCCAAGGCTGTCAGTAGTTCTAATGGAATGTTGTCTGCTCCTGGGGCCTTGTTTCGGCTCAGGTCTTTTAGTGCTCTGTCAAACTCTTCACGCAGTATCGTACCTCCTATTTCATCTTCATCTACATTCTCTTCCATTTTTATAATACTGTCCTCAAGAACATCGCCCTTGTATAGACCCTCTATATACTCCTTCCACCTTTCGGCTTTCCCTTCTTTGGTTAGAACTGGGTTTCTATCTGAGCTCTTGATATTCATACAAGTGGTTCTCTTATCTCCAAAGGTCTCTCTAATTTTCCTGTACGCAGTATCTATCTTCCCCCTAGTGAGATAAGCCTCTACATCCTTACATTTGTCCTCTAGCCATGACTGCTTAGCCATTTTGCACTTCCTGTCGATCTCATTTTTGAGACGTTTGTATTCCTTTTTGCCTGCTTCATTTACTGCATTTTTATATTTTCTCCTTTCATCAATTAAATTCAGGATTTCTACTAGCCCTCGGCTTTTTACCTATTTGACCCTCTGCTGCCTTCACTACTTCATCCCTCAAAGCTACCCATTGTTCTTCTACTGTATTTCTTTCTCCCATTCTTGTCAATTGTTCCCTTATGCTCTCCCTGAAGCTCTGTATAACCTCTGGTTTAGTCAGTTTATCCAGGTCCCATCTCTTTAAATTCCCACCTTTTTGCAGTTTCTTCAGTTTTAATCTACAGATCATAACCAATAGATTGTGGTCAGAGTCCACATCTGCCCCTGGAAAGGTCCTACAATTTAAAACCTGGTTCCTAAATCTCTGTCTTACCGTTATATAATCTATCTGAAACCTGTCAGTATCTCCAGGTTTCTTCCATGTATACAACCTTCTTTTGTGATTCTTGAACCAAGTGTTAGCTATGATTAAGTTATGCTCTGTGCAAAATTCTACCAGGCGGCTTCCTCTTTCATTTCTTCCCCCCAACCCATATTCACCTACTATGTTTCCTTCTCTTTCTTTTCTTACTATCGAATTCCAGTCACCCATGACTATTAAATTTTCGTCTCCCTTCACTACCTGAATGATTTCTTTTATCTCATCATACATTTCTTCAATTTCTTCGTCATCTGCAGAGCTATAGACTTGTACTACTGTCGTAGGCGTGGGCTTCGTGTCTATCTTGGCCACAATAATGCGTTCACTATGTTGTTTGTAGTAGCTTACCCGAACTCCTATTTTTTATTCATTATTAAACCAACTCCTGCATTACCCCTGTTTGATTTTGTATTTATAACCCTGTATTCACCTGACCAAAAGTCTTGTTCCTCCTGCCACCGAACTTCGCTAATTCCCACTATATCTAACTTTAACCTATCCATTTCCCTTTTTAAATTTTCCAACCTACCTGCCCGATTAAGGGATCTGACATTCCACGCTCCGATCCGCAGAACGCCAGTTTTCTTTCTCCTGATAACGACGCCCTCTAGAGTAGTCCCCGCCCGGAGTTCCGAATGGGGGACTATTTTACCTCCGGAATATTTTACCCAAGAGGACGCCATCATCATTTATCCATACAGTAAAGCTGCATGCCCTCGGGAAAAATTACGGCCGTAGTTTCCCCTTGCTTTCAGCCGTTCGCAGTACCAGCACAGCAAGGCCGTTTTGGTTAGTGTTACAAGGCCAGAACAGTCAATCATCCAGACTGTTGCCCCTGCAACTACTGAAAAGTCTGCTGCCCCTCTTCAGGAACCACGCGTTTGTCTGGCCTCTCAACAGATACCCCTCCGTTGTGGTTGCACCTACGGTACGGCTATCTGTATCGCTGAGGCACGCAAGCCTCCCCACCCTCGGCAAGGTCTATGGTTCATGGGGGGCTAAATTTCTTCTCATCTCTGAATTACTGCGAAAACGTGACAAATATTGTAGGTACCGATATCGAGCTGTTTTTCTTTTTCATAGAAGTTAGGAGGGTAATACTAAATGTAGAAATCTTGTAACAATCTAATGCATGCACTTACTGCAAGAAAGGTCTGAATAACGAACGGTGCAATAGTTGAAATCTGTGATTATAATTAACCTATACAGGATGATTCAAAAATATTTACGAACTGAAACGGCACACCGTGCATACAACAAGGACCAGTAATCATACAGGAACTGGGGGTCCCAAATGCCAAGCGAGGCTACTAAATGCTGGAAATGGACGCCCACTACTGGAGATGCTCAAACTTTTGTCCACATTCATCGAGACTACGTTCGACGCTGCATTGAACGATGCACCCTCTCAAGCATATCTGGCGTACCTCTAAGATGCCGCAACAATGCTGCCCATTAGATCCCCTAGATGTAACAGGTGGTTCATACGCACCTCCCTTCAGGTAGACGTCGATTGGGGACAGATCGGGTGATTGTGGTGGCCATGCCAGTGGTCCGCCGCGATCAATCCAGCGGCCCGGAAAGTCTGCCTACAGATGTGCCCTCACCTGTCTGCCTAAATGCAAAGGATCTCTGTCGTGCTAAACTCGAATGCGGTGATGAAGAGACATGGGGACGTCATTCAGCATGTCCGGCAGAATATCTTGCAGGAATACGAGATACTTGCGTCCACGAAGTCGGTCCGGGAGAATGTACGGTCCAGTTAAACAGTCCCCAGCGTTGCCAGCCCGAACGTGACGGTAGCGCCCTCTCGTGGCGTTGGCAACCCCCGGTTCCTATGTGACTGCTGATCCTTGTGTGTCCGATGTGCCAAATCAGTTTCAAACGTTTAATTTTTCGTCATCCTGTATCGCTAAACTCTAGTTACCGATTGCAATATTTGTAATTTTCTCATTGTAGTTTAGAGAGTAATTACTAATGCAATCATCCTATTACGTTTCAGTGACCCATCGGCTGGGAAAACATAATGAAACCTGGAATGATCCATTGAATCGGTAACTAGAATTGACCTACGTAACTAATATCTGTTTATCGATTCCAACCATTCCATGGCAAATTATCAATCTATGTAGGTCAGTTCTAGCTACTACGTCCAAAAATCATTATTAATCGCCGTTTTTACAGTACGTATGTGCAGTGGTATGTTGTAGGTTTTGTAGTTTTGCTGTTACTTTTTGTACTATTGCAATAAATAAATTGTTTACTTGTTGCAGAAATAAGAGAAGAAAAAAAGCAATGGAAATGCAGAAAAAAACCACTGCAAACACAAGTAGCAAAAACGCACTACTTGCATACTTTGGAATCGACAAGTAGAATTTACCTATATAGGACAAATCTACTAACCCATTTCCAAAAACGTTATTGTCCAAAGTAGTATAGAAAACATTTCCAAAAATGATAAACCTTGGAATCGGTAACTCTAATCCCCGTAACTCATATCACTTACAGCATCCCGGAAAATGATACACCTTGGAATTTGTACCTCATAAATGAAAGTACAAGTGGCACAGGTATTGGAAAATCTTCGAAATGGGAAAAAGAAGATCATTATACAGAAAGTTACCACATATAAACTTGGAGAGAAGTGAAAGATCATGGCTGACCAGAAGAACAAAATAAGGACAGAACACGCAGTAAGAATGCTAATAGTTGAAACTATAACAAAATAAGCAAAAACCAAAATGATGAATGAAAAATGTAATAAGCAACACTAAATGCCAGGCACGAAAGAGGTACCATCCAAATTAGGTTCTTTCCCACCCACATGCCCTGCACGCTCTCAAAATTGTGAAATAAAAAACACAAAGAAAAGCAAAGAAGCAAACACAGCAGACCTCACGCACAAGACTCAAGAAGCCAACGCCTCGCTCCTCTATTTTACTCAAAAATACTGAAGCATCAAAAATACTTCTCCCCAAAGTAACAAACCTTCAACCACAGTAAATGAAAAAAAGAAGAAAGCATAAAACAAAAATGAGTGAAATACTGGGTTTATATTCTCTTTCTTTGTCGTTTAGGGTGCAACTAGATCCGTCAATTCATTCTCGTGTTTTTGCTCTTTTTATGTTTATTTTACAATTAGTCGTGATTCTTAATATTTTACTATGGCTTAGGTAATAAAAGTATACTGTTTCGTATTACTTAAAAAAGCAATAAGAACTAACATATGTCTTACGGAGCTCTTCTGCGGCCAAAGATCTTAATAGACAGTTCCGTTCGCTTCGCTGGGTGCGCTAGTGTCGCTCTAGCTGACAAATGGTGGTAACATTCACAGCAGTTAATGCTGTGAGAGTATACATTGCGATCTATTGTAGAAGTTCTTTGTGTCGAGTTGACGTTGTGCTGTTCGTTTGTCGAGTTATTGTCGCCGAGGCGTCAGTTTGTAAATTCAAATTTGTTAATTTCCCATCGTAATGTTTTCCTGATTCATTCGTTGGTATGTCGTAACAGTGGTTTTTAATTTGTGGTTCGTGTTTGTTGCGAAAGTCTCCCTGTATATTTTGAATTAGCGATATCTGGTGAACTTGTTCTTCCATTGTTCTGTTGTGCAGATTCCGATTCTGCTTTGCTTGATTTTAGTTCTGCGTCAGAAATTTCGGTGGACGAGGATTCGAATTCCGATTCACGTGATTAGTGATTTCAGTTTTTGTGCTTATCAAACTCACCGTTTCCATAATTTTTATGGGAAATACAGAAGCGTCCGATCTTACCCGTCGGCTTTGACCCATGACGTCACAAATACCGCGGAAACGACTATAAACAATTCCAATATGGCGGATATAAAAACATCGCATACGTATTGTAAACACTGAAATACACAAGTTTCACAAAAAGCCTAATGACTGTAACGGGACAAGCGTGGGAAATTAGGGGTTTTTGGGTGCGGAGAAACTAAATATACAGAAATGTAGCCACCGACCGCCATTCAAAACCACGCAAAACAACGAAATAAATCAACATCACAAAACTGACCAAATACCAAAAAACACATTCCTATCCATAATCGGACACTTCCCTTAACCTATATAGCTCAACAGAACCTACCGATCACATCCCCCAATAGAAAACTAAGAAACGAAAGCTTCCCTTACACCTACATACATCGGCACTTATGCAGTTTAGCAGGTACGGAAAAAATTTTTCATTTTTTTTCAAAATTTGATCATCATGTGTCGTTATGCGGTGGGGGGAGTCTGCAGTGCCCCCCCATCCCCCGACAGGCTTCATTAGTGTCAAATCAATATTTTCGAATCATAGGCGGCCGCTGCCGCGGCCGCATTCCAAAAAAAAACTCCCAACCTAACCTCAAGTGGGCTACGCTACAGATCAATATGTTCATCAAATTGCTTCATATTACGTATACATGTTCATTAGTGTCAAATCAATATTTTCGAATCATAGGCGGCCGCTGCCGCGGCCGCATTCCAAAAAAAAAACTCCCAACCTAACCTCAAGTGGGCTACGCTACAGATCAATAGCACTTCACGACCTCGGCAATTAAGCCAAATAGCTGAAGAAATTTAATCAGCTCTAAAGCTGTCTCCCCCATCATCGCCCTCAACCGAACACTGTTAAGGCGGTCTTTCATATCCATTCCTGAACAAAAAACCACAACCAAATACACTCAATAACAAACTCACCCGACGTACAGCAATGAGCATTAAATTAACCATTAACTCACTAATAGAAATTCCGCTTCAAATCCAACACCTGAGCAACAGAAAACTGACCCCACCACACGAAACAAACGAAAACCATGAACACACCACCAGAGAGCACGACAAACAAAAACAAGACATCTACAAACACGCCACAATCGCAAATCAAACTCCGCGCCGTAATGACGTCACACACCACAACACGCTTACGTCACGGGTCAAAGCCGACGGGTAAGATCGGACGCTTCTGTTGACCCTTTTTATGTGCGCCTTTCTCGTGGGCGCGCTTCTGATATCCACCTGAAAAACTTTTCAAGTTACGTGTTCAAATGTAATATTTTTAATGTTGGATAATTTTTTAAGAAATAATATAAGCTATATCTTCTATTCTGCAGCAGCTTCTTGTCACTTCTTCCAATTTGCGCTACTTGATGGCCAGTCAGTTTACTGTTGTGGCGTAGCTACTTTTAAGGTGTGCTGGCTGTTAAATGTAAAAAGCGCCGTGACATAGGCATAATGGACCAGTGGCACACTTTTATGTTGGATTGGGTCTTTGATATAATTTAGATGGATATGGCTAGACACAGAATCTTCTGGAATTCTGTCGGTTTATAATAACTGCTTCCGATCTTTTAAGTCTGTAGTAGTATAGTATTAGATCTGTATCAGATTTTGGTGTAGTAATAATAAAGTTACTTTCCATTTTTTGGTCATTAGGTTTCCAGGTTTTGTTTGGGATTAATGGCTGCTGTTACAGTTGTTCAAGCTGTTATTTTGTTAATACTGCGAGCTGGAAGTGTGGAATTGTTAGTGAAGGCACGCTTACAGTTTGTCTGTTGCGGAATTCTTTCACTGTTTGTAAAACATGCTGCTTACCAGTTGCTTCTTACGGCGAAAGACTAGGATTCCGAATTTTGTAAGTTGTTGCAAATGTTTCCACTATTGTTGTGGTTATATGAAAATGAAATGACCGTATGTCAACTAGAGACCATACTATATGCATCACGAAAACCTTAAAATATGCGTGCAAATTGCATGAAAAATGCTTAAAATGCCTTGTAAGTATCGAAATGTGCAAGATCAAATAATAGAAAAAACATGGTAGACTTCGTGCGTTATATCTCAAAAGTCGAATCTGAGCTTATCAATTACGAGGAAGAGCGCCGCCCACGTGAAAAATCGGTACATTTGGAACGCTGATGTCATTTTCTGAATACTTTCTGGTGGAGGTGAGGAAAGGGTCCTTTCTGGGATTACATTCTAAAAATTTGCAAAATGGGGACGCATACCTTGTTTCAAGAATTGTTCGTTCTTTGCTATTGTTGTCGGTAACAAGCGGAAGCGACGCGAGTGAGTCGCAGTGAAACAATGGATATGTACAGGACCAACTTCGAGATATATTGCACGCAGAGGGGCACGATCAAAAAGTCCGTGATATTTTATGTAAAAAGCAACATACAATCGTGAATTTTTTACCAGCATTAACTTTTAATTAATGCTATTGGACCAAAGCATCATTTACAGATTTACACAAACGACTAAGTACTGTTCCAAATTTTCGGTAGTAAGATTGTGTCTTCTATCACTCAAAACATTTTTATAAGCAGAAAAGAACCGTTCTGCATCAACTGACGTAACTGGGCGGTATTTGAATGTGGGTGTTATGTTGGCACTTAAGTTTCTGGTAAAAGTTCGCCTATCCCATTAATAAAACTATCAATTTGACAAAAGCGTTCGAAGCCTGGGTTATCGTTTGAAATGTTTTCAAACTTCTTTAGTTTTCTTGGGAATACCTCTGGCAATGAGAAGTTCACTAAAATAATTTTATTCATTATCTGAACAGATTCATTCAACGCCAAACCTTGAGTTTCAAGCTTTTTAATACTTGCAGGTATGTGGCAAAAATGAGTGCTAATCACAGCAATCATTTTTAATACCGGAATCATTCAGATCTTTCTTGCACTGGCGAACCACCAAAGCTTCTGCCTTCTTACTACCCCTCTAATGGCCTCGAAATGTTCATTGTAAAAGAACACAGCTTCGACGCAGGTACTCCGAGTTACCACTGGTTCGGGAGGTAAAGGCACATAGTAGTTTTTCTTTGTAGGTCCTGAAGCGAGAAGGAGCCTTTAGAAACACTTTCTTTGTGGATGAAATCAGTTTCTTTACATTCACAAACGTGGAACGTACGTCTACAGGAAGGTGATTTACTCCATGAGCAAAGCACGCCACATGAATCAAATTGGAATAAAATGCTCGGAGGGCTTTTCCTTCTTTGGTCATATACGGAGCAGCACCTGACATAAACACAAACACTCTTTTATCTGCAGAAGATTCTGGAAATATTTCTCTAATACCCTTATTCACAAATCTAGCGATCGTAGAATGATTTACTTTTTCAAGTTCTTTGCAGCCCGCTAAATAGGAAGAAGGCTCTTCTTTTAAAGCACCAACAATTAAATTTGCAATGTGACGGCCACAAGTGTCTGTAGTTTCGTCAACTAAAATCTACATAATGATGTCCTTGAGAACATTGTGTAGTTCTTCCAGAACATTTACGTAAATTATCGGTATGTAACTTTTAAGCAATGTTGATTCAGCTGGTATATTTTGATTTAATTTTGATTTAAGCAATTTTGCGCATGAAGCCTTTGAGGGTATGGGTTGTAAGTGTGTGAAGAGGAATATTGCTTGCAACGAATGCTTCATACAAATCCATGTTAAACCGAGTTTTTTGGTTACCTTTGAACAAATCTCTGCTACTGCAACTTCGTGGTATCAGAAGTAGTTGTCGAGGGCCGTGCGGGATTAACCGGGCGGTCTAGCGCTGCAGTCATAGACTGTGCGGCTGGTCCCGACGGAGGTTCGAGTCCGCCCTCGGGCATGAGTGTGTGTGTTTGCCCTTAGGATAATTTAGATTAAGTAGTGTGTACGCTTAGGGACTGACGACCTTAGCAGGTAAGTCCCGTAAGATATCACACACATTTGAACATTTTTTTGCTGTCGTGGTCCTTTCTCCTGCATTCCTCCGATATGAAGATTTGTCTTTACATACTGGCCTGTTTGAAACTTTTTTTTGCACAAAACGTTTTTCTCGCAAACTCGACAATATAAAACAATTCCATGAAAATGTTCCAGGATGGTCAGCTATCCGCGAAACGACGTTTCTGTTTTCGGGCGGCATGGCGCGTACAATGTTACACACTACACATTCGTAAACACGTTCAACTGTGCACGGCGCGGGCGCAGGAGCATTGGATTCGGTCTGCCTGTTCCTGTTCCTCTGCTGTAATGATTTCGCTAAGCAGTGGCCTCTCGGTTAGCGACTGCAGGCAGTTCTAGGTCGCGGTCGATCTGTGAGACAGAAAAACTGTAAACATACAGCGAAAATAAGCATCGTCACTAGTTTTTAGTTAAAATATGCCATAACCGGCAGATGCATATAATCCGGTCTCTAGTCATTAATAATCGTGCTTGTTTGGCCGTCTGGTGTACGACATGTTTGCCGCTACTTCAGGACGAAGCGTCGATGAAAATGAGATGAAATGATAAGAACAACGAACACCCAGACCCCGAGCGATGAAAATTTCTAACCCGATCGGAAATCGAACTCAGGACCCCGCGAAGTAGAGGCAGTGGCGCTAACCATATTTTTTAAAACCTTACAAGTAATTTTTTACAACATTCAGTCACATAATTATTGAAACAATCAATCATTGTTAGTCCTTCAAAATAACAATCAGATTGGCCTCTGCAGCCAGGGACTGTGGCCGTGTGTGTTGGCCTAAACTTTACTTTTTTGTCAATCTTTTTGTTGTCAGTCTGCGACTAAACATCTCCGAAAAGGACTTTTAGATTCACAACACTTAAGTTACGAAGACCAAAAACTGAATTATTTTTGAGTGAAGCAACAAAAAGAAAATTATTTTTCATCAAGTCTCGACCTTTGTGTTTGAGAAATTTTCGTAACGTTTGTCATAATTTTTACGTTCCGCTGAGCCCGCAAAATAGTATGAGTAAGACATGTTAAAAAAAAACTAGCTGCAGTTTTCTGCTTAGTTGACATTATCAAATGACCTGCGAAAGGAACATAGGTAAATTGTGGCCATTTCCTGTTTACATTTTCATTGGTAGTTACGTCTAGTAAGTACTGACGGCCGTATTCATTGCGCTGTTGACTGTAAATTTAACTCTATATCTGTTGAGCTGCAGATGCTTTTGGCCGTCTGCTTTGAGGGTTCCTCGTAGGCATCTCTTCCTATCCACCCAGGGTTTCATAACTTCCTTTATCACGTTTTTCGCCTTCACCATTAGATCAAGAGCTACGCACGTTATATGAAACTTCTATAGACGTTAATATCGCTATTTTGAGTAACTTTAAGGGGGCAAAAAGCTTTAATTAATTTCCACTCGTCTGTATCTTGTAGTAGGAACCAGTTTCCCTTCTACTCCCAATGTTCAGCGTTCCATTCTGGCTGTCACATTTGCAGTTCACGCTGAAGGCTATTCATTTCTCTTCAGGGATTTCTTGCTCAAGTTTCGTAAACCTATTAACAAGTGAAAGAGGAGACAATTTTTCGTGATGCGTTTATTAATGCCTTTAAGGAGGCTTCCTTGACAGCTGCTTTAATTTTGGTGGCTCAGCATTCATTTACTGAGTACGGGCTTGGCGCCCCCGGGGTCCTGAGCTGGGGACTGGTCAGCGCCGCCAGTCTCCTGTCACCGTAACCCCCGGACATGCTTCAGCGACCACCACATGGCGCGGCGGTGGAATGTTGTGTGCTGCGGGGAATGGTAATCTTGGCTTGACAGCCTGGATTGCGAGGAAGGTAAACCTCTTAAAAACCCCTCAATCTTACGGTGTGCTGCGCGCCTATAAGATGCATGGCTGGTGGGGTGGAATAGTCGAAAGCGGGCAACCTCTGGGGCACCTGCCGCGCCCCAGCTGTATAAGGCTTACCTAGGCACGCGGGGCTCTGTCTAGGTGGACTTCTAGTTCCCTAGCTGCTCGTGGGACCGAGATGGAACCCTCGAACTTTTATTCTTCTCCTGCCAGCGGAAAGGGTGGACCGCTGGTGGGTTCTAACACCCAATCCAACAAGAGGGCTCGTGTAGCCAGTCCTCCTGATTCAAGTAGTAGTAACAGAACGCATGCTGCTTCGCAGAATGTGTTTTTCATAATTAAAAGAAAAGATTGGAGTTTTGAAAAAGTTTCGCCATTTTATATACAGAAGGGCTTAGAAGGTATTGCTGGCACATTAAAATCTGTAAAGCGCTTGCGAAATGGCACCTTGTTGGTTGAAACATCTAGCTTCCAGCAAGTCCAGAACCTTCAGAAGGCACAATTTCTTGGGGAGTTAGCGATAGAGACTGAATTTCACAACACCTTGAACTACAGCAAGGGTGTTGTGACTTGCAGAGATCTCGTTGACATTCCCCAAGACGAACTGAAGGCTGAATGGTCCCGGGAAGGAATTGTCGACGTGCAACACATTATGAAACGGGTGGATGGTGCTCTCATAAAGACTGACTCATTTATCCTTACATTAGCACCACCAAATTGCCAGAGCATGTGAAGGCAGGTTTCCTACGTCTCTGTGTACGGCCTTATTACCCCAACCCCATGCAGCGTTTTAAATGCCAACACTTTGGACACACTACTCTCGGCTGTAGAGGGGAAGTCACTTGCGGGAATTGTGGTAAAGCTGCCCATGAGAGAGTTGGTTGCTCCTCTCCTCCCAAGTGTGTCAACTGCTCTGGGGATCACCCTGTGTGGAGTAGGGAATGCAGAGTTTTCCTTGAGGAACGGAAGATCCAGGAACTAAAAACTACAAAACGCATCCCGTATGGTGAGGCGAAGAAAATCTACAAGTCCATGCAGCCGCCCACATTCGCTGCTTCCTTTTCTTCCGTTCTCAAACAACCAGTCTTGAAAACCGATGTCGCTACAAAAACGGAGGTTGCTACTGTCAGCACTAGCACCTGCGCTTGTCAATGTACATGTGCTGCTGCCGTTCCTGTGAAGCCTGCTGCTCCCCCCGGGCCTTCTGACCAGGCAGTGGTAGCTGACATCATGGAACTTCCTGCCCCTTCTCGGGTCCAGTCTTGTGCACTGCCCAGCACTGCTACACCCCCTACTGCTTCTGAGGTTTTGGCTCCAATGCCACCTCAGGCCAGAACATCGAAACCAAAGACAAAGGTGAAGACTCGCCCACTAAAGGAGACTGTAGTTATTCAGTCTCCTGATGTGGATGTCATTCTCTCTGACGTCTCTCTCGACTCCTCTTCTGAGGCGATGGAGGTTGATGTCAGACTGGGGCAATCATCTCGCCCCAAAACTGAGCCTCCACCTGTTGTGGGCTCTTCTCCCCAACAGAAAGTGAGAATGAAGGTACTCCTACCCTGATAGATGGCTCCCATTATACAGTGGACCATGAATGGATACCGGGCACCTGTGGAGGAACTGTACCTCCTAGCACAGCAACGCCCCCTGTGCTTGTGTTTACAGGAAACACATTTAAAACCATCTGATGCTCCTGTACTAAGGGGCTATACGTCATATCGCAAAGATGACCTGACTGGAGAAAGGGCCAAAGGCGGAGTCGCTGTGTTTGTCAATAATGACCACCACTCCTCTGCCCTCCCCCTGGATACTGACCTGCAAGCAGTTGCAGTTGAAATTCATTCACCTCGGAGGCTTACCGTTTGCTCCCTTTATTTGCCCCCTCTGGATGCAATGACCTTAGACGCTCTCACAGATCTTATCGACCAACTCCCCCGCCCATTTCTTCTCCTGGGAGACTTCAATGCCCATCATGTCCTGTGGGGCTCCACTTCTCTTTGCGCTCGAGGTCGAATTTTGGAGAGCCTCCTAACATCTCAAGTGTTGTGCATCCTCAACACAGGTACTCCGACTCATTTCTCTACTGTCACACGGTCATTCTCAGCCATTGACCTATCTTTCTGCTCTCCAACCCTCACCGACTCTGTTCACTGGGAGGTCATTGACGACCTTCATTCCAGCGATCACTTCCCAATCCGCATTCATCTCCTGGATGGTGTATTGCTGGAGCCGCGGCAACCATCGTGGATGATTGGCAGGGCTAACTGGCCACTGTTCACTCGGTTGGCTGTCTTTGATCGCCACAATAACGTACAGGAATGGGTGGATCACATCACACTTGTGGTCCATCATGCTGCTGACCTGTCCATACCACAGTCTTCTGGCCCTCCTAAGCGGCGCGTTGTGCCTTGGTGGACGGAAGAATGCCGTTCAGCCATCCGGGACAGGCGTGCGGCTCTTCGCCGATTTAAATGCCGCCCAACCGCGGTCAATCTTACCGCCTTTCGAATCGCGAGAGCCAGGGCACGCCGTGTCATTAAAGAGAGCAAGAAAAGGTCATGGCAGGAGTTCCTGGACTCCATCAACCGTTCCACTTGTTCCACAAGAATATGGAAAGCCATCTGGAGGATTTCCGGTAAACATAGCCGTTTACCAATAACTGCTGTCCTGAACCAGGGATGCCTCCAAACGACACCCAGAGCCATTGCTCAGACGCTGCAGGATCCAGCGTTTCGTCGCTACCGTGCGACTGTCGAAAGAGCGACCTTGGACATTCGGTCGAACAGTTCTGAGGCCTACAATTCCACTGCACCAGGTTACGACCGCATCCGGTACTCCATGCTTCGACATCTGCCAGCGGCGTCAAAGGAAATCCTCCTCGAATGTTTTAATCTCATATGGCAGACAGGAGTGTTCGCCACCTCGTGGAGGGAGGCAATTCTCATCTCTCTCCTCAAACCAGGAAAGGACCGCACATGTCACAGTAGTTATCGTAGCATCGCCTTGACAAGCTGTGTCGGAAAGACCCTGGAACGGATGGTTAACCGGCGTCTGGTCTGGCTGTTAGAGACCAGACAGCTCCTTAGCCGCTTTCAGTGTGGATTGCGAAAATTTCCGTCCACGGTCGACAACCTGACCCTCCTAGAGGCGGCTATTCAGCAGGCTTTTCTCCGTCAGCATGACTGTATCGGTATCTTCTTTGATATCAGTAAGGCATATGATACTACTTGGAGACACTATATTCTTGCACAAATGCATCAATGGGGCTTTCGTGGCCGCCTCCCCATTTTCATTCGGTCTTTCTTGTCTCAGCGGTTTTTTCGGACCCGCGTTGGTAACACACTGTCTGATCGCTTTGAGCAAGAGAACGGTGTCCCCCAGGGCAGTGTTTTAAGCGTTACCCTCTTTGCCATAGCTATCAACAGTATAACGTCAACAGTGAGGAGTCCAGTACAGTGCTCCTTATTTGTGGACGACTTTGCTGTTTTCTGTTCCTCCTCCAGTGTTGCAACCATGAGCTGTCAGTCGCAGCTAACAGTGCGGCGGTTAGAGGAGTGGGCTGCAAAGACGGGTTTTCGGTTTTCTGCCGAAAAGTGTGTTTATGTTCATTTTAATTGTTCTCGTCATCTTTTTACTTTGCCCGCCTTGCATATGGGGGATACTGCCCTACGTTTTAGAGACACAGTGCGGTTTCTGGGCCTAATTTTTGACACCAGGTTGTCATAGCTGCCACACCTACGTGACTTGAAAGCCAGAACGCTGAAGGCACTGAACATCCTCAAGTGCCTCAGCCACAGGTCTTGGGGCGCGGACAGGGCGCGTCTCCTACAGTTTTATGGAGCTTTTGTGCGTTCACGGCTGGACTATGGGTGCACAGTATATGGGTCAGCGAGGCCATCTTATTTGCGGATCCTTGACGCTGTTCACCATGCTGGGATCCGACTGGCCACGGGTGCTTATCGGACCAGTCCTGTACCCAGCCTCTGTGCTGAGTCTGGCGAACCGCCACTTACCATCCGGCGGCAGCTCCTGCTGGTGCGCCAGGCTTGTAAGTTTCTTGCAGCTCCCAGATCGCCTGCTCACCATCTTGTTACCCATCCACCTCTGGACCGCCTTTTTTCCCGCCGTCTCTGGGCTACGTTGCCATTTGGGATCCGTGTGCAACGTGTACTAGAGTCCCTCGGTGTGGAGTCTGTACAACCCCAAATCCAAGGTTTTAACCGCCTGCCACCCTGGTTACTGAAGAAGCGCGGAGTGATTTTAGATTTATTGCAGTACAAGAGAGATTGCACTCCTGCCACCGTTTTTAATGCAGCATTTTCTGCCATTTCATCTGAGCACCACGACTATGTAGCTGTTTTTACGGATGGGTCGAAACAAGGGGATTCTGTTGGTTGCTCAGTTGTTTTTCCATATCGTGTCCTCAAGGTCCGACTGCCTCAGACTTTACTGTCTTTGATGCAGAATTGTTTGCGATCTTGCAGGCACTGGAGCACATGAGACATTCTTCCTCTCCTAAATTTCTTGTCTGTTCCAATTCACTCAGTGCCCTTCACTCACTGCAACGTTTGTATCCGGCAGACAAAATTGTCCAGACCATCCAGGATGCCCTCCTCCGACTACAGCAACTGGGGAAGGTTTTAGCTTTCTGCTGGGTTCCGGGGCATGTTGGCATTGCTGGGAAAGAAAGGGCAGATCTCGCAGCCAAGGAGGCGTGTCTTGATCCACACGTATCTCAGTATGCTATCCCCTTGCACGCACTCACCTCGCTGTTGAGCTCACGGGTCATGCGTCGGTGGGAGGATGAGTGGCTGGAAGTGACTGACAATAAGCTCCGTATAGTCAAGCCCACAACGCGTGTGTGGTGTACTTCCTTTCAGCCCTGCCGACGCGACGAGGTTCTCCTCACTCGGCTTCGAATAGGCCACAGACCTATGACGCATGGCTTCCTGCTCCGGCGAGAGGACCCTCCAATGTGTGGTGCTTGCGGCGTCCAGGTCACTGTGCGCCACGTTTTATTGGATTGCATTTTATTTTCTAACCAGCGAGTCGCGGCTGACTTGCCAGCGGACCTGCCATCTCTTTTAGGCAACACTCGGACGAATGTGGCTAAAGTTTTAAAGTTCTGTGCCGTGTCAAATGTTTTTACAAAGATTTTAGGGAGAGGATTTTAATTTGCTCACTGTGTAACAAGCTCGCCCATATTTTATGTAAGTGGCCAGCCAATAACAATTTCCTGTAATATTTTAAAATGCGCCAACGTTTCGGCCAGCGTTGCAGCTAGCCTTCATCAGGGCCTGATGAAGGCTAGCTGCAACGCTGGCCGAAACGTTGGCGCATTTTAAATTATGACGATGCGGTCTGTTACCCTGAAGAATTTTATTGAAGAAGACAACGGCCGCGGAAGCCTACGCTTACAATTTCCTGTAACATTCTTGTTGCTATGTTTCCCCTTTCCTCAGGTTTTACTTCCTTAGGTAGCATTTTCCTTCTTTTCCTGCTTTGTTTGAGTGTGTGCTTTAGTTTTCTTAGGTCTGTCCACATTCGTTCCTTTTAATGTGTGTCAGGGCGCTGATGACCTCGATGTCGAGCGCCCATAAGCCCCAACACACCACCACCACCACCACCACTGCCCTCCTCCGACTACAGTGACTGGGGAAGGTTGTAGCTTTCTGCTGGGTTCTGGGGCATGTTGGCATGCTGGGAATGAAACAGCAGATCTCGCAGCCTAGGAGGCGTGTCTCGCCCCACAAGTATCTCAGTGTGCTATCCCCTTGCACGCACTCACCTCGCTGTTGAGCTCACGGGTCATGCGTCGGTGGGAGGATGAGTGGCTGGAAGTGACTGACAATAAGCTCGGCTTCGAATAGGCCACAGCCCTATGACGCATGGCTTCCTGCTCCGGCGAGAGGACCCTCCAATGTGTGGTGCTTGCGGCGTCCAGGTCACTGTGCGCCACGTTTTATTGGATTGCGTTTTATTTTCTGACCAGCGGGTCGCAGCTGACTTGCCAGCGGACCTGCCATCTCTTTTAGGCAACACTCGGACGAATGTGGTTAAAGTTTTAAAGTTCTGTGCCCTGTCAAATGTTTTTACAAAGATTTTAGGAGTGGATTTTAATTTGCTCACTGTGTGACAAACTCGCCCATATTTTATGTAAGTGGCCAGCCAATAACAATTTCCTGTGACATTCTTGTTGCTATGTTTCCCCTTTCCTTAGGTTTTACTTTCTTATGTAGCATTTTCCTTCTTTTCCTGCTTTCTTTGAGTGTATGCTTTAGTTTTCTTAGGTCTGTCCACATTCGTTCCTTTTAATGTGTGTCAGGGCGCTGATGACCTCGATGTTGAGCGCCCATAAGCCCCAACACACCACCACCACCACTGTCGGTCGGTCCGATAGGCGTATATGTTCCGGAGTTTGAAAGACTCATTCCCGCAGAGGTGCGTTTCATCACCATTTGGACGTCGACTTTGTGGGCCGCGATGAACTGTTCGACTTCGATTTTCTTCTCTCTCAATCCTTTGGCGTTCCATATCGTCGCTGTAAAGTCCCTTGTTTTGGTGTGATGAGCCATCTATTCAAAGAGGGACAGTATTCCTTCTGCTAGTGACAGTATCTTGCTGAAGGGTGTCGGTGGCGATTTGTATTTTGGTGCCTGTTTGGCGGATTTTTGTTAGGGTGTCTGGTTTGAGGAACGTCTTGAAGAGTGTAGATATCTGTTTGACGGCCTCTCGAATGAATCTTATTGTTGCTGGTTCGCCCTGCACTGCTTGTGTTGCTGGTCTTCCGCACGCATTGGTGCGGGCCGGTGGTCGCTGCCGAAGCGGTGGAAAGTTCTGTGTAGAATTCGCTGGTGGTGGTGGTGGGGGGGGGGGGGGTCGCTTGTCGATGTGGTCATTGCAGGTCGGCGGTCGGGCTGCCTCCCTCTGCGGTTTACTGCTGGGCGGAATGGTTTCAGAGGCCGTTGGAATTCAGGGCATCCACGGAAGTTTGCGGGGTGTCCTTTCGTCCCACACAGAGCGCAAGTGCAAGGCTCTGCTGGGCTCAGTTACACTCGGCTGATGGGTGAGGTCCTGCGCACTTGACGCACCTCGCTGGTAGCCGGCAGTAGCGAGCTGTTTGGTATAGTCTCTGGCAGTTCTTGCACTGTGGCGGCCCGTAGCGAGGCTCGTAATTCTCTATCCGCACTCTTAGTTCAGTTTGAACCTTTCCTCGTAGATGGCGTCCGATTTCTTACCCTTGGGGAGGGATATGACGTATACTGACATGGGGACCAGCTTCTTGGTGTTCTCGTCCCGTTGGCTGTGCTGAATGGATATCCTTGATTTCGTAGCCTCTCTCCAGTAACACGTTGACCATTGTCTGGGGTGGAACGGTTTCTGGTATTCCTTTTATTACCACTTTCAGGTTTCTATCTTCCAGCAGTTGATGTGTGTAGTAATGCATGTTGTTGTGCTCCTGTTTCTATGGGTTTGGGCGCTGATGACCACGCTGTTTAGCGCCCGAAAACATCAAACCGCACACACCACCCAGAAATGCATTAGCCTTGTGGTAGTCTTCCAGCGTATCGAAGTGGTATCGTATGTGATCACCTTTGTAAATTGCTCTCAGTTCTCTAATGATGTTCTTTTTCAATTCCGCGTTGAGGAGTAGGTAGTCTTCGGTGTGGTACACTATTAGTGGTGGCGGCTTGTTCGTGTTCGCTGCCGTCGTTGGCGTCGGTTGTGACGTGGCTCTTCTGTGCGCTCCGCGAGTTCCGCGTAGGCGTTGCTGACGGGAACCTTGAAGGTTGCGTGTTGGTTTTCGCCCTCTTTCAGATGTGTCCAGTGATGTGGTTCCCTTCTTGCATCGTCTTTTATTGGTAACTACTTGGAAGCCGTCGTCTTCCGCCTTGTCTGGTACATCTTGTCCTGTTGTGGGTGGGTCGCACGCCATTTGCGTGTCTTCACTTTCTGAGTCGGCGTCCGAGGCGCTGGCCGACGATTCTTCCGAGGACGACCGCACTGGTCGGCCGTCGTCTTCCGAGTCGCTGGCGTGGCGTCCCTGTCTCGTCGTCTTTGCTGTTGACCCTTTGCGTAGCCGCGCCCGATGTAGAATGTCGAGGATTTGCTGCTGTTCTTCCACCAGGAGGTCGGCCATGTGCAGATTCAGTCTGAAGTGTGGTACGTCGAGTGAAGCATCCGCATGAAGGGATGCGGCGTCCAATATCGTGATTCCTTGGTCTGGTGGTTCTTCCAGTGCAGAAGTGGCACCTAGTGGCGGGGAAGGGGCCGCGGATTCTCGCCTGTCCCGCCGCAGCAGGGGCCCTGACCGTGAAACTGCCCTACGCTAACAAATCTAGTTCAGGTTAATCCTGAACAGTCTCTCACCCTAGTCCGCCATACGCTTAGCGCACGGCAATTTAGCGTTTTTACATGCGCAAACGCACGGTTTGATCGTAGTGAGTCGCAGCGAGGCGCTGTGAGTAACGCAGTGCTCACGCTACAGCCGCTGCACTGCACTGTACTGCAAATCTCTGATGACATCAACCAGGAGTGAAACAGGCTAAGCAGCGAAGCTGCTGTTTCTGTGTGGACCTCAATAACGATTTCTGGCCTCACGGGTGGGATTGGCCTATGTGAGCGGCTGCGTGGGAGCAGATGCTTCGTCAAAATCGTCAATGGGCTGTGGAAGAAACTACTCCCGCAGCAGATCAGGCCAGCGCGTGGTCGGCCTGTGGTGGACTTGATGCCCACGAATAAGACGACTGCGGAGGCATAGAACACCCTGGTGGACTGCCTGAAGCGATCCCACAGCAGCTGCATGCCTGCTTCCTCGTGAAGGAGCCTCATCGAGTAACGGGGCGGCTTGTGTAGAGCGAGACGGAGAACCCCATTCTGGACGTGCTGGAGCATCGGGACGTGCGACAGGGCTGCATTCCCCCACATTATGGTGGCGAACTCGAGCACTGGTCGGACAAGGACCAAGTGCACGGTCAGGCCGTGGCGAGGTGGGAGGGTGGATTCGGGGTTCAGCAGCGGGTAGAGCGCCCAGAGACGTCCAGTCGCTCGCCCCCTGATTCTCGGATCTGCGACAGCCATGTGAGATGCCCGTCCAGCGTCACACCGAGATATTTGCTGGACGGTGACCATGGGATGGGGCCTCCTGAGATCGTGACAGGCGGCAGGGCAGGAGGCAGTCGTCTCCGAGTGAAGACTACTGCCTGGCTCTTGGCGATGTTAAATTTGAGTCTCCACTTCGTGGACCACGCCCCCAGGATGTCGCACGCTAGTTGCAGCCGGCGGCACATCGCGACCACGTTCATGCTGCGAGCGAACAGCGCAGTGTCGTCGGCATAAAGAGCCCACTCCACGCGCGCCACCCGCGGTGCGTCAGCGGTGTACAAGGAGTACAACAGGGGGCCGAAAACCGACCCCTGTGGTATCCCTGCACGAATTGGTCGGTCGGTGGAGGTGCCGCCGGCAGCCCGGACGTGAAAGGTGCGGCCCGCGAAGTAGGACCGCAGCAGAATGGCGTGTGCCGTCGGGACCCCGTGTACAAGGAGTTGTACACGAGGCTCTCATGCCACACACAGTCGAACGCCTTGGAGACGTCGAGGAGCACCGCCCCAAGGTACTCCCGCGTCTCCAGTGCCCACGTCGCCTGTTCCACCAGGCGTAGTAGCTGTTGTGTGGTCGAATGGTACCTCGGGAACCCGAACTGCTCCGCCTGAAGAGCCCTTCGGCAGTGACGTGGCGCAACATGCGTTCCACGTACAGCCTCTCAAAGATCTTAGAGAGACGGGAGTAGGCTGATTGGCCGGTAGTGCTCTGCCTGGCACAGATCCTTGCAGGCGTTGGGGATAGCCACCACTTCCGCGTGTTTCCACACAGAAGGGAAGGTCCCAGAGCGGAGAACGCAGTTGAAGGTGTCCGCCAGCGATTGATGTAGTTCCGGCGGCAGTAACTTCAGGAGGCGGTTTGTGACACCATCGGAGCCACCCGTTTTCCTGGGGTTGAGGCGGCGGAGCTGGAGTCCAATCTCAGTGGTTGTGATAGGTGCAATCACGTTGTCATTGGCCCTGGCGGCGAGGAGAACTGGCAGGCGGTCTTCCATGAGACAAACGTGGTCGGCATCGAAGACGTCCGCGATGGGGCGGAAGTTATCGGCGAACACGTCGGCGAGGGCGTTGGCGTCTGGGGCACAGACAACCTCGCCACCGACGTGGAGTGGAGGAACCTGCTGATGAGGAAGCACTTAGCGGTCCGCCAGGCACTCCCATCGGTCGTGTCCAGGGTGGCCACAAGGCCAGCCCAGTCACGGTTCCGGTGTTCATCAATAGCAGCCCAGATTTCGCGCCGTGCCATATTTAGGCGGCCCTTGGTCGCAGGCTGGCGAGTGAGCTGCCACTCACGGAAAAGACGGTTCTTAGCCATGATAGCCTCCAAGATGTGCGACGGAAGCTGCCGTGACATCTTGCGAGGCCTCCGCGGTTGTCTGGGAGACGCAGCTGCAGCAGCGCTGAGAGTGTGCCGCGTGAAGAAGGCCAGTGCAGCATCGGCCCCCTCCAGGGCAGGGTCGGGAGCACCGTCGAAGCGATCGAGCAGTTCAGCCCAAAATCGGGCCTCGTCAATCCGGTGGAAGGTGCGGCGGTCAGTCGGCAGGGAGGTGCCGACGATGTCCACCTCGAGAGCACCGGAAGGTGGTTGGAGGACAGGGCGCATCGGATGGTAGCTGACGTAAAGTGCCCGACGCCTTTCAGGATGGCGACGTCGAGCACGTCGGACTGGCCTCTGGTTGGAAAGAAGGTGTCGCCGTGCGGACCCAGGACAACAGCGCCATGATGTTGGGTGACGCGAAGAAGGCGCCGCCCACTGACGTAGGTGATGCGAGAGTTCCATTGCGGGCTCTTGGCGTTCAAGTCGCCCACAATGAATAGCTTCCCACGCAGCATCAGCAGTGTGTCGAAGTCGGCCTCCAGGAGGTGGCCTCTTGGTGGCCTGTAGACTGCGACGAAGGTAATGACCCCCACCATGGTGGTGACAGCCACCCCAGTGGCTTCCACCATAGCAAGAGGCGGCATCTGGATTTCGTGGTTCTTCAGCGAACTCTTCACGTAAACAGCGGTGCCACCCCCATGGGTGGGCCAGTCGGTACAGTAGCAGCGGTACTTCGCCACCCTGACGTCCACACCAGGTTTCAGGAACGTCTCGCAAACGAGACAAATGTCTATTGCCTCGTCACGGAGGAATTGGAGGGTGGCCAGTTGGTACAGTAGCAGCGGTACTTCGCCAGCCTGACGTCCACACCAGGTTTCAGGAACGTCTCGCAAACGAGGCAAATGTCTATTGCCTCGTCACGGAGGAGTTGGAGGGTGGCCAGTTGGTACAGTAGCAGCGGTACTTCGCCACCCTGACGTCCACACCAGGTTTCAGGAACGTCTCGCAAACGAGACAAATGTCTATTGCCTCGTCACGGAGGAATTCCCCTTGTTGGGGAACCAAGCTGGGCCCTCTTAAGGCCCGCAGTGGCTCCACTTCGACGTCGACCCGCCCTACCCGCCGCACCTGAAAGATCTTGCGATTTTCCAGGTAGTGGACAAGAACGACGTGGTAGAGCGGCACGGGGCGGTGGGTGCGCGGCGAGTTCATGAGCCCCATGTGGCGGATGCCGAAGCCCATGTCCTCCAGTTCCTCACGGAGGTAATCCGCCCCAAACTGGAGGGGGAGGCGGCGGAACACCACCTTCAACAGCTTGAGCGGTTCCGACGGGTGTGTGTAGCAGTGGAGGCCATCTTTGCAGATGACATCCATTACCGCACGGTAGTCCTCGACAGTGGTCACAGAGAGTCGGTAAAGATCATTGCCAGCAGTCCTGATGCTGGCAGTGGGCGCCACCCGAGTGATGTTCTGCTCGAACGGCTTATAAGGGCCGTCCCACTGGACCACAATCGGTGGCTGGCGCGGCGCTGCTTTCTGGGGGGGGGGGGGGGGCGGCGTCATCCGTGACGTCATCAGACGCGTCCTGGAAGGCGTTGGCGGTCGGCAGCGCAGGCTATAGGACAGCCGCCCTTGCCGTGTGCCGCCTGGCAGGGGTGATGAACCCGTCCTCGTCAGGGTGGCGCACGGGAGCAGGCCCTGTGGTGGACCGCTGCTCCCTCGCGCGCGTCTTCTTCGCGACCGTCTGGGCCGCGGTGGCGCGGGAGGCCTTAGGGGCCTTCTTCCGCGGCCGAGCAGTGTCTGAGGCTTGGGAGCGGACGTCAGAGTCGTCAGCCGTGTCAGCCCGGCGCTTCCAGAGTGCACGGGCATCGTCAGTGTCACGTCTGTCAGCGTCGGCAATTGCCTCCGCGAGATTTGCGTCTGGCAATTCGTCGCCATCTTCGATCACGGCGGCCTCTTGAGCTGGCTTTGCACCCGCCCAGACCGCGGAAGTGCCCTTCGCGCAGGGCGGGGCAGAAACTGGCGTGGCTACGGGCTCTTGCTGTCGCAGGGCCGCAGGGGCAACCACGAGCGAACCGACCTCTTGCATGGCCGGCCCCTGTGGCGCACCCAGTGAGACCGCCGTCGCCAGGGACGCAGACTCTTGCACTGCGCCTGGCGAGGCCCCCACCGGCACACCTGCCTCTTATCGCCCCGTGCCCGGCAGTGTATAGTCGCCCCCATGAGCAAGCTTGTGCATTCGCACGAGCATGCGCTACTGGGCGCGAGAAACGTCACCAGAAGAGTTATCCAAGTCATTGTCAGGTAGTCGGCGCCGGTTCGTCATAAGTGGGGTCCGGATGGGGCCGCCGACGGGAGCAAGTCAGTCGCCTGAGCTGAGCCCGCCGGACAGCGATCCGCTACACCCTTCGCTCGATCGTCATACACGTCCTCTCGCCTCGACATCGCAATTCGGAGTCTTGTGTGTGCGCTAGGGCTGCTCAGCTCGGAATGAAATTAAACACGCCACGGCGGCCCGTTTATACACCGACCGTGGCTCCACCGCGCATGCGCGAACATAACTGCCCACTAGCGCAAGGCACAACAGCGCACCTGTGGTGAAAGCTCGCTGAAACCATAAATCGATATCAAACACTGTTGACAGCTTTTGATGACCGAAACAAGGACTATTGTTTCTTAATGTCAAACAGAACAGAGTTCTAACTCTTACTTAAAGAATACTCCTTATCTCTATTTATAATACTGTCAGATAGCCGGATTTCACGGCTTCTTTCTGTTGTGACTTGGCAAGACAGCCAAGCCACAATGAGATAACCGAAAGGCACGCGTTTAAGCTCACGCAGGCTGGCGTGAGGTCTGGAACAGTTAAAGGAATAGAGACTAGCAAAAAAGGTATGTAGCTTCTGGAATACTTAACTTTAATCCGTAATTGGTGAACATCGGTCTGACGGTACATGCATCATAAGATAAATAGCAAATGATAATGGCGCCTTGCTAGGTCGTAGCAAATGACGTAGCTGAAGGCTATGCTAACTATCGTCTCGGCAACTGAGAGCGTAATTTGTCAGTGAACCATTGCTAGCAAAGTCGGCTGTACAACTGGGGCGAGTGCTAGGAAGTCTCTCTAGACCTGCCGTCTGGCGGCGCTCAGTCTGCAATCACTGATAGTGGCGACACGCGGGTCCGCGTATACGTATACCGCGCCAGGTGATGATCAAATCCTGTACAGCATGCTGCAGCACTTGTTGCTGCCATCCAAAGAAGTTCTCCTGAATTGTTTTAATATGATATGGTCATCCGGCACGTTCCCTGGCTCGTGGAGGGAGGCGATTTTGGTTCCCCTCCTCAAACCGGGGAAGGACCGAATGCATCCCAGTAGTTATCGGAGTATTGCTTTGACGAGCTGTGTCGGGAAGACATTGGAACGCATGGTCAACCGTCGCCTGGTTTGGCTGCTCGAGACCAGGCAGCTCCTTAGCCACTCTCAGTGTGGCTTTCGGAGATGTCGTTCAACTACAGACAACTTGACCCTGCTTGAGGCGGCCATCCAGCAGGCCTTCCTACGTAACCAGCATTGTCTAGGTGTATTCTTTGACATTAATAAGGCGTATGACACTACTTGGCGCCGCCTTATCCTCAATCAACTCCATCAGTGGGGCTTTCGTGGCCATCTCCCCATCTTCATTCGGTCCTTTCTTTCCCGCCGCCTCTTTCGATATCGGGTTGGTAATGTGCTATCTGATTTGTACATGCAGGAGAATGGTGTTCCTCAGGGAAGCGTTTTAAGTGTCACCCTCTTTGCCGTCGCCATTAACAGTATCACGTCCACTATCCGGAGTCCTGCCCAGTGCTCCTTGTTTGTGGACGATTTTGCTGTTTTCTGTTCTTCCTCCAGTCTTGTCACTGCTAGTCGGCAGCTGCAGCTTACGATAAAGCTATTAGAGGCATAGACTGGGAAGACGGGTTTTACCTTTTCTGCAGACAAATGTGTGGGTGTTCATTTTAATCGTTCTCCACGTGCTTTTACCTCCCCTGAAATGCGTCTGAGGGACACCATTCTTCCTTTTAGAGACACTGTGAGGTTCCTGGGCCTCACTTTTGATTCCAAGTTGTCGTGGTTGCCGCACCTTAAAGACCTCAAGGTGCGGGCCCTGAAGGCGCTGAATATTTTGAAGTGTCTGAGCCATCGGTCCTGGGGAGCAGATCGGGCGCGTCTGCTGCAGTTTTATAGGGCTTTCGTCCGGTCGCGTCTTGACTATGGATGCACTGTGTATGGGTCAGCGAGGCCTTCGTATCTGAAGATTCTTGACGCAGTACACCATGAGGGTATCAGGCTGGCTACTGGTGCCTTCCATACCAGTCCCATACCGACGGCCGGAGTGGCCGAGCGGTTAAAGGCGCTACAGTCTGGAACCGCACGACCGCTACGGTCGCAGGTTCGAATCCTGCCTCGGGCATGGATGTGTGTGATGTCCTTAGGTTAGTTAGGTTTAAGTAGTTCTAAGTTCTAGGGGACTTATGACCACAGCAGTTGAGTCCCATAGTGCTCAGAGCCATTTGAACCATTTTGAACCAGTCCCATACCCAGCCTGTGTGCCGAGGCAGGGGAACCGCCGCTCGCCATCCGGCGGAAACTCCTCATGGTGCGACGGGTGTGTCAATTCCTTGCCTGTCCTACCTCCCCTGCATACCCTACTGTTACCCGACCGCTTATGGAACGTCACTTTCCTAGTCGTCCTAGGGCAACGAGACCATTTGGAATTCATGCCAAGCATTTGCTTGACTCCCTTGGTGTGGAGCGTGTGGCACCCCAACTCCAGGGTTTTACCCGCCTGCCTCCCTGGTTGCTCCAGAGGCCCAGCGTCCTTTTAGACTTGTCAGAGTACCGGAGGAGCTGCACTCCTGCGTTTGTTTTTACCTCCTTATTTTACGATATTTTAAACCAGCATGCCGAGCTTGTACCAGTATTTACAGATGGCTCTAAACAGGGGGACTCTGTAGGTTGTGCTGTTGTTTTCCCTGATCGAGTCGTCAAGTTACGGCTTCCTGCAGCGTTTACCAACTTTGATGCCGAATTGTTTGCGATCTTGCGGGCATTGGAGCAGATGAGATGTGTTCCCAGTCTTAAGTTTCTCATCTGTTCTGACTCCCTGAGTGCCCTTCAGACCATGCAGCACTTGTACCCAGCGGATACGGTCGTCCAGAACATCCATGATGCCCTACTCCACCTGCCGCGGCAGGGGAAGGAGGTTTCTTTCTGCTGGGTGCCGGGGCACGTCGGTATTAGGGGAAACGAACTGGAGGATGTGGCTGCCAAAGATGCATTTTCCCTCCCTCACGTTGTTGAATGTGCCGTCCCCCTCCATGCTGTTAGCTCCCTTTTGCGTTTTCGTGTTATGCGTCAATGGGAAGAGGAGTGGCTGGCAGTCGGTGAAAATAAGCTGCGTCTGGTCAAGGCCACCACGCGGCCATGGCGTACGTCCAACCAGTCATGCAGGCGGGATGAGGTTCTCCTCACCCGCCTCCGCATCGGGCACAGTCCCTTAACGCACGGTTTTTTACTCCGGCGGGAGGACCCACCAATCTGTAGTGCTTGTGGCGTCCAGATAACTGTCCGCCACATTTTACTTGACTGTCCTTTATTCTCTGACCAGAGGGCGGTGGTTTCCTTGCCACCGGATTTGCCCTCTATTTTGCAAGACGACGCAACGACCGTGGTTAAGGTCTTACGGTTTTGTGTCCTGTCAAATTTGTTGCCTCGGATTTTAGGGAGAGGATTTTAATGTGCTGCTGGGTGACTGGTTCACCCAGGTTTTAGGTAAGAGGTCCGCCAGTCACGATTACCTACTTGTTTCCCTTCAATTTCTGTTCTCTTTTCCTTGTGTTTCCTTTCCTTTTTAGTGCGTTTCTTCTCCTCTTGTTTTGCCTCTGTATGTGAGGATTTGTAACTGCGTCAGGTCTGTGTCTTTTAGCCGTTCTCCTTGTTCGCTGTCCGTCTTCGTCTCTTCTCCGCATGTGTTCCTGTTTCTATGCGTTTGGGCGCTGATGACCACGCTGTTTAGCGCCCGAAAACCTCAACCCACACACACACACACTTGAACTGCTCTACTTTTTCCACTCTGTGGCAGACTTTTATCCTTCCCCGCAACCTGCCCGCGGTGTTGGGCGACAATGCCTCAATGGCTCGTTTTGTTTTATGTTTTATTCGTAAGGGTTTTTTTATCTTACAATCTATGGGTGGGTGTCTGGCCTTCTCTCCCGGGCCTCCACCCTCCCACCCCCGCTGCGGGTTCGGGGGTAAGAATAGGCCGGCGGTATTCGTGCCTGTCGTAAGAGGCGACTAAAAGGAGTCTCCAACGTTTCGACCTTAAATGTAATGGTCCCCTAAGGGGTTTGACCACTGCCTTTCAAAATTTTCCGTTAGTGCGTACCATCTGGGGAAGGACGCCTTACGTGGTGCATTCTATATCCATCTTGCCCTCCACCCTGTCAGGTGGTCTTTGCTGCGGCTGGGTGGCGCCCGTGGGGAGAGCCCCCGGGTCGGAGTGGGTGGCATCAGGGCGGATGACCCACAATGAAGCGTGGTACATCATCTCTCGCTGGTGGGCCTCCACCAGCAGTCTCTAAGCGATCAAGGTCTAACCTCAACGGCAAGAAATATGATCCAAGATCATTTCCCTCCCTGGCTACTCCATGGGAGTAGCATGGCTAAAGACAGCAGTGGAGATTATTCACCCCGGTACCTTGTCTGTACGCGGGTTGATGGTGAATCTTTTATGCCAACCAAGCCTCAGTTTTTTGTGGAACATTTAGAGGACAAGTTCAGGGACGTGGAGGGCTTGTCCAAAATGCGCTCTCGGTCAATACTCATCAAAACAGCATCCTCTGCCCAGTCACAGAAGTTGTTCGCTTGTGTCAAGTTGGGGGATGTTTCAGTTAGCATCACGCCCCATAAGAGTCTCAACATGGTCCAGGGTATTATATTCCACACGGATCTTCTTCTGCAGTCCGACAATGAATTACGCGCCAACCTAGAGCGACGAGGTGTCCACTTCGTCCGGCGCATCCATCGGGGTCCAAGGGATAATCAGGTAGCCACCGGTGCCTTCATCTTGGCCTTCGAGGCTGATGTCCTACCCGAAATGGTTAAGGTGATGGTTTACCGTTGTGATGTAAAGCCATATTTCCCTCCTCCGATGCAGTATTTTAAATGCTGGAAGTTCAGGCACATGTCATCCCACTGTACTTCCGGCATCACGTGTTGAGATTGTGGACCTCCTTCGCATCCCAATACTCCATGTGCCCCGCCTCCTATCTGTGTTAACTGCGGAGAACACCATTCCCCCTGCTCGCCGGACTGTAGGATATTCCAGAAAGAAAGGAAGATAATGGAATATAAGACCCTGGACTGCCTGACCTACCCAGAGGCTAGGCAGATATATGAGCGGCTCCATCCTGTACCAATGATGTCGACCTACGCCGCCGCTGCTCCCATCTTCTGTGTCGTCCCGTCTGGTTGGATCTGTGATTGGTCAATATCCACCAGCCCCCTTGATTGTGGGGGGCACTTCACACCCTGTTGCTCCTGCTCCATCTACTTCAGGAGCAACACCCCCCCAACCATCGGAGACATCAGTTCCCCCTTCCCGGCTACTCTCGCAAAGAAGGAGTCTCTAGGGGACCTCCCTTCGCAAGTTCCGACCAGCGGACACCTGCAAGTGGCTGAACCAACCACCAGTCCCTGGTCGTAGGGCCTCATGGTCGTCGTCCGTCCCTGAGACTGACACTGTGAAGCCCTCCAAGCCTGAACCACCGAAGGCACAGCGAGAGAAGCAGAAAAAGAACAAAGTCCCCACTAATACCGAAATTGCGGTGGCACCCGTCCCACTGCTTCCTACAAGCTCTGTGTCTGAGGACGAGGTGGACCCCCCAGGGGCTCAGCATTCATTTGCTGAGTAAGGGCTTGGCGACCCCGGGGTCCTGAGCTGGGGACTGGTCAGCGCCGCCAGTCTCCTGTCACCGTAAACCCCGGACATGCTTCAGCGACCACCACATGGCGCAGCTGTGAAATGTTATGTGCTGCGGGGAATGGTAATCTTGGCTTGACAGCCTGGACTGCGAGGAAGGTAAACCTCTATAAAAAACCCTCAATCTTACGGTGTGCTGCGCGCCTATAAGATGCATTGCTGTTGGGGTGGAACAGTCACAAGCGGGCAACCTCTGGGGCATCTGCCGCACCCCAGCTGCATACGGCTTACTCAGGCACGCGGGGCTCTGTCTGAGCGGAGGACTTTTAGTTCCCTAGCTGCTCGTGGGATCACAATGGACCCTTCGACCTCTACGTTTCCCCCTACCAGTGGATTGGGTGGGCCACTGGTAGGAAAACACACCCCATCGAAAAAGCGACTTCGTGCTGCAAGTCCTCCAGCGCCTGGTGTTACTAGAGATTTATCAGACTGTCGTAATAGAGCACATGCTGATATCCAGAATGTGTTTTTGATTGTCAAACGGAAGGAAGGTAGCTTTGAGAGAGTTTCTCCCTTTTACATCCACAAGGGTCTTGAGGGAATTGCAGGAACACTGAAATCTGTGAAGCGTCTGTGCAATGGGACTCTGTTAGTTGAAACTTCTAGTTCCCGTCAAGTCACTTCTCTTAGGAAAGCAACCTGTCTCGGAGAGTACGCTATCGAGACCGAGCTCCACTCCACTTTGAACTATAGTAAGGGTGTTGTGACATGTAGGGACTTGGTGGATATCCCCAAGGACGAGTTGAAATCTGAGTGGGCTGACGAAGGTATTGTCGACGTGCAGCATATTATGAAACGAGTCGTTGGGGACCTAGTCAAATCCGACTCGTTTATTCTCACGTTCAACTGCCCGAGACTCCCAGAGCATTCGCAGTGGTTAGACACTGGACTCGCATTCGGGAGGACGACGGTTCAATCCCGCGTCCGGCCATCCTGATTTAGGTTTTCCGTGATTTCCCTAAATCACTCCAGGTAAATGCCGGGATGGTTCCTCTGAAAGGGCACGGCCGACTTCCTTCCCCATCCTTCCCTAATCCGATGAGACCAATGACCTCGCTGTCTGGTCTGCTTCCCCAACACAACCAACCAACTCCCAGAGCATCTTAAAGCGGGTTTCTTACGTTTGCCAGTACGGCCATATTTCCCCAACCCAATGCGCTGTTTTAAATGTCAGCGCTTTGGGCATACTACGTTGGGGTGCAATGGGATAGCCACTTATGGTAAATGTGGTCAGCCTGCCCATGAAGGAGCCGATTGTTCATCGCCTGTGAAGTGCATGAATTGCTCTGGGAGTTACCATGTCTGGAGCCGGGTCTGCCTCATCTATCTCGAGGAACGGAAGATACAGGAGATCAAAACATCTAAGCGCATCCCCTATGGTGAGGCCAAGAAGCTCTTTAAGGCCATGCAGCCTCCTGTGTTTACAACATCTTTCGCTCCCACTCTGCAGAAACCGGTACAGTTGCCCACTGTTGCTACACAAACGGAGGTTGCTAGTGTCAGCACTAATACCTGCATTTGCCAGTGCACTTGTGCTGCTGCGGTTGTTTTGAAACCTGCAGCTCTCCCCACAACGTCGGACAAGGCCGTGGTTGCTGACATTGGGGTACTTCTTGCCCCTCCCCATAAGGCACCTTCTGCCCAGGCGAGTAAAGCTCCAACTGTTGACAAGGTTCTGCATCTTAAGCCCCCCAAGACGAAGACGCCGAAGGTGAAGGTTTTGCCACCTGCGGAGACTAGTCAGGGTCAGTCCGATGACGATATCATCGTACTATCTGACATCTCCCTTGGATCGCCATCGGAGCTGATGGACATTGATGTCGACCGGGGGCGATCTTCTCGCCCCAGGAATAAATCTCCGGCCAGTACGGGCCCTCCTCCAAAGCACAGGGGCAGAGTGAAAATTCAGCCACCCTGATCACTGGCTTCCATATTACAGTGGAACCTCAATTGGTTCAGGATGCATGTGGCCGAATTACAACTCCTTGTACGAGAGCGCCCCTTGTGCTTATGTCTCCAAGAGACACAATTCCAGGCCACTGATGCTCCTTCTTTACGGGGCTATACCGTGTATCGAAAAGATGATCTGATGGGGGAAAGGGCAAAGGGTGGTGTTGCGGTTTTTGTCCATGACATGCACCACTCATCTGAGCTCCCTCTCGTTACGGACTTGCAAGCAGTTGCAGTTGACCTTCTTGTGGGGCGGAGGCTCACAATCTGTTCCGTTTAGAGTCTGAGGCTCTCACAGACCTTATTACCCAACTCCCCCGCCCATTTCTCCTTCTGGGGGACGTCACTGCTCATAATGTCTTATGGGGCTCTACGACTACTTGCCCCAGGGGTCGCATTCTGGACAGCCTCATGACATCCGAAGATCTGTGCATCCTCAACTCTGGTGCTCCCACTCATTTCTGTACTGCTTCTGGGCCGTCGTCGGCTATTGACCTTTCTTTTTGCTCTCCAGCACTCGCGGATTCTGCTTTGTGGGAGGTTGCCGCTGACCTCCATTCTAGTGACCACTTCCCCCTTTGGATTCGCCTCCTGGATGAGACTGTGGCATTACCAGTGCCGCCCAGGTGGCACCTCTGCAGAGCTGACTGGACACTTTTCAGCCATTTGGCTGTTTTGGAACACCATGCCAGCATCCACGAATGGGTCGACCATGTTACAGCCGTGATCTCCCATGCTGCTGAATTGTCGATCCCACGGTCCTCAAATCATCCCAAAAGGCGCTCTGTCCCTTGGTGGACCACTGAGTGCCGCTCAGCCATCCGAGCCCGCCGTGCAGCTCTGCACCGCTTCAAGTGCCGTCCCTCAGCTGACAATCTTGCGGCCTTTCGGGTGGCAAGGGCCAAGGCGCGGCGAGTGATTAAAGAGAGCAAACGACGGTCATGGCAATCGTTCCTGAACTCCATCTCCCGCTCCACTAGTTCTACAAAATTATGGGATGCCATCAGGAGGATTTCCGGGAAACGCAGCCAACTACCTGTCGTGGCATTGCTGCATCAGGGTTGTCTACTCACGGCGCCGAGAGACATTGCCCAGACACTGGCCATGTATTATGCCGAATCTACTGCCACGCCATCGATAGGGATCACTTGGACTTCCGGTCTCCAAATTCTGAACCCTACAACTGCCCCTTCACAATGTGGGAACTGGATTCGGCGCTGTCTGTGGCTCATGATACTGCGCCAGGTGATGATCACATCCTGTACAGCATGCTGCGGCACTTGTTGCTCCCATCCAAGGAAGTTCTCCTGAATTGTTTTAATATGATATGGTCATCCGGCACGTTCCCTGACTCGTGGAGGGAGGCGATTTTGGTTCCCCTCCTCAAACCGGGAAAAGACCGAATGCATCCCAGTAGTTATCGGAGTATTGCTTTGACGAGCTGTGTCGGGAAGACATTGGAATGCATGGTCAGCCGTCGCCTGGTTTTGCTGCTCAAGACCAGGCAGCTCCTTAGCCACTCTCAGTGTGGCTTTCGGAGATGTCGTTCAACTACAGACAACTTGACCCTGCTTGAGGCGGCCATCCAGCAGGCCTTCCTACGTAACCAGCATTGTCTAGGTGTATTCTTTGACATTAATAAGGCGTATGACACTACTTGGCGCCGCCTTATCCTCAGTCAACTCCATCAGTGGGGCTTTCGTGGCCATCTCCCCATCTTCATTCGGTCCTTTCTTTCCCGCCGCGTCTTTTGATATCGGGTTGGTAATGTGCTATCTGATTTGTACGTGCAGGAGAATGGTGTTCCTCAGGGAAGCGTTTTAAGTGTCACACTCTTTGCTGTCGCCATTAACAGTATCACGTCCACTATCCGGAGTCCTGCCCAGTGCTCCTTGTTTGTGGACAATTTTGCTGTTTTCTGTTCTTCCTCCCGTCTTGTCACTGCTAGTCGGCAGCTGCAGCTTACGATAAAGAGATTAGAGGCATGGACTGCGAAGACGGTTTTTGCCTTTTCTGCAGACAAATGTGTGTGTGTTCATTTTGATCGTTCTCGACGTGTTTTTACCTCCCCCGAATTGCGTCTGAGGGACACCATTCTTCCTTTTAGAGACACTGTGAGGTTCCTGGGCCTCACTTTTGATTTCAAGTTGTCTGCTGCAGTTTTATAGGGCTTTCGTCCGGTCACGTCTTGACTATGGATGCACTGTTTATGGGTCAGCGAGGCCTTCGTATCTGAAGATTCTTGACGCAGTACACCATGAGGGTATCAGGCTGGCTACTGGTGCCTTCCGTACTAGTCCCATCCCCAGCCTGTGTGCTGAGGCAGGGGAACCGCCGCTCGCCATCCGGCGGAAACTCCTCATGGTGCGACAGGTGTGTCAATTCCTTGCCTGTCCTACCTCCCCTGCATACCCTACTGTTGCCCGACCGCCTATGGAACGTCTCTTTTCCAGTCGTCCAAGGCAACGAGACCATTTGGGATTCATGCCAAGCATTTGCTTGACTCCCTTGGTGTAAAGCGTGTGGCACCCCAACTCCAGGGTTTTACTCGCCTGCCTCCCTGGTTGCTCCAGAGGCCCAGCGTCCTTTTAGACTTGTCAGAGTACCAGAGGAGCTGCACTCCTGCGTTTGTTTTTACCTCCTTATTTTACGATATTTTAAACCAGCAAGCCGACCATGTACCAGTATTTACGGATGGCTCTAAACAGGGGGGGACTGTTGGTTGTGCTGTTGTTTTCCATGGTCGAATCGTCAAGTTACGGCATCCTGCAGCGTTTACCATCTTTGATGCAGAATTGTTTGCGATGTTGCGGGCATTGGAGCAGATGAGATGTGTTCCCAGTCTTAAGTTTCTCATCCGTTCTGACTCCCTGAGTGCCCTTCAGATCATGCAACACTTGTACCCAGCGGATACGGTCGTCCAGAGCATTCATGATGCCCTACTCCACCTGCAACGGCAGGGGAAGAAGGTTTCATTCTGCTGGGTGCCGGGGCACGTGGGTATTAGTGGAAACGAACTGGCGGATGTGGCTGCCAAAGATGCATTTTCCCTCCCTCACGTTGTTGAATGTGCCATCCCCCTCCATGCTGTAAGCTCCCTTTTGCGATTTCGTGTTATGCGTCAATGGGAAAAGGAGTGGCTGGCAGTCGGTGAAAATAAGCTGCGTCTGGTCAAGGCCACCACGCGGCCATGGCGTACGTCCTACCAGTCATGCAGGCGGGATGAGGTTCTCTTCACTCGCCTCTGCATCGGGCACAGTCCCTCAACGCACGGTTTTTTACTCCGGCGGGAGGACCACCCAATCTGCAGTGCTTGTGGCGTCCAGATTACTATCCGCCACATTTTACTTGACTGTCCTTTATTCTCTGACCAGAGGGCGGTGGTTTCCTTGCCACCGGATTTGCCCTCTATTTCGCAAGACGACGCAACGACTGTGGTTAAGGTCTTACGGTTTTGTGTCCTGTCCAATTTGTTGCCTCGGATTTTAGGGAGAGCATTTTAATGTGCTGCTGGGTGACTGGCTCACCCAGGCTTTAGGTAAGAGGCCGCCAGTCACGATTACCTACTTGTTTCACTTCGATTTCTGTTCTCTTTCCCTTGTGTTTCCTTTCCTTTTTTAGTGCGTTTCTTCTCCTCGTGTTTTGCCTCTGTATGTGAGGATTTGTAACTGCGTCAGGCCTTTACCTTTTAGCCGTTCTCCTTGTTCGCTGTCCCTCTTCGTCCCTTCACAGCATGTGTTCCTGTTTCTATGCGTTTGGGCGCTGATGACCACGCTGTTTGGCGCCCGACAACCTCAAACCACAGACACACATACAACAGTTCTAGCTGACTAGCCCACATCATCAAAATCCTGTACAATCCTAATTTGGACCCGAGATAATATGTGACCCGAGCATATTCATGAGACATATCCTGAGCATTTTTATATCGATAATACAGAAGGGTTGCAACGGCATCTTTCACCATCCCAGTTACTATCTCTTGATTCACGAAAGAATCTGGCCTTCCGGATTTAGACGTTATGAAACACAGTTGTTGGTAACACTCAGGAATCAGGAGTAGAGAACCGACAGATCTGAAACATGAAACTGGTATCGCACGATATATATACGATATGCTTCACCTTGGTCTTGAATAAGGTATAAAAACAATAACCTACTTAGCACGGAGAGGATTGATCTTACCCCGAGTGATATCACATCAGCTACAGTGATCTCTACTAAACGGGGATTTGACAAGTCAGTTGATCCAACAATGTGAGTCTGATTGGATCTAATTATCTGATTGAGTAAGATACTGGCTGCCGCTGTTTTAGGATCCCCCCAGGAACAGTACTCAACACGCTGATGGGATGCCATATAGCCGTGACAAGGAGTGAGATTGTGCAACTCTGCATACATGAGGGGACTACCTTGGTAAGATTGAAGAACAGGTGGAGCACAAACAGTAGATATGAGAGATTCGTCTAGCTTCCACTCGCAGCAATCCCCACTAAACCGTAGTAGAAGGCCCGGCGGTGCATCAAGCCCAGAGCTTGCACCGATCAGCTCCATGATCGAAAAGCCTAAATGCTCTGCCCCTTGGAAGTGTAAGTTATAATTAACTAATCCTCTACTAAACTTCCCCATGTAATCATTGGAAAAGTACACATGTGTTGTGATATTAGGTCTAAACGTGTGTTGTGTCTGAAACGAACTGGCGGATGTGGCTGCCAAAAATGCATGTTCCCTCCCTCACGTTGTTGAATGTGCCGTCCCCCTCCATGCTGTTACCTCCCTTTTGCGCTTTCGTGTTATGCGTCAATGGGAAGAGGAGTGGCTGGCAGTCGGCGAAAATAAGCTGCATCTGGTCAAGGGCACCACGCGGCCGTGGCGTACGTCCTACCAGTCATGCAGGCGGGATGAGGTTTTCCTCACTCGGCTCCGTATCGGTCACTGTCCCTCAACGCGCGGTTTTTCACTCCGGCGGGAGGACCCCCCAATCTGCAGTGCTTGTGGCGTCCAGATTACTGTCCGCCACATTGTACTTGACTGTCCTTTATTCTCTGACCAGAGGGCGGTGGTATCCTTGGCACCGGATTTGCCTTCTATTTTGCAAGACGACGCAACGACTGTGGTTAAGGTGTTACGGTTTTGTGTCCTGTCCAATTTGTTGCCTCGGATTTTAGGGAGAGGATTATAATGTGCTGCTGGGTGACTGGTTCACCCAGGCTTTAGGTAAGAGGTCCGCCAGTCACGATTACCTACTTGTTTCACTTCGATTTCTGTTCTCTTTTCCTTGTGTTTCCTTTCCTATTTTAGTGCGTTTCTTCTCCTATTCTTTTGCCTCTGTATGTGTGGATCTGTAACTGCGTCAGGCCTGTACCTTTTAGCCGTTCTCCTTGTTCGCTGTCCGTCTTCGTCCCTTCACTGCATGTGTTCCTGTTTCTATGCGTATGGGCGCTGATGACCACGATGTTTAGCGCCCGAAAACCTCAAACCACACACACACACACACACACACACACAAACCACACACACACACACACACACACACACACACACACACAACAGTTCCAGCTGACTAGCTCACATCATCAATATCCTGTACAATCCTAATTTGGACCCGAGATAATATGTGACCCGAGCATATTCATGAGACATATCCTGAGCATTTTTATATTGATAATACCGAAGGGTTGCAACGGCATCTTTCACCATCCCAGTTACTATCTCTTGATTCACGAAAGCATCTGGCCTTCCGGATTTAGAGGTTATGAAACACAGTTGTTGGTAACACTCAGGAATCAGGAGTAGAGAACCGACAGATCTGAAACATGAAACTGGTATCGCACGATATATACGATATGCTTCACCTTGGTCTTGGGGAAGGTATAAAAACAATGACCTACTTAGCTCGGAGAGGATTGATTTTACCCCGAGTGATATCACATCAGCTACAGAGATCTCTACTAAACGGGGATTTGAGAAGTCAGTTGATCCAAGAATGTGAGTCTGATTGGATCTAATTATCTGATTGAATAAGGTACTGGCTGCTGCTGTTTTAGGATCGCCCCGGGAACAGTACTCAACAAGCTGATGGGATCCCATACAGCCGGGACGAGGAGTGAGATTGTGCAACTCTGCATACATGAGGGATTACGTTGGTAAGATTGAAGAACAGGTGGAGCACAATCAGTGGATATGAGAGAATCGTCTAGCTTCCACTCACAGCAATCCCCACTAAACCGTAGTAGAAGGCCCGGCGGTGCATCAAGCCCACAGCTTGCACAGATCAGCTCCATGATCGAGAAGCCTAAATGCTCTGCCCCTTCCAATGGCATCTTTCACCATCCCAGTTACTATCTCTTGATTCACGAAAGCATCTGGCCTTCCGGATTTAGAGGTTATGAAACACAGTTGTTGGTAACACTCAGGAATCAGGAGTAGAGAACCGACAGATCTGAAACAAGAAACTGGTATCGCACGATATATACGATATGCTTCACCTTGGTCTTGGGGAAGGTATAAAAACAATAACCCACTTAGCTCGGAGAGGACTGATTTTACCCCGAGTGATATCACATCAGCTAGAGAGATCTCTACTAAACGGGGATTTGACAAGTCAGTTGATCCAAGAATGTGAGTCTGATTGGATCTAATTATCTGATTGAATAAGGTACTGGCTGCTGCTGTTTTAGGATCCCCCCGGGAACAGTACTGAACAAGCTGATGGGATCCCATACAGCCGGGACGAGGAGTGAGATTGTGCAACTCTGCATACATGAGGGATTACGTTGGTAAGATTAAAGAACAGGTGGAGCACAATCAGTGGATATGAGAGAATCGTCTAGCTTCCACTCACAGCAACCCCCACTAAACCGTAGTAGAAGGCCCGGCGGTGCATCAAGCCCACAGCTTGCACAGATCAGCTCCATGAACGAGAAGCCTAAATGCTCTGCCCCTTGGAAGTGTAAGTTATAATTAACTAATCCTCTACTAAACTTCCCCAAGTAATCATTGGAAAAGTTCACATGTGTTGTGATATTAGGTCTAAACGTGTGTTTTGTCTGAAACGAACTGGCGGATGTGGCTGCCAAAGATGCATGTTCCCTGCCTCACGTTGTTAATTGTGTCGTCCCCCTCGATGCTGTTACCTCTCTTTTGCGTTCTCGTGTTATGCGTCAATGGGAAGAGGAGTGGCTGGCAGTCGGTGAAAATAAGCTGCGTCTGGTCAAGGCCACCATGTGGCCATGGCGTACGTCCTACCAGTCATGCAGACGGGATGTTGTTCTCCTCACCCGCTTCCGCATCGGACACAGTCCGTTAACGCACGGTTTTTTACTCCGGCGGGAGGACCCCCCAATCTGTAGTGCTTGTGGCGTCCAGATAACTGTCCGCCACATTTTACTTGACTGTTCTTTATTCTCCGACCAGAAGGCGGTGGTTTCCTTGCCACCGGATTTGCCCTCTATTTTGCAAGACGACGCAACGACTGTGGTTTAGGTCTTACGGTTTTGTGTGCTGTCCAATTTGTTGCCTCTGATTTTAGGGAGAGGACTTTAATGCGCTGCTGGGTGACTGGCTCACCCAGGTTTTGGGTAAGAGGTCCGCCAGTCACGATTACCTACTTGTTTCACTTCGATTTCTGTTCTCTTTTCCGTGTGTTTCCTTTCCTTTTATAGAGCGTTTCTTCTCCTCTTGTTTTGCCTCTGTATGTGAGGATTTGTAACTGCCTCAGCCTGTACCTTTTAACGGTTCTCCTTGTTCGCTGTCCGTCTTCGTCCCTACTCCGCATGTGTTCCTGTTTCTATGCGTTTGGGCGCTGATGACCACGCTGTTTAGTGCCCGAAAACCTCAAACCACACACACAACCACTCACTAATTATCTGATTGAATAAGATACTGGCTGGTGCTGTTTTAGGATCCCCCCGGGAACAGTACTCAACAAGCTGATGGGATCCCATATAGCCATGACGGGGAGTGAGTTTGTGCAACTCTGCATACATGAGGGGAATACCTTGGTAAGATTGAAGCACAGGTGGAGCACAATCAGTAGATATGAGAGATTCGTCTAGCTTCCACTCACAGCAATCCCCACTAAACCGTAGTAGAAGGCCTGGCGGTGCATCAAGCCCACAGTTTGCACCGAACAGCTCCATGATCGAAAAGCCTAAATGCTCTGCCCCTTGGAAGTGTAAGTTATAATTAACTAATCCTCTACTAAACTTCCCCATGTAATCATTGGAAAAGTACACATGTGTTGTGATATTAGGTCTAAACGTGTGTTTTGTCTGAAACGAACTGGCGGATGTGGCTGCCAAAAATGCATGTTCCCTCCCTCACGTTGTTGAATGTGCCGTCCCCCTCCATGCTGTTACCTCCTTTTTGCGCTTTCGTGTTATGCGCCAATGGGAGAGGAGTGGCTGGCAGTCGGTGAAAGTTAACTGCATCTGGTCAAGGACACCACGCGGCCATGGCGTACATCCTACCAGTCATGCTGGCGGGATGAGGTTCTCCTCACTAGGCTCCGTATCGGGCACAGTCCCTTAACGCACGGTTTTTCACTCCGGCGGGAGGACCCCCCAATCTGCAGTGCTTGTGGCGCCCAGATTACTGTCCGCCACATTTTACTTGACTGTCCTTTATTCTCCGACCAGAGGGCGGTGGTATCCTTGCCACCGGATTTGCCCTCTATTTAGCAAGACGACGCAACGACTGTGGTTAAGGTCTTATGGTTATGTGTCCTGTCCAATTTGTTGCCTCGGATTTTAGAAAGGGGATTTTAATGTACTGCTGGGTGACTGGCTCACCCAGGCTTTAGGTAAGAGGTCCGCCAGTCACGATTACCTACTTGTTTCACTTCGATTTCTGTTCTCTTTTCCTTGCGTTTCCTTTCCTCTTTTAGTGCGTTTCTTCTCCTCTTGTTTTGCCACTTTATGTAAGGATTTGTAACTGCGTCAGGCCTGTACCTTTTAGCCGTTCTCCTTGTTCGCTGTCTGTCTTCGTCCCTTCACTGCATGTGCTCCTGTTTCTATGCGTTTGGGCGCTGTTGACCACGCTGTTTAGCGCCCGAAAACCTCGAACCACACACACACACACACACACACACACACACACACACACACACACACACACACACAGAACAGTTCTAGCTGACTAGCCCACATCATCAAAATGCTGTACAATCCTAATTTGGACCCGAGATAATATGTGACCCGAGCATATTCATGAGACATATCCTGAGCATTTTTATATCGATAATACAGAAGGGTTGCAACGGCATATTTCACCATCCCAGTTACTATCTCTTGATTCACGAAAGCATCTGGCCTTCCGGATTTAGAGGTTATGAAACACAGTTGTTTGTAACACTCAGGTATGAGGAGTAGAGACCTGACTGATCTGAACCATGAAACTGGTATCGCACGATATATACGATATGCTTCATCATGGTGTCGGGGAAGGTATAAAAACAATAACCTACTTAGCTCGGAGAGGATTGCTGTTACCCCGAGTGATATCACATTAGCTACAGAGATCTCTACTAAACGGGGATTTGACAAGTCAGTTGATCCAAGAATGTGAGTCTGATCGGATCTAATTATCTGATTGAATAAGATACTGACTGCTGCTGTTTTAGGATCCCCCTGGGAACAGTACTCAACAAGCTGATGGGATCCCATATAGCCGGGACGAGGAGTGAGATTGTGCAACTCTGCATACATGAGGGGATTACCTTGGTAAGATTGAAGAACAGGTCGAGCACAATCAGTAGATATGAGAGATTCGTGTAGCTTCCACTCACAGCAATCCCCACTAAACCGTAGTAGAAGGCCCGGCGGTGCATCAAGCCCACAGCTTGCACAGATCAGCTCCATGATCGAGAAGCCTAAATGCTCTGCCCCTTGGAAGTGTAAGTTATAATTAACTAATCCTCTACTAAACTATCCCATGTAATCATTGGAAAACTACACATGTGTTGTGACATTAGGTGTCATCGTGTGTTTCTTTTCTGAAACGAACTGGCGAATGTGGCTGCCAAAGATGCATGTTCCCTCCCTCACGTTGTTGAATGTGTCGTCCCCCTCCATGCTGTTACCTCCCTTTTGCGTTTTCGTGTTATGCGTCAATGGGAAGAGTAGTGGCTGGCAGTCCTTGAAAATAAGCTGAGTCTGGTCAAGGCCTCCACGCGGCCATGGGTTACGTCCTACCAGTCATGCAGGCGGGATGAGGTTCTCCTCACTCGCCTCCGCATCGGGCACAGTCCCTCAATTCACGGTATTTTACTCCGGCGGGAGGACCGCCCATTCTGCAGTGCTTGTTGCGTCCAAGTTACTGTCCGCCACATTTAACTTGACTGTCCTTTATTCTCTGACCAGAGGGCGGTGGTTTCCTTGCCACCGGATTTGCCCCCTATTTTGCAAGACGACACAACGACTGTGGTTAAGGTCTTATGATTTTGTGTCCTGTCCAATTAGTTGCCTCGGATTTTAGGGAGAGGATTTTAATGTGCTGCTGGGTGACTGGCTCACCCAGGCTTTAGGTAAGAGGTCCGCCAGTCACGATTACCTACTTGTTTCCCTTCGATTTCTGTTCTCTTTTCCTTGTGTTTCCTTTCCTTTTTTAGTGCGTTTCTTCTCCTCTTGTTTTGCCTCTGTATGTGAGGATTTGTAACTGCGTCAGGTCTGTACCTTTTAGCCGTTCTCCTTGTTCGCTGTCCGTCTTCGTGCCTTCACTGCATGTGTTCCTGTTTCTATGCGTTTGGGCGATGATGACCACGCTGTTTAGCGCCCGAAAACCTCAAACCACACACACACACACACACACACACACACACACACACACACACACACACAACAGTTCTAGCTGACTAGGCCACATCATCAAAATCGTGTACAATCCTAATTTGGACCCGAGATGATATGTGACCCGAGCATATTCATGAGACATATCCTGAGCATTTTTATATCGATAATACAGAAGGGTTGCAACGGCATCTTTCACCATCGCAGTTACTATCTCTTGATTCACGAAGGCATCTGGCCTTCCTTAGTTAGAGGTTATGAAACACAGTTGTTGGTAACACTCAGGAATTAGGAGTAGAGAACCGACAGATCTGAAACATGAAACTGGTATTGCACGATATATACGATATGCTTCACCTTGGTCTCGGGGAAGGTATAAAAACAATAACCTACTTAGCTCGGAGAGGATTGATCTTACCCCGAGTGATATTACATCAGCTACAGAGATCTTTACTAAACGGGGATTTGACAAGTCAGTTGATCCAGCAATGTGAGTCTGATTGGATCTAATAATCTGATTGAATAAGATACTGGCTGCTGCTGTCTTAGGATCCCCCCGGGAACAGTACTGAACAAGCTGATGGGATCCCATATAGCCATGACGGGGAGTGAGTTTGTGCAACTCTGCATACATGAGGGGAATACCTTGGTAAGATTGAAGCACAGGTGGAGCACAATCAGTAGATATGAGAGATTCGTCTAGCTTCCACTCACAGCAATCCCCACTAAAACGTAGTAGAAGGCCCTGCGGTGCATCAAGCCCACAGTTTGCACCGAACAGCTCCATGATCGAAAAGCCTAAATGCTCTGCCCCTTGGAAGTGTAAATTATAATGAACTAATCCTCTACTAAACTTCCCCATGTAATCATTGGAAAAGTACACATGTGTTGTGATATTAGGTCTAAACGTGTGTTTTGTCTGAAACGAACTGGCGGATGTGTCTGCCAAAAATGCATGTTCCCTCCCTCACGTTGTTGAATCTGCCCCCCCCAGGGGCTCAGCATTCATTTGCTGAGTACGGGCTTGGCGACCCCGGGGTCCTGAGCTGGGGACTGGTCAGCGCCGCCAGTCTCCTGTCACCGTAAACCCCGGACATGCTTCAGCGACCACCGCATGGCGCAGCGGTGGAATGTTGTATGCTGCGGGGAATGGTAATCTTGGCTTGACCGCGTGGATTGCGAGGAAGGTAAACCTCTATAAAAACCCCTCAATCTTATGGTGTGCTGCGCGCCTATAAGATGCATGGCTGTTGGGGTGGAACAGTCGCAAGCGGGCAACCTCTGGGGCACCTGCCGCACCCCAGTTGTATAAGGCTTACTCAGGCACGCGGGGCTCTGTCTGAGCGGACCTTTAGTTCCCTAGCTGCTCGTGGGACCACAATGGACCCTTCGACCTCTACGTTTCCCCCTACCAGTGGATTGGGTGGGCCACTGGTAGGAAAACACACCCAATCGAAAAAGCGACTTCGTGCTGCGAGTCCTCCAGCGCCTGGTGTTACTAGAGATTTATCAGACTGTCGTAACAGAGCACATGCTGATATCCAGAATGTGTTTTTGATTGTCAAACGGAAGGAAGGTAGCTTTGAGAGAGTTTCTCCCTTTTACATCCACAAGGGTCTTGAGGGAATTGCAGGAACACTGAAATCTGTGAAGCGTCTGCGCAATGGGACTCTGTTAGTTGAAACTTCTAGTTCCCGTCAAGTCACTTCTCTTAGGAAAGCAACCTGTCTCGGAGAGTACGCTATCGAGATCGAGCTCCACTCCACTTTGAACTATAGTAAGGGTGTTGTGACATGTAGGGACTTGGTGGATATCCCCAAGGACGAGTTGAAATCTGAGTGGGCTGACGAAGGTATTGTCGACGTGCAGCATATTATGAAACGAGTCGATGGGGACCTAGTCAAATCCGACTCGTTTATTCTCACGTTCAATCGCCCGAGACTCCCAGAGCATGTTAAAGCGGGTTTCTTACGTTTGCCAGTACGGCCATATTTCCCCAACCCAATGCGCTGTTTTAAATGTCAGCGCTTTGGGCATACTACGTTGGGGTGCAATGGGATAGCCACTTGTGGTAAATGTGGTCAGCCTGCCCATGATGGAGCCGATTGTTCATCGCCTGTGAAGTGCGTGAATTGCTCTGGGAGTCACCCTGTCTGGAGCCGGGTCTGCCCCATCTATCTCGAGGAACGGAAGATACAGGAGATCAAAACATCTAAGCGCATCCCCTATGGTGAGGCCAAGAAGCTCTTTAAGGCCATGCAGCCTCCTGTGTTTACAACATCTTTCGCTTCCACTCTGCAGAAACCGGTACAGTTGGCCACTGTTGCTACACAAACGGAGGTTGCTAGTGTCAGCACTAATACCTGCATTTGCAAGTGCACTTGTGCTGCTGCGGTTGTTTTGCAACCTGCAGCTCTCCCCACAACATCGGACAAGGCCGTGGTTGCTGACATTGGGGTACTTCCTGCACCTCCCCATATGGCACCTTCTGCCCAGGCGAGTAAAGCTCCAACTGTTGACAAGGTTCTGCATTCTAAGCCCCCCAAGACGAAGACGCCAAAGGTGAAGGTTTTGCCACCTGAGGAGACTAGTCACGGTCAGTCCGATGATGATGCCATCGTACTATCTGACATCTCCCTTGGGTCGCCATCGGAGCTGATGGACATTGATGTCGACCGGGGGCGATCTTCTCGCCCCAGGAATAAATCTCCGGCCAGTACGGGCTCTCCTCCAAAGCACAGGGGCAGGGTGAAAATTCAGCCACCCTGATCACTGGCTCCCATATTACAGTGGAACCTGAATGGGTTCAGGACGCATGTGGCCGAATTACAACTCCTTGTACGAGAGCGCCCCTTGTGCTTATGTCTCCAAGAGACACATTTCCGGGCCACTGATGCTCCTTCCTTACGGGGCTATACCGTCTATCGAAAAGATGATCTGATGGGGGAAAGGGCAAAGGGTGGTGTTGCGGTTTTTGTCCATGACATGCACCACTCATCTGAGCTCCCTCTCGTTACGGACTTGCAAGCAGTTGCAGTTGACCTTCTTGTGGGGCAGAGACTCACAATCTGTTCCGTTTACTTACCGCCTCAGGACGCCATAGACTCTGAGGCTCTCACAGACCTTATTACCCAACTCCCCCGCCCATTTCTCCTTCTGGGGGACTTCAATGCTCATAATGTCTTATGGGGCTCTACGACTACTTGCCCCAGGGGTCGCATTCTGGAAAGCCTCATGGTATCCGAAGAACTGTGCATCCTCAACTCTGGTGCTCCCACTCATTTCTGTACTGCTTCTGGGTCGTCGTCAGCTATTGACCTTTCCTTTTGCTCTCCAGCACTCGCGGATTCTGCTCTGTGGGAGGTTGCCGCTGACCTCCATTCTAGTGACCACTTCCCCCTTTGGATTCGCCTCCTGGATGAGACTGTAGCATTACCAGTGCCACCCAGGTGGAACCTCTGCAGAGCTGACTGGACACTTTTCAGCGATTTAGCTGTTTTGGAACACCGTGCCAGCGTCCACGAATGGGTCGACCATGTTACAGCCGTGATCTCCCATGCTGCTGAATTGTCGATCCCACGGTCCTCAAGTCATCCCAAGAGGCGCCTTGTTCCTTGGTGGACCACTGAGTGCCGCTCAGCCATCCGAGCCCGCCGTGCAGCTCTGCGCCGCTTCAAGTGCCGTCCCTCAGCTGACAATCTTGCGGCCTTTCGGGTGGCAAGGGCCAAGGCGCGGCGAGTGATTAAAGAGAGCAAACGACGGTCATGGCAATCGTTCTTGAACTCCATCTCCCGCTCCACTAGTTCTACAAAAGTGTGGGAAGCCATCAGGAGGATCTCCGGGAAACGCAGCCAACTACCTGTCACGGCATTGCTGCATCAGGGCAGTCTACTCACGGCGCCGAGAGACATTGCCCAGACACTGGCCACGTATTTTGCCGAATCTACTGCCACTATGAACTCTGATCCAGATTTCTGCCGCTACCGCACTGCTATCGAGAGGGATCACTTGGACTTCCGGTCTCCAAATTCTGAACCCTACAACTGCCCCTTCACAGTGTGGGAACTGGATTCGGCGCTGTCTGTGGCTCATGATACTGCGCCAGGTGCTGATCAAATCCTGTACAGCATGCTGCAGCACTTGTTGCTGCCATCCAAGGAAGTACTCCTGAATTGTTTTAATATGATATGGTCATCCGGCACGTTCCCTGACTCGTGGAGGGAGGCGATTTTGGTTCCCCTCCTCAAACCGGGAAAGGACCGAATGCATCCCAGTAGTTATCGGAGTATTGCTTTGACGAGCTGTGTCGGGAAGACATTGGAACGCATGGTCAACCGTCGCCTGGTTTGGCTGCTCGAGACCAGGCAGCTCCTCAGCCACTCTCAGTGTGGCTTTCGGAGATGTCGTTCAACTATAGACAACTTGACCCTGCTTGAGGCGGTCATCCAGCAGGCCTTCTTACGTAACCAGCATTGTCTAGGTGTATTCTTTGACATTAATAAGGCGTATGACACTACTTGGCGCCGCCTTATCCTCAATCAACTCCATCAGTGGGGCTTTCGTGGCCATCTCCCCATCTTCATTCGGTCCTTTCTTTCCCGCCGCGTCTTTCGATATCGGGTTGGTAATGTGCTATCTGATTTGTACGTGCAGGAGAATGGTGTTCCTCAGGGAAGCGTTTTAAGTGTCACCCTCTTTGCCGTCGCCATTAACAGTATCACGTCCACAATCCGGAGTCCTGCCCAGTGCTCCTTGTTTGTGGACGATTTTGCTGTTTTCTGTTCTTCCTCCAGTCTTGTCACTGCTAGTCGGCAGCTGCAGCTTACGATAAAGCGATTAGAGGCATGGACTGCGAAGACGGGTTTTACCTTTTCTGCAGACAAATGTGTGTGTGTTCATTTTAATCGTTCTCGACGTGCTTTTACCTCCCCTGAATTGCGTCTGAGGGGCACCATTCTTCCTTTTAGAGACACTGTGAGGTTCCTGGGCCTCACTTTTGATTCCAAGTTGTCGTGGTTGCCGCACCTTAAAGACCTCAAGGTGCGGGCCCTGAAGGCGCTGAATATTTTGAAGTGTTTGAGCCATCGGTCCTGGGGAGCAGATCGGGCGCGTCTGCTGCAGTTTTATAGGGCTTTCGTCCGGTCGCGTCTTGACTATGGATGCACTGTGTATGGGTCAGCGAGGCCTTCGTATCTGAAGATTCTTGACGCAGTACACCATGAGGGTATCAGGCTGGCCACTGGTGCCTTCCGTACCAGTCCCATCCCCAGCCTGTGTGCTGAGGCAGGGGAACCGCCGCTCGCCATCCGGCGGAAACTCCTCATGGTGCGACGGGTGTGTCAATTCCTTGCCTGTCCTACCTCCCCTGCGTACCCTACTGTTGCCCGACCCCCTATGGAATGTCTCTTTTCCAGTCGTCCAAGGGCAACGAGACCATTTGGGATTCGTGCCAATCATTTGCTTGAATCCCTTGGTGTGGAGCGTGTGGCACCCCAACTCCAGGGTTTTACCCGCCTGCCTCCCTGGTTGCTCCAGAGGCACAGCGTCCTTTTAGACTTGTCAGAGTACCGGAGGAGCTGCACTCCTGCGTTTGTTTTTACCTCCTTATTTTACGATATTTTAAACCAGCATCCTGACCATGCACCAGTATTTACGGATGGCTCTAAACAGGGGGACTCTGTAGGTTGTGCTGTGGTTTTCCCTGATCGAGTCATCAAATTACGGCTTCCTGCAGCGTTTACCATCTTTGATGCCGAATTGTTTGCGATCTTGCGGGCATTGGAGCAGATGAGATGTGTTCCCAGTCTTAAGTTTCTCATCTGTTCTGACTCTCTGAGTGCCCTTCAGACCATGCAACACTTGTACCCAGCGGATACGGTCGTCCAGAACATCCATGATGCCCTACTCCACCTGCAACGGCAGGGGAAGGAGGTTTCTTTCTGCTGGGTGCCGGGGCACGTGGGTATTAGGGGAAACGAACTGGCGGATGTGGCTGCCAAAGATGCATGTTCCCTCCCTCACGTTGTTGAATGTGCCGTCCCCCTCCATGCTGTTACCTCCCTTTTGCGTTCTCGTGTTATGCGTCAATGGGAAGAGGAGTGGCTGGCAGTCGGTGAAAATAAGCTGCGTCTGGTCAAGGCCACCACGCGGCCATGGCGTACATCCTACCAGTCATGCAGGCGGGATGAGGTTCTCCTCACCCGCCTCCGCATCGGGCACAGTCCCTTAACGCACGGTTTTTTACTCCGGCGGGAGGACCCCCCAATCTGTAGTGTTTGTGGCGACCTGATAACTGTGCGCCACATTTTACTTGACTGTCCTTTATTCTCTGACCAGAGGGCGGTGGTTTCCTTGCCACCGGATTTGCCCTCTATTTTGCAAGACGACGCAACGACTGTGGTTAAGGTCTTACGGTTTTGTGTCCTGTCCAATTTGTTGCCTCGGATTTTAGGGAGAGGATTTTAATGTGCTGCTGGGTGACTGGTTCACCCAGGTTTTAGGTAAGAGGTCCGCCAGTCACGATTACCTACTTGTTTCCCTTCAATTTCTGTTCTCTTTTCCTTGTGTTTCCTTTCCTTTTTAGTGCGTTTCTTCTCCTCTTGTTTTGCCTCTGTATGTGAGGATTTGTAACTGCGTCAGGTCTGTGTCTTTTAGCCGTTCTCCTTGTTCGCTGTCCGTCTTCGTCTCTTCTCCGCATGTGTTCCTGTTTCTATGCGTTTGGGCGCTGATGACCACGCTGTTTAGCGCCCGAAAACCTCAACCCACACACACACACACACACACACTTGAATCTGCCGTCCGCCTCCATGCTGTTACCTCCTTTTTGCGCTTTCGTGTTATGCGCCAATGGGAAGAGGAGTGGCTGGCAGTCGGTGAAAGTGAACTGCATCTGGTCAAGGGCACCACGCGGCCATGGCGTACATCCTAACAGTCATGCTGGCGGGATGAGATTCTCCTCACTAGGCTCCGCATCGGGCACAGTCCCTTAACGCACGGTTTTTCACTCCGGCGGGAGGACCCCCCAATCTGCAGTGCTTGTGGCGCCCAGATTACTGTCCGCCACATTTTACTTGACTGTCCTTTATTCTCCGACCAGAGGGCGGTGGTATCCTTGCCACCGGATTAGCCCTCTATTTTGCAAGACGACGCAACGACTGTGGTTAAGGTCTTATGGTTTTGTGTCCTGTCCAATTTGTTGCCTCGGATTTTAGAAAGAGGATTTTAATGTGCTGCTGGGTGACTGGCTCACCCAGGCTTTAGGTAAGAGGTCCGCCAATCACGATTACCTACTTGTTTCACTTCGATTTCTGTTCTCTTTTCCTTGCGTTTCCTTTGCTTTTTTAGTGCATTACTTCTCCTCTGGTTTTGCCTCTGTATTTGAGGATTGGTAACTGCCTCAGACCTGTACCTTTTAACCGTTCTCTTTGTTCGCTGTCCGTCTTCGTCCCTTCTCCGCTTGTGTTCCTGTTTCTATGCGTTTGGGCGCTGATGACCACGATGTTTAGCGCCCGAAAACCTCGAACCACACACCCACTCCATGATCGAGAAGCCTAAATGCTCTGCCCCTTGGAAGTGTAAGTTATAACTAACTAATCCTCTACTAAACTTCCCCATGTAATCATTTGAAAAGTAGACATGTGTTGTGATATTAGGTCTAAGTGTGTGTTATGTCTGAAACGAACTGGCGGATGTGGCTGCCAAAGACGCATATTCCCTCCCTCACGTTGTTGTATGTGCCGTCCCCCTCCATGCTGTTACCTCTCTTTTGTGTTCTCGTGTTAAGCGTCAATGGGAAGAGGAGTGGCTGGCAGTCGGTGAAAATAAGCTGCGTCTGGTCAAGGCCACCACACGGCCATGGCGTACGTCCTACCAGTCATGCAGGCGGGATGATGTTCTCCTCACCCGCCTCCGCATCGGGCACAGTCCCTTAACGCACGGTTTTTTACTCCGGCGTGAGGACCCCCCAATCTGTAGTGCTTGTGGCGTCCAGATAACTGTCCGCCTCATTTTACTTGACTGTCCTTTATTCTCTGACCAGAGGGCGGTGGTTTCCTTGCCACCGGATTTGCCCTCTATTTTGCAAGACGACGCAACGACTGTGGTTAAGGTCTTACGGTTTTGTGTCCTGTCCAATTTGTTGCCTCGGATTTTAGAAAGAGGATTTTAATGTGCTGCTGGGTGACTGGCTCACCCAGGCTTTAGGTAAGAGGTCCGCCAATCACGATTACCTACTTGTTTCACTTCGATTTCTGTTCTCTTTTCCTTGCGTTTCCTTTCCTCTTTTAGTGCGTTTCTTCTCCTCTTGTTTTGCCACTTTATGTAAGGATTTGTAACTGCATCAGGCCTGTACCTTTTAGCCGTTCTCCTTGTTCGCTGTCTGTCTTCGTCCCTTCACTGCATGTGTTCCTGTTTCTATGCGTTTGGGCGCTGATGACAACGCTGTTTAGCGCCCGAAGACCTCGAACCACACACACACACACACACACACACACACACACACACACACAACAGTTCTAGCTGACTAGGCCACATCATCGAAATCGTGTACAATCCTAATTTGGACCCGAGATAATATGTGACCCGAGGATATTCATGAGACATATCCTGAGCATTTTTATATCGATAATACCGAATGGTTGCAACGGCATCTTTCACCATCCCAGTTACTATCTCTTGATTCACGAAAGCATCTGGCCTTCCGGATTTAGAGGTTATGAAACACAGTTGTTGGTAATACTCAGGAATCAGGAGTGGAGAACCGACAGATCTGAAACATGAAACTGGTATTGCACGATATATACGATATGCTTCACCTTGGTCTCGGGGAAGGTATAAAAACAATAACCTACTTAGCTCGGAGAGGATTGATGTTACCCCGAGTGGTATCACATCAGCTAGAGAGATCTCTACTAAACGGGGATTTGACAAGTCAGTTGATCCAGCAATGTGAGTCTGATTGGATCTAATAATCTGATTGAATAAGATACTGGCTGCTGCTGTCTTAGGATCCCCCCGGGAACAGTACTCAACAAGCTGATGGGATCCCATATAGCCGGGACGAGGAGTGAGATTGTGCAACTCTGCATACATGAGGGGACTACCTTGGTAAGATTGAAGAACAGGTGGAGCACAAACAGTAGATATGAGAGATTCGTCTAGCTTCCACTCGCAGCAATCCCCACTAAACCGTAGTAGAAGGCCCGGCAGTGCATCAAGCCCACAGCTTGCACCGATCAGCTCCATGATCGAAAATCCTAAATGCTCTGCCCCTTGGAAGTGTAAGTTATAATTAACTAATCCTCTACTAAACTTCCCCATGTAATCATTGGAAAAGTACACATGTGTTGTGATATTAGGTCTAAACGTGTGTTTTGTCTGAAACGAACTGGCGGATGTGGCTGCCAAAAATGCATGTTCCCTCCCTCACGTTGTTGAATGTGCCGTCCCCCTCCATGCTGTTACCTCCCTTTTGCGCTTTCGTGTTATGCGTCAATGGGAAGAGGAGTGGCTGGCAGTCGGTGAAAATAAGCTGCATCTGGTCAAGGGCACCACGCGGCCGTGGCGTACGTCCTACCAGTCATGCAGGCGGGATGAGGTTTTCCTCACTCGGCTCTGTATCGGTCACTGTCCCTCAACGCGCGGTTTTTCACTCCGGCGGGAGGACCCTCCAATCTGCAGTGCTTGTGGCGTCCAGATTACTGTCCGCCACATTGTACTTGACTGTCCTTTATTCTCTGACCAGAGGGCGGTGGTATCCTTGCCACTGGATTTGCCCTCTATTTTGCAAGACGACGCAACGACTGTGGTTAAGGTCTTACGGTTTTGTGTCCTGTCCAATTTGTTGCCTCGGATTTTACTGAGAGTATTTTAATGTGCTGCTGGGTGACTGGCTCACCAGGCTTTAGGTAAGAGGTCCGCCAGTCACGATTACCTACTTGTTTCACTTCGATTTCTGTTCTCTTTTCCTTGCGTTTCCTTTGCTTTTTTAGTGCATTACTTCTCCTCTGGTTTTGCCTCTGTATTTGAGGATTGGTAACTGCCTCAGACCTGTACCTTTTAACCGTTCTCTTTGTTCGCTGTCCGTCTTCGTCCCTTCTCCGCATGTGTTCCTGTTTCTATGCGTTTGGGCGCTGATGACCACGATGTTTAGCGCCCGAAAACCTCGAACCACACACCCACTCCATGATCGAGAAGCCTAAATGCTCTGCCCCTTGGAAGTGTAAGTTATAACTAACTAATCCTCTACTAAACTTCCCCATGTAATCATTTGAAAAGTAGACATGTGTTGTGATATTAGGTCTAAGTGTGTGTTATGTGTGAAACGAACTGGCGGATGTGGCTGCCAGAGACGCATATTCCCTCCCTCACGTTGTTGTATGTGCCGTCCCCCTCCATGCTGTTACCTCTCTTTTGTGTTCTCGTGTTAAGCGTCAATGGGAAGAGGAGTGGCTGGCAGTCGGTGAAAATAAGCTGCGTCTGGTCAAGGCCACCACACGGCCATGGCGTACGTCCTACCAGTCATGCAGGCGGGATGATGTTCTCCTCACCCGCCTCCGCATCGGGCACAGTCCCTTAACGCACGGTTTTTTACTCCGGCGTGAGGACCCCCCAATCTGTAGTGCTTGTGGCGTCCAGATAACTGTCCGCCTCATTTTACTTGACTGTCCTTTATTCTCTGACCAGAGGGCGGTGGTTTCCTTGCCACCGGATTTGCCCTCTATTTTGCAAGACGACTCAACGACTGTGGTTAAGGTCTTACGGTTTTGTGTCCTGTCCAATTTGTTGCCTCGGATTTTAGGGAGAGGATTTTAATGTGCTGCTGGGTGACTGGCTCACCCAGGCTTTAGGTAAGAGGTCCGCCAGTCACGATTACCTACTTGTTTCCCTTCGATTTCTGTTCTCTTTTCCTTGTGTTTCCTTTCCTTTTTTAGTGCGTTTCTTCTCCTCTTGTTTTGCCTCTGTATGTGAGGATTTGTAACTGTGTCAGGCCTGTACCCTTTAGCCGTTCTCCTTGTTTATTGTCCGTCTTCGGCCCTTCACTGCATGTGTTCCTGTTTCTATGCGTTTGGGCGCTGATGACCACGCTGTTTAGCGCCCGAAAACCTCAAACCACACACAGACACATAACAGTTCTAGCTGACTAGCCCAGATCATCAAAATCCTATACAATCCTAATTTGGACCCGAGATAATATGTGACCCGAGCATATTCATGAGACATATCCTGAGCATTTTCATATCGATAATACAGAAGGATTGCAATGGCATCTTTCACCATCCCAGTTACTATCTCTTGATTCACGAAAGCATCTGGCCTTCCGGATTTACAGGTTATGAAACACAGTTGTTGGTAACACTCAGGAATCAGGAGTAGAGAACCGACAGATCTGAAACATGAAACTGGTATTGCACGGTATATACGATATGGTTCACCTTGGTCTCGGGGAAGGTATAAAAACAATAACCTACTTAGCTCGGAGAGTATTGATCTTACCCCGAGTGATATCACATCAGCTACAGAAATCTCTACTAATAGGGGATTTGACAAGTCAGTTGATTCAACAATGTGAGTCTGATTGGATCTAATTATCTGATTGAATAAGATACTGGCTGCTGCTGTTTTAGGATCCCCCCGGGAACAGTACTCAACAAGCTGATGGGATCCCATATATCCAGGACGAGGAGTGATATTGTGCAACTCTGCATACGTGAGGGGATTACCTTGGTAAGATTGAAGCACAGGTGGAGCACAATCTGTAGATATGAGAGATTCGTCTAGCTTCCACTCACAGCAATCCCCACTAAACCGTAGTAGAAGGCCCAACGGTGCATCAAGCCCACAGCTTGCACAGATCAGCTCCATGATCAAGAAGCCTAAATGCTCTGGCCCTTGGAAGTGTAAGTTATAATTAACTAATCCTCTACTAAACTTCCCCATGTAATCATTGGAAAAGTACACATGTGTTGTGATATTAGGTCTAAATGTGTGATTTGTCTGAAACGAACTGGCGGATGTGGCTGCCAAAGATGCATGTTCCCTCCGTCACGTTGTTGAATTTGCTGTCCCCCTCCATGCTGTTACCTCCCTTTTGCGTTTGCGTGTTATGCGTCAATTGGAAGAGGAGTGGCTGGCAGTCAGTGAAAATAGCTGCGCCTGGTCAGGGCCACCACGCGGCCATGTCTTACGTCGTGCCAGTCATGCAGGCTGGATGAGGTTCTCCTCACTCGCCTCCGCATCGGGCACAGTCCGTTAATGTACGGTGTTTTACTCCGGCGGGAGGACCCCCCAACCTGCAGTGCTTGTGGCGTCCAGAATACTGTCCGCCACATTGTACTTGACTGTCCTTTATTCTCCGACCAGAGGGCGGTGGTATCCTTGCCACTGGATTTGCCCTCTATTTTGCAAGACGATGCAACGACTGTGGTTAAGGTCTTACAGATTTGTGTCCTGTCCAATTTGTTGCCTCGGATTTTAGGGAGAGGATTGTAATGTGCTGCTGGGTGACTGGCTCACCCAGGCTTTAGGTAAGAGGTCCGCCAGTCACGATTACGTACTTGTTTCACTTCGATTTCTGTTCTCTTTACCTTGCGTTTCCTTTCTTTTTTAGTGCGTTTCTTCTCCTCGTGTTTTGCCTCTGTATGTGAGAATTTGTAACTGCGTCAGGCCTGTACCTTTTAGCCGTTCTCCTTGTTCGCTGTCCGTCTTCGTCCCTTCACTGCATGTGTTCCTGTTTCTATGCAATTGGGCGCTGATGACCACGCTGTTTAGCGCCTGAAAACCTCGAACCACACACACACACACACACACACACACACACACAACAGTTCTAGCTGACTAACCCACATCATCAAAATCCTGTACAATCCTAATTTGGACCCAAGATAATATGTGACCCGAGCATATTCATGAGACATATCCTGAGCATTTTTATATCGATAATACAGAAGGGTTGCAACGGCATCTTTCACCATCCCAGTTACTATCTCTTGATTCACGAAAGCATCTGGCCTTCCGGATATAGAGGTTATGAAACACAGTTGTTTGTAACACTCAGGAATCAGGAGTAGAGAACCGACTGATCTGAAACATGAAACTGGTATCGCACGATATATACGATATGCTTCACCTTGGTCTCGGGGAAGGTATAAAAACAATGACCTACTTAGCTCGGAGAGGATTGATCTTACCCCGAGTGATATCACATCAGCTACAGAGGTCTCTACTAAACGGGGATTTGACAAGTCAGTTGATTCAACAATGTGAGTCTGATTGAATCTAATTGTCTGATTGAATAAGATACTGGCTGCTGCTGTTTTTGGATTCCCCCGGGAACAGTACTCAACAAGCTGATGGGATCCCATATACCCAGGACTAGGAGTGAATTTGTGCAACTCTGCATATATGAGGGGATTACCTTGGTAAGATTGAAGCACAGGTGGAGCACAATCAGTAGATATGAGAGATTCGTCTAGCTTCCACTCATAGCAATCCCCAGTAAACTGTAGTAGAAGGCACGGTGGTGCATCAAGCCCACAGATTGCACAGATCAGCTCCATGATCGAGAAGCCTAAATGCTCTGCCCTTTGGAAGTGTAAGTTATAATTAACTAATCCTCTACTAAACTTCCCGAACTAAACGAACTGGCGGATGTGGCTGTCAAAGATGCATGTTCCCTCCCTCATGTTGTTGAATGTGCCGTCCCCCTCCATGCTGTTACCTCCCTTTTGCGTTTTCGTGTTATGCGTCAATGGGAAGAGGAGTGGTTGGCAGTCGATGAAAATATGCAGCGTCTGGTCAAGGCCACCACGTTGCCATGGCGTACATCCTACCAGTCATGCAGGCGGGATGAGGTTCTCCTCACTCGCCTCCACATCGGGCACAGTCCCTCAATGCACGGTTTTTTACTCCTGCGGGAGAACCGCCCAAACTGCAGTGGTTGTGGCGTCCAGATAACTGTCCGCCACATTTTACTTGACTGTCCTTTATTCTCTGACCAGAGGGCGGTTATTTCCTTGCCGCCAGATTTGCCCTCTATTTTGCAAGGCGACGCAACGACTGTGGTTAAGGTCTTACGGTTTTGTGTCCTGTCCAATTTGTTGCCTCGGATTCTAGGTGGTGGTGGTTGTTGGGATGTTTAAGGGGGACTAAACAGCTAAGGTCATCAGTCCCCCACTCCAAAAACAAGCGAGACAAAGTCGCAGAGCAGATAAAACCCCAAGGGGAAGGAGACTGCCCGCCCCCCCAGGTGCTAAAGAACACAAATTAGGCAACGAACACTACAGAAAAGAACCACGACAACAAAAAAGAGAAAGAGTCAACCATCTGATGAGACACCAAAACAGCAACAAATATGGAGAGACGCGAGGACAAAAGACACAGAAACGGAAAAGTGCAGGACCCCCCTAAATGGATCCATAAAAAGGACCAGCACGGATAAAATGTAAAACATTGTCAGCCATGGAGGCATCGTCGCATAAAATCAAAGGCAAGGTGCCCGGGAAATTAAAAGACTGCCGAAGGGCGCGCAGTCGGGGACACTCCGATAAAATGTGGGCGACCGTCAGCCGGGACCCACACCGAGACAGGGGGGGATCCTCCTGACGCAAAAGATGGCCGTGCGTCAGGTATGTATGGCCGATGCGGAGCCGACACAGGATAACAGAGTCCCTGCGAGAAGACCGCAGGGAGGAGCGCCACACATCGGTCGTCTCCTTGACAGCCCGCAGATTATTAGGCATTGTCAATTTTAATGTGCTGCTGGGTGACTGGCTCACCCAGGCTTTAGGTAAGAGGTCCGCCAGTCACGATTACCTACTTGTTTCACTTCGATTTCTGTTCTCTTTTCCTTGCGTTTCCTTTCTTTTTTAGTGCGTTTCTTCTCCTTGTGTTTTGCCTCTTTATGTGAGGATTTGTAACTGCGTCAGGCCTGTACCTTTTAGCCGTTCTCCTTGTTCGCTGTCCGTCATTGTCCCTTCACTGCATGTGTTCCTGTTTCTATGCGTTTGGGCGCTGATGACCACGCTGTTTAGCGCCTGAAAACCTCGAACCACACACACACACACACACAACAGTTCTAGCTGACTAGCCCACATCATCAAAATCCTGTACAATCCTAATTTGGACCCGAGATAATATGTGACCCGAGCATATTCATGAGACATATCCCGGGCATTTTTATATCGATAATACAGAAGGGTTGCAACGGCATCTTTCACCATCCCAGTTACTATCTCTTGATTCACGAAAGTACCTGGCCCTCCGGATTTTGAGGTTATGAAACACAGTTGTTGGTAACACTTAGGAATCAGGAGTAGAGAACCGACAGATCTGAAACATGAAACTGGTATTGCACGATATATATGATATGCTTCACCTTGGTCTCGGGGAAGGTATAAAAACAATAACCTACTTAGCTTGGAGAGGAATCATCTTACCCCGAGTGCTATCACATCAGCTACAGAGATCTCTACTAAACGGGGATTTGACAAGTCAGTTGATCCAGCAATGTGAGTCTGATTAGATCTAATTATCTGATTGAATAAGATACTGGCTGATGCTGTTTTAGGATCCCCCCGGGAACAGTATTCAACAAGCTCATGGGATCCCAAATAGCCGGGACGAGGAATGACATTGTGCGACGTTGCATACATGAGGGGATTACCTTGGTAAGATTGAAGCACAGGTGGAGCACAATCTGTAGTTTTGAGAGATTCGTCTAGCTTCCACTGACAGCAATCCCCACTAAACTGTAGTAAAAGGCCCGGTGGTGCATCAAGCCCACAGCTTGCACAGATCAGCTCCATGATCGAGAAGCCTAAATGCTCTGGCCCTTGGAAGTGTAAGTTATAATTAACTAATCCTCTACTAAACTTCCCCATGTGATCATTGTAAAAGTACACATGTGTTGTGATATTAGGACTAAACGTGAGTTTTGTCTGAAACAAACTGGCGGTTGTGGCTGCCAAAATTGCATGTTCCGTCCCTCACGTTGTTGAAGTTGCCGTCCCCCTCCATGCTGTTACCTCACTTTTGCGTGTTCGTGTTATGCGTCAATGGGAAGAGGAGTGGCTGGCAGTTGGTGAAAATAAGCTGCGTCTGGTCAAGGGCACCACGCGGCCATGGCGTACGTCCTACCAGTCATGCAGGCGGGATGAGGTTCTCCTCACTCGCCTCGTATCGGGCACAGTCCCTCAACGCACGGTTTTTTACTCCGGCGGGAGGACCCACCAATCTGCAGTGCTTGTGGCGTCCAGATTACTGTCCGCCACATTTTACTTGACTGTCTTTTATTCTCTGACCAGAGGGCGGTGGTTTCCTTGCCACCGGATTTGCCCTCTATTTTGCAAGATGACGGAATGACTGTGGTTAAGGTGTTACGGTTTTGTGTCCTGTTCAATTTGATGCCTCGGATTTTAGGGAGAGGATTTTAATGTGCTGCTGGGTGACTGGCTCACACAGGCTTTAGGTAAGAGGTCCGCCAGTCACGATTACCTACTTGTTTCACTTCGATTTCTGTTCTCTTTTCCTTGTGTTTCCTTTCCTTTTTTAATGCGTTTCTTTTCTTGTTTTGCCTCCTTATGTGAAGATTTGTAACTGCGTCAGGCCTGTACCTTTTAGGTGTTCTCCTTGTTCGCTGTCCGTCTTCGTCCCTTCACTGCATGTGTTCCTGTTTCTATGCGTTTGTGCGCTGATGACCACGCTGTTTAGCGCCCAAAAACTTCAAACCACACACACACACACACACGCACATAACAGTTCTAGCTGACTAGCCCACATCATCAAAATCCTGTACAATCCTAATTTGGACCCGAGATAATATGTGACCCGAGCATATTCATGAGACATACCCTGAGCATTTTTATATCGATAATACAGAAGGGTTGCAACGGCATCTTTCACCATCCCAGTTACTATCTCTTGATTTACGAAAGCATATGGCTTTCAGGATTTAGAGGTTATGAAACACAGTTGTTGGTAACACACAGGAATCAGGAGTAGAGAACCAACAGATCTGAAACATGAAACTGGTATTGCACGATATATACGATATGCTTCACCATAGTCTCGGGGAAGGTATAAAAAGAATAACCTACTTAGCTCGGAGAGGAATGATCATACCCCGAGTGATATCACATCAGCTACAGAGATCTCTACTAAACGGGGATTTGATAAGTCAGTTGATTCAACAATGTGAGTCTGATTGGATCTAATTATCTGATTGAATAAGATACTGGCTGCTGCTGTTTTAGGATCCCCCCGGGAACAGTACTCAACAAGCTGATGAGATCCCATATAGCCGGGACTAGGAGTGAGATTGTGCAACTCTGCATACATGAGGGGATTACCTTGGTAAGATTGAAGCACAGGAGGAGCTCAATCTGTAGATATGAGAGATTCGTCTAGCTTCCACTTACAGCAATCCCCACTAAATCGTAGTAGAAGGCCCGTAGGTGCATCAAGCCCACAGCTTGCACAGATCAGCTCCATGATCGAGAAGCCTAAATGCTCTGCCCCTTGGAAGTGTAAGTTATAATTAACTAATCCTCTACTAAACTTCCCCATGTAATCATTGGAAAAGTACACATGTGTTGTGATATTAGGTCTAAACGTGTGTTTTGTCTGAAACGAACTGGCGGATGTGGCTGCCAAAGAGGCGTGTTCCCTCCCTCACGATTTTGAATGTGCCGTCCCCCTCCATGCTGTTACCTCCCTTTTGCTATTTCGTGTTATGCGCCAATGGGAAGAGGAGTGGCTGGCAGTCGGTGAAAATAAGCTGCATCTGGTCAAGACCACCACGCGGCCATAGCGTACGTCCTACCAGTCATGCAGGCGGGATGAGGTTCTCCTCACTCGCCTCCGCATCGGGCACAGTCTCTCAACGCACGGTTTTTGACTCCGGTGGGAGGACCCCCAATCTGCAGTGCTTGTGGCGTCCATATTACTGTACGCCACATTTTACTTGACTGTCCTTTATTCTCTGACCAGAGGGCGGTGGTTTCCTTGCCACCGGATTAGCCCTCTATTTTGCAAGACGATGCATCGACTGTGGTTAAGGTCTTACGGTTTTGTATCCTGTCCAATTTGTTGCCTCGGATTTTAGGGAGAGGATTTTAATGTGCTGATGGGTGACTGGCTCACCCAGGCTTTAGGTAAGAGGTCCGCCAGTCACGATTACCTACTTGTTTCACTTCGATTTCTGTTCTCTTTTCCTTGTGTTTCCTTTCCTTTTTTAGTGCGTTTCTTCTCCTATTCTTTTGCCTCTGTATGTGTGGATTTGTAACTGCGTCAGGCCTGTTCCTTTTAGCTGTTCTCCTTGTTCGCTGTCCGTCTTCGTCCCTTCACTGCACGTGTTCCTGTTTCTATGCGTTTGGGCGCTGATGACCACGATGTTTAGCGCCCGAAAACATCAAACCACACACATACACACACACACACACACACAAACTACACACACACACACACACACACACACACACACACACACACACACAACAGTTCCAGCTGCCTAGCTCACATCATCAAAATCCTGTACAATCCTAATTTGGACCCGAGATAATATGTGACCCGAGCATATTCATGAGACATATCCTGAGCATTTTTATATCGATAGTACAGAAGGGTTGCAACGGCATCTTTCACCATCCCTGTACCTGTCTCTTGATTCACGAAAACATCTGGCCTTCCGGATTTAGAGGTTATGAAACACAGTTGTTGGTAACACTCAGGAATCAGGAGTAGAGAACCGACAGATCTGAAACATGAAACTTGTATTGCACGGTATATACGATATGCTTCACCTTGGTCTCGGGGAAGGTATAAAAACAATAACCTACTTAGCTCGGAGAGGATTCATCTTACCCCGAGTGCTATCACATCAGCTACAGAGATCTCTACTAAACGGGGATTTGACAAGTCAGTTGATCCAGCAATGTGAGTCTGATTGGATCTAATAATCTGATTGAATAAGATACTGGCTGCTGCTGTTTTAGGATCCCCCCGGGAACAGTATTCAACAAGCTCATGGGATCCCATATAGCCGAGACGAGGAGTGACATTGTGCAACTTTGCATACATGAGGGGATTACCTTGGTAAGATTGAAGCACAGGTGGAGCACAATCTGTAGTTTTGAGAGATTCGTCTAGCTTCCACTGACAGCACTCCCCACTAAACCGTAGTAGAAGGCCCAGTGGTGCATCAAGCCCACAGCTTGCACAGATCAGCTCCATGATCGAGAAGCCTAAATGCTCTGCCCCTTGGAAGTGTAAGTTATAATTAACTAATCCTCTACTAAACTTCCCCATGTGATCATTGGAAAAGTACACATGTGTTGTGATATTAGGACTAAACGTTCGTTTTGTCTGAAACAAACTGGCGGATGTGGCTGCCAAAGATGCATGTTCCCTCCCTCACGTTGTTGAAGTTGCCGTCCCCCTCCATGCTGTTACCTCACTTTTGCGTGTTCGTGTTATGCGTCAATGGGAAGAGGAGTGGCTGGCAGTCGGTGAAAATAAGCTGCGTCTGGTCAAGGCCACCATGCGGCCATGGCGTACGTCCTACCAGTCATGCAGGCGGGATGAGGTTCTCCTCACTCGCCTCTGCATCGGGCACAGTCCCTCAACGCACGGTTATTTACTCCGGCCGGAGGAGGCCCCAATCTGCAGTGCTTGTGGCGTCCAGATTAATGTTCGCCACATTTTACTTGACTGTCCTTTACTCTCTGACCTGAGGGCGGTGGTTTCCTTGCCACCGGATTTGCCCTCTATTTTGCAAGACGACGCAACGACTGTGCTTAAGGTCTTACGGTTTTGTGTCCCGTCCAATTTGTTGCTTCGGATTTTAGGGAGAGGATTTTAATGTGCTGCTGGGTGACTGGCTCACCCAGGTTTTGGGTAATTGGTCCGCCAGTAACTATTACCTACTTGTTACACCTCGATTTCTGTTCTCTTTTCCTTTTGTTTCCTTTCGTATTTTAGTGTGTTTCTTCTCCTCTTGTTTTGTTTCTGTATGTGAGGATTTGTAACTGCGTCAGGCCTGTACCTTTTAGCCGTTCTCCTTGTTCGCTGTCCGTCTTCGTCCCTTGACTGCATGCGTTCCTGTTTCTATGCGTTCGGGCGCTGATGACCACGATGTTTGGCGCCCGAAAACCTCAAACCACACACACACACACACACACAAACCACACACACACACACACACACACACACACACACAACAGTTCCAGCTGACTAGCCCAGATCATCAAAATCCTGTACAAACCTAATTTGGACCCGAGATAATATGTGACCCGAGCATATTCATGAGACATATCCTGAGCATTTTTATATCGATAATACAGAAGGGTTGCAACGGCATCTTTCACCATCCCAGTTACTATCTCTTGATTTACGAAAACATCTGGCCTTCCGGATTTATGGGTTATGAAACACAGTTGTTGGTAACACTCAGGAATTAGGAGTAGAGAACCAACAGATCTGAAACATGAATCTGGTATCGCACGATATATACGATATGGTTCACCTTGGTCTTGAATAAGGTATAAAAACAATAACCTACTTAGCACGGAGAGGATTGATCTTACCCCGAGTGATATCACATCAGCTACAGTGATCTCTACTAAACGGGGATTTGACAAGTCAGTTGATCCAACAATGTGAGTCTGATTGGATCTAATTTTCTGATTGAGTAAGATACTGGCTGCCGCTGTTTTAGGATCCCCCCAGGAACAGTACTCAACACGCTGATGGGATGCCATATAGCCGTGACAAGGAGTGACATTGTGCAACTCTGCATACATGAGGGGACTACCTTGGTAAGATTGAAGAACAGGTGGAGCACAAACAGTAGATATGAGAGATTCGTCTAGCTTCCACTCACAGCAATCCCCACTAAACCGTAGTAGAAGGCCCGGCGGTGCATCAAGCCCACAGCTTGCACAGATCAGCTCCATGATCGAGAAGCCTAAATGCTCTGCCCCTTGGAAGTGTAAGTTATAATTTACTAATCCTCTACTAAACTTCCCCATGTAATCATTGGAAAAGTACACATGTGTTGTGATATTAGGTCTAAACGTGTGTTTTGTCTGAAACGAACTGGCGGATGTGGCTGCCAAAAATGCATGTTCCCTCCCTCACGTTGTTGAATGTGCCGTCCCCCTCCATGCTGTTACCTCCCTTTTGCGCTTTCGTGTTATGCGTCAATGGGAAGAGGAGTGGCTGGCAGTCGGTGAAAATAAGCTGCATCTGGTCAAGGGCACCACGCGGCCGTGGCGTACGTCCTACCAGTCATGCAGGCGGGATGAGGTTTTCCTCACTCGGCTCCGTATCGGTCACTGTCCCTCAACGCGCGGTTTTTCACTCCGGCGGGAGGACCCCCCAATCTGCAGTGCTTGTGGCGTCCAGATTACTGTCCGCCACATTGTACTTGACTGTCCTTTATTCTCTGACCAGAGGGAGGTGGTATCCTTGGCACCGGATTTGCCTTCTATTTTGCAAGACGACGCAACGACTGTGGTTAAGGTGTTACGGTTTTGTGTCCTGTCCAATTTGTTGCCTCGGATTTTAGGGAGAGGATTATAATGTGCTGCTGGGTGACTGGTTCACCCAGGCTTTAGGTAAGAGGTCCGCCAGTCACGATTACCTACTTGTTTCACTTCGATTTCTGTTCTCTTTTCCTTGTGTTTCCTTTCCTATTTTAGTGCGTTTCTTCTCCTATTCTTTTGCCTCTGTATGTGTGGATCTGTAACTGCGTCAGGCCTGTACCTTTTAGCCGTTCTCCTTGTTCGCTGTCCGTCTTCGTCCCTTCACTGCATGTGTTCCTGTTTCTATGCGTATGGGCGCTGGTGACCACGATGTTTAGCGCCCGAAAACCTCAAACCACACACACACACACACACACACACACACACACACAAACCACACACACACACACACACACACACACACACACACACACACAACAGTTCCAGCTGACTAGCTCACATCAACAATATCCTGTACAATCCTAATTTGGACCCTAGATACTATGTGACCCGAGCATATTCATGAGACATATCCTGAGCATTTTTATATTGATAATACCGAAGGGTTGCAACGGCATCTTTCACCATCCCAGTTACTATCTCTTGATTCACGAAAGCATCTGGCCTTCCGGATTTAGAGGTTATGAAACACAGTTGTTGGTAACACTCAGGAATCAGGAGTAGAGAACCGACAGATCTGAAACATGAAACTGGTATCGCACGATATATACGATATGCTTCACCTTGGTCTTGGGGAAGGTATAAAAACAATGACCTACTTAGCTCGGAGAGGATTGATTTTACCCCGAGTGATATCACATCAGCTACAGAGATCTCTACTAAACGGGGATTTGACAAGTCAGTTGATCCAAGAATGTGAGTCTGATTGGATCTAATTATCTGATTGAATAAGGTACTGGCTGCTGCTGTTTTAGGATCGCCCCGGGAACAGTACTCAACAAGCTGATGGGATCCCATACCGCCGGGACGAGGAATGAGATTGTGCAACTCTGCATACATGAGATATTACGTTGGTAAGATTGAAGAACAGGTGGAGCACAATCAGTGGATATGAGAGAATCGTCTAGCTTCCACTCACAGCAATCCCCACTAAACCGTAGTAGAAGGCCCGGCGGTGCATGAAGCCCACAGCTTGCACCGAACAGCTCCATGATCGAGAAGCCTAAATGCTCTGCCCCTTGGAAGTGTAAGTTATAATTAACTAATCCTCTACTAAACTTCCCCAAGTAATCATTGGAAAAGTTCACATGTGTTGTGATATTAGGTCTAAACGTGTGTTTTGTCTGAAACGAACTGGCGGATGTGGCTGCCAAAGATGCATGTTCCCTGCCTCACGTTGTTGAATGTGTCGTCCCCCTCGATGCTGTTATCTCTCTTTTGCGTTCTCGTGTTATGCGTCAATGGGAAGAGGAGTGGCTGGCAGTCGGTGAAAATAAGCTGCGTCTGGTCAAGGCCACCACGCGGCCATGGCGTATGTCCTACCAGTCATGCAGGCGGGATGATGTCCTCCTCACCCGCTTCCGCATCGGACACAGTCCGTTAACGCACGGTTTTTTACTCCGGCGGGAGGACCCCCCAATCTGTAGTGCTTGTGGCGTCCAGATAACTGTCCGCCACATTTTACTTGACTGTCCTTTATTCTCTGACCAGAAGGCGGTGGTTTCCTAGCCACCGGATTTGCCCTCTATTTTGCAAGACGACGCAACGACTGTGGTTAAGGTCTTACGGTTTTGTGTCCTGTCCAATTTGTTGCCTCTGATTTTAGGGAGAGGACTTTAATGCGCTGCTGGGTGACTGGTTCACCCAGGCTTTAGGTAAGAGGTCCGCCAGTCACGATTACCTACTTGTTTCACTTCGATTTCTGTTCTCTTTTCCTTGTGTTTCCTTTCCTTTTATAGTGCGTTTCTTCTCCTCTTGTTTTGCCTCTGTATGTGAGGATTTGTAACTGCCTCAGCCTGTACCTTTTAACCGTTCTCCTTGTTCGCTGTCCGCCTTCGTCCCTACTCCGCATGTGTTCCTGTTTCTATGCGTTTGGGCGCTGATAACCACGCTGTTTAGTGCCCGAAAACCTCAAACCACACACACAACCACTCACTAATTATCTGATTGAATAAGATACTGGCTGGTGCTGTTTTAGGATCCCCCCGGGAACAGTACTCAACAAGCTGATGGGATCCCATATAGCCATGACGAGGAGTGAGTTTGGGCAACTCTGCATACATGAGGGGATTACCTTGGTAAGATTGAAGCACAGGTGGAGCACAATCAGTAGATATGAGAGATTCGTCTAGCTTCCACTCACAGCAATCCCCACTAAACCGTAGTAGAAGGCCCGGCGGTGCATCAAGCCCACAGCTTGCACCGAACAGCTCCATGATCGAAAAGCCTAAATGCTCTGCCCCTTGGAAGTGTAAGTTATAATTAACTAATCCTCTACTAAACTTCCCCATGTAATCATTGGAAAAGTACACATGTGTTGTGATATTAGGTCTAAACGTGTGTTTTGTCTGAAACGAACTGGCGGATGTGGCTGCCAAAAATGCATGTTCCCTCCCTCACGTTGTTGAATGTGCCGTCTCCCTCCATTCTGTTACCTCCCTCTTGCGTTTTCGTATTATGCGCCAATGGGAAGAGGAGTGGCTGGCAGTCGGTGAAAGTTAACTGCATCTGGTCAAGGCCACCATGTGGCCATGGCGTACGTCCTACCAGTCATGCAGGCGGGATGAGGTTCTCCTCACTAGGCTCCGCATCGGGCACAGTCCCTTAACGCACGGTTTTTCACTCCGGCGGGAGGACCCCCCAATCTGCAGTGCTTGTGGCGCCCAGATTACTGTCCGCCACATTTTACTTGACTGTCCTTTATTCTCCGACCAGAGGGCGGTGGTATCCTTGCCACCGGATTAGCCCTCTATTTTGCAAGACGACGCAACGACTGTGGTTAAGGTCTTATGGTTTTGTGACCTGTCCAATTTGTTGCCTCGGATTTTAGAAAGAGGATTTTAATGTGCTGCTGGGTGACTGGCTCACCCAGGCTTTAGGTAAGAGGTCCGCCAGTCACGATTACCTACTTGTTTCACTTCGATTTCAGTTCTCTTTTCCTTGTGTTTCCTTTCCTTTTTTAGTGCGTTCCTTCTCCTCGTGTTTCGCCTCTGTATGTGAGGATTTGTAACTGCGTCAGGTCTGTACCTTTTAGCCGTTCTCCTTGTGTGCTGTAGGTCTTCGTCCCTTAACTGCATGTGTTCCTGTTTCTACGCGTTTGTGCGCTGATGACCACGCTGTTTAGCGCCCGAAAACCTCAAACCACACACACACACACACACACACACACACAACAGTTCTAGCTGACTAGCCCACTTCATCAAAATCCTGTACAATCCTAATTTGGACCTGAGATAATATGTGCCCCAAGCATATTCGTGAGACATATCCTGAGCATTTTTATATCGATAGTACAGAAGGGTTGCAACGGCATCTTTCACCATCGCAGTTACTATCTCTTGATTCACGAAGGCATCTGGCCTTCCTTAGTTAGAGGTTATGAAACACAGTTGTTGGTAACACTCAGGAATTAGGAGTAGAGAACCGACAGATCTGAAACATGAAACTGGTATTGCACGATATATACGATATGATTCACCTTGGTCTTGGGGAAGGTATAAAAACAATAACCTACTTAGCTCGGGGAGGATTGATCTTAACCCGAGTGATATCACATCAGCTACAGAGATCTCTACGAAACGGGGATTTGACAAGTCAGTTGATCCAGCAATGTGAGTCTGATTGGATCTAATTATCTGATTGAATAAGATACTGGCTGCTGCTGTTTTAGGATCCCCCCGGGAACAGTACTCAATAATCTGATGGGATCCCATATAGCCTGGACGAGGAGTGAGATTGTGCAACTCTGCATACATGAGGGGATTACCTTGGTAAGATTGAAGCACAGGTGGAGCACAATCAGTAGATATGAAAGATTCGTCTAGCTTCCACTCATAGCAATCCCCACTAAACCGTAGTTGAAGGCACGGTGGTGCATCAAGCCCACAGCTTGCACAGATCAGCTCCATGATGGAGATGCCTAAATGCTCTGCCCCTTCCAATGGCATCTTTCACCATCCCAGTTACTATCTCTTGATTCACGAAAGCATCTGGCCTTCCAGATTTAGAGGTTATGAAACACAGTTGTTGGTAACACTCAGGAATCAGGAGTAGAGAACCGACAGATCTGAAACAAGAAACTGGTATCGCATGATATATACGATATGCTTCACCTTGGTCTTGGTGAAGGTATAAAAACAATAACCCACTTAGCTCGGAGAGGACTGATTTTACCCCGAGTGATATCACATCAGCTAGAGAGATCTCTACTAAAGGGGGATTTGACAAGTCAGTTGATCCAAGAATGTGAGTCTGATTGGATCTAATTATCTGATTGAATAAGGTACTGGCTGCTGCTGTTTTAGGATCCCCCCGGGAACAGTACTGAACAAGCTGATGGGATCCCATACAGCCGGGACGAGGAATGAGATTGTGCAACTCTGCATACATGAGGGATTACGTTGGTAAGATTGAAGAACAGGTGGAGCACAATCAGTGGATATGAGAGAATCGTCTAGCTTCCACTCACAGCAATCCCCACTAAACCGTAGTAGAAGGCCCGGCGGTGCATCAAGCCCACAGCTTGCACAGATCAGCTCCATGAACGAGAAGCCTAAATGCTCTGCCCCTTGGAAGTGTAAGTTATAATTAACTAATCCTCTACTAAACTTCCCCAAGTAATCATTGGAAAAGTTCACATGTGTTGTGATATTAGGTCTAAACGTGTGTTTTGTCTGAAACGAACTGGCGGATGTGGCTGCCAAAGATGCATGTTCCCTGCCTCACGTTGTTAATTGTGTCGTCCCCCTCGATGCTGTTATCTCTCTTTTGCGTTCTCGTGTTATGCGTCAATGGGAAGAGGAGTGGCTGGCAGTCGGTGAAAATAAGCTGCGTCTGGTCAAGGCCACCATGTGGCCATGGCGTACGTCCTACCAGTCATGCAGGCGGGATGATGTTCTCCTCACCCGCTTCCGCATCGGACACAGTCCGTTAACGCACGGTTTTTTACTCCGGCGGGAGGACCCCCCAATCTGTAGTGCTTGTGGCGTCCAGATAACTGTCCGCCACATTTTACTTGACTGTCCTTTATTCTCCGACCAGAAGGCGGTGGTTTCCTTGCCACCGGATTTGCCCTCTATTTTGCAAGACGACGCAACGACTGTGGTTTAGGTCTTACGGTTTTGTGTCCTGTCCAATTTGTTGCCTCTAATTTTAGGGAGAGGACTTTAATGCGCTGCTGGGTGACTGGTTCACCCAGGCTTTAGGTAAGAGGTCCGCCAGTCACGATTACCTACTTGTTTCACTTCGATTTCTGTTCTCTTTTCCTTGTGTTTCCTTTCCTTTTATAGAGCGTTTCTTCTCCTCTTGTTTTGCCTCTGTATGTGAGGATTTGTAACTGCCTCAGCCTGTACCTTTTAACCATTCTCCTTGTTCGCTGTCCGTCTTCGTCCCTACTCCGCATGTGTTCCTGTTTCTATGCGTTTGGGCGCTGATGACCACGCTGTTTAGTGCCCGAAAACCTCAAACCACACACACAACCACTCACTAATTATCTGATTGAATAAGATACTGGCTGGTGCTGTTTTAGGATCCCCCCGGGAACAGTACTCAACAAGCTGATGGGATCCCATATAGCCATGACGGGGAGTGAGTTTGTGCAACTCTGCATACATGAGGGGAATACCTTGGTAAGATTGAAGCACAGGTGGAGCACAATCAGTAGATATGAGAGATTCGTCTAGCTTCCATTCACAGCAATCCCCACTAAACCGTAGTAGAAGGCCCGGCGGTGCATCAAGCCCACAGCTTGCACCGAACAGCTCCATGATCGAAAAGCCTAAATGCTCTGCCCCTTGGAAGTGTAAGTTATAATTAACTAATCCTCTACTAAACTTCGCCATGTAATCATTGGAAAAGTACACATGTGTTGTGATATTAGGTCTAAACGTGTGTTTTGTCTGAAACGAACTGGCGGATGTGGCTGCCAAAAATGCATGTTCCCTCCCTCACGTTGTTGAATGTGCCGTCCCCCTCCATGCTGTTACCTCCTTTTTGCGCTTTCGTGTTATGCGCCAATGGGAGAGGAGTGGCTGGCAGTCGGTGAAAGTTAACTGCATCTGGTCAAGGACACCACGCGGCCATGGCGTACATCCTACCAGTCATGCTGGCTGGATGAGGTTCTCCTCACTAGGCTCCGCATCGGGCACAGTCCCTTAACGCACGGTTATGCACTCCGGCGGGAGGACCCCCCCAATCTGCAGTGCTTGTGGCGCCCAGATTACTGTCCGCCACAGTTTACTTGACTGTCCTTTATTCTCCGACCAGAGGGCGGTGGTATCCTTGCCACCGGATTTGCCCTCTACTTAGCAAGACGACGCAACGACTGTGGTTAAAGTCTTATGGTTATGTGTGCTGTCCAATTTGTTGCCTCGGATTTTAGAAAGGGGATTTTAATGTGCTGCTGGGTGACTGGCTCACCCAGGCTTTAGGTAAGAGGTCCGCCAGTCACGATTACCTACTTGTTTCACTTCGATTTCTGTTCTCTTTTCCTTGCGTTTCCTTTCCTCTTTTAGTGCGTTTCTTCTCTTGTTTTGCCACTTTATGTAAGGATTTGTAACTGCGTCAGGCCTGTACCTTTTAGCCGTTCTCCTTGTTCGCTGTCTGTCTTCGTCCCTTCACTGCATGTGCTCCTGCTTCTATGCGTTTGGGCGCTGATGACCACGCTGTTTAGCGCCCGAAAACCTCGAACCACACACACACACACACACACACACACACACACACACACACACACACACACAACAGTTCTAGCTGACTAGCCCACATCATCAAAATGCTGTACAATCCTAATTTGGACCCGAGATAATATGTGACCCGAGCATATTCATGAGACATATCCTGAGCATTTTTATATCGATAATACAGAAGGGTTGCAACGGCATATTTCACCATCCCAGTTACTATCTCTTGATTCACGAAAGCATCTGGCCTTCCGGATTTAGAGGTTATGAAACACAGTTGTTTGTAACACTCAGGTATCAGGAGTAGAGACCTGACTGATCTGAACCATGAAACTGGTATCGCACGATATACACGATATGCTTCATCATGGTGTCGGGGAAGGTATAAAAACAATAACCTACTTAGCTCGGAGAGGATTGATGTTACCCCGAGTGATATCACGTCAGCTACAGCGATCTCTACTAAACGGGGATTTGACAAGTCAGTTGATCCAAGAATGTGAGTCTGATCGGATCTAATTATCTGATTGAATAAGATACTGACTGCTGCTGTTTTAGGATCCCCCTGGGAACAGTACCCAACAAGCTGATGGGATCCCAAATAGCCGGGACGAGGAGTGAGATTGTGCAACTCTGCATACATGAGGGATTACCTTGGTAAGATTGAAGAACAGGTCGAGCACAATCAGTAGATATGAGAGATTCGTGTAGCTTCCACTCACAGCAATCCCCACTAAACCGTAGTAGAAGGCCCGGCGGTGCATCAAGCCCACAGCTTGCATAGATCAGCTCCATGATCGAGAAGCCTAAATGCTCTGCCCCTCGGAAGTGTAAGTTATAATTAACTAATCCTCTACTAAACTATCCCATGTAATCATTGGAAAAGTACACATGTGTTGTGACATTAGGTGTCATCGTGTGTTTCTTTTCTGAAACGAACTGGCGAATGTGGCTGCCAAAGATGCATGTTCCCTCCCTCACGTTGATGAATGTGTCGACCCCCTCCATGCTGTTACCTCCCTTTTGCGTTTTCGTGTTATGCGTCAATGGGAAGAGTAGTGGCTGGCAGTCCTTGAAAATAAGCTGAGTCTGGTCAAGGCCTCCACGCGGCCATGGGGTACGTCCTACCAGTCATGCAGGCGGGATGAGGTTCTCCTCACTCGCCTCCGCATCGGGCACAGTCCCTCAATTCACGGTGTTTTACTGAGGCGGGAGGACCGCCCAATCTGCAGTGCTTGTTGCGTCCAAGTTACTGTCCGCCACATTTTACTTGACTGTCCTTTATTCTCTGACCAGAGGGCGGTGGTTTCCTTGCCACCGGATTTGCCCGCTATTTTGCAAGACGACACAACGACTGTGGTTAAGGTCTGATGATTTTGTGTCCTGTCCAATTAGTTGCCTCGGATTTTAGGGAGAGGATTTTAATGTGCTGCTGGGTGACTGGCTCACCCAGGCTTTAGGTAAGAGGTCCGCCAGTCACGAATACCTACTTGTTTCCCTCGATTTCTGTTCTCTTTTCCTTGTGTTTCCTTTCCTTTTTTAGTGCGTTTCTTCTCCTCTTGTTTTGCCTCTGTATGTGAGGATTTGTAACTGCGTCAGGCCTGTACCTTTTAGCCGTTCTCCTTGTTCGCTGTCCGTCTTCGTGCCTTCACTGCATGTGTTCCTGTTTCTATGCGTTTGGGCGCTGATGACCACCCTGTTTAGCGCCCGAAAACCTCAAACCACACACACACACACACACACACACAACAGTTCTAGCTGACTAGGCCACATCATCAAAATCGTGTACAATCCTAATTTGGACCCGAGATAATATGTGACCCGAGCATATTCATGAGACATATCCTGAGCATTTTTATATCGATAATACAGAAGGGTTGCAACGGCATCTTTCACCATCGCAGTTACTATCTCTTGATTCACGAAGGCATCTGGCCTTCCTTAGTTAGAGGTTATGAAACACAGTTGTTGGTAACACTCAGGAATTAGGAGTAGAGAACCGACAGATCTGAAACATGAAACTGGTATTGCACGATATATACGATATGCTTCACCTTGGTCTTGGGGAAGGTATAAAAACAATAACCTACTTAGCTCGGAGAGGATTGATCTTACCCCGAGTGATATCACATCAGCTACAGAGATCTCTACTAAACGGGGATTTGACAAGTCAGTTGATCCAGCAATGTGAGTCTGATTGGATCTAATAATCTGATTGAATAAGATACTGGCTGCTGCTGTCTTAGGATCCCCCCGGGAACAGTACTCAACAAGCTGATGGGATCCCATATAGCCGGGACGAGGAGTGAGATTGTGCAACTCTGCATACATGAGGGGATTACCGTGGTAAGATTGAAGCACAGGTGGAGCACAATCAGTAGATATGAGAGATTCGTCTAGCTTCCACTCATAGCAATCCCCACTAAACCGTTGTTGAAGGCACGGTGGTGCATCAAGCCCACAGCTTGCACAGATCAGCTCCATGATGGAGATGCCTAAATGCTCTGCCCCTTGGATGTGTAAGTTATAATTAACTAATCCTCTACTAAACTTCCCCATGTAATCATTGGAAAAGTACACATGTGTTGCGATATTAGGTCTAAACGTGTGTTTTGTCTGAAACGAACTGGCGGATGTGGCCGCCAAAGATGCATGTTCCCTCCGTCACGTTGTTGAATGTGCCGTCCCCCTCCATGCTGTTACCTCCCTTATGCGCTTTCGTGTTATGCGCCAATGGGAAGAGGAGTGGCTGGCAGTCAGTGAAAATAAGCTGCGTCTGGTCAGGGCCACCACGCGGCCATGGCGTACGTCCTACCAGTCATGCAGGCGGGATGAGGTTCTCCTCACTCGCCTCCACATCGGGCACAGCCCGTTAATGTACGGTGTTTTGCTCCGGCGGGAGGACCCCCCAATCTGCAGTGCTTGTGGCGTCCAGATTACTGTCCGCCACATTTTACTTGACTGTCCTTTATTCTCTGACCAGAGGGCGGTGGTATCCTTGCCACTGGATTTGCCCTCTATTTTGCAAGACGACGCAACGACTATGGTTAAGGTCTTACGGTTTTGAGTCCTGTCCAATTTGTTGCCTCGGATTTTAGGGAGAGGATTTTAATGTGCTGCTGGGAGACTGGCTCACCCAGGCTTTAGGTAAGAGGTCCGCCGGTCACGATTACCTACTTGTTTCACTTCGATTTCAGTTATCTTTTCCTTGTGTTTCCTTTCCTATTTTAGTGCGTTTCTTCTCCTCTTGTTTTGCCTCTGTATGTGAGGATTTGTAACTGCGTCAGGCCTTTACCTTTTAGCCGTTCTCCTTGTTCGCTGTCCCTCTTCGTGCCTTCACTGCATGTGTTCCTGTTTCTATGCGTTTGGGCGCTGATGACCACGCTGTTTAGCGCCCGAAGACCTCAAACCACACACACACACACACACACACACAACAGTGCTAGCTGACTAGCCCACATCATCGAAATCGTGTACAATCCTAATTTGGACCCGAGATAATATGTGACCCGAGCATATTCATGAGACATATCCTGAGCATTTTTATATTGATAATACCGAAGGGTTGCAACGGCATCTTTCACCATCCCAGTTACTATCTCTTGATTCACGAAAGCATCTGGCCTTCCGGATTTAGAGGTTATGAAACACAGTTGTTGGTAACACTCAGGAATCAGGAGTGGAGAACCGACAGATCTGAAACATGAAACTGGTATTGCACGATATATACGATATGCTCCACCTTGGTCTCGGGGAAGGTATAAAAACAATAACCTACTTAGCTCGGAGAGGATTGATGTTACCCCGAGTGATATCACATCAGCTAGAGAGATCTCTACTAACTGGGGATTTGACAAGTCAGTTGATCCAAGAATGTGAGTCTGATTGGACCTAATGATCTGATTGAATAAGGTACTGGCTGCTGCTGTTTTAGGATCCCCCCGGGAACAGTACTGAACAAGCTGATTGGATCCCATACATCCGGGACGAGGAGTGAGATTGTGCAACTCTGCATACATGAGGGATTACGTTGGTAAGATTGAAGAACAGGTGGAGCACAAACAGTGGATATGAGAGAATCGTCTAGCTTCCACTCACAGCAATCCCCACTAAACCGTAGTAGAAGGCCCGGCGGTGCATCAAGCCCACAGCTTGCACAGATCAGCTCCATGATCGAGAAGCCTAAATGCTCTGCCCCTTGGAAGTGTAAGTTATAATTAACTAATCCTCTACTAAACTTCCCCAAGTAATCATTGGAAAAGTTCACATGTGTTGTGATATTAGGTCTAAACGTGTGTTTTGTCTGAAACGAACTGGCGGATGTGGCTGCCAAAGATGCATGTTCCCTCCCTCACGTTGTTGAATGTGTCGTCCCCCTCGATGCTGTTACCTCTCTTTTGCGTTGTCGTGTTATGCGTCAATGGGAAGAGGAGTGGCTGGCAGTCGGTGAAAATAAGCTGCGTCTGGTCAAGGCCACCATGTGGCCATGGCGTACGTCCTACCAGTCATGCAGGCGGGATGATGTTCTCCTCACCCGCTTCCGCATCGGACACAGTCCGTTAACGCACGGTTTTTTACTCCGGCGGGAGGACCCCCCAATCTGTAGTGCTTGTGGCGTCCAGATAACTGTCCGCCACATTTTACTTGACTGTCCTTTATTCTCTGACCAGAAGGCGGTGGTTTCCTTGCCACCGGATTTTCCCTCTATTTTGCAAGACGACGCAACGACTGTGGTTTAGGTCTTACGGTTTTGTGTCCTGTCCAATTTGTTGCCTCTGATTTTAGGGAGAGGACTTTAATGCGCTGCTGGGTGACTGGTTCACCCAGGCTTTAGGTAAGAGGTCCGCCAGTCACGATTACCTACTTGTTTCACTTCGATTTCTGTTCTCTTTTCGTTGTGTTTCCTTTCCTTTTATAGTGCGTTTCTTCTCCTCTTGTTTTGCCTCTGTATGTGAAGATTTGTAACTGCCTCAGCCTGTACCTTTTAACCGTTCTCCTTGTTCGCTGTCCGTCTTCGTCCCTACTCCGCATGTGTTCCTGTTTCTATGCGTTTGGGCGCTGATGACCACGCTGTTTAGCGCCCGAAAACCTCAAACCACACACACAACCACTCACTAATTATCTGATTGAATAAGATACTGGCTGGTGCTGTTTTAGGATCCCCCCGGGAACAGTACTCAACAAGCTGATGGGATCCCATATAGCCATGACGGGGAGTGAGTTTGTGCAACTCTGCATACATGAGGGGAATACCTTGGTAAGATTGAAGCACAGGTGGAGCACAATCAGTAGATATGAGAGATTCGTCTAGCTTCCACTCATAGCAATCCCCAGTAAACTGTAGTAGAAGGCACGGTGGTGCATCAAGCCCACAGATTGCACAGATCAGCTCCATGATCGAGAAGCCTAAATGCTCTGCCCTTTGGAAGTGTAAGTTATAATTAACTAATCCTCTACTAAACTTCCCGAACTAAACGAACTGGCGGATGTGGCTGCCAAAGACGCATGTTCCCTCCCTCATGTTGTTGAATGTGCCGTCCCCCTCCATGCTGTTACCTCCCTTTTGCGTTTTCGTGTTATGCGTCAATGGGAAGAGGAGTGGTTGGCAGTCGATGAAAATATGCAGCGTCTGGTCAAGGCCACCACGTTGCCATGGCGTACATCCTACCAGTCATGCAGGCGGGATGAGGTTCTCCTCACTCGCCTCCGCATCGGGCACAGTCCCTCAATGCACGGTTTTTTACTCCTGCGGGAGAACCGCCCAAACTGCAGTGGTTGTGGCGTCCAGATAACTGTCCGCCACATTTTACTTGACTGTCCTTTATTCTCTGACCAGAGGGCGGTTATTTCCTTGCCGCCAGATTTGCCCTCTATTTTGCAAGGCGACGCAACGACTGTGGTTAAGGTCTTACGGTTTTGTGTCCTGTCCAATTTGTTGCCTCGGATTCTAGGTGGTGGTGGTTGTTGGGATGTTTAAGGGGGACTAAACAGCTAAGGTCATCAGTCCCCCACTCCAAAAACAAGCGAGACAAAGTCGCAGAGCAGATAAAACCCCAAGGGGAAGGAGACTGCCCGCCCCCCCAGGTGCTAAAGAACACAAATTAGGCAACGAACACTACAGAAAAGAACCACGACAACAAAAAAGGGAAAGAGTCAACCATCTGATGAGACACCAAAACAGCAACAAATATGGAGAGACGCGAGGACAAAAGACACAGAAACGGAAAAGTGCAGGACCCCCCTAAATGGATCCATAAAAAGGACCAGCACGGATAAAATGTAAAACATTGTCAGCCATGGAGGCTTCGCGCATAAAATCAAAGGCAAGGTGCCCGGGAAATTAAAAGACTGCCGAAGGGTGCGCAGTCGGGGACACTCCGATAAAATGTGGGCGACCGTCAGCCGGGACCCACACCGAGACAGGGGGGGGATCCTCCTGACGCAAAAGATGGCCGTGCGTCAGGTATGTATGGCCGATGCGGAGCCGACACAGGATAACAGAGTCCCTGCGAGAAGACCGCAGGGAGGAGCGCCACACATCGGTCGTCTCCTTGACAGCCCGCAGTTTATTAGGCATTGTCAATTTTAATGTGCTGCTGGGTGACTGGCTCACCCAGGCTTTAGGTAAGAGGTCCGCCAGTCACGATTACCTACTTGTTTCACTTCGATTTCTGTTCTCTTTTCCTTGTGTTTCCTTTCCTTTTTTAGTGCGTTTCTTCTCCTCTTGTTTTGCCTCTGTATGTGAAGATTTGTAGCTGCGTCAGGCCTGTACCTTTAAGCCGCTATCCTTGTTCGCTGTCCGTCTTCGTCCCTTCACTGCATGCGTTCCTGTTTCTATGCGTTTGGGCGCTGATGACCACGCTGTTTAGCGCCCGGAAACCTCAAACCACACACAGACACATAACAGTTCTAGCTGACTAGCCCACATCATCAAAATCCTGTACAATCCTAATTTGGACCCGAGATAATATGTGACCCGAGCATATTCATGAGACATATCCCGGGCATTTTTATATCGATAATACAGAAGGGTTGCAACGGCATCTTTCACCATCCCAGTTACTATCTCTTGATTCACGAAAGTACCTGGCCCTCCGGATTTTGAGGTTATGAAACACAGTTGTTGGTAACACTCAGGAATTAGGAGTAGAGAACCGACAGATCTGAAACATGAAACTGGTATTGCACGATATATATGATATGCTTCACCTTGGTCTCGGGGAAGGTATAAAAACAATAACCTACTTAGCTTGGAGAGGAATCATCTTACCCCTAGTGCTATCACATCAGCTACAGAGATCTCTACTAAACGGGGATTTGACAAGTCAGTTGATCCAGCAATGTGAGTCTGATTGGATCTAATTATCTGATTGAATAAGATACTGGCTGATGCTGTTTTAGGATCCCCCCGGGAACAGTATTCAACAAGCTCATGGGATCCCAAATAGCCGGGACGAGGAATGACATTGTGCGACGTTGCATACATGAGGGGATTACCTTGGTAAGATTGAAGCACAGGTGGAGCACAATCTGTAGTTTTGAGAGATTCGTCTAGCTTCCACTGACAGCAATCCCCACTAAACTGTAGTAAAAGGCCCGGTGGTGCATCAAGCCCACAGCTTGCACAGATCAGCTCCATGATCGAGAAGCCTAAATGCTCTGCCCCTTGGAAGTGTAAGTTATAATTAACTAATCCTCTACTAAACTTCCCCATGTAATCATTGGAAAAGTACACATGTGTTGTGATATTAGGTCTAAACGTGTGATTTGTCTGAAACGAACTGGCGGATGTGGCTGCCAAAGATGCATGTTCCCTCTCTCACGTTGTTGAATGTGCCGTCCCCCTCCATGCTGTTACCTCCGTTTTGCGCTTTCGTGTTATGCGCCAATGGGAAGAGGAGTGGCTGGCAGTCGGTGAAAATAAGCTGCATCTGGTCAAGGCCACCACGTGGCCTTGGTGTACGTCCTACCAGTCATGCAGGCGGGATGAGGTTCTCCTCACTCGCCTCGTATCGGGCACAGTCCCTCAACGCACGGTTTTTTACTCCGGCGGGAGGACCCACCAATCTGCAGTGCTTGTGGCGTCCAGATTACTGTCCGCCACATTTTACTTGACTGTCTTTTATTCTCTGACCAGAGGGCGGTGGTTTCCTTGCCACCGGATTTGCCCTCTATTTTGCAAGATGACGTAATGACTGTGGTTAAGGTGTTACGGTTTTGTGTCCTGTTCAATTTGATGCCTCGGATTTTAGGGAGAGGATTTTAATGTCCTGCTGGGTGACTGGCTCACCCAGGCTTTAGGTAAGAGGTCCGCCAGTCACGGTAACCTAATTGTTTCATTTCGATTTCTGTTCTTATTTCCTTGTGTTTTCTTTCCTTTTTTAATGCGTTTCTTCTCTTGTTTTGCCTCCTTATGTGAAGATTTGTAACCTGCGTCAGGCCTGTACCTTTTAGGTGTTCTCCTTGTTCGCTGTCCGTCTTTGTCCCTTCACTGCATGTGTTCCTGTTTCTATGCGTTTGTGCGCTGATGACCACGCTGTTTAGCGCCCAAAAACTTCAAACCACACACACACACACACACACACACACGCACATAACAGTTATAGCTGACTGGCCCACATCATCAAAATCCTGTACAATCCTAATTTGGACCCGAGATAATATGTGACCCGAGCATATTCATGAGACATACCCTGAGCATTTTTATATCGATAATACAGAAGGGTTGCAACGGCATCTTTCACCATCCCAGTTACTATCTCTTGATTTACGAAAGCATATGGCTTTCAGGATTTAGAGGTTATGAAACACAGTTGTTGGTAACACACAGGAATCAGGAGTAGAGAACCAACAGATCTGAAACATGAAACTGGTATTGCACGATATATACGATATGCTTCACCATAGTCTCGGGGAAGGTATAAAAACAATAACCTACTTAGCTCGGAGAGGAATGATCATACCCCGAGTGATATCACATCAGCTACAGAGATCTCTACTAAACGGGGATTTGATAAGTCAGTTGATTCAACAATGTGAGTCTGATTGGATCTAATTATCTGATTGAATAAGATTTTGGCTGCTGCTGTTTTAGGATCCCCCCGGGAACAGTACTCAACAAGCTGATGAGATACCATATAGCCGGGACTAGGAGTGAGATTGTGCAACTCTGCATACATGAGGGGATTACCTTGGTAAGGTTGAAGCACAGGAGGAGCTCAATCTGTAGATATGAGAGATTCGTCTAGCTTCCACTTACAGCAATCCCCACTAAACCGTAGTAGAAGGCCCAGTGGTGCATCAAGCCCACAGCTTGCACAGATCAGCTCCATGATCGAGAAGCCTAAATGCTCTGCCCCTTGGAAGTGTAAGTTATAATTAACTAATCCTCTACTAAACTTCCCCATGTAATCATTGGAAAAGTACACGTGTTGTGATATTAGGTCTAAACGTGTGATTTGTCTGAAACGAACTGGCGGATGTGGCTGCCAAAGATGCATGTTCCCTCCCTCACGTTGTTGAATGTGCCGTCCCCCTCCATGCTGTTACCTCCGTTTTGCGCTTTCGTGTTATGCGCCAATGGGAAGAGGAGTGGCTGGCAGTCGGTGAAAATAAGCTGCATCTGGTCAAGGCCACCACGTGGCCTTGGTGTACGTCCTACCAGTCATGCATCCGGGATGAGGTTCTCCTTACTCGCCTCCGCATCGGGCACAGTCCCTCAACGCATGGTTTTTTACTCAGGCGGGAGGACCCCCCAATCTGCAGTGCTTGTGGCGTCCAGATTACTGTCCGCCACATTTTACTTGACTGTCCTTTATTCTCTGACCAGAGGGCGGGGTTTCCTTGCCACCGCATTTGCCCTCTATTTTGCAAGACGACGCAACGATTGTGGTTAAGGTCGTACGGTTTTGTGTCCTGTCCAATTTGTTGCCTCGGATTTTAGCGAGGGGATTATAATGTGCTGCTGGGAGACTGGCTCACCCAGGCTTTAGGTAAGAGGTCCGCCAGTCACGATTACCTACTTGTTTCACTTCGATTTCTGTTCTCTTTTCCTTGTGTTTCCTTTCCTTTCTTAGTGCGTTTCTTCTCCTCTTGTTTTGCCTCTGTATGTGTGGATTTGTAACTGCGTCAGGCCTTTACCTTTTAGCCGTTCTCCTTTTTCGCTGTCCGTCTTCGTCCCGTCACTGCATGTGTTCCTGTTCCTATTCGTTTGGGCGCTGATGACCATGCGGTTTAGCGCCCGAAAATCTCAACTCACACACACACACACACATAACAGTTCTAGCTGACTAGCCCACATCATCAAAATCCTGTACAGTCCTAATTTGGACCGGAGATAATATGTGACCCGAGCATATTCATGAGACATATCCTGAGCATTTTTATATCGATAATACAGAAGGGTTGCAACGGCATCTTTCACCATCCCCGTTACTATCTCTTGATTCACGAAAGCATCTGGCCTTCCAGATATAGAGGTTATGAAACACAGTTGTTGGTAACACTCAGGAATCACGAGTAGAGAACCGACAGATCTGAAACATGAAACTGGTATCGCACGGTATATACGATATGCTTCACCTTGGTCTCGGGGAAGGTATAAAAACAATAACCTACTTAGCTCGGAGAGGATTGATCTTACCCCGAGTGATATCACATCAGCTACTGAGATCTCTACTAAACGGGGATTTGACATGTCAGTTGATCCAAGAATGTGAGTCTGATTGGATCTAATTATCTGACTGAATAAGATACTGGCTCCTGCTGTTTTAGGATCCCCCCGGGAACAGTACTCAACAAGCTGATGGGATCCCATATAGCCGGGACGAGGAGTGAGATTGTGCTACTCTGCATACATGAGGGGATTACATTGGTAAGATTGAAGCACAGGTGGAGCACAATCTGTAGATATGAGAGATTCGTCTAGCTTCCACTCACAGCAATCCCCACTAATCCGTAGTAGAAGATCTCGCAGCCAAGGAGGCGTGTCTCGCCCCACAAGTATCTCAGTGTGCTACCCCCTTGCATGCACTCACTTCGCTGTTGAGCTCACGGGTCATGCGTCGGTGGGAGGATGAGTGGCTGGAAGTGACTGACAATAAGCTCCATATAGTCAAGCCCACAATGCGTGTGTGGTGTACTTCCTGTCAGTCCCGCCGACGGGACGAGGTTCTCCTCTCTCGGCTTCGAATAGGCCACAGCCCTATGACGCATGGCTTCCTGCTCCGGCGAGAAGACCCTCCAATGTGTGGTGCTTGCGGCGTCCATGTCACTGTGCGCCACGTTATATTGGATTGTGTTTTATTTACTGACCAGCGGGTCGCGGCTGACTTGCCAGCGGACCTGCCATCTCTTTTAGGCAACACTCGGACGAATGTGGTTAAAGTTTTAAAGTTCTGTGCCCTGTCAAATGTTTTTACAAAGATTTTAGGGAGAGGATTTTAATTTGCTCACTGTGTGACAAGCTCGCCCATATTTTATGTAAGTGGCCGGCCAATAACAATTTCCTGTGACATTCTTGTTGCTATGTTTCCCCATTCCTTAGGTTTTACTTTCTTAGGTAGCATTTTCCTTTTTTTCCTGCTTTGTTTGAGTGTGTGCTTTAGTTTTCTAAGGTCTGTCCACATTAGTTCCTTTTAATGTGTGTCAGGACGCTGAAGACCTCGATGTTGAGCGCCCATAAGCCCCAACACACCACCACCACCACCACCGTAGTAGAAGGCCCGGAGGTGCATCAAGCCCACAGCTTACACAGATCAGCTCCATGATCGAGAAGCCTAAATGCTCTGCCCCTTGGAAGTGTAAGTTATAATTAACTAATCCTCCACTAAACTTCCCCATGTAATCATTGGAAAAGTACACATGTGTTGTGATATTAGCTCTAAACGTGTTTTTTTTTCTGAAATGAACTGGCGGATGTGGCTGCCAAAGATGCATGTGCCCTCCCTCATGTTGTTGAATGTGCCGTCCCCCTCCATGCTGTTACCTCCCTTTTGCGCTTTCGTGTTATGCGTCAATGGGAAGAGGAGTGGCTGGCAGTCAGTGAAAATAAGCTGCGTCTGGTCAAGGCCACCACGCGGCCATGGCGTACGTCCTACCAGTCATACAGGCGGGATGAGTTTCTCCTCACTCACCTCCACATCGGGACAGTCCCTTAACGCACGGTTTCTTACTCCGGCGGGATAACCCCCAATCTGCAGTGCTTGTGGCGTCCAGATTACTGTCCGCCACATTTTACTTGACTGTCCTTTATTGTCTGACCAGAGGGCGGTGGTTTCCTTGCCACCGGATTTGCCCTCTATTTTGCAAGACGACGCAACGACTGTGGTTAAGGTCTTTCGGTTTTGTGTCCTGTCCAATTTGTTGCCTCAGATTTTGGGGTGAGGATTTTAATGTGCTGCTGGGTGACTGGCTCATCCAGGCTTTAGGTAAGAGGTCCGACAGTCACGATTACCTACTTGTTTCACTTCGATTTCTGTTCTCTTTTCCTTGTGTTTCCTTTCCTTTTTTAGTGCGTTTCTTCTCCTCTTGTGTTGCCTCTGTATGTGAGGATTTGTAACTGCGTCAGTCCTGTACCTTTTAGCCCTTCTCCTTTTTCGCTGTCCGTCTTCGTCCCTTCACTGCATGTGTTCCTGTTTCTATGCGTTTGGGCGCTGATGACCACGCTGTTTAGCGCCCGAAAACCTCAAACCACACACACACACACACAACAGTTCTAGCTGACTAGCCCACATCATCAAAATCCTGTACAATCCTAATTTGGACCCGAGATGATATGTGACCCAAGCATATTCATGAGACATATCCTGAGCATTTTTATATCGATAATACAGAAGGGTTGCAACGGCATCTTTCACCATCCCAGTTACTATCTCTTGATTCACGAAAGAATCTGGCCTTCCGGATTTAGAGGTTATGAAACACAGTTGTTGGTAACACTCAGGAATCAGGAGTAGAGAACCGACAGATCTGAAACATGAAACTGGTATTGCACGATATATACGATATGCTTCACCTTGGTCTCGGGGAAGGTATAAAAACAATAACCTACTTAGCTCGGAGAGGATTGATCATACCCCAAGTGATATCACATCAGCTACAGAGACCTCTACTAGACGGGGATTTGACATGTCAGTTGATCCAAGAATGTGAGTCTGATTGGAACTAATTATCTGACTGAATAAGATACTGGCTGCTGCTGTTTTACGATCCCCCCGGGAACAGTACTCAACAAGCTGATGGGATCCCATATAGCCGGGACGAGGAGTGAGATTGTGCAACTCTGCATGCATGAGGGGGATTACCTTGGTAAGATTGAAGCACAGGTGGAGCACAATCAGTAGATATGAGAGATTCGTGTAGCTTCCACTCACAGTAATCCCCACTAAACCGTAATAGAAGGCCCGGTGGTGCATCAAGCCCACAGCTTGGGCAGATCAGCTCCATGATTGAGAAGCCTAAATGCTCTGCCCCTTGGTAGTGTAAGTTATAATTAACTAATCCTCTACTAAACTTCCCCATGTAATCATTGGAAAAGTACACATGTGTTGTGATATTAGGTCTAAACGTGTGTTGTGTCTGAAACGAACTGGCGGATGTGGTTGCCAAAGATGCATGTTCCCTCCCTCACGTTGTTGAATGTGCCGTCCCCCTCCATGCTGTTACCTCCCTTTTGCGTTTTCGTGTTATGCGTCAATGGGAAGAGGAGTGGCTGGCAGTCGGTGAAAATAAGCTGCATCTGGTCAAGGCCACCACGCGGCCAAAGCGGTACGTCCTACCAGTCATGCAGGCGGGATGAGATTCTCCTCACTCGCCTCTGCATCGGGCACAGTCCCTCAACGCACGGTTTTTTACTCCAGCGGGAGGACCCCCCAATCTGCAGTGCTTGTTGCGTCCAAGTTACTGTCCGCCACATTTTACTTGACTGTCCTTTATTCTCTGACAAGAGGGCGGTGGTTTCCTTGCCACCGGATTTGCCCTCTATTTTGCAAGACGACGCAACGACTGTGGTTAAGGTCTTACGGTTTTGTGTCCTGTCCAATTTGTTGCCTCGGATTTTAGGGAGAGGATTTTAAAGTGGTACTGGGTGACTGGCTCACCCAGGCTTTAGTTAAGAGGTCCGCCAGTCACGATTACCTACTTGTTTCACTTCGATTTCTGTTCTCTTTTCCTTGTGTTTCCTTTCCTTTTTTAGTGCGTTTCTTCTCCTCTTGTTTTGCCTCTGTATGTGAGGATTTGTAACTGCGTCAGGCCTGTGTCTTTTAGCCGTTCTCCTTTTTCGCTGTCCGTCTTCGTCCCTTCTCCGCATGTGTTCCCGTTTCTATGTGTTTGGGCGCTGATGACCTCGCTGTTTAGCGCCCGAAAACCTCAAACCACACACACACACACACACAATAGTTCTAGCTGACTAGCCCACATCATCAAAATGGTGTACAATCCTAATTTGGGCCCGAGATAATATGTGACCCGAGCATATTCATGAGACATATCCTGAGCATTTTTATATCGATAATACAGAAGGGTTGCAACGGCATCTTTCACCATCCCAGTTACTATCTCTTGATTCACGAAAGCATCTGGCCTTCCTGATTTAGAGGTTATGAAACACAGTTGTTGGTAACACTCAGGAATCAGGAGTAGAGAACCGACAGATCTGTAACATGAAACTGGTATCGCACGATATATATGATATGCTTCGCCTTGGTCTTGGGGAAGGTATATAAACAATATCCTACTTAGCTCGGAGAGGATTGATCTTACCCCGAGTGATATCACATCAGCTACAGAGATCTCTACTAAATGGGGATTTGACAAGTCAGTTGATCCAACAATGTGAGTCTGATTGGATCTAATAATCTGATTGAATAAGATACTGGCTGATGCTGTCTTAGGATCCCCCCGGGAACAGTACTCAACAAGCTGATGGGATCCCATATAGCCGGGACGAGGAGTGAGATTGTGCAACTCTGCATACATGAGGGGATTACCTTGGTAAGATTGAAGCACAGGTGGAGCACAATCAGTAGATATGAGAGATTCGTGTAGCTTCCACTCACAGTAATCCCCACTAAACCGTAATAGAAGGCCCGGTGTTGCATCAAGCCCACAGCATGCACAGATCAGCTCCATGATCGAGAAGCCTAAATGCTCTGCCCCTTGGAAGTGTAAGTTATAATTAACTAATCCTCTACTAAACTTCCCCATGTAATCATTGGAAAAGTACACATGTGTTGTGATATTAGGTCTAAACGTGTGTTGTGTCTGAAACGAACTGGCGGATGTGGTTGCCAAAGATGCATGTTCCCTCCGTCACGTTGCTGAATGTGCCGTCCCCCTCCATGCTGTTACCTCCCTTTTGCGCTTTCGTGTTATGCGTCAATGGGAAGAGGAGTGGATGGCAGTCGGTGAAAATAAGCTGCATCTGGTCAAGGCCACCACGCGGCCATGGCGTACGTCTTACCAGTCATGCAGGCGGGATGAGGTTTTGCTCACTCGCCTCCGCATCGGGCACAGTCCCTTAACGCATGGTTTTTTACTCCGGCGGAAGGACCCCCCAATCTGCAGTGGTTGTGGCGTCCAGATTACTGTCCGCCACATTTTACTTGACTGTCCTTTATTCTCTGACCAGAGGGCGGTGGTTTCCTTGCCATCGGATTTGCCCTCTATTTTGCAAGACGACGCAACGTCTGTGGCTAAGGTCTTACGGTTTTGTGTCCTGTCCAATTTGTTGCCTCGGATTTTAGGGAGAGGATTTTAATGTACTGCTGGGTGACTGGCTCACTCAGGCTTTAGGTAAAAGGTCCGCCAGTCACGAGTACCTACTTGTTTCACTTCGATTTCTGTTCAATTTTCCTTGTGTTTCCTTTGCTTTTTTATTGCGTTTCTTCACCTCTTGTTTTGCCTCTGTATGTGATGACTTGTAACTGCGTCAGGCCTGTACCTTTTAGCCGTTCTCCTTGTTCGCTGTCCGTCTTCGTCCCTTCACTGCATGTGTTTCTGTTTCAATGCGTTTGGGCGCTTATGACCACGCTGATTAGAGCCCGAAAACCTCAAACCACTCACGCACACACAAACACACACATGAGGTGGAGATTCTGGCATCGGCTGAGGACGTCGATCTCGCCAGTCCCTCAGATACCAGGTATAGTAGTAGCACAGGTGCTCTATTGGAGGCAGCAGGTGACCCAGTGGCGTAATCTGCCTTCTCAGTCCCTTCATGCCTTTCTCAGCCATGGATAATATCATCCTCCAGTGGAACGGCAGCGGTTTCTTCCACCATCTGGCTGAGCTCCGACAACTTATCAGCCTTAACTCTTTCTTCTGCATTGCTCTTCAGGAAACTTGGTTTCCTGCATTGCGAACCCCCGCCCTCGGTGGCTATTGGGTTTATTATAAGAACCGCTCAGCTTATGAAAGGGTGTCTGGTGGCGTCTGCATCTATGTCCTTAACTCTCTTCACAGCGAGTCTGTCCCTCTACAAACAGCTTTAGAGGCTGTCGCTGTTCGGTAGTGGACGCCACAGGGTGTTACCGTCTGCAGTCTTTACCTTCCACCGGATGGTGATGTCGCGCAGCATGTCCTAGTTGCGCTGTTGGCCCAATTGCCGCCTAAATTGCGACTAAAAGGAGTCTCAGATGTTTCGGCCTTATGTGATGGTCCCCTCTCGGGTTTGAGCTCCATCTTTCTAAATTATTCCGAAGAGCGAGCCACTTGGAGAAGGGCGCCTTACATGGTGCATTGTATCTGTCGTGCAATTAGACATTTAGCCGTCTATCTCGTCGTTGCAATGCTGTCCCGCTCGTTTTCGATCTCTTGGGCGATTACCACGCTGCACTCTGCGGTGTTTCTTTTAACTGCGACGACGACCTTGGCCATTTTTGCACCTAAGATCCAGCACGGCAGCCAGTCCGTTGTGGTGGGGCCGCCATGTACCCTCTTGGTTGTAGCCCCCTGACAACACAGGGATCGCTCTACTGATGCCTGCGCCGTTAACTCCCCACGTATGCCAAGGAGTAGATGCCCATCACCCTGGGGCATCGGGACTCCCGGCAATGGCCATCCTGCCAGGTGGCCTTTGCTGTGGCTGGGTGGCGCCCGTGGGGAGGGCCCTTGGTCGGAGTAGGTGGCATCAGGGCGGATGACCCGCAATGAAGGGTGGTACATCATCTCTCGCTGGCGGCCAGCCGTCAGCAGTCTCTAAGCGTTCCAAAGCTCACTTTAAGGCTAATGTGTATGACCCCAAATCGTTCCCCTCCCTGGCCACACCATGGGAGGAACGAAAGGCTGTGAATGAGAGCGAAAGATACTCGCCCCGTTATCTCGTCTGTACCAGAGCTGACGGGGACTCGTTTGTGTCTGTGAAGCCTCAGTTCTTTGTCGAACATTTAGAGGACAAGTTCGGCGAGGTGGAGGGCTTGTCCAAGATGCGGTCTGGATCGGTGTTGATAAAAACGGCATCCTCTGCCCAGTAACGAGCCTTGCTGGCTAGTACAAAGTTGGGGGATGTGTCTGTTACTATCACCTCACATAACAGCTTAAATATGGTCCAGGGAATTATTTTTCACCGCGATCTCCTTTTACAGTCCGATGACGAGCTGCGCGCCAACTTGGAGCGCCGAGGTGTCCATTTCGTCCGGCGCGTCCACCGGGGTCCGAGGGATCGTCAAGTTGCCACCAGTGCCTTCATCTTGGCCTTCGAGGGTGACACGTTACCTGAGAAGGTCAAGGTGATGGTGTACCGTTGTGATGTCAAGCCGTATATCCCTCCCCCGATGCGGTGCTTCAAGTGTTGGAAGTTCGGCCACATGTCTTCACGCTGTGCTTCCGACCTCGTCTGTCGCGATTGCGGTCGACCTTCCCATCCTGATCATCCCTGTGCGCCACCTCCAATCTGTGTGAACTGTGGTGCGCACCATCCGCCTTGCTCGCCAGACTGTCCGATTCTGCAGAAGGAGCGGAAGATCATGGAAATCAAGACTCTCGACCGCCTGACGTACACTGAGGCGAAGCGGAAATATGATCGGCTTCATCCAGTGCGCATGACAGCTTCTTATGCCGCAACTGTTACTCCTTCTACATTTCCATCCACTCCAGTCAGCTCTCAGAGTCGAAGTCCCACACCTGCCCCCTTGATGGTGGGGGGCACTAAACCTCCTGTTGCTCCTGCTCCATCTACTTCAGGAGCAACACCCCCCCAACCATCGGGGACATCAGTCCCCCCTTCCCAGCCGGAGAAGCGTAAGACTTCTTCGGCTACTCTCGTAAGGAAGGGGTCCCTTGGGGACCTCCCTTCGCACGTTCCGACCGGTTCCAAAGCCGACAGCCACAAGTGGCTCAAACAACCGCCAGTCCCTGGTCGTCGGGACACACGGTCATCGTCTGTCCCTGAGACTGACCCAGTGACGCCCTCCCAGCCTGAACCACTCAAGGCGCAGTGCGAGAAGCAGAAGAAGAAGAAACTCCCCAAGGATACCGACATTGCGGTGGCACCCATTCCACCGCTTCCTACAAGCTCTGCGTCTGAGGATGAGGTGGAGATTCTGGCGTCCACTGAGGACATGGATCTCGCCAGTCCCTCGGATGCAATAGATAGCTGTTGTCCAGGTGGTGACTCAGTACCAGCAGGGGCCCCGGAGGCGTAATCTGCCTCCCCAATCCCTTCACGCCTTTCCCATCCATGGCATCATGGACTCTGACTCATGGTTTTCAGTTCTCTGCAGCCAAGACTCGAGTTATGCACTTCTGCAGGCGTCGGACGGTCCACCCTCATCCTGAACTTTACCTCGACGGCTACCTGCTTGAAGTGGTGGACACTTGCCGCTTCTTGGGACTCGTGTTTGATGCCCGGCTCACATGGGTTCCTCATGTTACTCAGCTGAAGCAAAAATGCTGGCGGCACCTCAACGCCCTCCGCTGCCTTAGCCACACGTCTTGGGGTGCAGATCGCTGCACGCTGCTGCGATTGTACAGAGCCCTTGTGCAGTCCCGGCTTGATTATGGGTGCCTGGCCTATGGGTCTGCATCACCCTCAGTGTTGAAGTTGTTAGACCCCATACACCACTGTGGGGTTCGGCTTGCAACTGGCGCTTTTCGTACCAGCCCCGTAGATAGTCTACTGGTGGAGGCCGGGGTTCCCCCGCTGCGGATTCGCCGCCATCGACTGCTCGCCGACTATGCTGTCCACGTGCATTGCTCGCCAGACCATCCCAATCGTCGCCTGCTTTTCCCCGCCATGTTCCTCCATCTGCCCGAACAGCGACCTAGGTCTGGGCTTTCCGTAGCTGTCCGTGTCCAGTCCCTGCTGTCAGAACTGGGGTCATTCCCTCTTCTGCCTCCCTTCTGGGTCCGTACACCTACGCCTCCCTGGTGTTTGTCCCGGCCGTCCGTCCGTCTGGATTTGGCACAGGTATCTAAGGACTCGGTTCCGCCTGTGGCCCTCCGTCGCCGTTTTCTTGCGCTCCTCGAATCATTTCCGGGCTGTGAGCCTGTCTACACTGATGGTTCCCTGGTTGATGGTCGCACTGCCTACGCTTTTGCTCATGCTGCCCATGTTGAGCAACGCTCCTTGCCAGCTGGCTGCAGTATTTTTACTGCAGAGCTGGTGGCCATCTTGCGCGCTCTTGAGCATATGCGTTTCTGCTCAGGTAGGTCCATCGTCATCTGCAGTGACTCCCTGAGCAGCCTTCAGGCCATCGACCACTGCTATCCCTCTTCTCCTCTGGTGTCCTCTATTCAGGAGTCTGTTTCCGCCATTGCCCATTCTGGACGTTCGGTGGTCTTGGTTTGGACGCCAGGTCATGTTGGCATCCCAGGGAACGAACGTGTTGACAGGCTGGCCAAAGGGGCGCTCGACGCCCCAGCTTTGGAGATCGGCCTCACGGCTCCCGATCAGCAGCTGGTGTTGCGCCGTAAGGTGCTTGGGATGTGGTCTGCTGAGTGGCGAGGCTTGCCAATGCCTAATAAACTGCGGGCTGTCAAGGAGACGACCGATGTGTGGCGCTCCTCCCTGCGGTCTTCTCGCAGGGACTCTGTTATCCTGTGTCGGCTCAGCATCGGCCATACATACCTGACGCACGGCCATCTTTTGCGTCAGGAGGATCCCCCCCTGTGTCGGTGTGGGTCCCGGCTGACGGTCGCCCACATTTTATTGGAGTGTCCCCGACTGCGCACCCTTCGGCAGTCTTTTAATTTCCCGGGCACCTTGCCTTTGATTTTATGCGATGATGCCTCCATGGCTGACAATGTTTTACATTTGATCCGTGCTAGTCCTTTTTATGGATCCATTTAGGGGGGTCCTGCACTTTTCCGTTTCTGTGTCTTTTGTCCTCGCATCTCTCCATATTTGTTGCTGTTTTGGTGTCTCATCAGATGGTTGACTCTTTCCCTTTTTTGTTGTCGTGGTCAGTCAACCAGTCTCCGGCCATCTTCTTTTCTTCTATTTCTTTCTGTCTGGTGTTCGTCTGTACTCTTCTTTTCTGTAGTGTTCGTTACCTAATTTGTGCTCTTTAGCACCTGGGGGGGGGGGGGTAGTCTCCTTCCCCTTGGGGTTTTATCTGCTCTGCGACTTTGTCGCGTTTGTTTTTGGAATGGGGGACTGATGACCTTAGCTGTTTAGTCCCCCTTAAACATCCCAACAACCACCACCACCACCTCCTGGATGAGGCTGTGGCATTACCAGTGCCGCCCAGGTGGCATCTCTTCAGAGCTGACTGGACACTTTTCAGCCATTTGGCTGTTTTGGAACACCATGCCAGCATCGACGAATTGGTCGACCATGTTACAGCCGTGATCTGCCATGCTGCTGAATTGTCGATCCCACGGTCCTCAAGTCATCCCAAGAGGCGTCCTGTCCCTTGGTGGACCACTGAGTGCCGCTCAGCCATCCAAGCCCGCCGTGCAGCTCTGCGCCGCTTCAAGTGCCGTCCCTCAGCTGACAATCTTGCGGCCTTTCGGGTGGCAAGGGCCAAAGCGCGGCGAGTGATTAAAGAGAGCATACGAAGGTCATGGCAATCGTTCTTGAACTACATTCCCGCTCCACTAGTTTACGAAAGTATGGGAAGCCATCAGGAGGATTTCCGGGAAATGCAGCCAGCTACCTGTCACGGCATTGCTGCATCAGGGATGTCTCCTCATGGCGCCGAGAGACGTTGCCCAGACACTGGTCAAGCATTTAGCGGAATCTACCGCCACTATTAACTGTGATCGAGAGGGGTCACTTGGACTTCCGGTCTCCAAATTCTGAACCCTACAACTGCCCCTTCACAATGTGGGAACTGGATTCGGCGCTGTCTGTGGCTCATGATACTGCGCCCGGTCATGATCAAATCCGGTACAGCGTGCTGCAGTACTTGTTGCTGCCATCCAAGGAAGTTCTCCTGAATTGTTTTAATATGATATGGTTATCCAGCACATTCCCTGACTCGTGGAGGGAGGCGATTTTGATTCCCATCCTCAAACCTGGGAGGGACCGATCGTATCCCAGTAGTTGTTGGCTCCTTAGCCACTCTCAGTGTGGCCTTCGGAGATGTCGTTCAACTATAGACAACTTGACCCTGCTTGAGGCGGCCATCAAGCAGGCCTTCCTACGTAACCAGCATTGTCTAGGTGTATTCTTTGACATTAATAAGGCCTATGACACTACTTGGCGCCGCCTTAACCTCAATCAACTCCATCAGTGGGGCTTTCATGGCCATCTCCTCATCTTCATTTGGTCCTTTCTTTCCCGCCGCCTGTTTCGATAACGGGTTGGTAATGTGCTATCTGATTTGTACGTGCAGGAGAATGGTGTTCCTCAGGGAAGCGTTTTAGGTGTCACCCTCTTTGCCGTCTCCATTAACAGTATCACGTCCACTATCCGGAGTCCTGCCCAGTGCTCCTTGTTTGTGGACGATTTTGCTGTTTTCTGTTCTTCCTCCAGTCTTGTCACTGCTAGTCGGCAGCTGCAGCTTACGATACAGCGATTAGAGGCATGGACTGCGAAGACGGGTTTTACCTTTTCTGCAGACAAATGTGTGTGTGTTCATTTTAATCGTTCTCGACGTGCTTTTACCTCCCCTGAATTGCGTCTGTGGGACACCATTCTTCCTTTTAGCGACACTGTGCGGTTCCTGGGCCTCACGTTTGATTCGAAGTTGTCGTGGTTGCCGCACCTTAAAGACCTGAAGGTGCGGGCCCTGAAGGCGCTGAATATTTTGAAGTGTCTGAGCCATCAGTCCTGGGGAGCAGATCGGGCGCGTCTGCTGCAGTTTTATAGGACTGTCGTCCGGTCGCGTCTTGACTATGGATGCACCGTGTATGGGTCAGCGAGGCCTTCGTATCTGAAGATTCTTGACGCAGCACACCATGAGGGTATCAGGCTGGCTACTGGTGCCTTCCGTACCAGTCCCGTCCCCAGCCTGTGTGCTGAGGCAAGGGAACCGCCGCTCGCCATCCGGCGGAAACTCCTCATGGTGCGATGGGTGTGTCAATTCCTTGCCTGTCCTACCTCCCCTGCATACCCTACTGTTGCCCGACCGCCTATGGAACGTCTCTTTTCCAGTCGTCCCAGGGCAACGAGACCATTTGGGATTCGTGCTAAGCATTTGCTTGAGTCCCTTGGTGTGGAGTGTGTGGCACCCCAACTCCAGGGTTTTACCCGTCTGCCTCCCTGGTTGCTCCAGAGGCCCAGCGTCCTTTTAGACTTGTCAGAGTACCGGAGGAGGTGCACTCCTGCGATTGTTTTTACCTCCTTATTTTACGATATTTTAAACTAGCATGCCGAGCATGTACCAGTATTTACGGATGGCTCTAAACAGGGGGACTCTGTTGGTTGTGCTGTTGTTTTCCCTGATCGAGTCGTCAAGTTACGGCTTCCTGCAGCGTTTACCATCTTTGATGCCAAATTGTTTGCGATCTTGCGGGCATTGGAGCAGATGAGATGTGTTCCCAGTCTTAAGTTTCTCATCTGTTCTGACTCCCTGAGTGCCCTTCAGACCATGCAGCACTTGTACCCAGCGGATACGGTCGTCCAGAACATCCATGATGCCCTACTCCACCTGCAACGGCAGGGGAAGGAGGTTTCTTTCTGCTGGGTGCCGGGGATGTGGGTATTAGGGGAAACGAACTGGCGGATGTGGCTGCCAAAGATGCATGTTCCCTCCCTCACGTTGTTGAATGTGCCGTCCCCCTCCATGCTGTTACCTCCCTTTTGCGTTTTCGTGTTATGCGTCAATGGGAAGAGGAGTGGCTGGCAGTCGGTGAAAATAAGCTGCATCTGGTCAAGGCCACCACGCGGCCAAGGCGGTACGTCCTACCAGTCATGCAGGCGGGATGAGATTCTCCTCACTCGCCTCCGCATCGGGCACAGTCCCTCAACGCACGGTTTTTTACTCCAGCGGGAGGACCCCCCCAATCTGCAGTGCTTGTGCCACATTACTGTCCGCCACATTTTACTTTACTGTCCTTTATTCTCTGACCAGAGGGCGGTGGTTTCCTTGCCACCGGATTTGCCCTCTATTTTGCAAGACGACGCAACGACTGTGGTTAAGGTCTTACGGTTTTGTGTCCTGTCCAATTTGTTGCCTCGGATTTTAAGGAGAGGATTTTAATGTGCTGCTGGGTGACTGGCTCCCCCAGATTGTAGGTAAGAGGTCCGCCATTCACGATTACCTACTTGTTTCACTTCGATTTCTGTTCTCTTTTCCTTGTGTTTCCTTTCCTTTTTAGTGCGTTTCTTCTCCTCTTGTTTTGCCTCTGTATGTGAGGATTTGTAACTGCGTCAGGCCTGTGTCTTTTGGCCGTTCTCCCTGTTCGCTGTCCGTCTTCGTCCCTTCACTGCATGTGTCCCTGTTTCTATGCGTTTGGGCGCTGATGACCACGCTGTTTAGCGCCCGAAAACCTCAAACCACACACACACACGCTATTGAGTACACGTTTAAGGAGTTCTGTTATTTACGGCTCAAAGTCTGGTGTGTACATGCCCTCTGTGCTGTGTCATCAGATGCCGCTGGGAGCAGGTGGTCGCCTGCTGGTGCTGGCGGCTGGAGCGAGCTCAGTGCTGCTGGCGCTGCTGGTGGTGGCCTGTCTGGTGGGGCCCGGCTGCTGCCTCTACGAGTACCTGCACCGCAGTGAGTACCTATCCGGATGCTTGCTCTCGATCAGACAGTATCACGCATCCTTCTTACAGTCAACAGATATCTTGGTTGAGGACTCCAGTACACTATTGATACCAATTTATAACCAGTACATTGCATGACAGAACTCGTGTGATGACGCCCAAAAGAGAGCGTATAGGAGTACTGAACCCCAAAAACCATTGTAGTAAAAAGGTATGTGTTTCTACATATATCAGTTTCCAAATGTTTCATCTCATGTTTGGAGACGTAAGTAGTGTGAAAATTAAGAAATTGTAGAAAATTAGGATCTGTGTTCAGCACAGGGTACTTCCCAGTTGCTTGCTCCTGCGAACGGTTTTGCTTGCATTCTGACATGTATGGAGAATGTTCCAGCCAGATTAATGGGAACATTCACAGGCTCGGTCTACCTGCTGCAACCACAATAATAATACTATTTGGGAGTCCATAGGAAGCTGACTTTGGCAAGAAACAATGGGAAATACATTCCACTAATAAAAAAATAAAAGGAAAACTTGCTCCTGAATGCAGGTGGAAAGGACTAAAAAGTATTCCAATCATTTACAGACTCGCATAACTATAGTCAGTTGACCTGTCTTCAGAAGCTAAGTGTGCTAAAAAAAACACTGATACTATTGAACGCACACTTTGATTTTATATTGTATAAATTTTGTTATTGTTAAAATTATGCAAGACTGTGGCCATTAATGTTCTTAAATCAATGCCATGACTTACACACTTCTCAAAATTTTGGATGAATGCTTCTAAACGCAGTAGTTATGTGAAATTCTAGGAAGTTATGCTAAAGCAATGTAAACAAACTTATTATTATTGTTATTATTAAAACATTTCATATTATCTTATTGCTATTATTGTTATACTTGTAGACATCTGCATCACGTTCAAAGAGAATTTGAAGGTAAATTATATTTGTGGCTGAGTTCTGGATCTGTGTTTGTCACAGGTAGCCCATTTCACTTTTCCAAATAGTAACTGTGTGAACACTGCAAAAATGACACATTACTGTGTAATTTTGCATCTGGCTGCAGTCTTCTGTAATAATCACTTGAGTATGTGTACATTTCTGCAGGTGGAAGTATTTCGTTTCTAAGCAGATAAAGGACATGGGAACTATATTGTGAAAAAGAGGAAACCTGTTACTTATGTACTGGAGAAAACTACAAGAAAATTAGTGACATACAACATACAGGAGTCTATGGACTGATGTCTGATGGTTTACGATATTGTCACACTATACCAGAGGAAAGAATGCAGCTGTTACTAACTTCTTAACTTGAAGCACCTGCATAAAGCTGACCCCCTCCTTCTGAGAAAATATGTCCTGACCTGTAGCGTAAATATTCCCAAATTTGTTGCAAGATTTTATTGGAGTTCAGCCTGATGAACAATCCTGGTGCAAAATCTGACCTACTGGGGGTGGGTCGTCGACCACTATGTATATCCCCAAACAGCATCAACTGTCTTAAATAGCCTGTATTAGCCAACCACTCATTACACACTTCACGTTTGACACATATATAAAAAATAAATGAATGAATAAGGTAAAGAACATATATTAAACTTCATTTTGGTTTGATACAATGTCAAGAAACCAGTACCTAAAATTACATATTTCAACAGGCTCAGAACAGTTAGACAACCTATCTGAAAAACACATACATCAAACTTAATACTATTTCATGGTGAAAAGTCTCCCAGAGGTAGTGATGTACAGGCCTTGACAATATAGTGATATTCAAAAAGAAAATTGTAGTGGTAATAAAAAGATTGTCAGCGTTATCTGACTTCTAACAATGCGTCAAAAGTAGTTAAACAGCTCACACTTTCTTATAATTGAGTCATATAGGTCCAAATAATTTGAGTTACATAATGTACTGTTGCCACACATAACAGCCTGATGTCTAACTGCTGCAGGCCATACCACCATACCTTGTTTAATGTCTGAAAATATCTCACTGTGAGAAAATCTGTTATGTGTTTCCAACTTTGCTTATCACGATCTGTAACTTGAACAGGACTTTCCTTTTGGCCACTACTTGTGCAACCATAGATCAATAAGATGGTGGCACCCTATGTTCACGTAAACAATACACGAATAAAGGGAATAATCTAGTTAGAAATTATAGTACAACATGAGCTGTTTAAAGCGAATATATTTCTCTTCAGAAACACAGACACAAATTAAAAGTTTTCAGTGAGAATTGTGTTGATACAAAACAAACTTTCATCGCCGTAACAAACTGATATCATTTTGCAAGCCAACATTTTCATTCTCATAAAACCTGAGGTAGAGGGATTAAATACAAATATAATGAAATGAACTTTAAAGTTATGCAGTAATCAGCATCTCAATATTTGACAAATTCACACTCTCTCAGCCGACAGTACTGGATGTGAATGCATGTAAGTGAAATGGATGCCCAGAAGAATGCAAATCCACAGCCTAAGTCACCCCTAATGGTAGCACGAAATTCAGCATAATAAAAAGACTTGGAATTGTCTTAGTGGTAATCATACAAATTATTCATCATAACTTACCATCAGGCGAAGCTAGTTTCATCATATAATGTGCTACATCAAATATAGCTAAAAATCAGAACTATCTCAATACTCCAATTACTGTATACCAAAGGTTAATGGGTGACCACCTTTGAAAAAGGAAGGTACATGGATCCTCTACACACATATGATTGGCTGAGGACCATTGGCTAACCAAACACTGGATTTCTTACGGAATGTCCCTCAGGGGCTCAGCATTCATTTGATGAGTACGTGCTTGGCGACCCTGGGGTTCCTGATCTGGGGCTTGTAAGCGCCGCCAGTCGTCTGTTACCGTAAGCTCTGGGCATGCTTCAGCAACCACCATGTGAAGCGGTGGTGGAACGTTGTGTATCACAGGGAACGGGGATCTTGGATTGCCTGCTCTTTATAAAGAAAAACCTCAATCTCAAGGTATGCTGCGTGCTGAGGAAATGCATGGCTGTTGGGGTGGAGCAGTCGTTAGCAGGCAACCACGGGGGAACCTGCGACACCTCAGTTTTTCCCTGGCTGCTCGTGGAACAGAGATGGAACCCTCGAAATCTTCTCCTCCCAGCTAGAAGGGTGTATTGCCTTGGAGGGAGGTTAGTCCTTCTGACAACCAACTTGTTGTTAGAAATGGGGTTCAAGGAATCATGAATCAGTATGTCTTTGTAGTGATCAAAACAAAGGAGGGGACTTTTAAAAAGGTGTCCCTCTTCTATATCCATAAAGGCTTAGAAGGAGTTGCTGGTATCTAAAGTCTATTAAGCAGTTGCGAAATGGTTCCTTTGCTGGTCGAGACTAACCATGCAAAGCAGGTGGAACTACTTAGGAAGTCACAAAAATTGGGTGAGTATGACATTGTTGAGTTGCATAACTCCCCTTACTCTAGCAAAGGTGTGGTCACTTGCTGTGATGTTATGGACATTGATGCTGCTGAACTCAAACAAGAATGGGCATCAGAGGGGATGATAGATGTGGAACAAAGGACACCTCGACTCGAGTACGGATGTCAAGCTTATGGATCTGCAAGACCTACGTACCTCAAAATGTTGGATGTGATTCACCAGGAGGGTATTAGGCTTTCAACGGGGGCTTATTACATGAGTCCAGTTGCTAGTCTATGGGTCGAAGCTGGAGAGCCTCCACTGTCCATTCAGCGTCTTCTCCTTGTGACATTCTTGTTGCTATGTTTCCCCTTTCCTTAGGTTTTACTTTCTTAGGTAGCATTTTCCTTCTTTTCCTGCTTTGTCTGAGTGTGTGCTTTAGTTTTCTTAGGTCTGTCCACATTCGTTCCTTTTAATGTGTGTCAGGGCGCTGATGACCTCGATGTTGAGCGCCCATAAGCCCCAACACACCACCACCACCATCCTGCTTTCTTTGAGTGTGTGCTTTAGTTTTCTTAGGTCTGTCCACATTCGTTCCTTTTAATGTGTGTCTGGGCGCTGGTGACCTCGATGTTGAGCGCCCATAAGCCCCAACACACCACCACCACCACCATCCTTGTGGTACGGCAAGCATACAGGGCCAAGTCCACTCCTATTTCGTTGGCATCCAACACCTTTTCACAGCTGGCACTGGAACGTTTCTTCCGCCACCGTCCGAAGACAACAAAGCCGTTTGGCATCCGCACAAAGGAGAGTCTCGAGTCAGTACTCCTGGAGGGCATTAAGGTCCTCAGCCAGGGATGGAGTAGGGGATCTCTCTGGCTACTACAACGACCGAGATTACTTCTTGATCTGGCGGCTTACAAGAAGTATTGTACCCCGGACCACCTTTTTAAAATTAAATTTACTGAGATTTTAGACCGCCATTCATATTTTATTACTGTTTACACGGATGGGTCTAAACAGGGGGATTTTATGGGTTGCTGCGCTGGGTTTCCCTATACTGTCCATAGGATAGGGCTCCCAGAGCAGTTGGTTGGTTGGTTGGTTTGGGGAAGGAGACCAGACAGCGAGGTCATCGGTCTCATCGGATTTGGGAAGGACAGGGAAGGAAGTCGGCCGTGCCCTTTGAAAGGAACCATCCTGGCATTTGCCTGGAGCGATTTAGGGAAATCACGGAAAACCTAAATCAGGAAGGCCGGACGCGGGATTGAACCGTCGTCCTCCCGAATGCGAGTCCAGTTTCTAACCACTGCGCCACTTCGCTCGGTCCCAGAGCAGTTCTCAGTTTTCTATGCAGAACTGTTTGCCATTCTGCAGCATTAGAGCATATGCGACAACATCATGGCAAGAAATTCATCTGCTCTGATTCCCAAAGTGCTCTACACGCTCTTGAACAGATGTACCCAGCATATCGGATGGTGCAAGAAGTGCAGGATGCACTTCTGCTCTTGTAAAAGTAGGGTAAGGATGTGCTGGGTTCCAGGGCACGTAGGGATTCCTGGAACTTGCAGACGCGGCTGCCAAGTAGGCTTGCTCCATCCCACCTCCTGCTCGCTGTTCCATCCGCCTGCAGGCAATAACATCATTCATGACTTGGAAGGTCATGTGTTGGTGGGAGGCTCAGTGGCTGGAAGTGAGGGATAATAAGTTGCGAGCGGTGAAGGATTCTGTCCAACCATGGCTTACCTCCTTCCGTCAACGATGAGCTGAGGAAGTAGCCCTTACATGGCTTCGAATAGGACACTGTCCATTGACACATGGTTTTCTGTTATGTCATGAGGAGCCACCAACGTGTCAGACATGTGGGACACAGCTGTCGATACGAAATATTTTAACTAAGTGTGTTTTATATGCGGGTTTGAGGGAAGATTTGTTTCCCACCAGACCTGCCCTCTATTTTAACTAATAATGAGGCGAGTGTGGCTGGAGTTTTACGCTTTTGTGTGATGTCTGGACTTCTTCCCAAAATATTGGGATTGAGATCTTAATGTGCTGTAAAGTGGTTTGGTCACCCATTATTTGTAAGTGGTCACCCAGTTACAGTTAAGTATTTTTACCTGTTTTGTACTGGTATTTTATTTTTAGTTTTATCTATGTTTTGATGTGCTGTGTCCAATCTTGAAATTTGAGCATTTACAATTATTGTAAAGATTGGCTCTGAATTGATCCTTGTTTAACAGATCTTGGCTGCACTCGTCAACATTTATTTTGGGAACGAGCGCTGATAACCTCGTTGTTGTGCGCCCTAAAACACTAATCATCATCATCATCATCATCATCATCTGGAACAAAGGACACATATGAATAATGGAGAAATTGAGAAAATTGCCACGTTCATCGCGACTTCAATTATCTGACACTATCTGAACACATCATGGCAGGTTTCTTTCGACTTAGTGTTAGGTTATATGTACTAACCCTATGTGCTGCCCCCTGTGGGTCCGTGGGTTAGAATAGGCCCGAGGTATTCCTGCCTATCGTAAGAGGCGACTGAAAGGAGTCTCACACGTTTCAGCTGTGTAAGTTCAGGTCCCATTCTATGGTTTGACCTGCCACTTTCCAAATTCCACAGAAGTGCGTACCATATTGGGAAGGACGTCTTGTGTGGTGCACGAGTTATCTATAGTGCCCTTAGATTCGATCTCCTGAATCTCTTGTTGCCATGGCACTGCATATCCACCTGCATATCACCTATATGGGCTAGGACATTTTCCAAAGTATGTCATCTACTTCTGTTGTCTCCTGTCCTCTTTCGCCCCCATGACACTATTGGATTCCTCTGTTCCCAATTTCCAGCATGGTATACAGTTCGTTGTGGTAGGGCCATCATGTACCCATTTGGTGGTAGCCCCCAAACAACACAGGGATCACACTGCTGATGCCTGAGCTGTAAACTCCCCTTGTATTCCAAGGAGTAGATGCCTGTCTTCCTGGGGCATCAGGACTCCCAGCAATGGCCATCATCCCAGGTGGCCTTTGCTGGGGCTGGGTTGTGCCCATGGGGAGAGCCCCTGATCAGAGTGGGTGTCATCAGGGCAGATGACCGATAATCAAGCGGATTGTCATCTTTTGCTGGGGACTGAATGGCCCAGCAGTCTCTAAGAAAGGGAATGTTGATTACAGCGCTGACAGGTATGACCCTAAGTCCTTCCCCTCCCTAGCAACACCTTTGGAGGAACATGGGGCTTCAGAGTGACAGGATCCCTATCACCACATTACTTAGTTTGAGGCAGAACTGATGGGTACTCCTTTCTGGAAATGAAGCCTCTGTTTTTTGTTGAGCACCTTGAGGATACGTTTGGGGAAGTGACAGCACTGTCCAAAATGCGCAATTGGTCGATTTTGATTCAGACAGCATCCCCAACCCAGTCCTGGGCGTTACTCGCCTGTGACAAACTGGATGATATTCTTGTTTCAGTCACTCCTCACAAAAGCCTAAATATGGTCCAGGAAATTATTTTTCATCATGACCTCCTGTTACAGTCTGACGATGAGCTATGTGCCAATTTAGAACGGTGGAGTGTCCATTTCGTCCTGCACATTTACAGGGGACCCAAGGACAATAGGGTTACCACTGCTGCCTTCATCTTGGCCTTTGAGGGTGATTCGTTACCTGGAAAGGTCAAGCTGATGGTGTACCGATGTGACGTCATGGCCTATGTCCCTCCCTCTATGTGGTGCTTCAAGTGCTGGAAATTTGGGCACATGTCGTCCTGGTGCCCTTCCAGTGCCACTTGTAGAGACTGCAGACTTTGCAGCATCTGAATACTCCATGTGTGCTGCCTCCCACCTGTGTGATCTGTGGTCAGCATCACTCCCCCTGCTCGCTGGACTGCCCAGTACCCCAAAAGGAGCGCAAAATGTGGAGTTCAAGACCCCTGACAGGCTAAACTCAAATACGAAAGGTTAAACGCTGTTCCCATAGGATCTTCTTATGCTACCGCCGTTATGGCGTCGCCATCGCTGACACTGTTACGTCCATCCTCTAAGGTTGCTCCAGTGGGCCCTCAGGGCCACCCATCTCGCTCCCCTGTCCAGTTGGCTGGGGCATGTCTTCTTCTGTTGCTCCCAAAGCTTCAACTTTGGAACAAACACCCCCCAAATGCTGGGGACATCGGTCCCCTCCCCCCCCCCCCCCAGCCATAGAAGCAAATGCCTCCTCTGGCTCCTCTTATGCAGAAGGGCTGCCTTGGCATGCTACCTTCCATGGTCCCCCCCCCCCAGTGGTCCAGTGGACACCAGCCAGTGGTTGAAAGAACCACTGGCTGCTGGTTGAAGGGATTCATGGTCTTCCTCTGCCCTTGAAGCTACTTCTGAGAAGCCCTCCCAGCAAGCTCCTAAGGAGTGGCGAGGGGGCAAAACTTCAAAGAAAAAGTCCACCAAGAAATGGGAGCCTCCAGTGCCCCCTACACCAGCACTCCTCCAGGATGCGAACACTCAACCAGTGGCGACAGGTGATGCTGTAGCCTAACTTGCCTCCTTGGTCACTCCATGCCACCCCAGACGACAGAAAGCGCCATTCTCCAGTGCAACTGCGGCGGTTTCTCTCCCGCCTGGCTAAGTTACATCAACTTTTAAGCGTTTTGAATTGTCCTGGTTTCCCGCATACAGCCTCCCCTCCCCCCGCAGTACAGAGAACTACAGATATCCAATGGTGAGGGCGTGCGGGCGTCGACGTCGGTGGAAATCGTGCTCGTAGGCAGGCGCACCACAGGTACTTCCATCTCGAACGAGGTGGTTTGTGCAGGCAGAGTGGCGAGAGGCAGGTCGACTTCATAGTCAACCACTATGGCCAGATGAGACGGCGGCCGGTCTGGGAGTAAGCAGGCGGGATGGTCGTCGACGTGGTGGAGGCATGTGTGGCCCTTAGGTGGATGGCGCTATCAGGGGTACTACAAAAACTGTCCTACCTATGACAGTGTATTTTCGTCCTTACCCCTGTAGCGAACCTGTGGCCTTTCAAACACCTTTAGAAGATGTGGCTGTCAGGGTGAGGACAACGCAGGAAATTACCATCCGTAACATCTACCTCCCTCCAGATGGTGAAGCACCACCCCTCGTTTTGGCTGCTCTCATTTTGCGTTTCGCTTCCAGTGTCGGTTCAGAAGGTATCACTGCACGCTCGATAACCTTGGCCCTGCTCGAAGGAGCAATTCAACAAGTGTTCCTTAGTAAGCAACACCTTGTTTGTGTTTTCTTTGACATGGAAAAGGCCTACGATACCACCTGGAGGCATAATATTTTGTTGCGGCTCTGTCAGTGAGAATTCTGTGGATGTCTATCCACCTTCATGCAATCCATTCTCTCGGACAGACATTTTAGATACAAGGTTGGAAATGTCCTGTTTGACGAGTTTAAGCAGGAGCATGGTGTCTCTGAAGGGAGTTTTTTAAGTTTCACGGCATTCGCAAAAGCATTAAACAGTATTACGTCCATAGTGCGACGTCCCTTACTATGTTCCTTGTTTGTGGAAGACTTGTCCATCTTCCGTGCATCATTCAGTCTCATAACGGCTACTCTACAATTGCAGCTGACGAACAGGCTGTTGGAGAAATGGTTTTACGCAACAGGTTTTAATTTTTTTTCGAGAAAACAGTTTGTGTTGATTTTAACCATTCCCACTGCCTGTTTAATTCACCCATTTTGAAACTGGGGACACCGTTCTCACTTTTAAGGAAAAGGTAAATTATCTGGGCCTTACTTTGGATGAGAAGTTAACATGGCTGCCACACCTTAAAGAAGTGAAACTGAGATGTCTGAAAGCCTTAAACATCCTTAAATGTTTGTGTCATAGGTCTTGGGGGCCGACAGGGCTTGCCTGATCCAACTTTAAGGCCTTTGTGCGATCCAGGCTTGGATACAGATGCCGGATTTGTGGGTCAGAAAGACCTTCATACCTCAAAATGCTGGATGCAGTTCACCATGAGGGTATTTGGCTGTTGACAGGGACCTATCGCACAAGCCCTATTGTTAGCTTGTGTGCAGAGGCTGGTGAGCCTCTGCTGTCTATTCGACATCTTCTCTTAGCATGCAAAGCATACATATTGGACATTGTCCGTTCGTACATTGTGTTGTACAGCTACGTTGTACAGCGGCCACTGGAATGTCTGTTCGATCATCAGCCACAATCAACAAAGCCATTTAGCATCCCTGCAAGGGAGAACCTCGGATTATTACACGTGGGGGGTATTTAGGTCCAAAGCCAGGTTAAAAAAAAAAAATGGTTCAAATGGCTCGGAGCACTTTGGGACTTAACTTCTAAGGTCATCAGTCCCCTAGAACTTAGAACTACTTAAACCTAACTAACCTGAGGACATCACACACATCCATACCCGAGGTAGGATTCGAACCTGCGACCGTCACGGTCGCGTGGTTCCAGACTGTAGCGCCTAGAACCGCTCGGCCACCCCAGCCGGCTCCAAAGCCAGGGCTGGAGTAGAAAGCCCCTCTGGCTCCTACCAAGGCCCAGATCTGCTGTATCTCGTTGGGACGTTGGAATTTTAGTACGGGCTTTTCTGAAGTTTATCTTATTGGGGTTGCCCCAAGCTTCTTGTGGGGAGATGAAACTTGGTTTTCCGTTTTATTGACCTTTTGCCACAGATTTTCATAATGTTCATCGGTAAATCATTAGTGCAAGAGTGGTGATGACCTTGCTATTTAGCGCCCTCTGCCATAAATCATCATCATCCGACACAATGGTAATGCAAAGAGTTATATGAACCTACCAAAATCAGTATGTATTAAAGTTGCTGCCTTAATATCTCGGAATTGTTTGTAGTTGTGGTCTTCAGTCCGAAGACTAATTTGATGCAGCTGTCCATGTTACTCTATCCCGTGCAACCCTCTTCATCTCCGAGTAACCGCTGCATCCTGCATCCTTCCGCATCTGATTAATGTTGCTGCATCCTGCCTAGTCATCAAAAATGTTTAGTCTAGGAACCTTGCTTTCTCGGATCACTAGACAACATTCAAGCAAATCGTATTAATGAATTCTATTACAAAATGAGCAATTACAGTACTTAACTTTGTGTTACATAGATGTGTCTCAAGCAAAAGGCTACCAACGAAATGAACAAGCTTCTTCAGTATATACAATTTCTAAGTCGCTGGTCTTCAAGTGCCTAATCTTGATGCTACTGTTCAACTCGCCACGACCAGTCGGGCGCGGCGCTTACGTCCTCTTCACATAGAGGTCGCTGCTGTTGCGTTGTCATCCTGGAGAGTGGTCGGTCAGCGTGCAATTGGCTGACGTCTTCACAGCCCTCGGTGCTCTATCGTTCCCGACTGGCGTGCCGGCGCTTGTCATTACGCCGTAACAAATGTATTCGTCTCTTTGTCTCTCTCTACATTTTTTTACCCCCACACTTCCCTCCAGTACTAAATTGAGGATCAGGGGAAACGAACTGGCGGATGTGGCTGCCAAAGATGCATGTTCCCTCCCTCACGTTGTTGAATGTGCCGTCCCCCTCCATGCTGTTATCTCCCTTTTGCGTTTTCGTGTTATGCGTCAATGGGAAGAGGAGTGGCTGGCAGTCGGTGAAAATAAGCTGCCTCTGGTCAAGGCCACCACGCGGCCGTGGCGTACGTCCTACCAGTCATGCAGGCGGGATGAGGTTCTCCTCACTCGCCTCCGCATCGGGCACAGTCCCTTAACGCATGGTTTTTTACTCCGGCGGGAGGACCCGCCAATCTGCAGTGCTTGTGGCGTCCAGATTACTGTCCGCCACATTTTACTTGACTGTCCTTTATTCTCTGACCAGAGGGCGGTGGTCTCCTTGCCACCGGATTTGCCCTCTATTTTGCAAGACGACGCAACGACTGTGGTTAAGGTCTTACGGTTTTGTGTCCTGTCCAATTTGTTGCCTCGGATTTTAGGGAGAGGATTTTAATGTGCTGCTGGGTGACTGGCTCACCCAGGCTTTAGGTAAGAGGTCCGCCAGTCACGATTACCTACTTGTTTCACTTCGATTTCTGTTCTCTTTTCCTTGTGTTTCCTTTCCTTTTTTAGTGCTTTCTTCTACTCTTGTTTTGCCTCTGTATGTGAGGATTTGTAACTGCGTCAGGCGTGTACCTTTTAACCGTCCTCCTTGTTCGCTGTCCATCTTCGTCCCTTCTCCGCATGTGTTCCTGTTTCTATGCGTTTGGGCGCTGATGACCACGCTGTTTAGCGCCCGAAAACCTCAAACCACACACACACACACCTTCATGTCTGAGGATCTGTCCTATCAACCGATACCTTCTTTTCGTGAAGTTGTGCCACAAATTTCTTGTTCCCCAATTCTATTCACGACCTCCTCTTTAGTTAGGTGATCGACCCATCCAGTCTTCAACATTCTTCTGTAGTACCGCATTTCAGTAGCTTCTATTCTCTTTTTGTCGAAATGGTTTATGGTCCTCGTTTCACTTCCATACACGGCTACACTCCAGACAAATACTTACAGGAAAGACTTCCTGGCACTTAAATCTAGAGTCGATGTTAAATATTTGTTCTTAAGAAATACCTTTCTTGCCGTTGCCTGCCCAGATACCAAAACACATCTCGTACTTTAAGCGTCTTAGAATCTCTTAGAATCCCCTGACTTAATTCGACTACATTCCATTATCCTTGTTTTACTTTTGTTAATATTCATCTTATATTTTCCTTTCAAGACACTGTCCATTCCGTTCAACTGCTCTTTCAAGTCCTTTGCTGTCTCTGATGAATTTACGGTGTCATCGGCAAACCTCAATGTTTTTATTTCTTCGCCTTTAGTTCCTACTCATAATTTTTCTTTGACTTTCTTTACTGCTTGTGCAATATACATATTGAATAACATCAGGGATATGCTACAACCGTGTGTCACTCCCTTCTCAACTGCTGCTTCCATTTCATACCCCTCGACTCTTGTCGCTGCCATCTGGTATCTACACAAGTTGTAAGTAGCCTTTCGTTCAATGTATTTTACCACTGTTACCTTCAAAATTCCAAAGAGAGTATGCCAGTTTACATTGTTGAAAGCTTTCTCTAAGTGTACAAATGCTATTAACGGAGGTTTGACTTTCCTTAACCTATCTTCTAAGATAAGTCGTGAGGTCACAACTGCTTCGTGTGTTGTTGTATTTCTTCGGAATCCAAGTTGATCGTGCCTGAGATCGGTTTCTATCAGTTGTTCCATTATTCTGTAAAGAATTCGTGTAAGTATCTTGCAATCATGCCTTTTTAAACTGATATTTTGGTAGTTTTCACACCTGTCAGCAACTAATTTCTTTGGAATTGGAATTACGAAATTCTTCTTGAAGTCTGAGAGTATATCGCCTGTCTCATACATCTTGCTCGCCAGATGAAAGAGTTTTGTCATCGCTGGTTCTCCCAAGGCTATCAGTAGTTCTGACGGAATGTCATCTACTCTTGGGGCCTTGATTCGACTTGGATCTTTCAGAGCTCTATCAAATTCTTCACGCAGTATCATATCTCATATCTCATCTTGATCTACGTCATTTCTCTTTCTACAATATTGACTTCAAGGTCATCTCCCTTTTATAGAACCTCTATATACTCCTTCCACCTTTCAACTTTGCCTCCTGTGCTTGTGATTGTTTTTCCATCTGAGCTAGTGATATTCATTCAGATGGTGTTCTTTTCCCCATAGGTCGCTTTAATTTGCCTGTAGGCGGTATCTATCTTTCCTCTAGGATACATGCTTCTAAATCCTTATATTTATTCTTTAGCCATTCCTGATTAGCCATTTGCACTTCCTGTCAATTTCATTTTTTAGACGTTTGTGTTTCCTTTCGCCTGTTTCATTTACGGCATTTTTATATTTTCTCGTTTCATCAATTAAATTCAATATATATTTTGTTACTCAAGGATTTCTAATAGTCCTCGTCTTTTTACCTACTTGATCCTCTGCCGCTTTCACTATTTCGTCTCTCAAAGCTACTCAGTCTTCTTCTACTGTATTCCTTTCCCCTGTTCTTGTCAACCGTTCCCTAATGCTCCCTCTGAAACTGTCAACAACATCTGATTCTTTCAGTTTATCAAGGTCTAATCTCTTTAGATTCCTATCTTTTTGCAATTTCTCCAGTTTTAACCTACAGTTCGTAACCAATAAATTGTGATCAGAGTTCACATCTGCCCCTGGAAACGTCTTACTATCTAAAACTGGTCCCGAAACTTTTGTCTTACCATTATACAAACAATCTGAAACCTTCCAGTGTCTCCAGGTCTCTCCACGTACACAATCTTCTTTCATAATTTTTAAGTGTCTCCAGGTCTTTTCCACGTACACACCCTTCTTCTACGATTTTTAAACCAAGTGTTAGCGACGGTTAAACTATGCACTGTGCAACATTCTACCAGGATTCCTCTTTTTTTTTCCTCCTAGTCCATATTCATCAAATACTTTTCCCTATCTTCCTTTTCCTACTGTCGAATTCCAGTCCCCAATTACTATTACATTTTCGTCTCCCTTAACTATCTGAGTAATTTATTTTATCTCATCATACATTTTTTCAATCTCTTCTTGTCTGCGGAGCTAGTTGGCATGTAAACTTGTGTGATGGTGTGGGCTTCGTCCCTATCTTAGTTACAATAATGCGTTCACGGTGCTGTTCATAGTAGCATATCCGCTTTCCTACTTCCTTATTCATCATTAAACCTGCCCCTGCATTACCCCCCTTTGGTTTTGTATTTATAATCCTGTATGCACCTGACCAGAAGTACTGTTCCTCCTGCCACCGAACATCACTAACTCCCACTATATTTAACTTCAACCTATCAGTCTCCCTTTTTAAATTTTCTAACCCGCCTGCCCGTTTAACGGATCTGACAGTCCACGCTGTGATCCGTTGAACGCCAGTTTTGTTTCTCCTGATGACGACATCGTCCTGAGTTGTCCCCGCCCGGAGATGCGGGGCTATTTTACCTCCGGAATATTTTACGCAAGAGGAAGCTATCGTCATTTAACCTTACAGTAGAGCTGCAGGCCCTTGGGGAAAATTACGGCTGTAGCTTCCCCTTGCTTTCAGCCGCTTGCGGTAGCAGCCCAACAACAAGGCCAGGTCAGTCAGTCATCTAGACTGTTGCCCCCCCTGCAACTACTAAAAAATCTGTTGCTCGTCTTCAGGAACCACACATTTGTCTGGCGTCTCAACAGATACCCCTCCATTCCGGTTGCAAGTACAGTACGGCCATGTGTATCGCTGAGTCACTCAAGCCTCCCCACCGATGGCCATGGCCGTGGTTCATTGGGGAGGAGGGGGGGGGGGGATTTATTGGAGATAATTGTACAAATAAGTATTATAGATTGAAAAATATAAAAAAGATGGTGGGAAATGGTAAGAGCCAACAACAGGCACCTTTCAGTCTTTCACAGACTTGGTCATCCCTCTTGTTACTTTCTTTATTTTAACCTGCCGCCAAAGGATGAATTACAGGCTTCTGTTTCTTTCCCCTTTGCGTAAAGGATTCTGCTACAGAATACGCACAACCGCCAGAACCCAGAAGCGCTTCTAATTTTACGTCATTTACATTATGGCAATTTCGATGACTAACTATACATATTCTGAAGCATTCCTCTCTAAATGTGGTTCCTTCACAAATCCTGTTCAATATCACGGACACCACGCTCTGCATCCCAGTGCATATCTCTTCGCAGACAAATTTATCTATATCTTCGTCATCATGAAACAATATGTAGAACACTCATATAGCCCGTGCTTCGTCCTTATCATAGCACCAAATCTGTTACTACTCGGAACTTGTTCTCCCGCCCGCCGCCTGGGGTAAGCAGTTTGTTCATAGCCGCACACGACCTTCCATCACCCACACTGAATTCGCGTTTCTCCTTACACAAACAGCTAGAACTGATGTTACCATCCAAAGGCGTGGGCTCATCTCTCTCCATGAACACGAATGTGCAGATACCTTCTTTTGAAGTGACGAGTGTAATAGCTACAAAATCTCCATTTACATCACATATGTTACCTGTATGTTCTGATTCTTGTTCCATTCCATCATTAACCGCCCCCATCTCCACTAACTGCTCATCTTGAAGGCTACTGGCCGATGTGTGTTCCGCTATGCCGTCTGCTTCAAGTGCTAATTTAATTTGGCCTTCAGCGCACGTGCTCTTGGCTCCGTTGCTTTCCAAGGCAAAATATATTAAATCACAAACTGTAAAATTACCATCATTAATGTAACCCTTCTCTTTCGATTTATTCTCGCACTTGATCTTCGCATAGGGTATTGACACCCTTTTCTCTGACTCAGAAATGCATATACCTTCAGTAGTTACTGCTATAATTCTCACTGACATCTTCAGAATTTTTAAACAACCAGTTAATCTGGAAAAATCTTTAAAATTACATTTCTTTTCGCTGACTTATTCGCTCTCCTGCTCACATGATTTCTCCAGCATTCCCAGAACGGCCGGTGTGGCCGTGCGGTTAAAGGCGCTTCAGTCTGGAACCGCGTGAGCGCTACGGTCGCAGGTTCGAATCCTGCCTCGGGCATGGATGCGTGTGATGTCCTTAGGTTAGTTAGGTTTAGGTAGTTCTAAGTTCTAGGGGACTGATGACCACAGATGTTAAGTCCCATAGTGCTGAGAGCCATTCCCAGAACTCGTCCTCACTCAAAATTGCGTCTATAGTCTACCCTTGCTTTTGTTGCACACTTCTGTTCTTATAGTTATTTTTCTCTTTTTCTTATTCCCTTTTATCGCCTTTTTATTAATCTATCCCAGAGCTAAAGATGTGTACATTTTAGTTTTCCAACTGCAGCTGCTTATGGCTATTCTGACGCTTGCACCTGTCGTCCTCGCTGCGCCCATTACATTCACAATTACTTAGACCTCATAGTTTGAATCTCAATGCGTTGTCCAGTTTCTCAGCAAGAGCTGTGACTCATCTAGTGAGTCAGTCGGACTGTGTATCAGATTGCATTGCAGAGTCTCTTGTAGCTTTTTTTTAGTGTTGGGATTTCTAATAAGATCACTAGCGGCCTGCTCATAACCGTGACTCGTTTTAACTCTTTCACAGAAAATTCTTTCTTAGTGGCCTGACTGTGACCGCAAGCGTCTGCCGAATGCTTCTAGAAAGCAGGACGCTCACAGTCTTTGTGAGGTCAATTGAGGAACTGCTCGACTGATAAATAGCGGCTCCGGTCACAAAAACTGACAGCGGCCAGGAGAGCGGTGTGGTGACCGCATACCCCTCCATATCCGCAGCCAGTGACGCCTAGCGGCTGAGGATGATACTGTTGAGTGGTACTTAAGATAAGTAAATAAATTAGTGAAATCAAAGTGAAGTAGAAATTAGAAAATAAATGAAAAACTTGGTTTAGTTTAGAAGAATTACATACTGGCAAACAGCGGGCGGAGCAGAAGAGACAATGACCGTGAAGTCAGCAAGTTCAGAAGAAGCCATCGCCCTCCCCACATAAGCGGACGCTGTCGATTCAGCCGTCAGGGCATCGCCCGACCGGCTCACGTGTTTCTCAGTTGTCACATGTGAGCAAAGGCCCTCGCCTACATTCCAAGAGCCAATGACCGACGTTAAGAAGATTCTTCGAGAAGCTTTTCAACGTGACAGACGAGGCAATGACCGTGAAGTCGTTCACCTCCAGTGAACTGAAGTGAATAAATACGCGAGACGCAGTGGGCCCTACAAGAAAAAAGAAGGAGAGTAGCAGTAGTTTTCAGTCAGTTTCGGTGCTGAAGACCGTCAAGCAAGAAGAGACTACATCATACACAGACGCACCAAGTCCGCCGCTGTAATGGAATAGCAAGCAGCAGCCTTGGTGCCAGAGGACAGAAGTTAAAAGGTATTTGAAGTCTGATTTTTACGTATCCGGGTGACTCGTGAGGACGGAACGGAGACGGCCTCACGTTAGCAGTCACCTGTGAGCTGGGATGAAGATCTGACAGCTGAAGACTGGCAAGCGGGAGTCCGTTGTTCGAGTCCGGGACACTGGCCTTCCCCCGCCGCACCGCTCCGCTGGCCGACGCACAACACACGCGGCCGCTTAGAGAAGAGAAACACTGGGACGCCACATCCAAGGTATCACCGTCCGATGCACGACTTCGCTCTCAATAATTGAACGGGCCACCGCATGATGCGCGTCTCCAGTCAACTGGGCGAGACGGTGACACGAGATACGCACCGCCAGGCGTAATCAGACGCCGCCGCTGCCGCAGCAGAAGGCTTCGCAAACGACACAGCTGCCGCTCTCCGAGCCAGAACATCCAGTAAGAAACAGTTGAACAAAACTTTCAACAAAAGTTATCTTATGTAAAAATGTTGTTTCATTCTACCTCATTCCCGAGCCAAGGAAGAACCCACCCTGCCCACATGTTGTTAAGAGATAAAAATTAATTTACTTAGTATTTTCACCCTGACATAATGCTTTAGAATCAAATGCCCTTTGCAGTAATGCTCATCCTGACAATTGACTTGCATCAAAAGAGCAAACTCAGTTACATTTAGTATCAGAAGTGTTACAATACGGCGGCCGGTCGCTACTGTTGGGTCCTCCGAGGCCTCTTCAGATGGAGTTTTTTAGTGGCGTGACTATACACAGGCCCATTCTAGAACTCATTTTGCAAGCGTGTCTGCCTCGTGTCGCACCAAAATTTGAATTTAAAACATTCCACAAAAGCCTTAGTGTTTAGAAAATTGTGTCAGGGCGCTGATGACCTCGACGTTGAGCACCCGTAAGCCCCAACACACACACACACACACACACACACACACACACACGCACGCACACACACTAGAAAATTGTCTGCATTCTGGTGTGACCCTGACGAACCGATGCTGTCCAGTCACCACTATACATACCTTATTTTTGCTGCGTCGGCCATCTCTGTAGCAAAATTAGCACTACAGGCAGCAAGGAAATCGATAGGATGATACTTACTCTCTGCTGCAAAGTATTCGCCGTTCACTGGTGAACACATCGCGTCACCAAGATAATTAGCCACTTGACCCGATGCAATCTCATGAAGCGCCACTTTCAGAACTCTGCAGTTTATGCTGCGCGGTCTCGATACCGAAGTACACATTTAGATTTTGTTGTGCATTTTGATCTTACCGTGAAGTTATCACACATCTTTCGCAATCGAATCAGTGGCTAACTTCGTTCCCAGTTCCAGTGAAGTCTCCCTTTGCTCAGTGATCTCAGTACTGCCATTCAGATGAGTCCATAAATTATCCACACTTTCCACCAGTTCTCGTTCTATGTGACTGACTCTTACTTTTTCCTTTCTGATTTCACACGCAAGTTTGCTCATTTCTGATTTTAACCTACTCTGCTTTTCTTCAATTATCCCCCTGTTATCCCTTCTATATTTTCAGTTTTTTGTTTTAAATTCTTTTCTGAGCGTTCGACTTTCCAATTTATTTTCTAAATTACCCATTTGCCAACCCATTTTCTTTTTTACACCCCAAATTTTATTCTCGATACCACTCATTTGGTTTTCTAAATTATCCATTTAACTCACTATACCACCAATCTGTAAAGACTATGCACTCGTATATTGCGTAATAATTACTAGTGAACTAGCTGCTTTGCTCCCGTTACGTGATTTAAGACTGTTGGGCTCATCTAATCCACAAACACTTCACGACTCTTTAATTATTACGCCGCAAATCATGCCTGTAAACACCTCTGAAAATCAAGTCAAATTTACGCTATTGGCGGTGGTACTTAACTGTTCCGTCATGTTTTGGAGGGAAAATAGATACCGACGTTCCTTCACATTTGCTTCCAGGTGAAACAGTCATGCGAAATGTGGAAAAATATACAAAATGAATAAATTAATATTTGAGTTGCATTTTTTTTTTCTCCATCAGCCTACTGACTGGTTTGATGCGGCCCGCCACGAATTCCTTTCCTGTGCTAACCTCTTCATTTCAGAGTATCACTTGCAACCTACGTCCTCAATTATTTGCTTGACGTATTCCAATCTCTGTCTTCCTCTACAGTTTTTGCCCTCTACAACTCCCTCTAGTACCATGGAAGCCATACCCTCATGTCTTAGCAGATGTCCTATCATCCTGACCTTTCTCTTTATCAGTGTTTTCCACATATTCCTTTCCTCTCCGATTCTGCGTAGACCCTCGTCATTCCTTACCTTATCAGTCCACCTAATTTTCAACATTCATCTATAGCACCACATCTCAAATGCTTCGATTCTCTTCTGTTCCGGTTTTCCCACAGTCCATGTTTCACTACCATACAATGCTGTACTCCAGATGTACATCCTCAGAAATTTCTTCCTCAAATTAAGGCCGGTATTTGATATTAGTAGACTTCTCCTGGCCAGAAATGCCTTTTTTGCCATAGCGAGTCTGCTTTTGATGTCCTCCTTGCTCCGTCCGTCATTGGTTATTTTACTGCCTAGGTAGCAGAATTCCTTAACTTCATTGACTTCGTGACCATCAATCCTGATGTTAAGTTTCTCGCTGTTCTCATTTCTACTACTTCTCATTACCTTCGTCTTTCTCCGATTTACTCTCAAACCATACTGTGTACTCATTATACTGTTCATTCCGTTCAGCAGGTCATTTAATTCTTCTTCACTTTCACTCAGGATAGCAATGTCATCAGCGAATCGTATCATTGATACCCTTTCACCTTGTATTTTAATTCCACTCCTGAACCTTTCTTTTATTTCCATCATTGCTTCCTCGATGTACAGATTGAAGAGTAGGGGCGAAAGGCTACAGCCTTGTCTTACACCCTTCTTAATACGAGCACTTCGTTCTTGATCGTCCACTCTTATTATTCCCTCTTGGTTGTTGTACATATTGTATATGACCCGTCTCTCCCTATAGCTTACCCCTACTTTTTTCAGAATCTCGAACAGCTTGCACCATTTTATATTGTCGAACGCTTTTTCCAGGTCGACAAATCCTATGAAAGTGTCTTGATTTTTCTTTAGCCTTGCTTCCATTATTAGCCGTAACGTCAGAATTGCCTCTCTCGTCCCTTTACTTTTCCTAAAGCCAAACTGATCGTCACGTAGCGTATTCTCAATTTTCTTTTCCATTCTTCTGTATATTATTCTTGTAAGCAGCTTCAATGCATGAGCTGTTAAGCTGATTGTGTGATAATTCTCGCACTTGTCAGCTCTTGCCATCTTCGGAATTGTGTGGATGATGCTTTTCCGAAAGTCAGATGGTATATCGCCAGAGTCATATATTCTACACACCAACGTGAATAGTCGTTTTGTTGCCACTTCCCCCAATGATTTTAGAAATTCTGATGGAATGTTATCTATCCCTTCTGCCTTATCTGACCGTAAGTCCTCCAAAGCTCTTTTAAATTCCGATTCTAATACTGGATCCCCTATCTCTTCTAAATCGACTCCTGTTTCTTCTTCTATCACATCAGACAAATCTTCACCCTCATAGAGGCTTTCAATGTATTCTTTCCACCTATCTGCTCTCTCCTCTGCATTTAACAGTGGAATTCCCGTTGAACTTTTAATGTTACCACCGTTGCTTTTAATGTCACCAAAGGTTGTTTTGACTTTCCTGTATGCTGAGTCTGTCCTTCCGAATGGCTCTGAGCACTATGGGACTCAACTGCTGAGGTCATTAGTCCCCTAGAACTTAGAACTAGTTAAACCTAACTAACCTAAGGACATCACAAACATCCATGCCCGAGGCAGGATTCGAACCTGCGACCGTAGCGGTCTTGCGGTTCCAGACTGCAGCGCCTTTAACCGCACGGCCACTTCGGCCGGCTGTCCTTCCGACAATCATATCTTTTTCGATGTCTTCACATTTTTCCTGCAGCCATTTCGTCTTAGCTTCCCTGCACTTCCTATTTATTGCATTCCTCAGCGACTTGTATTTCTGTATTCCTGATTTTCCCGGAACATGTTTGTACTTCCTCCTTTCATCAATCAACTGAAGTATTTCTTCTGTTACCCATGGTTTCGTCGCAGCTACCTTCTTTGTACCTATGTTTTCCTTCCCAGCTTCTGTGATGGCCCTTTTTAGAGATGTCCATTCCTCTTCAACTGTACTGCCTACTGCGCTATTCCTTATTGCTGTATCTGTAGCGTTAGAGAACTTCAAACGTATCTCGTCATTCCTTAGTACTTCCGTATCCCACTTCTTTGCGTATTGATTCTTCCTGACTAATGTCTTGAACTTCAGCCTACTCTTCATCACTACTATATTGTGATCTGAGTCTATTTCTGCTCCCGGGTACGCCTTACAATCCAGTATCTGATTTCGGAATCTCTGTCTGACCATGATGTAATCTAACTGAAATCTCCCGGCCTTTTCCAAGTATACCTCCTCCTCTTGTGATTTTTGAACAGGGTATTCGCTATTACTAGCTGAAACTTGTTACAGAACTCAATTAGTCTTTCTCCTCTTTCATTCCTTGTCCCAAGCCCATATTCTCCTATAACCTTTTCTTCTACTCCTTCCCCTAAAACTGCATTCCAGTCGCCCATGACTATTAGATTTTCGTCCCCCTTTACATGCTGCACTACCCTGTCGATGTCCTCATATCCTCTTAGAAATGAGTTAATGTGTTAAATATTTACCTTAAGCATGTAAGTGAAAAAAGTTGAGAAAAGGTTTGAAATTATATTTAAAGTTTGTTGGAAGTTGCTAAATGCTCTCATTCTCAAGCCAGTCGCACAGCCAGTTTAGTCCCCCTTAAACGTCCCAACAACCACCACCACCACCAGTCGCACATTTGCCAAGATAATGCTTATGATCGTATCTTGGTTAGCAGTCGGCGATGTGGTGCAGTGTTGAACGTTCCTCGGATATCTAGGAAGACGGCATCTCCTTCTTCGCCTGTATATATTGTTTGCAGTATGTCGTGTAGAAATAAAGCAAACTATGTTTCAGACGAATGGTTTTTTGCTATTTGCCTACTAATTTTTTGATAGAATCTTGTTTTACTCCAGTAACATCATAATGTTTGAGCTTGGAATACGCTCTAGGATGACGCAACAGGCGAACTTCAGCGATACTGGTTTGTAATCATATGCATCCGATCTTTAATCTTCTTGCAAACAGGAGTGACGTGTATTATTCTCCAGTCACATGGAGGTATTCGCTGCGCAATAGATTCTCGATAAACATGAATTACGCGGCGTATTCGGTATAGAAATCTACCTAGAATTCCTACAGAACCTGGTGCCTTGTTCAGTTTAAGCAACCAGTAATTGTTTTTCAGTGCCGGAGGGGCGAATATCAATGTCTCACGTTTGTGAATCTGTCCTCATGGAATTGCATAAGGTAATATTTCTGGTTTCTGTCTTGTGTCTTTGATTTCTAATATTGCTATCCATTTCTGTCAGTTCCCATGGCCTGAATGCGTAAGTAACACGACCACCAGATTCTATCTTTGGCAGACTTAAATGAATCGCTATGCCCACGGAGTTTAAAGCTACGAAAATTCTGTCAGTAACAGTTACGATTAATCTAGAAATGAATAGCAAATTACAGTGCAGTTCTACCTATCTTATCTACAATACGTATATATTAATAGCAATGACCAGGAATATTAAATAAGAAGACATTAGTCTGAAAAATGCTCACCTTACGTAGTATATTTTATCTTTATGAAACTTGTCATAGAAAAATGGAGTCTCATACACTTACAAGAGTAGCTTATGCCTTTTTGTGCTAATGACTGAAGGACAGGTGGATTTTTGGCGCTTTAGGTCTACGCTATGAGACCAAAAATGCTATTTACTCTATCTTGTGGAACACTATATTTAAAAAAAAAGTTATATTTAGGCGCTACAAAGTCCCCAAGGGATATCTTTGGATTATATAATTCATTCAGTCAGGTACAATACAGTACAGATTACATTTAAGTTGAATGAAGTTACATCAGTAAAGAAGAGAATTTCTTTCCAAATGAAATTTTTATACAATGCGTACAGTTGTTTTGGAATATCAGCATATCATGAAATAGTGTAGTAAGGTATATTTGTTACATATTACCGAAAATTTTCTTTTTAAGTTTGGTGAGGTTGTTTTGGAATATCAGCATATCATGAAATAGTGTAGTAAGGTATATTTGTTACATATTACCGAAAATTTTCTTTTTAAGTTTGGTGAGTCCGTACTGAGTGGCATGAGATCGAATTAAACTTCCCTCGGTTATCTTATTGTCCTCCCATTCAGACATGGTCTGAGCAGAAACTAGGGTAAAACCAGAGACAGGCCTTCGACCCCATGATATAAAGGATTTGTATGTACAAGGCGTACAACTTTGCTTCCGCCGTTTTTTCCCCAACATTTGAGGCTTTAATGAAACAAATTGGTTACACATGTATCATTCAAAGTATTTTCCATCGCTGGCCACTACTTTCTCCCATCTTTCGGGCAGTGTGCGAATCCCGCGTCGAAAAAATTGTTCATCTTTTGAAGCGATCCACGAATCGATCCAATTTGTGACTTCTTCATGAGATCGGAAGTGTTGGTCAGCCAGGCCGCGCCATTGATCTAAACAGGTGATAGTCAGAGGGAGCAATGTCTGGAGAATACGGAGGGTGGGGAAGGACTTCCCATTTTAACGTTTCCAAGTACTTTTGACCTCTTTTACAACGTGGGGTTGTCGTGCTGCAAAAACACTTTATCATGCCTCTCGCTGTATTGCGGCCGTTTGGCTTTTAATGTTCTGCTCAAAAGCATTAATTGCGTTCGATAACGAGCACCTGTGGTTGTTTCACTTGGATTAACCAACTCATAGTACACGACGCCGAGCTGGTCCAACCAAATGCAGAGCATGATCTTGGAGCCGTGAATATTCGGTTTGGCCGTCGACGTGGAAGCGTGGCTGGCATATCCCCATGATTTTTTGCGTTTAGGGTTATCGTAATGAACCCATTTTTCGTCCCCGGTCACAATGCGATGCAGTAATCCCTTCCGTTTTTGCCTCTGAAGCAACTGTTCACAAACAAGCATACGCCGTTCAAAGTCTCTTGGTTTCTGCTCACACGGGACCCAAGTTCCTTTCTGAATCGTGCCCATAGCCTTGAGGCGTTTTGAAATGGCTTGCTGTGTCACTCCAACTAATCGTGCCAATTCTTCTTGAGTCTGACGCGAGTCTTCACTCAGCAATGTCTCCAATTCCGCATCTTCGAAAACATTCTCTTTTCCACCACTATGCCGGTCTACGATGTTAAAATCACCGTTCTTGAAGCGTTGAAACAACTCATGACACGTTCTTTCACTAATAGCGTGCTTACCAGACGACTTGAGAGAATTCGATGAGACCCAGTCACTGTTTTCTTCATACTGAAACAAAATTGTAACACCTCCCGCAAATGACGAGACTTAGGCTCGTAAACTGACATTTTCAATCAAGAACAAATTTATGATACAGACACAAATCGACTAATGTTTGAATGAGGTTATGTTGATCGATGTCCAAGCTAACCGCCTGACGTCTGCGATCTGTTTCTTTCGACCGCTACCTACCGTTGTCACCACCTACGGCAAACGGCGGAAGCAAAGTTGTACACCTTTTAACTAACGCAAGTATATTCTTATCGTTCACAAATATTAAATTTTCACATACAGAAAAAAATAGACCATCTAACCAGCCTAGAATGTAGTAATTTGCAACTCAACAAAAAGCGCTAAGCACTTCTGTGGTTACAGTGTACCTTGGTGCGATTTCCAGCTTAGTAGTAAAGAAGCGACTTATATGCTCGAACCACCAAACCCACTTGCAATTCGATACTGGAATAGGACCATTCGCAGTCGAACAAAATGCGACTTGTGGAACTGATAGTACAAATTGTAGATTTTCCTCTATGTTTCTAATTTGGAAGACACAAGCGCCAAACCTCACATTCGAGGCATCCATCGACAAAGAAAAATGCAGTGACATATCTGGGTGAAGTAACATCTCTGAGGATAGCCGACTGAGTCTCATGTTATCAAATGCTGTCTGACAATCCTTGGACCCCTTATCCTGTGTCGGCTCCGCATCGGCCATACATACCTGACGCACGGCCATCTTTTGCGTCAGGAGGATCCCCCCCTGTGTCGGTGTGGGTCCCGGCTGACGGTCGCCCACATTTTATTGGAGTGTCCCCGACTGCGCACCCTTCGGCAGTCTTTTAATTTCCCGGGCACCTTGCCTTTGATTTTATGCGACGATGCCTCCATGGCTGACAATGTTTTACATTTTATCCATGCTAGTCCTTTTTATGGGCCGGCCGCGGTGGTCTCGTGGTTCTAGGCGCGCAGTCAGGAACCGTGCGACTGCTACGGTCGCAGTTTCGAATCCTGCCTCGGGCATGGATGTGTGTGATGTCCTTAGGTTAGTTAGGTTTAAGTAGTTCTAAGTTCTAGGGGACTGATGACCACAGCAGTTGAGTCCCATAGTGCTCAGAGCCATTTGAACCATTTTGAACCTTTTTATGGATCCATTTAGGGGGGTCCTGCACTTTTCCGTTTCTGTGTCTTTTGTCCTCGCGTCTCTCCATATTTGTTGCTGTTTTGGTGTTTCATCGGATGGTTGACTCTTTCCCTTTTTTGTTGTCGTGGTCAGTCAACCAGTCTCCGGCCATCTTCTTTTCTTCTATTTCTTTCTGTCTGGTGTTCGTCTGTACTCTTCTTTTCTGTAGTGTTCGTTGCCTAATTTGTGTTCTTTAGCACCTGGGGGGGGGGGGGCAGTCTCCTTCCCCTTGGGGTTTTATCTGATCTGCGACTTTGTCTCGCTTGTTTTTGGAATGGGGGACTGATGACCTTAGCTGTTTAGTCCCCCTTAAACATCCCAACAACCACCACCACCTGCCTCTGTGAGTTTCCTTAAGTAAATGTAACAGTGTCTCACTGTTCAATAATTAATTGACTAGCGACAAAATGATGATAGAACAATCCTAACCCAATGGATACCTGTAGTTGTTTTCTTGGCCTGGTGGTGGAAAAATTAGCTCGCACTGAATTTTTAACTCGTCAGAGTAAATGCCTTTTTGTGGTGTTAGATGCCTCAAAAACTGTACCTCTTTATGTCCTAACTTACTTTTCTGAAAATTGGCCGTAACCCCCGTCTCCCGAATTTTATTTAGAATTCTTTCAATCAAATCTAAATGATGATCCCATGTTTGTGATGCTATGAGAATGTCAACAAAGAACAAAAGTCATCTAATCTAAACATGTCTAATGCAGCAATAAATATTCCAGAACTTACTTTCAGACCAAATGGCAAGGCCTTGAACTGATAGCTACTGCCAACATATATAAAAGTAGGAATAATTGTTCTGCTTTTGCCAGATCTGATCTCAATGATCTCACTTTGTCCTTTAACTAAGGTTATAGTGATTATCAGTACGACCTTTTTGCGTTTGGTGACGATTTGTAACAGCATCATAGTCGCCAATCTGTCTCTCAGTGGTTATAAGATCGAAAATATCAGGCCTATTTGTAATTAGTTTATTTTACTTTTTTATTTATAGTCATCAGCCTTCTGATTGTTTCGATACACTCACCTTGGGTTATTTCTAATGTGCTAACCTCTTCATCTCAGAGTAGCACTTGCAACCTACGCCCTCAGGTATTTGTTGGATGTATTCCAGTCTCTGTCTTCTGAACGTATTTGTATTTCCTTCTTTCGTCGATCAGTTGATGTATTTCTTGTGTTACTCATGATTTCTTTGCAGTTACTTTCCTTATATCTTTGGCTGTCTGCCCAACATCTGTCATGGCTACCTTTAGAGGCGTCCTATCTTCTTCAGCGAAACTGCCTATTGTGGTATTCCTTATCGCAGTATCCACATCCTCAGCGAATTCCAAACGTGTCTGGACATTTCTCAGAACTTCAGTATCCCGCTTCCTTCCACACTGATTCTTCCGGACTATTCTCTTAAACTTCAGTCTATCCTTCCCCATTTCTAAATTGTAACTGGAATTTCTAAATTATTAATTTCACGTGTGGGTTTAGGACTAGATGTTCCAGACAGCTGTCAGACGATGTTTCCAATATTACTTTAGAAGACTGTTTGACCATACCGGCGATACAGTGTGTGTAATTTTCTCAGTCGATACTGAGCAGGTTCAAACTCACAACTGGGCCTTGGCGTACTTCCTTCCAGCCACGTCGACGGGACGAGGTCATCCGTACTCGTCTTCGCATCGGCCACAGCCCTATGACGCATGGATTTTTACTCCGGCGAGAGGACCCTCCGATGTGTGGTGCTTGTGGCTTGCAGATCTCGGTGCACCACATTTTATTGGACTACATTTTATTTGCTGACCAGCGGACTGCAGCGGATCTGCCGGCTGATCTGCTGTCTATTTTATTCAATGCTCAAACGAATGTGGTTCGGGTTTTAAAGTTCTGTGAATTGTCCGACATTTTTAACAAGATTTTTTCGTAAGTGATCAGCCAGTCTCATTTCCCTGTGCTGTTCTTTTAGCTCTTTTGTGTTTTGTTTCCCCTCTGTTTAAATTTCTTGATTAGCTATCTTGCCTCCACATTGGTTTTAATGCATAGGAGAGTGCCTGTGCGATAGTCATTGTGTGGTCGCTTCGTGTGCATGCGTGTTCGACAGTTTTCGTTCTTATCCACATTCGTTTGTTTTCATCGAGGCAGGGCGCTGATACCCTCGCGGTTGTGCGCCTATAGGTTCCCAAACCACACACACACACACCTATTATACTAATTACTTAATATGTAGTTAGTGACCGTTTATTTCTTTCGCACAAGAATTTGTACCTATAACTGTAATAAAACTGAAAAACTGGCACCCTACACTTCATCAACATTGATGCTGTTCACGAAACAGACCTGGCTGAGATTTCCGCCGATCGTGTGTTGTGAACGTACGTAGACGCCTATTCGCCTATCCCTGCCGGTGCCTGCACCTCGTACAGTCGGATGTGCTCAGCGTCACTGCCCTGAGACCGTCCTCCATCTTGTGGGATCACAGAGAGAGAGAATCCCGCCCTGTGTTAATATTTACTAGAGCAATAAAGCCGCTGAGATTGCGTTCATAATACCTACTTAAACAGCACTGAAGACACGGCCGCGGTCGCACGCGTCTTGCACAAACGCGATAGTTATTGCTGTGGGGATTTCAGGAGGGCGTATCCCGGAGGGGGGGGGGGGGGCAGTCTCCTTCCCCTTGGGGTTTTATCTGCTCTGCGACTTTGTCTCACTTGTTTTTGGAATGGGGGACTGATGACCTTAGCTGTTTAGTCCCCCTTAAACATCCCAACAACCACCACCACCACCCATGACTCGAAGGATCTTCATGCGGTTAGGCACGGGTCCAGGTTTCATTCAGTTTCTACCCTGGCCCCTTCCGCAAAGACACTGACGAAAAAAAATCACAACACTAAGCAGGAGTTGTGCGACGTTAACGAAAGTTGGCAGGCATATTTCTACATCTGAAAGACGATGTCAAATCTCGCGCCAACTGTGTAATAGCGGCGCTATTAGCGCCATTATGGGGATGCAAATCAGGTTTGCTGTAAATACACGCTGTAACGGTCGAGAGCGTTAGTTTCCTTTGAGATTGAAGTGGCGAGTTGGTTAGTCAAGGATGCCTTTAAGGCGACAAAGACGCCATTATCAACTCGTCACTGGGTATGAACCAGATCATGTAACAGGTCTACGAGGAGCTGATGGTCCTTCTGCGATACTACAGGAAGACTCGGCAGGAATATGGCCACTGTACATGATTGCTGTCAGCGGTGGTGGCGAAAACGTACGGTTGCGAGAAGACCGGTCTCTGGACGGCACGCTAGGGAAGACCATCGTGTTCGGCGAATGGCTCTGGCGCATGGTACTGCATCTGCCCCGCAGCAGTTGACACAACGAGCTGTTACAAATCGGTTACTTCAAGGAAAGCTCCGAGTCAGACGCCCTTTAGCGAACATTCCACTGACTCTATCTTTTCACAATATATATAAATGACCCAGTAGTTAGCGTCGGAAGTTCCATGCGGCTTTTCGCGGGTGATGCTGTAGTATACAGAGAACTTGCAGCATTAGAAAATTGCAGCGAAATGCAGGAAGATCTGCAGCGGATAGGCCCTTGGTGCAGGGAGTGGCAGCTGACCCTTGACATAGACAAATGCAATGTATTGCGAATACATAGAAAGAAAGATCCTTTATTGTATGATTATATGATAGCGGAACAAACACTGGTAGCAGTTACTTCTGTGAAATATCTGGGAATATACGTACAGAACGATTTGAAGTCGAATGATCATATAAAATTAATTGTTGGTAAGGCGGGTGCCAGGCTGAAATTCATTGGGAGAGTCCTTAGAAATGTAGTCCATCAACAAAGGAGGTGGCTTACAAAACACTCGTTCGACCTATACTTGAGTAGTGTCATCAGTGTGGGATCCGTATCAGGTCGGGTTGGCAGAGGAGACAGAAGATCCAAAGGAGAGCGGCGCGTTTCGTCACAGGGTTATTTGGTAAGCGTGATAGCGTTACGGAGATGTTTAGCAAACTCAAGTGGCAGACTCTGCAAGGGTTATTTGGTAAGCGTGATAACGTTACGGAGATGTTTAACAAACTCAAGTGGCAGACTCTGCAAGAAAGGTGCTCTGCATCGCGATGTAGCTTGCTGTCCAGGTTTCGAGAAGGTGCGTTTCTGGATGACGTATCGAATATATTGCTTCCCCCTACTTATACCTCCCGAGGAGATCACGAATGTAAAATTAGAGAGATTCGAGCGCGCACGGAGGCTTCCCGGTAATCGTTCTTCCCGCGAACCATACGCGACTGGAACAGGAAGGGGTGGTAATGACAGTGGCACGTAAAGTGCCTTCCGCCACACACCGTTGGGTGGCTTGCGGAGTGCAAATGTAAATGTAGATGTAGACTCCAAACCACCGCCATTTGCGACTTCAATGGCGCCAAGCGAGAGACTCATTGGAGGGCAGGGTGGAGGTCTGTGTGTTTACTGATCTAAACTGGTTCTGCCGCGGTGCCAGTGGTGACCGTGTGTTGATCGAAAGGTGGCCATCTGAGAGCCTGCAGCCAACCTGTGTGCGTAATAGAGACACAACCTCGAATTATGGCCTGGGGTGCGATTTCATATGGCAGCAGGAACACTCTCATGGTTATCCCACGCACCCTGACTGCAAATTTATGCCGGCCGATGTGGCCGAGTGGTTCTAGGCGCTTCAGTCGGGAACCGCGTGACCGCTACGGTCGCAAGTTCGAATCCTGCCTCGGGCATGGATGTGTGTGATGTCTTTAGGTTAGTTAGGTTTAAGTAGTTCTAAATTCTAGGCGACTGATGACCACAGTTTGCAATACTCGATGGAAACAACAGATTGAAAATAATCCACATTTATCTCTAAGGGAAAGGGTTACGCAAAGAAACAGATAGGAAATCGACCGTGGCCATATTACAAAGTTCCCTAACCATCAAATGGACAACTACAGAAAAAAACATGTAAGAGATGTCAGACGGTGGGGTTGGGGCCTTCATTGTCCTCTGGCTACAACACGTGAGTAACATATGTCTCCTTTTTTTTTTAATCCCGCCTGGAAGGCGGCGCGTGGGTAGGAGCAGGAAAAGGTGAAAATCTGTCGGTACTGCAGTGTGATTTAAAATCACCTTTACTTTAGCAGCAAGAGTAACACATAACTTTGCCCTTAGATGCGAAGCTGAAGCGAAGTGTCCCGGCCGTCTGTTCTTGATCAAATGGGCCGAGTCTCCAGTGGTGCTCTTAGAGCTGTCGTAGTGCCAACTTAACTGGCAGCTACGCCGTGGCATCCTAGCTATCGATACCACAATTTTACCCGGCGTAGTGCAGCAACACGATGTGGCATCGACTCCACAAGTCTCTGGAAGTCCCTTGCAGAAATACTGAGCCATGCTGCTTCTACAGCCGTCCATAATTTTCGAAGTTTTGCCGGTCCAGAATTTTGTGCTCGCTCGAACTCACCAGAACGTCCTTCAAACCTGTCGGGAACAATTGTGGCCCGGTGACATGGCGCATTGTTGTTCATAAAAATCACGTCGTTGTTTTGGAACATGAAGTCCATGAATGGCTGCATGTGATCTCCAAGTAGGCGAAAAGTACAAGAACCATTCAATGTTCAGTTCATTTGGACCAGGGGACCCAGTCCATTCCATGCAAACACAGCTGACACCATTATGTAGCCGCTACCAGAGTGCACAGTGCCTTGTTGACATCTTGGGTCCATGGCTTCTGGGTATCTCCGCCACGTTTCGGCACTAGCCGGCCGGAGTGGTCGTGCGGTTCTAGGCGCTACAATCTGGAGCCGAGCGCCACGTTTTATTGGATTGTGTTTTATTTTCTGACCAGCGGGTCGCGGCTGACTTGCCAGCGGACCTGCCATCTCTTTTAGGCAACACTCGGACGAATGTGGTTAAAGTTTTAAAGTTCTGTGCCCTGTCAAATGTTTTTACAAAGATTTTAGGGAGAGGATTTTAATTTTCTCACTGTGTGACAAGCTCGCCCATATTTTATGTAAGTGGCCAGCCAATAACATTTCCTGTGACATTCTTGTTGCTATGTTTCCACTTTCCTCAGGTTTTACTTTCTTATGTAGCATTTTCCTTCTTTAGTTTTCTTAGGTCTGTCCACATTCGTTCCTTTTAATGTGTGTCAGGGCGCTGATGACCTCGATGTTGAGCGCCCATAAGCCCAAACACACCACCACCACCACCACCACCGAGCGACCGCTACGGTCGCAGGTTCGAATCCTGCCTCAGGCATGGATGCGTGTGATGTCCTTAGGTTAGTTAGGTTTAATTAGTTCTAAATTCTAGGCGACTGATGACCTCAGAAGTTAAGTCGCATAGTGCTCAGAGCCATTTGAACTATTTTTTTTCTACACTACCGTCAGGTCTCACCAACTGAGACTCATCTGACCAGCCCACGATTTTCCAGTCGACTAGGATCCATCCAATATGATCGCGAGCCCAGCAGAGGCGCAGCAGGCGATGTCGCGCTGCTAGCAAAGGATTTCGTATCGGCCGTCTGCTGCCATAGCCCAGTAACACCAAATTTTTCCTCACTGTCCTAAAAGATACGTTCGCTGTACGTCCCACATTGATTTCTGCGGCTATTCCACGCAGTGTTACTTATCTTTTAGCACTGACAACTCTACGCGCTCTCTGCGTTGTCTGTGGTGAGAGCCAATGTCTAAAATTCAGTATTCTTGGCGCACTCTTGACACCGTGAATCTCGCAATATTGAATTCCATAACGACTTCCGAAATGGAATGTCCCATGCTCTCGCTGCAATTAACATTCCGCGTCGAAAGGATGTTAATTTACTTCCTTCGGCCATACTCACGTGAATCACCGGAGTACAAATGACTCTCCTTTTATACCTTCTGTACGCGAAACTACCACCATCTGTTTATGTGGATATCGCTCTCCTATGACTTGTCCCCTCAGTGTACTGTTCGAAACGAAAATAGACAATCTAATTACAACGAATTATTTCAGTCTTTGTTTTTAAATTTCTTTTCAAAATCGGAAACTATGCACAGATAATACGCGCAGTGGCTAATCCGCAACCGTGTAATCGAGAGTGTAAACTCTCCACTAAATGTCCTTCACACAGATGTATGTCCTCCTCCCATCTTTCATCCGCGCTTGCATGTGGGACGAATTTCGCCGTGCTTTGCGCTTGCAGATGTCCTCTTTGCTTAACGCTGATATAGCGCATCGATCCCGCTTAAGCGAGACGCGCTGAAAGCACACAAAGTGCCGCGCGATAATGCGCTCACGCTGATAGCAGAAAACACTTGTCGTGCACCGCGCCGTATTGTAGGCCGCAGCTGCGATACGCCTCATATTAACAAAGCACCAGGCTTATTCCTAACAGAGGACATGCTGCTAGTACGTCACCAACATGGTGCTCCCTGAATAATGGAAATGTAATATATTGATTATTCCTTGCTACTGTAGTGTTATCTTGAAGCTGTGAGAAAGGAGGACAGGCGCTCCAAGGCGCGGAAGCAGAGACGATGCTCAGGGGATACGAAACGAGGAGAGATGTTGTTACATGAAGTAAACCGTAAGGGGAGAGCCTTGCGAAAATGCAGACGCCACCAGACGCGGTCCCAGGGTGTTAGTTACTCTTCAAGGAATTAACATGTAACTTCATATACCGTCTAGACGCTGTGGTAGGTTGCCACGGTAGAACTTTGTAACCAACAGGCACGTACTAGCGTATAAAGCCAGGTTGATACCAGCTCTGAGAACAGCAACGTCAGTCGGCTCACAAGGGTTAGAAAGAGAGCGAAAACGCCAAAAACTGTTGACCTAGCAGTCTCTATTTCGGGGAGCCTGAGGAGCGGGGGCTAAATGACGCATAACAGTAATGTTGCAAGCCTTATTTGGCAGAGCAGTTACGTTTAGCTTTCAGCTGAACAATGTTGATACCAAATGCGGACATAATTAGTGCAACTGCATTAACATCCCGCCTTAGGAACAGTAGAGGGGACCTAACTAAACCGTGATTGGCAGGCGCCTGCAAGAGACCTGCGGGATTGGCAGGGTGGCTTTAAGTAAGAAAAACAGTGCCCCCACGCGACTCTTTAAAACCCCTAGATTCCGCATTTTGGCTGAGTTCCCAGTCAGACGATCTAGGCGCGAATCCGCGTCCGTCGACTCCAGCCTCGGTCCAGCTCCGCGTAAGTCTGCTCTCTGTCTTGGAGTGCCTCAGTGAACAGTGTCACATTCAGCATGTTCTATTTTGCAACTAAGTTGTTGCCTTAAGATGCTGCTAGTGTTTGCTACTGTGGTTAGCATCCACTCCTGAGACTTCTGCACTGGCTTTTGTTGTAACAGTGTTATTCATGCTTTTTCTAACCCTAGAAGTAGCCCCCAGTGTATTAGTTAATCCTGTCTGGAATAAACAACTATTTCGAAACCTTGTTTGTCCGATAGTCTTCACAACGAGTTCCCTACCAAGTCTCACCACCTGCATTTCTAGTAAATGCCTGTACCAGTGTTGGCTCAGATAAAAGAAAATAATCAAATGCCTTCACTGTGAATTGTCCTTCTGCCTTCTACTCTTTACTGCTCGGGAGCGCAGACTGACCAGTAACCCCTTTTCTCCCTCTTCCACCTATGTCAGGACACGAGAATGTGACCATTCTGAGATTCGAAGCCTGGTCTCTCAAATTCGTAGTGCCAAAAGATCTGTCTCGTTCCATCTTTTCCCTGTCCTAACTAGGGCCGGTCACTAATGATTCCGAAAAAAACATAACACCGTATAACTATAATATAAATGTTTAAAAGTGATTTTAGTTCATCGCCGGCCGGCCGTTGTAGCCGAGCGGTTGTAGGCGCTTCAGCCAGGAGCCACGCTGCTGCTACGGTCGCAGGTTCGAATCCTGCCTCGGGCATGGATGTGTGTGATGTCCTTAGGTTAGTTAGGTTTAAGTAGTTCTCAGTCTAGGGGACTGATGACCTCAGATGTTAAGTCCCGTAGTGCTCAGAGCCAGTTCATCGCCAATAGCTGATGATAAAAATATTTTATCACTTTAGACAAGAAGTTCCTCAGGAGATCTGCGACCATCCTTGACACTGAATGATAATACACTTGTGTTGGTCGCCAATAGATTTTTTTATATGTTTATCATCACATGACGCGTTCAGATAATCCCATCATCACTCTTGTGGTATGAAACGTACAATATAAGACAAGTTTTGTTAAAAGACATACATTGAAGCAATGCAGTGTAGCTCTTGAAAATCAGTACTGAGTATCTTGTCGCCTCCTACCCCATTCCGCAACACCTTCCTTGTCCAAACTGACACAGCCAGTTCGACATGGTAGAAAGTAAGCAATCTTGTCAGTAGGTGGCGTTAGTGCAGAAACCACTGACGCCATACCTGCACTTTAACCGTGACAGTGTGTGTAAAACATCAGGCAAACTGGTATATGATAACGATTATTTTTTAAAGGGTATACGTATTATTTAACTTACATATGTAGAGCAGGCGGTAACTTCCAAGATCATTTGCAAGCGATATACATCGAACGCGCGACTTGCCACAGCACCAGATATCGATTTTATTTACGGCGTTGTCAACAATAACGACAAAAGATGAATGTCTGCAGTAATGAAGTTAAATATATGTAATTTAATTTACCTTACTCGTCATTCAGATCTTTCACCCTGGATAATTCCGCGTGTTGTGAACGCAGCAATCCTGGAGTACACTCTACTGATACCAGTCTTGAAAACTGGGTGAGTCTCGCAAGGAAGCTTTTTGCCAAGCAAGCGCAAATTGCGGAAGTACAGGAAAGATGTACAGTTCGTCACTGTCTTCCGGTCGCCCTCCTCTTTAAAAAGCGGTTTCAGTGATTTTCATAGCTATCGATATTCTACGTATGTATGGACCGACGGCTCTTTCGTGGACACAAAAGTCCACAGAATGGTTGGTAAATTCTTTCTTCAAAGTGTTTTAAGACTTCCAGTCATGGGTAATTACTTACGTTCCTGACGATATGAAGTGCTTAATAAGGGACGCTAAAGTTCATTTGTCCCTCGAATACATTTTAACTATGAAGCACTTCCGGGACTCTCTTTCGATGCCTCCAAAATGGTTCAAATGGCTCTGAGCACTATGGGACTTAACATCTGAGGTTATCAGTCCCCTAGAACTTAGAACTACTTAAACCTAACTAACCTGAAGACATCACACACACCCATGCCTGTGACAGGATTCGAACCTGCGACCAAACACACCTATCTGTTCAGTTTCGTTTTTCGAAAGCCCTCCTTCCTGTACTAGTGAGTTGTGATGCGTGATTCATCTACGTCTACGACCTTGTTTTCACCACCTGTCGGAGCCCTATCTTTCGTCACAATCATATACCTCACGATAAAAACCATAGCAATCGCAAACAATGTTAGTGGATAATCGAATTTCTGAAGCAGTCGTTTCCAACATGTTTTATTTAACCCAGCAGGACACTCAAGTGATACTCTGCCGTATCATCAGTTTACGTTTATCGAACCATGTGTATCTTCTGATTGTAGTTCTTTTCTGACATTTCAGAAAATATAACTGGAACAGGAAACCAACATTGGTCGTTTTTTACCAAGTTTGTCACACGTCTTCCCAGGACAATCCACGCAATTTTTACAATCGTGATTCGGCAATAGATGATACTCTCAACATAACTGTGAACAACTTTCCGCAGTGCTCAATTTCGGAATTAACGCACGCCATGTGAGAGTAGTAAAAGTCTATCCAGAACCGGTTTCACCCATCTCTAGAAGACTATCGACAGTATATGCCCCGTATTCAACAGCAGTATATCAAAACGCAATTTTTTCTGCAACTGCTTCCGCAGCGGTGCCAAGCAGCTAGCATGTATAAACAGTCTGCTAAACGACTGTGTATTGTTTACATGGGTGAGGAAGCACATTCATATCACATATGAGGTCGTGTTTCGGAAGTAACTGTGCCGCTTTAAATTGTAGCAGCAATTTAAAAAATTCAAAGATTGTAAAAGACATGTGAGTAGTTTTTACTGTATCAAAATGCGTCTGAAATCTGCAAAGAAACTTCGGAAACGAATTACAATCGACGCAAAGCATCACAATTCAGAAAGTACGTGGCAATCACACGATTATACTCGTGACTGAAGAAAGCATGCTACTAAACGAAAGAGGCAAAACCATCACACAAAAGAAGTAAACTAGAAGTGCACCTACGGTCTCAGGGTTTGCAAAGTCTGCTATTGTGAATAATGAATGAGTATCATATATCCCGATAATACAATTAGATCGACCAGGCAATCGTAGATTCGTGTTGGCGTTTGTTTTCTTAGACAGCTCACAACGAAATTTCTACGTTCCACATCATATAGACCTCGCACTGTGCTACAGGAGAGTCTCTTAACACATGTTTTTACGAGCAAATTGTTGGATCGTAACCTAACCTAGACCTCGGTCTACGCTGCAGATCAGTCTGTCAGCACAGAAAGCTTTTCCGCTGTCACATTCGTTGGCTCCGCCAACTCACAACCAACCAGTGCATTCCAACCTCGCCTAGATCTCGGGCTATGTTACAGATCTGTCTGTCACCACAGACACCTGTTTCGCTGTAAGATTCGCTGGCTTCGCCAACTTGTATCTCAGTCGTCACATTCACTCGTAACCTAGACCTCCAGCTAAACTAATCTATTAGCGTGGCATAAATGACTCTGCAGAACTGAAATTTTTCTTTTCCCCCGCCCAATAATACTCTTTATAGCCCCCCCCCCCCTCAACACTCTTCAATTGCATTTGTACACAACCCTGTTTCCTGTCTCTAAATTCAAGGGAATGACTCACAGTTAAATGCATGTTCTCAACTTCTCGGTAAGCCCTTGTAACTAGCCCACCCATCAGACATTATAATTGACACACCTTCCATATACGTTTTTATTTATTGAAACATAGTATAAGCTGTCCCATCTTTACATAGCTAAAAAATCATGTCTTAAGAAGAATGATTACCTGAAACAACTGAACAACTGGCCCCGACACCCATGGCGCAACAACATCATGCATTCTTGCAACATATATTTTTTTCCAAACTTTGATTAATCAATTTCTGCCATAACCCCGGCCCACCAAAAAAAAGGGGTTCAAATGGCTCAGAGCACTATGGGACTTAACTTCTGAGGTCATTAGGCCCCTAGAACGTAGAGCTACTTAAACCTAACTAACCTAAGGACATCACGCACATCCATGCCCGAGGCAGGATTCGAACCTGCGACCGTAGCGGTCTCGCGGTTCCAGATTGTAGCGTCTAGGACCGCTCGGCCACTCCGGCCGGCCCGGCCCACCAGGTTTGCCTCTTTTCACAAAACATCCGACAAATTTCCCGGCGAAACAAATACAAATCAATAACCATTTTGCGGTCTGTTTCTCAATCATGAGCATAAAAACAAAAAGGAGATCAAAACAAAAAAGCAATAAAGTAATAAAATAGTTTCAACAGGTAACCTCGATTTTTCACATCACGTTCTTCGACGAAAAGACCGGCCCGCATCTCGTGGTCGTGCGGTAGCGTTCTCGCTTCCCACGCCCGGGTTCCCGGGTTCGATTCCCGGCGGGGTCAGGGATTTTCTCTGCCTCGTGATGGCTGGGTGTTGTGTGATGTCCTTAGGTTAGTTAGGTTTAAGTAGTTCTAAGTTCTAGGGGACTGATGACCATAGATGTTAAGTCCCATAGTGCTCAGAGCCATTTGAACCATTTTTTGACGAAAAGACCACAACACGCGGTATTTTGAACACCGCCACTTGTATAAATCGTTGGTGGTTTTCTTGGTAACTTTGGATAATGTCGTGTCGCAACCACAAATACTAGAACTACAATAACTAGCGATTAGGTTGTACTGTCTGGCAGTACTGATAGGCATTCATCGGTTCTCTTAGTGCATAAGCCAATTTCACAAGAATAAAGCGCATACGAAAAATTTGTGGTTCCGCACTTCCGCTACTTTCCTCAGGAGCAGAACCAGGCCCAACAGCTTCATCTGTATTTCTCGATGCTAGAAATAACTGAAAAGGAATTACAAATTCCAGTGCCACGCTTGCGTCAAAGACAGATTGTCGTTTTTGAAAAACATCAAAACCAACAAGATCAAGATCGATAGAATGTAAACTTACACAGAAATTCCATCCAAAATGCCCACCCAAACGTGACGTCATAGCAGTCATTACGTCACACCTTAGAGCAGACTGCAAGTATGAAAAATTCCTTCAGACCCGTGTTACATTGCACCTCCATTTTATCATTACATGCTGGCATTAACAGGAAACGGGATATCACTTTAATTACATTTTCCTGTTCGTATTGGAAAAGTCATCGTCACGTTCAGTGACTTTTGATAGCTGAAGCGATGTTAGCGCTTAGTGCACGATTCTTCATCGTAGACTGTGCGCCAACGATGCAAACAAAAGCGATATTTAGCGTCGTTACAGTCGCGTGATCGCTTGCAATTAATCTTGGAAGTTAACGAGGAGGCTACTTGACGAATCAAAAGATCGACTGTAGTTTGTGGGACCAGAAGAGTAAGTAACTACTTTCACTCTCCGATGCGGAAAACACACTGACTTCCGTTTGCGATGGATTCTTTAGTCCAGTTGCCTGTTACGGCTCTGCTATAGAAACAACTATCTCTTAGTGTTAGATGGTGTACCCAGGGGTGCAATTAGGCGGACGCAACCGGGCTGCTGCCCGGGCGGCTCAGAGACAAGGGACCCACTGACGCCTAAAAGAAGCAAAGAAAAATAGAAGGGAAAACTGAAATGGAAAAATGAGAAAAATAGAAAATGTTACTATGTATGAATGCTAGATTGTATAGCATGTTAGTAGGAAACGGCTGTGTTCTGGAACTATTTCTTTGAATGCGATCTAGGTCAATTTCGGCCCTTTCATATTGTACCAGCAGCCCACAGACAGTTGAAAGGTATAAGATGTATGCTTGAACCTCCCAGCAATTATCGAAATCGGATTGTCAACAAAATCTGTTCATGTACTAACTAATCCTATAGATATTGCAATGTTCCTGCTTTAGGCTAGTCAGGTTCACCGTGTTGTTAGTTTATCTGAGGTGATCCAGTTGCAATGTTGGTATTGTGATCTCTAGATACGAGAGATCTTTCTTTTTTCAACCTCCGATCGGTCGCGAAATGAAATTGTTTTATTTGCAATATTTAGCTACACCTTCCAGCGACTTCTCTACATAGTCGCCAATTTGCTGTAGCGTGGTACTCTTCTGTAATAATACTGACTCCAGTATCCATAAGATTGCTCGGCAGCTATTCGAACTCTTCCACGATTTGTAGGAAGTGACAGATGACCCCTTGTCGCTTTGTTTGAATTACTCCATGATAACTTTTGGGAGTTGAAAAATGCGAATGACAAGTCAGTGAAGACAGACAACGCATCGCCCAATTCCATTTTATGGCACTTTGGTTGAGAAGAATTCGATGGCCTATCAATGAGAGATAGAATGTTGCGCATAATTTTCCATCATAATCGACAGATATATTGTTATCTGCCAGTAGCTTATGAACCCGACTGTTATCTGCACGCCATGCCAAAAGATGTGGAAACATTTGGCAGTCACAAACACAGCAAGACTCGATCGAGGAAGAGTCAAAGTCTGCCAAGATTTATCTCAATACTCCTTCAGGTGTCGGCCATGTTTGCGCGCGTCAAGTGATGTTTGAGACATTCTAGAAGTAGTTCATTTTACTGTATACGTCACGTCTTATCAAAAACATTTTCACAAATTTTGTTTTGCTTCGTGTAGTGTTATTTGCAGCAGTTTGGCTGGGCAAGTGAACTATTCGTGAGGAACAAGCTTTCTCCTTGAAAGCATACTGAAGTCGAGAGAGAGAGAGAGAGAGAGAGACGCAGATTTCATAATGCATCTCTACTCGATTAACTTTTTTTCCTTTCTGCGCATCTCTTCGCTCATTTCTCTATTTTTTGATAGCCTTTTGTCATTCAGATCTTATCTTACATTAAAAGTGAGAATAAAGCTATGTTAATTTTTCAATTACACCTAATTTACGTTTCTAGAATCATTTAGCACTGGAATGGCCTAAATTTTTTTGGTTCAGAGGAAACCATTTTAAAAATCATTCATCACACCATTGCAACTTTTCTTACGCGAAATAGCCAGACCTCGAAGTGATGATCTTTTTGACAGCTGACTTGCTTTCCTGGTGTCTTCCATTCTTGAATTTTTCTAAATTTAGTACTTGCTTCGAAGGAAGACATTTAAACAACTGAATAAATAACACTAATTTTTTAGGCGAAAAATAGCAAGACCTTGAAAGGATGAGCTTTTTCATACTTCATTTGTCTTCCCGGTGCCCGCTGTCCTCGAAATGTCCCAAATTTAGTGTCTGATTGGAAGAGGGCCATATCACACTAGTGCAGCTATTTTCCGCAAAATAGCTGAGCCTTAAAGACATGATCTTTTTGACACCTTATTTACTTTCTTAGCGTCATTTTTTCTCGAAAGTCCTGAATTTAGAAGTTGATTCGAAAGAAGCCATTTTGACAATTAAATATCACATCAATGCCACTTTTTATGCGCAAAGTAGTTACGCCTTGAAGAGATGAACTTCCCGACACTTCATTTGCATAGCTAGCAGCAGCTGTTCGTGAAATATTTCGATTTTTCCCTCAAATCACTACTCAAGTTTTCTTAATTACCTTGATTATTTTCAAGCAATTAAACCCTGTTTTGCAGAAACGAACCTCACGCTGCTCAATTTGATACCTCATTTATCCATTTTCTACTCTTCATGAAGCTATGAAAATTCGAACAAAAATTCATTGCGTTATTTCTAGGGTGTTTGATTTTTTTTTTGCACTCCAACATTTTCGACTGCTTAGAGAACTTTCTAATGATTAAATACATATTCTTTATCATTTGTGTCGAATTAAGGCAACGAATATTTTGTCATCAGCCATTTATTGTGTATGAGATTCTGTGCTATTAAAACGGAGAGTGGGTTCAGCAACTTACAGCTTAGCCTACTGCTAATATATAATTTACGTAGTGTAGCTAGATTAACGTATCTATTTCCATCTCATAAAAACAAAATGAGCTTCTTGTTAGTTACATAAAAAAATTAACGTTTTTTTGTTTTATTGAAACCCAGCCTGTGTGAGGCTTCTCTTACCTTTTCATCACGTGACAGTTGCTGGGATGAAAACTTAGGCGTATATATATATATATATATAGTGACAAATAACTTAACCAATTAGAATGCTGTGTTGGTATAAAGGGTGTATCATAATTAATGGCGTAAACGCACACAGTTGAAAGTACACGATGCTAGAAGCAGAAAAGGCTGAGTAAACATACGGTCGAAAATGCATACCTTAAGAGCTGCGAGCAATTTTTCATCTTCGATACTGTGAAACAAATCTTTTCTACTGCAAGTTCTTTGCTGTCCATATTTTGGAAAGTGGTCGTATGGACCAAAATAAGAAAAAAATGTCCAGCAAACATGTGCTCTAAAACGTATACCTTAAAAGTTACAAGCTCTTGATCATTAGAAGAGTTATGTTTCAAAGTAGCAAAGATGTACAAGTGCTCATAGCTCTCAAGGAATGTATTTTAGAGCACATGTTTACTGGACTTTTTTTCTCTTTGTTTGTCACTCAAGTCAGATTTTTCCACCTCAACATCTTTAAATTTACTCGCCCAACAACGTATAGTACTCGCATCAACACAATCACTATAAACTGCTTTCATTCTGTGACGAATTTCCTGTGGGGTGACACCTTCTGCTTTCAAGAATTCAATGACTCCACGTTGCTTAAATTGCATTGACCGACCGTCTGCGCAGGGTTCCATACTTTACACTGAAACAACACAACCGTTCAATGCTAAGGCTTCCTGTCAACTGGAGCTGTAGAGAAGAGGCCACTACCTGCCGCATACCAATGCTGCCAACTGTTGAAGAGTTAAGAAGCTGGAGGAAATACTTTTCAGTTAACCCTCGTACAATTAGTAAGTAGATTCTGGACCACGAGGAATGGCTAATGCACTGCTCCATTACCTACTTTAATGGCTACAGAAACCTGTTCCGTAACTCTACTAGACTTATTACCTACATCAGTTAAAATCTTAGACTTTTGAACAGGAAACTCTGGTACAGGTTCAAATTCAGTCACTTTCTTATAAAAATTATGCGACAAAACACTCATAGCCGCTCCTGTGTCCAAAACAATACTGGTTGGAATACCTCCTACTATACCAGTAGTTTGAGCTAAAACTGCTTCATTGCTAGATGAACATTGTGTATTTTCCTGCAATAGTTCATCAGATAAGCTCTCATCATGATTGTAGCGTAAAAATGACAGTGGTTGCTGCTTAAAATTATTTGCTACATAATCATTGTGTTGCTCATCAGTGGGTGTATCAAACAGTGATTTGATAATGAAGTCGCCCCTCAGACCGTCTTCAGCCACGACCTGTGGCACAGTAGTGACTGTCTTTAGTTTGACGTCGTCGTGACTGGTGCAGGTGTTGATAGAGGCGGAGGTGGAGTTTCACTTCACACTTCTATTATGAGGGTATTGTGTATTACACTCTCCAATCTGTTGTGGCTTTTGTGGTTGAGCATCTTGAGTTACTTGTTGATTGGTGTGTAAAGCCCAATTTTGTCTTTGTACAGGCTGTGGCGGCATTTGCTACGGACCTGTGTCGATGTTCTACTGAGGTGGTGGACAAGTATTTTAGTACGCATTACGTAGATATTGTTCCAGTTTTGCTGTTTATTTTGTTTTGTTCCAGTTCTTGTAGTTTCCGTTTCTGTTATCCCCATTATTGTTGTTGCGGCGCCTCTTGTGTGGGTTGCCGCCTGTTAGTATGATACGTTATGATTATTGTTCATATTGGGATGTGTCTGCTGACTTTGGTACGTGTATTAGTTTGCGGAAGGAAGGTGTTGGTTCTGCTCCGCTACGCAACCGACAACGGCCGGCGCGCAAGGATTAAGCTAACTAGCCTGCCTGCGCGTTTTGCATACCACTGACGTAAACATTGTGGCAGCTGTTTTGCCATGCGGAACATTAATCCTCATATAACATATCAACAGAATCAAGCACAGTCTGAAAATATTCTGCATCATTTTCTGGAATGTGCAGTAACTTCTCTTCAATGCTAAAAGGTTTTCAGCCCGCGGAGTATATCGCACGTAGCTACAGGTTTATCAAGAAAGTGTTCCATATTCAAATATTTCTCAGAATATCGCCACAAATTACCATGTTTTACTTGTTCCTCTACCTAACGGAGTTTCTCGGTGCATCGCAGAAGATGAAGTGGTGGAAGAACCATTTAAAACCTGGCTATCCTCACAGGCAGGACAAATGTTTAAACAAATATGGTTCAAATGGCTGTAAGCGCTATGGGACTTACCACCTAAGGTCATCATTCCCCTAGACTTAGAACTCCTTAAACCTAACTAACCTAAGGACACCACACACATCCATGCCCGAAGCAGGATTCGAACCTGCGACCGTAGCAGCAGTGCGGTTCCGGACTGAAGCGCCTAGAACCGCTCTACCACAGCGGCCGGCTAAACGAATATGGAAACTGTGTAGAAAAGAAGGGAAATATGTAAGGAGTTAAATAAAAACAGTTTTTTTGCATAAAATCTCTGATGGATTACATTTTATAAGGAAAGCGGGTCTTATTGAGTGACCATAATTCGTCTATAAAACAGGAACTGTCCAGATCAAATCATTTTAGTTCAGATTTAAAACTTGTTTTGATATGTCAGTCATTGTATATTATTGGGCAAATCATCAAAGATATTTTGTCAATATCTACCAAAATCCATTTTGAGCCACTGACAGATAACAAAGGTTATTTTTCTTCTAGTGTTGTAGGTGTTCTCAAATTGTGATGGGTTTCTATGTGGTTATTTACCTTATTATGCCGAAAGATGTTATTGAGTGGAAATACACAGAATGTGTTAGGAGACTCTTTCGTTTGTTTCCAAGTGTAGCAATTGTATGAAGAGCAAAATTAGCTCAACTGTTTGAGAAGCTGAGTAATACGCTTCTTTCAGTTCTAGTTTTAATCAGTATACACGCCCAAATACTTGAAGTATTCTAGCCTGTTTACTGACATTGTTGAGTGGAAATATGCAAAATATGTTAGGAGATTGTTTTGTTTGTTTCCAAGAGTAGCAAATATACGAAGAACAAAAGCAGATAAACTTAATTGATTGAGCTGCTCAGTAATATGCTACTTCCTGTTTAACTTTTTATCAGTATATTAACCCAAAACTTTTAAGCATTCTTGTCTGTTTACTTGATTCCACTTCATGTTCTACGTTAGTTGTTGGTATGACTCTGTTGTACGAAACTCAACATAGTGTCTTTTCTCAAAATGTAGGGAGAGTCTGTTCTCAGAGAACCATATAATACTTATACAATCTCTTTTGTAGCTTTCTCTCTAATGGGATTTGTTATAACAAAAAGTACCAATTCTGACTGATGGACGTGACGTAGAAGGTCATCCACATATCTAAGGGATAGGAATGAACCCAAAATTGAACCTTGCGGGACTGCCTTCGTGATTCTCGCCAATCACGCTGTAAAGTAATACAATGTACTCAGTCATAAGCAAACTAAAATAAAATCGCATTCATTACTACTTTCATTTTGACATCTCGTACATAACAATTTTGTTGATCTGTCTTTCTTTTCTTCTTTTCCTTTGATACATTTGATTGGGCAGTGACGGATTCTGTGCTCATATGTTTCTCACACAGGAATTCAACAGAATAAAAGAAATAAAAAGTTATGTACGAATGAATACACATGTGTATTCTGACAGCAATGACACTGAAATTTAAAAACAGAGGCTACACAACCACATACGAAGTTATGTAACCAGTGAGGATTTTGCGGCCACTTTTTGACATGTTATCTGGAAGTGTCTGTTTCGGGTGAACCACGACCAGTGAAGAATAATTTTTTTGGCCTGTCAGGCACTCGTGCAAGCGAAACGTTGCATTATCAAACGGCAGTCTGCTGAAGAACTCGAAGCAGATACGTCCAGGCAATACGTCACATTAAGTAGTTTCTCTGCAACTGTGTAGATCTGGTGACGACACCCTGCGTTTTTTACTTGAGCATTAACGCATCGAAAGACGCTGGTTAACTGTTTTCCATTGTGTCAGCAGAAAAATACTGCTCAAGTAGGAGCAGACGGGATAGGGCCCGCCCCACCTGTGTACACCAGCAGCAGCTGGCGCAGACACCTGCGTATCCACCTGCCGACGGCCGCGGCCGTTCAGGAGTAGAATTTTCTGTCATTGAAACAATGTTGCGCTAAGCTGCTGCAGTCTGACATCAAAGCAAAATCATTTCATACAATGTAGGGTTTAGGGGGCCAATGTTTAGTCCTGGATGGTTTTAGCTGTATGGGTACTAGAATGTCGTCTAATGGACGAGTGACAAAAATCGGAAGTGTCAGTGTGCGGCTAGCGTTCGCTGAAATCGGTTACGTGAAATATATCGCTCACTGCTTTTGAGATGCCATTTTACACTGATCGCATTTGGGTTGTTTCACCAAGCATTTGCTAGAGTCCCTTGGTGTGGAGCGTGTGGCAGCCAACTCCTGGGTTTTACATGCCTGCCTCCCTGGTTGCTCCAGAGGCCCAGCGTCCTTTTAGACTTGTCAGAGTACCGGAGGAGCGTTTGTTATTACCTCCTTATTTTACGATATTTTAAACCAGCATCCCGACCATGTACCAGTATTTACGGATGGCTCTAAACAGGGGGCTTCCTGCGGCGTTTACCACCTTTGATGCCGAATTGTTTGCGATCTTGCGGGCATTGGAGCAGATGAGATGTGTTCCCAGTCTTAAGTTTGTCATCTGTTCTGATTCCCTGAGTGCCCTTCAGACCATGCAACACTTGCACCCAGAGGATACGGTCGTCCAGAACATCCATGCTGCCCTACTCCACCTGCAACGGCAGGGGAAGGAGGTTTCTTTCTGCTGGGTGCCGGGGCACGTGGGTATTAGGGGAAACGAACTGGCGGATGTGGCTGCCAAAGATGCATGTTCCCTCCCTCAAGTTGTTGAATGTGTCGTCGTCCTCCATGCTGTTACCTCCCTTTTGCGTTTTCGGGTTTTGCGTCAATGGGAAGAGGAGTGGCCGGCAGTCGATGAAAATAAGCTGCGTCTGGTCAAGGCCACCACGCGGCCATGGCGTACGTCCTACCAGTCATGCAGGCGGGATGAGGTTCTCCTCACTCGGCTCCGCATCGGGCAGTCCCTTAACGCATGGTTTTTTACTCCGGCGGGAGGACCCCCTCAATCTGCAGTGCTTGTGGCGTCCAGATTACTGTCCGCCACATTTTACTTGACTGTCTTTTATTCTCTGACCAGAGGGCGGTGGTTTCCTTGCCACCGGATTTGCACTCTATTTTGCAAGACGACGCAACGACTGTGGTTAAGGTCTTACGGTTTTGTGTCCTGTCCAATTTGTTGCCTCGGGTTTTAGGGAGAGGATTTTAATGTGCTGCTGGGTGACTGGCTCACCCAGGTTTTAGGTAAGAGGTCCGCCAGTCACAATTACCTACTTGTTTCACTTCGATTTCTGTTCTCTTTTCCTTGTGTTTTCTTTCCTTTTTTAGTGGGTTTCTTCTCCTCTTGTTTTGCCTCTGTATGTGAGGATTTGGAACTGCGTCCGGTCTGTGTCTTTTAGCCGTTCTCCTTGTTCGCTGTCCGTCTTCGTCCCTTCACCGCATGTGTTATTGTTTCTATGCGTTTGGGCGTTGATGACCACGCTGTTTAGCGCCCGAAAACGTCAAACCACACACACACACACACACACACACACACACACACACACATGTCATAACTTGCGTTCTATGGCAGTATGCTGTTCCAAGGCAACGGCGCATTGGAGTTTTATCATAAACACGTCACAGTTTAACTTGAAATGCGAAGAAAATAGCCTCGATTGCCTGACTGGGTAGATTAACTTCAAATATAACGCTGACTGGTAACAGTAAACTTGTTTCAAAAAAATGGTTCAAATGGCGCTGAGCACTAACTTTTGAAGTCATCAGACCCCTAGAACTTAGAACTATTTCAACCTAACTAACCTAAGGACATCACACACATCCATGCCCGAGGCAGGATTCGAACCTGCGACCGTAGCGGGATCACGGTTCCAGACTGTAGTGCCTAGAACCGCTCGGACACCCAGGCCGGCCTTGTTGTTTCATTTAACGTCACAGTTTGTTATCATTGTCAGTTAATGACACATCGGCTGTAAAAGTCCTTAGGAGATTGCTAAAATGAAGAGTAATAATGTTCAAAGACTGTGATCATGTGGTTAGATAGTCTAAGAATGTGTTTACAGAATCGAAGGATTTGCATCCTGGTATATGCAATTGTCTTGAGCTTCCCATTTGTAACACATTCTGGGACTTTGCTATTCGTATGACAGAATATTCAATGTTATTTACCTATAAGTGTGTGATCTCTCAGTGGAATGAGTTTCTTCGAATTCGTGACTCAGTCGGAGTAAAATATGAAAGATGAAATTGCTGTGAGTGAAACAACTAGCAGTGACATTTATATTCTTTCTTATCACAAATATTTGACCCTCTTTTTTGTAATATTTCGCTATTTCCGAGGGTGTGGTTAGTCACGAACCTGGGGCCGGGGCCTTGGGAGCGGGGCGGGCAGCGTTGAACGCTGTTTCCCTCTCAGCGGGCAACACAAATCGATCTGCGTTTCGGGAGGCGAGTGCAGCTGCCAGTAACCGCGTCAAGCGTGCTGTACAAACCAGTTTGTGTTTCTCGAGAGTGCAGCGAACGGCGAGCCGAAGAAATTAATCACAGCGGTAAGGGAAACGAAAGAAATTTGGTAGTCTAATCATTCACAGAATAAAAAGAGGTCGACTGGAAAGAATATAATATGGAGTGAAATAGTAACGAAGCTTAAGGTTGACGGTAAGTGAATCATTTCATTGTCGTTCAGTTCAGACAAAAGTAACTCACAAACATGTCTCTCACATTTCTTGGTGCTAGTGATGTTTAAATTTTGTAATGTTTCCTTCGTTTAAAATAAAATTTTGAAAAGGAAAACACTCGCTGAATTCACTTTTACTAACGTCAGAAACTAAAATATTGTTGTGATATTGTGTTGTTGTGGTCTTAAGTCCTGAGACTGGTTTGATGCAGCTCTCCATGCTACTCTATCCTGTGCAAGCTTCTTCATCTCCCAATACTTACTGCAACCTACATCCTTCTGAATCTGCGTATGTATTCATCTCTTGGTCTCCCTCTACGATTTTTACCCTCCACGCTGCTCTCCAATACCAAATTGGTGATCCCTTGATGCCTCAGAACATGTCCTACCAACCAGGCCCTTCTTCTTGTCAAGTTGTGCCACAAACTCCTCTTCTCCCCAATTCTATTCAATACCTCCTCATTAGTTATGTGATCTACCCATCTAATCTTCAGCATTCTTCTGTAGCACGACATTTTGAAAACTTCTGTTCTCTTCTTCTCCAAACTATTTATCGCCCATGTTTCACTTCCATCCATGGCTACACTCCATACAAATACTTTCAGAAACGACTTCCTGACACTTAAATCTATACTCGTTGTTAACAAATTTATCTTCTTCAGAAACGCTTTCCTTGCCATTGACAGTCTACATTTTATATCTTCTCTACTTCGACCATCATCAGTTATTTTGCTCTCCAAATAGCAAAACTCCTTCACTACTTTAAGTGTCTCATTTCCTAACCTAAATCCCTCAGCATCACCCGACTTAATTCGACTACATTCCATTATCCTCGTTTTGCTTTTGTTGATGTTCGTCTTATATCCTCCTTTCAAGACTCTGTCCATTCTGTTCAATTTTTCTTCCAAGTCCTTCGCCGTCTCTGACAGAATTACAATGTCATCGGCGAACCTCAAAGTTTTTGTTTCTTCTCCATGGATTTTAATACCTACTCCGAATTTTTCTTTTGTTTCCTTTACTGCTTGCTCAGTATACAGATTGAATAACATTGGGGAGAGGCTACAATCCTGTCTCACTCCCTTCCCAACCACTACTTCCCTTTCATGCTCCTCTACTCTTATAACTGCCATCTGGTTTTTGTACAAATTGGAAATAGCCTTTTGCTCCCTGTATTTTACCCCCACCTTTAGAATTTGAAAGAGAGTATTCCAGTTAACATTGTCAAAAGCTTTCTCTAAGTCTACAAATGCTAGAAACGTAGGTTTGCCTTTCCTTAATCTTTCTTCTAAGATAAGACGTAATGTCAGTATTGCCTCAAGTGTTCCAATATTTCTATGGAATCCAAACTGATCTTCCCCGAGGTCGGCTTCTACCAGTTTTTCCATTCGCCTGTAAAGAATTTGTGTTAGTTGTGATATAGATGAATGGAAATCGGTGCACATTGTTTGAAAGTTTGTTACGATTAGATCATGATAAATTCCATGACTGCAAGAGAATGTCTGTGTCTGAATTTCCTTCCACCCCCCTCATGAACCATGGACTTTGCCGTTGGTGGGGAGGCTTGCGTGCCTCAACGATACAGATTGCCGTACCGTAGGTGCAACCACAACGGAGGGGTATCTGTTGAGAGGCCAGACAAACGTGTGGTACCTGAAGAGGGGCAGCAGCCTTTTCAGTAGTTGCAGGGACAACAGTCTGGATGATTGACTGATCTGGCCTTGTAACATTAACCAAAACGGCCTTGCTGTTGTGGCACTGCGAACGGCTGAAAGCAAGGGGAAACTGCAGCCGTAATTTTTCCCGAGGGCATGCAGCTTTACTGTATGGTTAAATGATGATGGCGTCCTCTTGGGTAAAATATTCCGGGGGTAAAATAGTCCCCCATTCGGATCTCCGGGCGGGGACTACTCAAGAGGACGTCGTTATCAGGGGAAAGAAAACTGGCATTCTACGGATCGGAGCGTGGAATGTCAGATCCCTTAATCGGGCAGGTAGGTTAGAAAATTTAAAAAAGGAAATGGATAGGTTAAAGTTAGATATAGTGGGAATTAGTGAAGTTCGGTGGCAGGTGGAACAAGACTTCTGGTCAGGTGAATACAGGGTTATAAATACAAAATCAAATAGGGGTAATGCAGGAGTAGGTTTAATAATGAATAAAAAATAGGGGTGCGGGTAAGCTACTACAAACAGCATAGTGAACGCATTATTGTGGCCAAGATAGACACGAAGCCCATGTCTACTACAGTAGTACAAGTTTATATGCCAACTAGCTATGCAGATGACGAAGAAATTGAAGAAATGTATGATGAGATACAAGAAATAATTCAGGTAGTGAAGGGAGACGAAAATTTAATAGTCATGGGTGACTGGAATTCGACAGTAGGAAAAGGGAGAGAAGGAAACATAGTAGGTGGATATGGATTGGGGCTAAGAAATGAAAGAGGAAGCCGTCTGGTAGAATTTTGCACAGAGCATAACTTAATCATAGCTAACACTTGGTTCAAGAATCATAAAAGAAGGTTGTATACATGGAAGAATCCTGGAGATACTAGGAGGTATCAGATATATTATATAATGGTAAGACAGAGATTTAGGAACCAGGTTTTAAATTGTAGGACATTTCCAGGGGCAGATGTGGACTCTGACCAAAATCTATTGGTTATGAACTGTAGATTAAAACTGAAGAAACTGCAAAAAGGTGGGAATTTAAGGAGATGAGACCTGGATAAACTGAAAGAACCAGAGGTTGTACAGAGTTTCAAGGAGAGCGTAAGGGAACAATTGACAGGAATGGGGGAAAGAAATACAGTAGAAGACGAATGGGTAACTCTGAGGGATGAAGTAGTGAAGGCAGCAGACGATCAAGTAGGTAAAAAGACGAGGGCTAGTAGAAATCCTTGGGTAACAGAAGAAATATTGAATTTAATTGATGAAAGGAGAAAATATGCAGTAAATGAAGCAGGCAAAAAGGAATACAAACGTCTCAAAAATGAGATCGACAGGAAGTGCAAAATGGCTAAGCAGTCATGGCTAGAGGACAAATGTAAGGATGTAGAGGCTTATCTCACTAGGGGTAAGATAGATATCGCCTACAGGAAAATTAAAGAGACCTTTGGAGAAAAAGGAACCACTTGTATGAATATCAAGAACTCAGATGGAAACCCAGTTGTAAGCAAAGAGGGGAAAGCAGAAAGGTGGAAGGAGTATATAGAAGGTCTATACAAGGTCGATGTTCTTGAGGACAATATTATGGAAATTGAAGAGGATGTAGATGAAGATGAAATGGGAGATACGATACTGCGTGAAGAGTTTGACAGAGCACTGAAAGACCTGAGTCGAAAAAAGGCCTCGGGAGTAGACAGCATTCCATTAGAACTACTGACGGCCTTGGGAGAGCCAGTCCGGACAAAACTCTTATCATCTGGTGAGCAAGATGTATGAGACTGGCAAAATACCCTCAGACTTAAAGAAGAATATAATAATTCCAATGCCAGAGAAAGCAGGTGTTGACAGATGTGAAAATTACCGAACTATCAGTTTAATAAGTCACAGCTGCAAAATACTAACGCGAATTATTTGCAGACGAATGGAAAAACTGGTAGAAGCCGACCTCGGGGTAGATCAGTTTGGATTCCGTAGAAATGTTGGAACACGTGAGGCAATACTGACCTTACGACTTATCTTAGAAGGAAGATTAAGGAAAGGCAGACCAACGTTTCTAGCATTTGTAGACTTAGAGAAAACTTTTGACAATGTTGACTGGAATACTCTCTTTCAAATTCTAATGGTGGGGTAAAATACAGGGAGCGAAAGGCTATTTACAATTTGTAGAGAAACCGGATGGCAGTTATAAGAGTCGAGGGACACGAAAGGGAAGCAGTGGTTGGGAAGGGAGTGAGACAGGGTTGTAGCATCTCCCTGGTGTTATTCAATCTCTATATTGAGCAAGCAGTAAAGGAAACAAAAGAAAAATTTGGAGTAGGTATTAAAATCCAGGGAGAAGAAATAAAAACTTTGAGGTTCGCCGATGACATTGTAATTCTATCAGAGACAGCAAAGGACTTGGAAGAAAAGTTGAACGGAATGGACAGTGTCTTGAAAGGAGGACATAAGATGAACATCAACAGAAGCAAAACGAGGATAATGGAGTGTAGTCGAATTAAGTCGGGTGATGCTGAGGGAATTAGATTAGGAAATGAGGCACTTAAAGTAGTAAAGGAGTTTTGCTATTTGGGGAGCAAAATAACTGATGATGGTCGAAGTAGAGAGGATATAAGATGTAGACTGGCAATGGCAAGGAATGCGTTTCTGAAGAAGAGAAATTTGTTAACATCGAGTATAGATTTAAGTGTCAGGAAGTCGTTTCTGAAAGTATTTGTATGGAGTGTAGCCATGTATGGATGTGAAACATGGACGATAAATAGTTTGGAAAAGAAGAGAATAGAAGCTTTTGAAATGTGGTGCTACAGAAGAATGTTGAAGATTAGGTGGGTAGATCACATAGCTAATGAGGAGGTATTGAATAGGATTGGGGAGAAGAGAAGTTTGTGGTACAACTTGACTAGAAGAAGGGATCGGTTGGTAGGACATTTTCTGAGGCATCAAGGGATCACAAATTTAGCTTTGGAGGGCAGTGTGGAGGGTAAAAATCGTAGAGGGAGACCAAGAGATGAATACACTAAGCAGATTCAGAAGGATGCAGGTTGCAGTAGATACTGGGAGATGAAGCAGCTTGCACAGGATAGATTAGCATGGAGAGCTGCATCAAACCAGTCTCAGGACTGATGACCACAACAACATTTCCTTCCGGTGTCAGACTGGATAGCAATGTGTCCGACTCTGTTGTTCCTGGAATCTCTGCAAAGCGCTACTACACACAGCTGAACACCTACAACACTACAGCGTCCGCTCGCGTTTTGACGTCATCAAGAGTTCTGCCCGCTTCCCACCACGCTGCACTCAGGCCTTACCTAGCCTAGAGTAGAGCTTAAATTGGCGCAGGTGAAACGCACTGCTATCATATTTATAGTCTTGCATGTCATCAATACGTCGCAGTTGATTCGGAACCTTTCGCGATTTCCGAGAGTGTCTGTAGCGGGAACCTAACAGCACAGCTTAACCCTCCGGAAGACGTGCCTACTGTGGCCACACGAGCAGCCGCGCGTTGTAAAATTTACGATGTAGTCATCTGTCCGTAAAAATATGCTTTCGTTAAGCAAAGTGTTATATTTGTTGAAGAAATCAGTTCACTTTTATAACACCTTTCACAGATAATTTGTTTGTCAATTAATTCCAGCAGCAATGTTCAGAAAAATGAAAAAGTAGACAATGCCCAGCTCCTTGTAATTCTTGAAACGGAGTATCAGGCATACATTTTATCTGCTACGCAACAGTAGCCGTGTCATGCACAACAGACAGAACTACGACAGCAGAGGTTTTACAAGGGACGTGTGAAACTAAGGAGTTACCTTGCTGAAATCCAAACACTACACCTCCAATTTTTGTTTCATTGTACCAATGCCAGTGATAGTCTTATGCAGCAAATATTGAGAAAGGAGGTGGCTTGCTTACCGAGGGTCAGTTGTAACGTTTCTGTTAGAATTTTCTATAGGCACCACAAATCTTTTCACTATACCCTCAGGAGCATTACATACCCGATATTGCCCTTCGGTTGCATGCCCCAGTGCACCTCCAGATTACGCAATAGCCGCGAGGTCTATAGCGCCTTGTCACGGTTCGCGCGGCTCCCCCCGTCGGAGATCCGAGTCATCCCATGGGCTTAGTTGTGTGCGTTGTCCTTAGCGTAAGTTAGTATAAGTTAGATTAAGTAGTGTGAAAGCGTAGGGACCGATGACCTCGGCAGTTTGGTCCCATAGGCTCTTACCACAAATTTCCAAAATTATGCAATAAAAAGTTTTTGCATCACATGGTGCAACAATTTTTTATGCCTGGTTTGCTAGGTATGTACTGAATCCATTCGCAGCTGTCTCCGTAAGGACGAAGCATTTCCCCTATTGTGGTGACTTCATCAGGCCGTAATAACATTGACAGCAACAAAAGGGTCCGACACAGTACGAACTGCAGCCAACTTATCAGTTTTTCTCCTGTTGTTCCTCGTTTCCATATCAACAAACAGCGCACAGCATAGAAAAACAGAAATCTTTTGTAACTCATTGCAGTGCTAACCATCTGCATTCCTGTTCCGTCTGCTGCCCAGAGTTCCAGTACACTAGCATAAAGGCCTTTCCTTCTTCCAAAAAAATATCTCGCTGTTTATTTATGCTGGTATTTGTATAGGTACAATGTCATCAAGAAAGTTAAGGACAGCTATTTTCAGAAAAGCACTAACTTCATCAGTTATATCCACCACATTTCTCTTCGGTAGAATTTGCACATTGTTTTTTCTCATGGTTTTTGATGTTTTAGCACACTTGCTTTTCACCAACACGAAACTTCGTCTTTTCAATAAAGAACTCTCGTACATCTACTGTCTCTTCGAAATCATTACGATCCTCACCTCCAAGTTCAGGTTCACTGCCATTGCCGTCACATTCAATGTTTTCATCATTCAGCTCCGCTTCACCTTCCTCCAGGTCTGAAAAGTCTGGATAGACTTTATCATTACCTTCTTCGAGTAGGTTGCGAATTTCTTCGTCTGATACACCCTTTGAATTGGAACAAAATGTCAAAGAAACGAAATAGATAAATACATTCAGATGCCAGTACAACCAAAGTAAAGTTTAATGTGCATCTGTACAAACTAAAAAACAGTGAATAAGTATAGTTACTTTTTATGACACTTAACTTTGGATATTGACAGCTGGAACCAAGCATACAACTGTCACGCCAGATGGCGTGCATTGTGCGTTTTACAATATTCGACACCTCGTTGCTTACAATTCAGAAAACAAAAAGCTAACCAAAGGAACTGAAGCCACTTTAACATCGTCGAGAAAACATAACAATGGAATACATGGCAGCGGTGGCGCAATAGCTCAAGATCAAGGAATCAATTTGCGATAATAACTGCAGCTGTTGTACTTTTTACAACAGCGCAGCCGCTGGTGGGCTGAACTGCTGCAAATGCAACGAGCAGCAATCATGTTTGTTTCATCCACCTGTGTGGCCGGGGTCACTAACACACACTTGTGCAGTGGCGCTCGACCCAGGGGTAAGCCGGTTCGCGTCCTGGCGGTGGAAATAATTTTCACTGCCAGTATTTGGCCGGCAAGGAGGCGACAGGTAGTGGTGTAAAATTCATGATCACCAGACTTGGCGCCAGTGTCGTGGTTTAAATACCAAACGTCTTCGCAGTGTCTCATGAAGTGAGGGCATGCTGCTCCGTCCCTCGCATGGGGACGTTAAGGTTGATGGCCGCCTTGGTGCTGTTTGCGAGGAATAGGCTACGTGCTGGCAACAAGTTTCACCCTCTCCCTTCTCTCACCATCATTGTACAATACTAGCTTTTTGCTACTCTCCACACACCCACAAACAAAATAAAAACATGTAGTGTTGCAAATATTGTAATGGAGAAAGTTAAAAAAAATATTTTCGTAAATTTGACTGTCAAGACAAAGACTGCGCCACGTTGTGAGTGAGGGACTTCACATGACCGATTTCTAATTCCAGCCAAATCCCAAATGCACTCTGTAATCCTGCTGAATCTTAGTCACTTGTCTAATACTACAAGGCATGTCTGTGTGCTTACCATTCCATCTCCTAATCCTGGAGGAGTTGTCAGAGATTAGTTAGTCGATTTTAGAACTCAAAGAGGCCCGGGAACGTGCTAGAGGCTGAAGTACTGCCTCCCTCTTAGGGGAACACCAAGGAAATGCATAGACGTTCTTCAAGAACTTCCCCCTGTGGGTCCAGGGTTTAGAATAGGCTCGCAGTATTCCTGCCTGTCGTAAGAGGCGACTAAAAGCACACATTTCGGCCTTCATGTAATGGTCCCCTGTAAGGTTTGACCTCCATATTTCCAGTTTTTCCTGAAGAGCGAGCCAATTGAGGAAAGGCGCCTTACGTGGTGCATCGTGTCCATTGTGCGTTGAAATCTTTAGTCCCCTTTCTCGTCGTCGCATTGCAATCCTGCTCATTCCCCATCTCTTGGGCGAGGATACATTCGTGGGTGCGGTTTCCGCCATGCATAATGCAGTGTCGCTTTCTGCGGCGACAACGACCATGGAAATCTTTGCACCTGATATCCAGCACAGTAGCCAGTCCATTGTGGTGGGGCTACCATGTAACTTGTTGGTTGTAGCCCCCTGACAACACAGGGATTGCTCTGCTGATGCCTGCGCCATTAACTCCCCACATATCCCAAGGAGTAGATGCCCGTCTCCCTGGGGCATCGGAACTCCCGGCAATGGCCATCCTGCCAGGTGACCCTTGCTATGGCTGGGTGGCACCCGTGGGGAAGGCCCTTTGTCGGAGTGGGTGGCATCAGGGCGGATGACGTGCCAGCAGTCTCTAAGCGTTCGAGAGCTCAATTCAATGCGCAGAAGTATGACCCCCAGATCGTTTCCCTCCCTGACCACACTATGCGAGGAACGAAAGGCTAAGGATGGTAGTGAAGCTTATTCGCCCCGGTACCTAGTATGTACGAGAGCTGATGGGGAGTTTTTCATGATGATGAAACCTCAGTTCTTTGTAGAGCATTTAGAGGACAAGTTCGGGGAGGTGGGGGGCTTGTCCACAATGCGCTCTGGGGCAATTTTGATAAAAACAGCATCCTCAGCCCAGTCTTGGGCATTACTCACTTGTGACAGGTTGGGGGATGTTTCTCTTACCATCATGCCCCAGAAGAGCTTAAATATGGTCCAGGGTTTTATATTCCACAGGGACCTTCTTTTGCAGTCTGATGATGAGCTGTGCGCCAATTTAAAGCGGCGAGGTGTTCATTTCGTCTGGCATGTTCATCGGGGTCCGAGGGATAATCCGCCCCTGCAGGTCCGGGGGTTAGAATAGGCCTGCAGGCCCTCCTACTGAGACTCCCTTCCAGGTTGCTCCTAAGGGGCAGCGGGATGAGGAGAGGAAGAAGAAGAAGAAGAAGAAGAAGAAGAAGAAGCTAAGACGGAAGAGGTTCATGTTGCCTCTGTGCCACCTGTTACTACCAGCTCTGCGTCTCAGAACGATTTGCAGATTTTGGCATCCCCTGACGACCTCAATCTCGCCTCTTCCTCAGACGCAATGGTCCTCTATTCCGGCTCTCCTTCAGTGGCGGTAGATGACCCAGCAGGCATAATCTGCCCCCTTGGTCCCTTCGCGCCTTTTTCGGCCTTGGTCAGCGTCATTCTCCAGTGGAATTGCAGTGGATTTTTCCACCACCTTGCTGAGATCTGACAATTTCTCGTCTTCACACTTTCTTCTGCATCGCTCTCCAGGGTTTTCGGGGATGTGAACCTCCACCCTCCGTGGCTATCTGGATTGTTATAAGAATCGGGCAGCTTATGAGAGGGTATCTGGTGGAGTCTGTGTCTACATCTTTAACTCTCTCTACAGCGAGTGTGTACCCATTCAAACGCCTTTAGAGGTTGTTGCTGTGAGGTTGTGGATGTTGCAGGCCGTTACCGTCTGCAGTATCTGTCTCCCGCCGGATGGTGATGTCCCGCAGCATGTCCTGGCTGTGCTGATAGCCCAACTGCCGCCACTTTTTCTGTTACTGGGCGACCAACACCCATAACCCTTTGTGGGGTGGATTGGTGGAAATGGGCTGAGGCACTGTCGCTGAGCAAGTGTTAGCACAGCTCGATCTTTCTCTTTTAAAGAATGGTGCCTCCACACATTTCAGTGTGGTGCATAGTACATACTCAGCCATCGACCTTTCGGTCTGCAGGCCTGGCCTTCTACCATTTGTCCAATGAAGTGTACATGACGACTTGCGCAGTAGTGACCACTTTCCAGTCTTTTTGTAATTGCCACAGCCTCACTCCTGTGGGCGCCTCCCCAGATGGGCCTTGAATAAGCCTGACTGGGACTCGTTCGCCTTCATTGCCACTATTGAGCCTCTTTCTCATGATGCCATTGATGTGGTGGTTCACACGATAACCACCGGCATCATTTCTGCAGTGGAATCCGCAATTCCCTGATCTTCCGGGTCCCCTCAGCGGAGGACTTGCCTTGGTGGTCACTGGAGGCGATTCGAGATCGCAGGCAGGCTCTCCAACGTCATAAGCAGCATCCGTCACTGGAACACCTCATTACCTTTAAGTGACTCCGTTCCCGAGCGCGACACCTTTTTCGCCGATGGAAGCAGGATTGCTGGGAACAGTATCGCAGGTTTGGACCGCGATTATGCGACTCTATGGATATCAGACCCCCATCAGCGTACCTGGGATTTGCCTGAATCGAGCAGTCTGTACTGAATCAGACGCAGTTGCAGAACTTTTAGCAGACCATTATGCTCAGAGTTCCGTTTCTACGAATTACCTACTGGCCTTCTGCTCCCTGAAAGAGCGGTTGGACGTCTGAGCCTTTCATTCCAAACACACCACCCCGAATCGTTCGATGCTCCATTCAGTGAGTAGGAATTCCAAAGAGCCCTCACTGCTTGCCCTGATATGGCTCCCGGGCCAGATCGCATCCACTATGTATGCTCAAACACCTCTCGTTGGACTGCCAGTGATACCTCCTCGAACTTTTAAAATTTATCTAAGTTGAGGGTGAGTTCCCATCTCAATTATGGGAAAGCATTATCATACCAGAGTTCAAGCGTGCCAAGAACACAGTGGAGGTGGACAGCTACCGCCCCATTAGCCTCATCAATGTTCTGTGCAAGTTGCTTGAATGCATGGTGAGCCGGAGGTTTAATTGGCTACTTTAGTTTTGGGGCCTTCTAGCTCAGGGTGGCTTCCGTAAAGGCCGCTTTGCCACCAATAATCTGGTCTGCCTGGAATTTTCCTTCCGTATGGTATTTGCCCGCCGTCAGCATTTGGTTGCCGTCTTGTTTTGACATGTGGAAGGCATTTGATACAACTTGGCGACATTACATCCTCACCACACTTCATGGTTGGGGTCTTAGGGGCCTGCTCCTGATTTTTATTCAAAATTTTCTGTCGCTTCGTTCCTTCCGCGTGCAAGTTGGTTCCTCTCACAGTTTCTCCCAAATCCAGGACAATGGGGTCCTGCAAGGATCTGTCTTGAGTGTCTTCCTTGTTTTAGGTGTTAACAATGGGCTCACTGCAGCTGTGGGAACGTCCGTATCAGCTTCTTTGTGTGCTGACGACTTTTGCCTGTGCTACAGCTCCACTGGAATTGTAGTTGCTGAACGGCAGCTGCAGGGCGCTATCCGCAAGGCGCAGTCTTAGGCTGCAACGCGTGGCATCCAGTTTTTGGCTGCCAAGACCTGCGTCATGAATTTCTGCCGGCATCGCACTGTTCACCCTGAGCCACGGCTTTATCTTGACGGCAAACCTCTTGCCGTGGTGGAGACGCATTGATTTTTGGGTTGGGTTGGGGTTGGGATTGGGTTGTATGGGGGAAGAGACCAGACAGCGAGGTCATCGGTCTCATTGGATTAGGGAAGGAAGTCGGCCATGCCCTGTCAAAGGAAACATCCCGGCATTTGCCTGGAGCGATTTAGGGAAATCACAGAAAACCTAAATCAGGGAGGCCGGATGTGGGATTGAACCGTCATCCTCCGGAACGTGAGTCCAGTGTGTTACCCACTGTGCCACCTTGCTCGGTTTTTGGGATTGCTTTTTGATACCTGGTTGGCTTGGCTCTCTCATATTCGGCAGCTGAAACAAACGTGCTGGTGGCATCTTAACACTCTTCGTTGTTTGAGTCACACCAGCTGGGGATCCAATCAGTCTACCCTTCTATGACTGTATCAGGTGTTGATTCAGTCCTGTCTCGATTATGGAAGCCTGGCTGATGATTCAGCATCGCCTTCCATTTACCGTTGCTTGACCCTATACTTGACTGCAGGATCTGACTTGCAACTGGAGCTTTCCATACAAGCCCTGTAAACAGCATGTGCCAAAGACTACTGGCCACCTATGCTGCACATGTTTGTAGCTTGACCAGGCATCCATTACCACCTCCTGTTGCCCAACTCGGTCGTCCATCTACCAGAACAGCAGCCCTGTCAGAGTGTCCAGTTGCAGTTCACATCCGGTCTATTGTCTCTGGGGTTGAGCTTTTCCCTTTCTGACCTCTTTTCTGGGCACTTATATGTATACCTTTGTTGTGTGTGCCCAACCCCTGCCTTCAGCTGATTTGGCACAAGGCCCGGAAGACTCGGGCCCTCCTGAGGCCCTCCGCCGACGTTTTCTTTCTATCCTTGCTGCGTTTCCCAGCTCTGCTGTAGTCTATACCAACACTTCGATGGCTGCTGGTCGAATCGGTTTTGCTTTTTCTGTTGGGAAACAATCTGAACAACGCTCATTGCTGGATGGCTGCAGTGTGTTCACTGCTCAGCTGGTAGCCATCTCCCACACCCTAGAGTACATCCGCTCCTGCTCAGGTGAGTTGTTCATTATCCGTAGTGGCTCCCTGAGTGGTTTATGAGCTACCGACCAGTGTTTTCCCCACTCTCGTCTGGTGATGGCTATCCAGGAGTCCATCCATACGCTTGCTCGTTGTGGCCACTCCGTGGTTTTTGTGTGGACCCCGGGTCATGTTGGCGTCCCAGGTAATGAAGATATTGGCACATTGGCCAAACGGGCTATCAGTGCACCGGCCCTGTAGACTGGCCTACTGGAATGCGATCTCGAGTCAGTATTGCTGCAATAAGTCCTTGGTACTTGCGGTGATGAATGGCACACCATACCTTTACCCAACAGACGTCGGGTCATCAAGGAGACTACAGGTGTGGCGCTCCTCCTTGCAAGCCTCTCGCAAGGACTCAGTTGCTCTCTGCTGGCTGTCATTGGCCACACCTGGCTGACGTGCAGTCATTTATTGCGCTGTTAGAACCCACGTCTATGTTGCTGTGAATCAGCGTTGACAGTGCTCCACCTCTTGTTGGACTGTCCGCTTTTAGCTGCGCTCAGGCAGATGTTTGCGCTGCCTGATACCCTCCCTGCTCTTTTAGTGGATGACGCTGCAATGGCCGACTTAGTTTTCAGTTTTATTGGAGCAGGGGGCTTTTATCTCTCGATCTGAGGGTTTGTCTCTTCTTTGTGTTGAGTATGGCCTTTGGCCTACGGTTTTCTATTGGGTTTTTTAGTGTGTGTCTTGGTGGTTGGCTTTTCCTTTTTTTATTTCCATGATCGGCCAACCACTGTAACATTCTGTGTGTTTTTAATTCCTCTTTTCTGGTCTTTGTCCATGTCTTTCTTGTTCTGTGTCGTCCCTTGTCATCTCCGTTGCTTGTTTTTCTTCCTTGTGGGTGTTTCATAGTCATGGAAAAAGGGGCTGATGGCCTTTGTAGTCTGGTCCCATCAACCCACCCAAAACCAACCAGCCTTTCTCTTTAACCACTCCATAATATCTGCCTTGCGCCAATTTGAACATGGCAGCTTTTCTATCTGAATGGTTATCCATCACGATGATTGATCCTTCTTCCATCGCAGACAACAGTCGAATAAACCAATTCTTAAAAACTTCTCCATTCATTTCTGAATGGTAATCGGATTGGCAAGAACTTTTTCAACCCCGAAAAACAAGTTTGGCGACTGGTATGAAGCCTGTGGTTAATGAACCAGTGTGGGCGATGATTACTCGGCCATCTCTACCAGTAGGCACTTTCAAACCACCATTTCCTTTGGAGTCGTGCCATATATACTTATTGGTGTAGTTCTGTGAAAGCCAAGTTTCATCCAAGTACACTACAGGCCTGGTGTCTTCAGCATGCAAGAAGTGCATTGTACGCAAAAACTTCGCTCTTGCTGCTGCAATGTCTGTGTTCCATTGAGAATTTTCATCCATCAGTACACTTCTTGAATTGGAAACCAAGGGAGCGGAGAAGACGAAGAACGGAGGTCTCTGAGCCCAAGTAATAAATTTTTTCACGGAGGTCAGCCTGTATTTTTTTTAGCTGTTCGATGCCCTCCTCTGTCGTAATATCCAAGAACAGCTCTACGCACGCACGAGGTCTTAGTTAAAATCGACAAAGTTGGTTGATTTCCGTTCACGTTCGTATCCCTTTCTTGGAGAATCGAAACACTCATTCATGTCTGGATATTCTGCCAATGACACAGATTTGCTAATACAGCCTACAGTTGACTTGGAGACACCACACACTTTAACAGTAAGCTTATGAATTTGCGCAAAATTTAAGTTATTCGTCGCTTCTTCATTGTCGGCCAGATCAGTTAAAAGCTTAAGAACGTTTGATATGATAATTTTCGATTGCTTATTAATGTCTTTCTGCCCTTTACGCACACCGATCAGAGGAGTACTCCAAATAGGCCTTTGCGCCTGCATTGTTGTTCACCACTGAACACACGTCCAGGCACCATTCTAAAGACAGTAGGATGCTGAGATCATATGTTAACACTCAGTATAGCACGGTAAGACTGAGCTTTCAGCTGCTCTGATCTAGCACACCGTTAACGGTACCTACGTGGCAACAAAGCCGAGAGGCAGGCTTATCACAGCCCGCAGCCCCTCCTGGCCTCGGGCAGCGGCCATGACCTTGAGAACTCTACTTTCGTGCCAGCCACTTAGTGGCAGACTTTTACTATTTTCGTATGGAAGATGTTTAATTGATGTGAGAGCGCTTAAGTGAGTGGGAAAGCATGGTTGAACTTGCACAGGTAATTGGTAGTTACTTTTCGGTTAACAGGAGGAAAATCACTTACAATAAATGGTGAAATATGCAGGTCAGAGAGAAACTGTATCAAACGATGTTACAAAGGCGGTAGAACTTTTCACATTGCCAGAGCAGCAGCAATCGCTCAGAATAAATGGTGAAATATGCAATAAATCGGAGGCTGGTCAGAGAGAAACTGTATCAAGTGATGTTACAAATGCAGTAGAACTTTTCACATTGCCAGAGCAGGAGAACGACTGTCTCTGAGATATGGGTTTTATTGTGATTTCGAGCTGTCACCAACGGCCTTGACACAATGGTAACACCGGTTCCCGCCATATCACCGAAGTTAAGTGCTGTCAGGCTGGGCTAGGACTTCGATGGGTGACCATCTGGTCTTCTGAGTGCTGTTGGCAAGCGGGGTGCACTCTGCCGACCGGACGAAAGCCCTATAAAACTGCAGCAGACACGTCCGATCTGCTCCCCAGGACCGATGGCTCAGACACTTCAAAATATTCAGTGCCTTTAGGGCCCGCACCTTGAGGTCTTTAAGGTGCGGCAACCACGATAACTTGGAATCAAAAGTGAGCCCCAGGAACCTCACAGTGTCACTAAAAGGAAGAATGGTGTCCCTCAGACGCAATTCAGGGGAGGTAAAAGCACGTCGAGAACGATTAAAATGAACACACACAAATTTGTCTGCAGAAAAGGTAAAACCCGTCTTCGCAGTCCATGCCTCTAATCGCTTTATCGTAAGCTGCAGCTGCCAACTAGCAGTGACAAGACTGGAGGAAGAACAGAAAACAGCAAAATCGTCCACAAACAAGGAGCACTGGGCCGGCCTCCGGATATGGACGTGATACTGTTAATGGCGACGGCAAAGAGGGTGACACTTAAAACGCTAACCTGAGGAACACCATTCTCCTGCACGTACAAATCATATAGCACATTACCAACCCGACATCGAAACAGGCGGCGGGAAAGAAAGGACCGAATGAAGATGGGGAGATGGCCACGAAAGCCCCACTGATGGAGTTGATTGAGGATAAGACGGCGCCAAGTAGTGTCTAACGCCTTATTAATGTCAAAGAATACACCTAAACAATGCTGGTTACGTAGGAAGGCCTGCTGGATGGCCACCTCAAGCAGGGTCAAGTTGTCTATAGTTGAACGACATCTCCGAAAGCCACACTGAGAGTGGCTAAGGAGCTGCCTGGTCTCGAGCAGCCAAACCAGGTGACGGTTGACCATGCGTTCCAATGTCTTCCCGACACAGCTCGTCAAAGCAATACTCCGATAACTACTGGGATGCATTCGGTCCTTCCCCGGTTTGAGGAGGGGAATCAAAATCGCCTCCCTCTATGAGTCAGGGAACGTGCCGGATGACCATATCATATTAAAACAATTCAGGAGAACTTCCTTGGATTGCAGCAACAAGTGCTGCAGCATGCTGTACCGGATTTGATCATTACCTGGCGCAGTATCATGAGCCACAGACAGCGCCGAATCCAGTTCCCACATTGTGAAGGGGCAGGTAGTTGGCTGCGTTTCCCGGAAATCCTCCTGATGGCTTCCCATACTATGGCCATGCAACACTTGTACCCAGTGTATACGGTCGTCCAGAACATCCATGATGCCCTACTCCACCTGCAACGGCAGGGGAAGGAGGTTTCTTTCTGCTGGGTGCTGGGGCACGTAGGTATTAGGGGAAATGAATTGGGGGATGTGGCTGCCAAAGATGCATGTTCCCTCCCTCACGTTGTTGAATGTGCCGTCCCCCTCCATGCTGTTACCTCCCTTTTCCGTTTTCGTGTTATGCATCAATGGGAAGAGGAGTGGTTGGCAGTCGGTGAAAATAAGCTGCGTCTCGTCAAGGCCACCACGCGGCCATGGCGTATGTCCTACCAGTCATGCAGGCGGGATGACGTTCTCCTCACTTGCCTTCGCTTCGGGCACAGTCCCTTAACACATGGTTTTTTACTCCGGTGATAGGACCCCCCCCCCCCTCCCATCTGCAGTGCTTCTGGTGTCCAGATTACTGTCCGCCACATTTTATTTGACTGTCCTTTATTCTCTGACCAGAGGGAGGTGGTTTCCTTGCCACCGGATTTGCCCTCTATTTTGCAAGACAACGCAACGACTGTGCTTAAGGTCTTATGATTTTGTGTCTTGTCCAATTTGTTGCCTCAGGTTTTAGGGAGAGGATTTTAATGTGCTGCTGGGTGACTGGCTCACCCAGGTTTTAGGTAAGAGGTCCGCCAGTCACAATTACCTACTTGTTTCACTTCGATTTCTGTTCTCTTTTCCTTGTGATTCCTTTCCTTTTTTAGTGGGTTTCTTCTCCTCTTGTTTTGCCTCTGTATGTGAGGATTTGGAACTGCGTCAGGTCTGTGTCTTTTAGCCATTCTCTTTGTTCACTATCCGTCTTCGTCCCTTCACCGCATGTGTTCCTGTTTCTATGCATTTGGGCGCTGATGACCATGCTGTTTAGGGCCCGAAAACCTCAAACTACACACACACACACACACACACACACACACACACACACACACACACTCTGCACTCTGCCCTTGCAAGGCAAACTGAGGAGATGTTACTGAGAAGTAGTGGCTCCAGTCTCGTAAACTGACAGACAGCTGGGAGAGCAATGTGCTGACCACATGCCCCTCCATATCTGCATCCAGTGACGCCTGTGGGCTGAGGATGACATGGTGGCCAATCTGTACTGTTGCACCTTCCAAGGCCTGTTTGGACAGAGTTTAATGTTTCAAGCTGTCATCATAATGTTTACTAATCGAGTGAGCAGAAAGTTGATTGAAGAGTTTGCTTCTTGTAACATGGCAGCCTTCCCCAGACTTCTGAGGCAGGTCTCCTGCTGCAATATGGCGCCCGATCTGTTGGTCCATGTGGCGTGTCAGACATCGTCTCAAATCAGAGCCGTAGTGGAAAATTGTATAGTAGGACATAGGCCAACAGTGGATCAGAAAGGGTTAAAATATTGTCTCCCTGCCTAGATGTAACTGATCTCAATGGTGTGACTGGTTCCTCTCCTGGGCAGGCCTACATGCACTGTATGAGTTGAAGTACTCTCAGGAAACTGAGTACATGATGAAATTTGTAGCTTAAACACTTTAACAGCCTAAAGAAATCAAGACCCTCTGCATCAGAGATTATTAATTCATTTGATAATGAGATCATAAGGATATTTATAAGTACAAAATACAGAGCAGCTCAGGTTATGTCTGTAGTTAGACATAACAGTGCTCTCTTAAACACCTTGCAATCTTTTTATCTCTATGGTTGATTATGCACATGTTGTAAATCAATAAACATTCATTATCAGCTCTATGTACATATTCACTTGTGTTGTAAAGTTGACAGAACATGACCCAATATATCTGGGTGATCCATGGAATCTGATTGATGCTTCAATACAACACAGCACTACACAGCAGAAAAGAGTCATACCAATAATGCAACTGATGTGTCTGCTTAAAAGGAACTTTGCTGTGACATCGTCGTAGCAAAATATGCATACGCCCACTCTGCTTGCTGCCTCAATTAGTTCACAGGAAGGGTATTACAGGAATAGAAATACACAGAATCAGTAAATAATCAGCAGTAAAATATTAATCAACAAGATTACGCCTCTTATTCATTTTAATATTTGCTATTTATTTTGTTAACTGAAAACTGGTGTAATACAAAACATTGAAGCCCAGCAAACCAGATGCTAATCAGCCGAATAACATTAACTGTGGATTTCTGTACTTTTACAGAGAGCATAATGAATTGAATTTTTGAATTCTATGTAATTAATTGGGAAAAAATTTTGGGGGGAATTAACTAACAGACGAAAACTACAGATAATTTTGTACGTATCAAAAGAAAAATTCTCTCAAGATATCTACAAAATTATGAGATAGAATTTTTGGCCATTACTTACATTCAGGATACAAAACTGCTGATAAACATAAATAAAAAGAGCTACACAGTCTTAGGCTATGGAACTAATAGTTCCTTCCTCAGTGATAGGACAGTGGAGGTTAAAAAGGAACAGCGGGTCACTCAGACCCCAAGATGACAAGCACTTACCTATTTGTTCCAAAAGCTAGAATTGTGCAGGAACTTTACATATGTCTATTAGCAATAATGACATTTTGTCTCACCGCCACCTGTGTCTCATTCATATGTGCACAGTAAAATGCAATTTGTGTCCTACTATATCCATTCTTATGCTTAGTGCTGACAATGTGTTTGCAGAGGAGAGCCGAGAGAGGCGCAGGCAGAGGCTGCTGCAGAACTGTGACCTCCCCATCCCAGGGAATGTCAAGCTCACTGCTGCCAAAATCATCGACAATGATTTAAATGATGCTCCAGGGTCTGATACATCTGATTCTGTATCTTCATTGCCACATATAGTACGCAACTCAAAAGATACTGGCCGTGCTGATGGTAAGTTCAACACAAGAGTGCTTTCATAAGAGAAAATTAACATGAAATTGGTTGTGTATTACTGATGCTTTTAACTAGGCATAACAGTAAGTAACAAATGTAATACGTGGCTAGAAAAAAAATTAGAATACCAATTGAGAGAATTAAAATTAATTCAAAATTTATTATAGAAGTGATCCATTTACATATATGGAATGATTACATTTACAGATCAATAGCTCAAGCGGTATCAGGTGTGAAACCATTCTGAAACACCCATATTAGTATGCAGTGTAGCCTCCATAGTCAAATGCAGGCACTGAATCTGGCATACAGTCAGTCACAAAGGTGACAATTACTGTCTTGGCATACATTATTCTACACTTTCTTGATATGTTTACATAGCTCTGCAAGAGTTGTGGGTTGATGAGTCACATGAGTCATTTGTCGTCCTGACATGTCCCATACATGTTTGTTGTTTGGAGACAAGTTCAGAGACTGTGGTGACCAGGGAAGCTGCTGCACATCTTGCGAGCACATTGAGTAGCAAGGGCAGTGTGTGGATAGGTATTATACTGTTAGAACAGCAATTCACCTTCCTGCTGCAAGAAAGGCAGAAGAACTGGTCAAACAACATTCTGCATGTATCGAGCACTCGTAAGTGTTCCCTCCACAAACACTGAATGTGAATGAAAATTGTAGCTAATTACACCCCAGACCATGAGGCCTGATATGAACTGTTAGAGACAGTGCTTGCCATATCTACACTGTACATGTGAACAACCACCACCTTGCATACAAGTAAAATTTGCTTTCATCCCTGAAAATCAAGGCATACTATTCCGTCCTCCAGGTGATCCTCTCACAGCACCAATCGAGCTGTGCACATCAATGCTGTGGCATGAGTGGAAGATGAACTTGAAGTGTGCATGCCTGTAGTCCCACAGTTAGTAATGAGTTTCCAACAACTCAGGTTGGCACTTGTGGGGTCACATTTACTCTTATCAGTGCTGTGGAAGTTGTACGATCTTCCGCTGGTGCTCTTACTATACGACGTTCTTGGTGGGCGTCTGTGCTGCATGGACATCAAGAATCTTGTCTACAAGTGTAAAACACTCATGTATTCACTATTGCCAGCATCACTGCACAACTGATGTGACACATCCAACTAGCATAGCAATTTTATGAAATGACCATCCCACCAACTGAAGAGTAACAGTTTGTCTCCTCTCAGACTTTCCAAGTTGGCTGTAGGAAGCATGAGTATGTCCCCATGGCATGTTGTTTACTTGCTCTACAAGTGTGCACCACACTCATCCTAATGCCCATGGTCATTCCCTTTTAAAAGGTAGACAGTGGATACGCTCTGGAATGCAAGTCTGCTAGTAGCTGATTTTGAAACCATTATCAGAACACACACCATCCCACAGGTGGCATATTCTGCCATCAGATGAAAATCGACATTACCTTTCAAGGTATTCTAATTTTTTTTTCAACAGTGTAGAAAGTAAATCTTCATTCAGTTACTCTGCCCAGATAACAAAGATTTATTTCTTGTGAGAGTATGAGAAAACTCAGTTAATCAGTTCTTATTAAAATTTAAACAAAATATGTTTATTTGAAATTTTATTCTCTTCACATGAAAAATGTAGTGTAAATACTTATCACTGAGTCAGCCACATTAGAGCCACTCATGCTGTGTGGATATTATCCTCATAATTCCAAGATAATGAAGAATTCTCAAGGTGTGCAGAGAAATGTTTCAGCTTTAAGTGTTGCAAGACCGGTGACTTGTTTCCCTCATTCTCACAACAGCTAGGTCCCTCTCATACTGAGGTACGGGTGGAATGCCCCTCCTAATCTCCCCCAGTTGGATCCTCTTTTATCTCTGAGTAAGGAAGATTTGTCTGATGTGATAGAAGAAGAAACAGGAATCAATTTAGAAGAAATAAGGGATTCACTATTAGAATCAGAATTTAAAAGAGCTTTGGAGGACTTAAGATCAAATAAGGCCGAAGGGATAGATAACATTCCATCAGAATTTCTAAAATCGTTGGAGGAAGTAGCAACAAAACAACTATTCATATTGGTGTGTAGAATGTATGAGTGTGGCAATATGCTATCTGACATTCCAAAAAACATCATCCACACAATTCCAAAGATGGCAAGAACTGACAAGTGTGAGAATTAACACACAATCGGATTAACAGCTCATGCATCCAAGTTGCTTACAAGAATAATATACAGATAAATGGAAAAGAAAATTGAGGATACGCTAGATGACCATCAGTTTGGCTTTAGGAAAGGTAAAAGCATGAGAGAGGCAATTCTGACATTTCGGTTAATAATGGAAGCAAGACTAAAGAAAAATCAAGACACGTTCATAGGATTTGCTGATCTGGAAAAAGCATTCGACAATGTAAAATAGTGCAAGATGCTCGAAATTCTGAGAAAAGTAGGGGTAATCTATAGGGAGAGATGGGTCAGAGACAACATCCAAGAGGGAATAATAAGAGTGGACAACCAAGAATGAAGTGCTCATATTAAAAAGGGCCTTTTGCCCCTACTGTCCAATCTGTACATTGAGGAAGCAATTATGGAAATAAAAGAATGGTTCACAAGTGGAATTAAAGTTCAAGGTGAAGGGATATCAGTGATATGATTTGCTGATGACATTGCTATCCTGAATGAAAGTGAAGAAGAATTACATGATCTGTTGAACGGAATGAATAGTCTAATGAGTACAGAATATGGAGTAAGAGTAAATCTAAGGAAGACAAAGGTAATGAGAAGTAGTAGAAATGAGAACGGCAAGAAACTTAACATCAGGATTGATGGTCACAAAGTAGATGAAGTTAAGGAATTCTGCTACCTAGGCAATAAAATAACCAAGGTGTATGGAGCAAGGACAACATCAAAAGCAGACTAGCAATGACAAAAAGGGCATTCTGGCCAAGAGAAGTCTACTAATATCAATTATTGGCCTTAATTTGTGGAAGAAATTTCTGAGAATGTACATCTGCATTGTATGGTAGTGAAACATGGACTGTGGGAAAACCGGAACACAAGAGAATTGAAGCATTTGAGATGTGGTGCTACAGACGAATGTTGAAAACTAGGTGGCCTGATAAGGGAAGGAATGAAGAGGTTCTGCTCAGAGTTGGAGAGGAAAGGAATATGTGGAAAACACTGATAAAGAGAAGGGACAGGATAATAGGACATCTGTTAAGACAGGAGGGAATGACTTCAATGGTACTAGATGGGGGTGTAGAGGGCAAACCTGTAAAGGAAGACAGAGATTGGAATACATCCAGCAAATAACTGAGGATGTAGGTTGCAAGTGCTACTCTGAGATGAAGAAGTTAGTACAGGAGAGGAATTCATGGCAGGCCACATCAAACCAATCAGAAGACTGGTGACCAAAAAAGGAAGGAACTGATATATCTGAAAGCTAAATTTATTGATTTCCTTTCAACTATGTCAGTGGACTGTCATTTTTTATCTGGCAAATAAACAGAAACTCATATCAATCATATACAAACAGAACCTGCAGTTCATAAACCAATAAAGTTTTATCTATTGGTTAGTCGTGAATCACACCTAAAGTATGCAAAATTGTCAGTAGATATCCTTTGTCACCCACACATGATAACAGTTTTATTTTTTGTCAAGTGTAGTGCCTAAATACACAAATCACACACAAAAAACTCATCATACTGCACATACAGTACAATACAGTACAGAATAGTACAGCTATGAACTTTAGAATAAAACAATAAACCATTTAGTTGTGCAAAGATGAAGCACGGTGGAACATCATACTCAGTACATTTACTGTCCTTAAATATTTCACTTTAGGTGTTGCAATTTGAAATAATTGCGTTTTAATGTGAGGTCTAATTCTGTGCTCTTTCTATGTCAGTTTCAACTGTATCTAGCGATGTTTCACTGTTGGGTCGGATGCAACATCGTGACTCAACATATAGCTCTATGTCTGAGAGCACTGAGAGATCTTCTTCATTCAGGGTGAGTCCACTGTATGTCAACATACCTTTAATTCAAATAAATCAATGTTTAGAAATTTATATCTTCTTGCATTTTCATAAAGATTTAATTCCTTTTACCTTTTATGCAAATGTCTGTGTGATAGTGGCAACACGGCACACTAAATTTCTTGGTGTTCAACTTGATCCAAAATTAACATCATAAAATCACACAATAAGAACAAAATGGACTCAACTCAGCTGTTTGATAAGCATACCTAGGACTTTTGTAAGTGGAAAGCTATTGCATAATTCTTATTATGTCTTTTTACACGACTTCTTAACCTATGAAGTATTGTAACCAGAAAACCCAGAGGAATGAGAAGAATTTTTGATACCATGAATCCCACAGACAACGTGAGAAGAAACTAGTCAAACAATGGAAAATCTAGGATGGAATGTAACAATATTAGAGAAGGAAAGTTGCTACTCACCGTATAGTGGAGACGCTGTGTCACAATAGGCACAACAAAAAGATTCACACAATTGTAGCTTTCAACCACTAAGGCCTTTGTCAACACTAGACACACACACACACACACACACACACACACACAAACGCAACCGTAAGTTCAGTTGTCTGAGACTGCAGATGTGTGTGCAAGTTGCATTTGCGTAAGTGTGTGTGTGTGTGTGTGTGTGTGTGTGTGTGTGTGTGTGTGTGTGTGTGTGTGTGTCTAGTGTTGACAAAGCTATAATTGTGTGAATCTTTTTGTTGTGCCTACTGCGACTCAGCATCTCCGCTATATGGTGAGTAGCAACTTTCCTTCTCTAATATCGTTGAGAAGAAACTAACAAACATTATCGTTATAAATTACCATTATCTTGTCCTCATGATGTCTGCAACAGGTGGCTGAAGAGTATTTCTAACCTCTTCACATCGTATTGGTTCTTGAAACTTTATAAGCAGGCTTTTGGTGCCATTCTCCCACATATAAGTTCTATACAATTTGCTGATTCTATCTGGTATGGATGCTGCACAGTTGAGCAGTATTCTAATATAGGACACAGCAATGATTTGTATGCTGTCTGCTTTGTAGGCGGACTGCATATTCCCAGTTTCTTGTAAACGAAATGAAATTTGTCTCCTATGTTGTATATCGTAGAGCATATGTGATCATTCCATGTCATACCACCACAAATTGTTACTCCCAGGTACTTGTATAAGTTGACTGATTCTAACTGTTAACAACTGATATTATAGCCAGGGGGATACTATGTTTTTCTTTTTCTTTAGTTTTTCAATTTTTGAACAGCATAATTTTACATTTCTGTACATTTAAAACAAGGTGCTGATATTTTCAGCATTCTGAACTTATATCAAGATCTGATTTAATATTTGTGCAGCTCCATTATAGATAACTGCATTATCTGCAATAAGTCTGAGGTAACTATTAATATTGTCTTTCAGGTCATCAGTACAGAACATGAACAACAAGGGTCCCAAAACACTTCTCTGAGGAACACCCAAAGTTACTTCCACATCTTTCAATGACTCTCCATCCAAGATGACATGCTGCATATTCCCTAGCATGAAATCTTCAATCAAGACCCTCCCTCCCTCCTTTCCTTCCTCTCTCTCTCTCTCTCTCTCTCTCTCTCTCTCTCTCTCTCTCTCTCTCACACACACACACACACACACACACACACACACACACACACACACACACACAAATACCAAGGCTTTTTTGACAGCACTTTGTTGGCTTCTGTGTTGATGAAGATAACATGAAATGATGAGGACAACACACACACACCCTATCCCCAGGTAAACAAAATCTCCAACCCGGCTGGGAATCGAACCCAGGACCCCACAATCTATAGGAATAATGCCAACTACTGAACCACAAGGTCCAGACAAATTTAGTTCATTCCTCGTATAGCCACAGTTTTCTTACTACACATTGGTTAAGTTCTGAGTCAAATGCTTTTCGGAAGTCAAGAATACTGTATCCATCTGATTGACTTCATCAGTGGGATCTATTGCTACTTGTAGTTATGATTCATGCAGCCCTTTTTTGTAACTTAAATATTGTTTGTCTGTTCTTACAAACCTAATTTTTCCAATCATTTGTTGGATGATTAAAGAAAGTATCCCCCAATGATGAAAGTGTGATTGTTGGACCTTAGTACTGGTGAACAGAGTATTTTTCTGTTGTTTACAGCTACATTTTGGAATCAGTCTGATGGTTGATAGCAAGATCGAGTTGCACTTTTATGCCCACCATTGATAGCGAGTCTTGCCCAAGGAATTTCACATGCAGCTTTAGTTTCTTATCTCAGTGGATTTGAATTTCTTGTATTCTGTGGCAAATCAACCAACTCTTATTTTAATACTTTATTTTATTAAAGGAAGAATAATGTGCAGAACAGCCAGTGCTCTTTGCCAGCTGAATCCAGCAACTGTTAATTACCGAAAAGTTAAAGTGCACTTATGGTGTAGATGGCTCTCCCACTGCTTGCTGCTGTTGGCAGTTAATTTCCATTCATTGTAACCAATTGGGTGATAGTACACAGTAACCAATGAGAAATGCTGAATCTAACAACTTGTTTCAGCAGAGAATGCAAACTGATTACTTTTGTCTTTAATGTGAATGGCTGACTGTTATTAATCTGGCTCTTACGGACTATAAAATTGGTTACTTTTTTTATATGGTGAACCCAATGAATGTGGCTGGAGGAAAACTAGCTGTGGTAATGGAGTGATATGTAGCGTAGCCTGAGGTCTAGTTTAGGTTGAAATGTTGCAGGTTATTTGTAAGTTGATGAAGACAATAAAGTCAAATAAAGTCAATAATGTCAAAATGACATTTACATTCTTCCTTTAATAAAATAAAGTATTAAAATAAAAGGTGGTTTATTTCCCACAGTATACAAGAAATTCAAATCCACTGAGATAAGAAACTAAAGCTGCATGTGAATGTAAGAAAACTTGTTTTAGTAACAGACTGAAGTGTAGCTTAGCCCGAAGTATAGTTTAGGCTGAAGTGTTACAGTTTGGATGTGAGCTGGTGAAGCCACTGAATATGACTGGAGGAAAACTCGCTGTGGCAACAGACTGATCCCAATGGTCCTTTTGAAAGCTTTTTGGGTTATTTTCAAAAGTCCCAATTTCTGAGGTTGTGGTTATGCAGGAACCTAAGGGTACAATTTAAATTTTATGGAATTTTCGGTTTTGTGTGGCAGTATCAACATATTCCATTATGCTGCTAAGTAACTTCATGCACTCATCATTGTGATGACATTTACTGGATACCATTTTCTCCTTGGTTCTGCCATCTTGTCTAAGTGTATAACTTGTCATTGCTCATGTTTGCTTCCCTTCATTCACCATGCAAGCAGTCGCCAACTGCAGGATGCAATGCAAGAGAAAGTGATGCTGTAAGTACACCTTTACATTGGCAACAAAACGCAGTGCTGATACTCTAGTCTTTTAGCCTTCAACTTTGTACTCTCTCATTGTGCCTGTAAAAAGAGAACTGTTTAGGTAGTGTGTGAGTTATCACATTGGGTTCTATTATACTTTCCTGGTAAATCTGCTACAGATACAATTCTGAATGGTTGCATTGCAACTTCATTACATAATATCATTAAGAACTACATGAAGAATTTATTCTTACAGGTGATATTAACATTATCAAAAACTGAAAAGTAATAAAAAGCACATTGCTGCATGCTGTCTCAGAAATTATGACTTCTTGCTTGGTTATTACAATCACTAAAGACTGGAAGTTACCATACAATTCACTGTAAATGGATATTATACTGCAGCACATCCGAAGAATACTTTGTCTTTTTCACTTGTACTTGCCATTTATCAATGGCAAATGAAGAGTTTTGATTCAGGAGAATTCTTGACTATTGTTTTAGCTATTTTCCCAGTTTGAGGTCAATACCCATATGCAAGATGTGTAGGGTTCACATAGAAGGGGATGTTGCCAACTATCCTTTATACCTGATATGTCCTTCTGTTATTGTAATACCATATACTGCAATTAAGACTGTATTGTAAATGTTTACTTTATGCCTCTTTCAAAAGCAATAATACTGCAGAATATCTGTTATGTCATCTCTGGGAGTATGGTAAGTCATAAATAAAGTTTTCAGATTCTTCTGTTAGTTATGTACTGTGAGTTTTATTCATAGTAGATAGAGGACTGTTTTGGTGAATTTAAGAAATTTGGTATGAAAACTTGCAAATGTTTTAACAATTAAATAGCACTTACATTGCTATTGACTCGAAATTTACAAATAATATGTTATGAAAAATATTGTTGCAGAGTGTTTCAACAATTACCAGCAAGGAATCAAATGGCAGTGCAACAGATCTGAATAGTCCACAGATAAAACTAATATTACAGTACTTATCAGCTGAGGATGGTGGAACAGGCAAACTTACAATCTGTATAAAGGTAAAGTTGCTGAAAGGATGTCAAAACTTTAATATTACAGTTGCTTGCTTATTTCAACAGAGGATGCAAACGGATTACTTTTTGTCTTTAATGTAAATAGCTTGAGACTGACTGTTATTAATCTGGCTCTTATGGACTATAAAATTGGTTACATTTTTTTATATGGTGAACCCAATGAATGTGGCTGGAGAAAAACTGGCTGTGGTAATGGACTGATCTGAAGCATAGCCTGAGGTCTAATTTAGGTTGAAATGTTGCAGGTTCTTAGAATTCATTATATCAATGTAGAAATGGTAATAACAGATAGAAAAAAAGTGGAGCTAATGGTCTGACACAGGCATGGAAAAATATGACTACATTTTATGGCAATTTGTCACTGCAGTGATGGTGCCACCAACACTATTGCAAATCATATGCTGATGAATATGGGCCAGCCATATTTCTGAGAGATAAGGTTGATAAATGTTTTATTCCACCTTTGAGCATATTTACATGCAATTGGTGTCGTTAGTGTTAACACAAAATAATATCAACAGTAATAATAATATAAATTTGGACAAATGGCATTAAATATAATACAATAATCGAAGATGGATACAATGCATATTTATGCAAATGTCAATAAAAATAAAAAGTTTCCTAACAGATCAATCACAAGATAAATGAACTACATAGTTCAGTGAATGACCAATAAATAATCAAACAGATAATTAACAATAAGTAGATGAAACAGTAATAAAATAGTTGCACAGTGTGGCATATGTATAGTTTGCAGTTACTTCATTGTTCATTTTCGTAAGGAAAGTGGGTCATTTGTTACATACTCAAGGAACACTTGGATGGTTATCAAAGGGCTTCTGGTGCTGTCCTCATGGATTAGAACATGTTCATATAGCCAAAACAGACCTGTTTTTGTATTTCTCTGTAGATGTTTTCTTCTTGCTCCTGTGCCACTTTACTTCATTACAATGACTGCAAGTATTTTCAAGCTTAATTTGAAATAAGCAAAATACTGTTTGGTTGCGTCAGCCTCAATCTCTACACGGATCATTCACTGTGTCTTCTTTCCTGATTTTAAATCACCATCATTAACTTGTATGTAAAACTTTCCTTCTCCCGATGCAGTAATGGGAACGCTGATGATTGACTGTCCCAGTTTAGTAAATAACAGTCAGATAAAGATTAAAAGAAAGCATTTAACAAAATTTTAGGTACAGCTCTAGATTTAGAAGAAGATGTGTACTATTGCTGTACCAGTATTTGAAGCCTTTACTAGTAGTTGAACCTGCAGAGTGTTGAAGTTATTATGGCTAAATACTAGTGACATTATTAATAGAATATTATTATTTAAATGCCATGTAAAGCTTATTTTAATTGATTCCTTTAGTAATTAAACTTGGAATTGCAAACTTCTGGTAACAAAAGTCATACTGGTGGGAAGTGCACTTTAAAGAGAGACAACAAACTTTTTTATGAATCACCAGTTTCTAGTATCTAATGCGGAGTCCCCATCCCATTGTAATCAGTATACTGTCTGTCATATTGATACTGCCTTCACCTACATTTACAAGATATTCAATACCATATTTCAAAATCTTAGTGGGTCATGGGAGAGGTGGTTAATGAACTAAATTTTTGAAAGAAGTTCACTTACTTAGGTATAAAGTCCAAATTTATTTTTATTTATTTCATGATTGTGGATTACAGAACTGGGAGTGATGCCAGGTGCTACTGTGGCCTGTGTAAACATTTATAGTCTGTAAGTGTATAGCTCAACTACTGTCGCAAACAGTAAGCAGCTACATAGCCCAAAATGTGGCCATGATTTATGCTACTAGAAATATTATGAAACAATATTGTTGAGGTATATTTTCAGCAATATGCAGTTTGATTTGCTTATCTACACACACTTGAAGACACTGACAACATTAGGAAAAGGATAGTTGTTACTCACCACATAGCAGAGATGCTGAGTTGCAGATAGGCACAACAAAAAAACAAAGCTTTCGGCCAAATATGCCTTCATTGGAATAGACAACACACACTCACACAAATGCAACTCACACACACACACACACACACACACACACACACACACACACACTGGTGCAAATGCAACTCACAAGTACATAATCACAGTTTCCATTGTGTGTGAGTTGCATTGAATGTGTGTGTGTGTGTGTGTGTGTGTGGGGGGGGGGGGGGGGGGGTAGTTCTGACGAAGACTTGTTTTGTTGGGCTGAAAGCTTTGTTTGGCAGTCTTGTGTCTATCTCTGCTATATGGTAACAACTATCCTTGTCATAATGTTGTCATTATTCTATTCTGGATTTTCCTTTGTTCACTTGAAGACATTGTTAGAATGACTGTAGGGAAATTCATATTACAATGATTGTATTGAAATTCATATATTACCCTTAGTATAGGCAATAGGTATTTTAATAACTAATATCCCTTGAAAAATAGTTTTTTTTTTGGTCATCAGTCTACTGACTGGTTTGATGCGGCCCGCCATGAATTCCTTTCCTGTACTAACCTCTTCACCTCAGAGTAGCACTTGCAACCTGTGTCCTCATTATTTGCTTGACGTATTCCAATTCTGTCTTCCTCTACAGTTTTTGCCCTCTACAGCTCCCTCTAGTACCATGGAAGTCATTCCCTCATGTCTTAGCAGATGTCCTATCATCATGTCCCTTCTCCTTATCAGTGTTTTCCACATATTCCTTTCCTCTCCGATTCTGCATAGAACCTCCTCATTCCTTACCTTATCAGTCCACCTAATTTTCAACATTCGTCTAGAGCACCACATCTCAAATGCTTCGATTCTCTTCTGTTCCGGTTTTCCCACAGTCCATGTTTCACTACCATACAATGCTGTACTCCAGACGTACATCCTCAGAAATTTCTTCCTCAAATTAAGGCCAGTATTTGATATTAGTAGACTTCTCTTGGCCAGAAATGCCTTTTTTGTCATAGCGAGTCTGCTTTTGATGTCCTCCTTGCTCCATCCGTCATTGGTTATTTTACTGCCTAGGTAGCAGAATTCCTTAACTTCATTGACTTCGTGACCATCAATCCTGATGTTAAGTTTCTCGCTGTTCTCATTTCTACTACTTCTCATTACCTTCGTCTTTCTCCGATTTACTCTCAAACCATACTGTGTACTCAGTAGACTGTTCATTCCGTTCAGCAGATCATTTAATTCTTCTTCACTTTCACTCAGGATAGCAATGTCATCAGCGAATCGTATCATTGATATCCTTTCACCTTGTATTTTAATTCCACTCCTGAACCCTTCTTTTATTTTCATCATTGCTTCCTCGATGTACAGATTGAAGAGTAGGGGCGAAAGGCTACAGCCTTGTCTTACACCCTTCTTATAATGAGCACTTCGTTCTTGATCGTCCTCTCTTATTATTCCCTCTTGGTTGTTGTACATATTGTATATGACCCGTCTCTCCCTATAGCTTACCCCTACTTTTTTCAGAATCTCGAACAGCTTGCACCATTTTATATTGTCGAATGCTTTTTCCAGGTCGACAAATCCTATGAAAGTGTCTTCATTTTTCTTTAGCCTTGCTTCCATTATTAGCCGTAACATCAGAATTGCCTCTCTCGTCCCTTTACTTTTCCTAAAGCCAAACTGATCGTCACCTAGCGCATTCTCAATTTTCTTTTCCATTCTTCTGTATATTATTCTTGTAAGCAGCTTCAATGCATGAGCTGTTAAGCTGATTGTGCGATAATTCTCGCACTTGTTAGCTCTTGCCGTCTTCGGAATTGTGTGGATGATGCTTTTCCGAAAGTCAGATGGTATATCGCCAGACTCATTTATTCTACACACCAACGTGAATAGTCGTTTTGTTGCTACTTCCCCCAATGATTTTAGAAATTCTGATGGAATTTTATCTATCCCTTCTGCCTTATTTGACTGTAAGTCCTTCAAAGCTCTTTTAAATTCTGATTCTAATACTGGATCCCCTATCTCTTCTAAATCGACTCCTGTTTCTTCTATCACATTAGACAAATCTTCACCCTCATAGAGGCTTTCAATGTATTCTTTCCACCTATCTGCTCTCTCCTCTGCATTTAACAGTTGAATTCCTGTTGCACTCTTAATGTTACCACCATTGCTTTTAATGTCACCAAAGGTTGTTTTGACTTTCCTGTATGCTGAGTCTGTCCTTCCGACAATCATATCTTTTTCAATCTCTTCACATTTTTCCTGCAGCCATTTCGTCTTAGCTTCCCTGCACTTCCTATTTATTTCATTCCTCAGCGACTTGTATTTCTGTATTCCTGATTTTCCCGGAACATGTTTGTACTTCCTCCTTTCGTCAATCAACTGAAGTATTCCTTCTGTTACCCATGGTTTCTTTGCAGCTACCTTCTTTGTACCTATGTTTTCCTTCTCAACTTCTTGATGGCCCTTTTTAGAGATGTCCATTCCTCTTCAACTGTACTGCCTACTGCGCTATTCCTTATTGCTGTATCTATAGCGTTAGAGAACTTCAAACGTCTCTCGTCATTCCTTAGTACTTCCGTATCCCACTTCTTTGCGTATTGATTCTTCCTGACTAATGTCTTGAACTTCAGCGTACTCTTCATCACTACTACACTCCTGGAAATGGAAAAAAGAACACATTGACACCGGTGTGTCAGACCCACCATACTTGCTCCGGATACTGCGAGAGGGCTGTACAAGCAATGATCACACGCACGGCACAGCGGACACACCAGGAACCGCGGTGTTGGCCGTCAAATGGCGCTAGCTGCGCAGCATTTGTGCACCGCCGCCGTCAGTGTCAGCTAGTTTGCCGTGGCATACGGAGCTCCATCGCAGTCTTTAACACTGGTAGCATGCCGCGACAGCGTGGACGTGAACCGTATGTGCAGTTGACGGACTTTGAGCGAGGGCGTATAGTGGGCATGCGGGAGGCCGGGTGGACGTACCGCCGAATTGCTCAACACGTGGGGCGTGAGGTCTCCACAGTACATCGATGTTGTCGCCAGTGGTCGGCGGAAGGTGCACGTGCCCGTCGACCTGGGACCGGACCGCAGCGACGCACGGATGCACGCCAAGACCGTAGGACCCTACGCAGTGCCGTAGGGGACCGCACCGCCACTTCCCAGCAAATTAGGGACACTGTTGCTCCTGGGGTATCGGCGAGGACCATTCGCAACCGTCTCCATGAAGCTGGGCTACGGTCCCGCACACCGTTAGCTCGTCTTCCGCTCACGCCCCAACATCGTGCAGCCCGCCTCCAGTGGTGTCGCGACAGGCGTGAATGGAGGGACGAATGGAGACGTGTCGTCTTCAGCGATGAGAGTCGCTTCTGCCTTGGTGCCAATGATGGTCATATGCGTGTTTGGCGCCGTGCAGGTGAGCGCCACAATCAGGACTGCATACGACCGAGGCACACAGGGCCAACACCCGGCATCATGGTGTGGGGAGCGATCTCCTACACTGGCCGTACACCACTGGTGATCGTCGAGGGGACACTGAATAGTGCACGGTACATCCAAACCGTCATCGAACCCATCGTTCTACCATTCCTAGACCGGCAAGGGAACTTGCTGTTCCAACAGGACAATGCATGTCCGCATGTATCCCGTGCCACCCAACGTGCTCTAGAAGGTGTAAGTCAGCTACCCTGGCCAGCAAGATCTCCATATCTGTCCCCCATTGAGCATGTTTGGGACTGGATGAAGCGTCGTCTCACGCGGTCTGCACGTCCAGCACGAACGCTGGTCCAACTGAGGCGCCAGGTGGAAATGGCATGGCAAGCCGTTCCACAGAACTACATCCAGCATCTCTACGATCGTCTCCATGGGAGAATAGCAGCCTGCATTGCTGCGAAAGGTGGATATACACTGTACTAGTGCCGACATTGTGCATGCTCTGTTGCCTGTGTCTATGTGCCTGTGGTTCTGTCAGTGTGATCATGTGATGTATCTGACCCCAGGAATGTGTCAATAAAGTTTCCCCTTCCTGGGACAATGAATTCACGGTGTTCTTATTTCAATTTCCAGGAGTGTATATTGTGATCTGAGTCTATATCTGTTCCTGGGTATGCCTTACAATCGAGTATCTGATTTCGGAATCTCTGCCTTACCATGATGTAATCTAATTGATATCTTCCCACACTTCCCGGTCTTTTCCAAGTATACCTCCTCCTCTTTTGATTCTTGAACAGGGTATTCACTATTACTAGCTGAAACTTGTTACAGAACTCAATTAGTCTTTCTCCTCTTTCATTCCTTGTCCCAAGCCCATATTCTCCTGTAACCTTTTCTTCTACTCCTTCCCCTACAACTGCATTCCAGTCGCCCATGACTATTAGATTTTCGTCCCCCTTTACATACTGCATTACCCTTTCAATATCCTCATACACTTTCTCTATCTGTTCATCTTCAGCTTGCGACGTCAGCATGTATACCTGAACTATCGTTGTCGGTGTTGGTCTGCTGTCGATTCTGATTAGAACAACCCGGTCACTGAACTGTTCACAGTAACACACCCTCTGCCCTACCTTCCTATTCATAACGAATCCTACACCTGTTATACCATTTTCTGCTGCTGTTGATATTACCTGATACTCATCTGAACAGAAATCCTTGTCTTCCTTCCACTTCACTTCACTGACCCCTACTATATCTAGATTGAGCCTTTGCATTTCCCTTTTCAGATTTTCTAGTTTCCCTACCACGTTCAAGCTTCTGACATTCCACGCCCCGACTCATAGAACATTATCCTTTCGTTGATTATTCAATCTTTTTCTCATGGTAACCTCCCCCTGGCAGTCCCCTCCCGGAGATCCGAATGGGGGACTATTCCGGAATCTTTTGCCAATGGAGAGATCATCATGACACTTCTTCAATTACAGGCCACATGTCCTGTGGATACACATTACATGTCTTTAATGCAGTGGTTTCCGTTGCCTTCTGCATCCTCATGTCATTATTCATTGCTGATTCTTCCGCCTTTAGGGGCAATTTCCCACCTCTAGGACAAGAGAGTGCTCTGAACCTCTATCCGCTCCTCCGCCCTCTTTGACAAGGCCGTTGGCAGAATGAGGCTGACTTCTTATGCCGGAAGTCTTCGGCCGCCAATGCTGATTTGAAAAATAGTATGGTTAAAATTAAGTAGCATTTTACCTGCATTTGAAGATATAATGAGCAGGTTTATATCACTGATCTCATTGCATGACAAGTTCCTATAAATGCATTTTACCTTATCAAACACAGTTTATTTAATATTTTGCAAGAATAGAGATAATCAATTTTCTGTTAACAAAGACATCACAGAAATATTTACTCTCTGTGCATTAGTCAGTACTTTTAAATAAACAGAAAAATGTTGTTCTTTATAAGATACAACGTGCAATGGCATAAACCCATTGACATACTCATAACAAAAATTTCAGTTTGACCCACTTCTCAAATGGAAAAATCTGTTATGTTGATCTTCTGTGGACTCTACACTGACTGATCTGTTGCTGAAAAATGAGTTGTAGTTAGTTGTTATTTATGCTGAGAGCACATGACATTGTAGTCAATAACACTTAGACATTAATTTTTAGAATGTCGTAAAAATCTATTACATAGATAAATAAATTTATCAAAAAATGTTGTTATTATACAACAGAAAAAATTGTTCAAAAAGGATGATGTACAAGAAAGCCATTCAAAAATTCAAAAGAGCTACAAAATTCAGTATTTTGATATGTGTTGATTACAGTCTAAGGGACATGCTATTGTTTTGTTTCCAACAACTCAGGTAGTATTTGAGAAAGGAGCCAAAATTTTAGTAAGTGTTCAAAATTGCATATGCTATCACGCAAAATATAGGGTAAGCTTCAACTGAAATTGTATTTTACTTTCTTATGTGCAAAGTTGGTGCACTTATTAAACTGTGGCATACACACGTTCATACAACACAAGTACTGCACAGTCTCACTACAGAGAAGGCCTAGAAGTTTCAAGATAACATTGCAACATTGCTGTGGTGCAGGTGACAAACTTTAGGGACAGTGCACTAAAGAATATGGTATTCATTCAAAATTTGGGTAATTTAATCAATAGGGATGAAGGCTTAAATTTAAGAAAACGTGAGATACTAATTTTCAACTATCTGAGCATAAACTTGCACTCAGTTCCTTTCCTTCTGTGTTTTGTGCTGCCCATATTTAACATTAATACAGTACTTTCAATTTGCAGTGTCAAAGACATATTTCTAATTTTTTTCCCAGTGTTTTTCATGAACAAGTGTCTTTCACTGGATACTTTCTACACCACTAATTTATTCATTCACTCATTGTCTTCTGCAGACTGTGTCTTGAAAAATGATGATGAATGATAAAATGTTTATTTGACACCACAAACAGTCATGAAGCCACAGTTCCTGAGACAATAAAAATTTTAAGAGGGTTCATTACTAGTTTCAATGCATTTTCAAATGTAATCTATTTATTTATTTATTTATTTTGTTTATCCATCCATTGACAATAAATATTGTATTGATCACAAACCTGGAAAACTGCATTAATCATTGCAACCACAATTCTTTCAAACATTAAGAAAAATACACACAAAAAAAGATGATGAATGCATTGAGAAGTAAATCAGGAGAAAGAAGAAGCTATTTAAGACTGCCTGTGTTTCTTCAGTAAGGCTTAAAATTAATAATGATTGCCTGGTTAGGAAAAGGATATTTTCTGTGATCTATATGTTCTCCAATGGATGAAATTTAACATGTTGAGTAGCAAAAAAGATGCAATTTCGAAACAGCCCCATCTTTCTGGTAATAGTATTTGGTTACATTTTATCTACCACTACATGTTTCGTGAAGGTAAACAAGACATTACTGAAAGCTCTGCTTTCTTATTCAGCTGGAGTGTGGTCAAACTTCTTAATTTAAATCCTTATGTAGGTATCCTGTGGTTTCCTTTGATGGCTTTACATGAATGCTGCTTTCAGTAAGACCACAGCAGATTTCTCCTTCCATCGATGTTACATTGGGGCTAGTGGTTTGTCCATAAAACTCTCAATGGTAGAAGACATTAGAATTTAATGTTAATAACATGGACAGGTAGTCATATAATCCAGATACTGAAATAGGTTATAGAAAGAGTGATTACTAACACATGCTTTTAGTTGATTTCTGAATACGTATGTACATACAATTAATATAACAGAGGGAAACATTCCACGTGGGAAAAATTATATATAAAAACAAAGATGAGGTGACTTACCGAACGAAAGCGCTGGCAGGTCGATAGACACACAAACAAACACAAACATACACACAAAATTCAAGCTTTCGCAACAAACTGTTGCCTCATCAGGAAAGAGGGAAGGAGAGGGGAAGACGAAATGAAGTGGGTTTTAAGGGAGAGGGTAAGGAGTCATTCCAATCCCAGGAGCGGAAAGACTTACCTTAGGGGGAAAAAAGGACGGGTATACACTCGCACTCATACACATACAGACACAAGCAGACATATGTCTGCTTGTGTCTGTATGTGTGGACGGATATGTGTGTGTGTGCGCGAGTGTATACCTGTCCTTTTTTCCCCCTAAGGTAAGTCTCTCCGCTCCTGGGATTGGAATGACTCCTTACCCTCTCCCTTAAAACCCACTTCATTTCGTCTTCCCCTCTCCTTCCCTCTTTCCTGATGAGGCAACAGTTTGTTGCGAAAGCTTGAATTTTGTGTGTATGTTTGTGTTTGTTTGTGTGTCTATCGACCTGCCAGCGCTTTCGTTCGGTAAGTCACCTCATCTTTGTTTTTATGTACATACAATTATGTATATTAAGTGAGTAAGCAGTTTTTTTTTGGAAAAAAAGTTTGCATCAACATGCAAAACTCTACCAGTTACTCCATCCCTACTATTCCTTTCTTGTCTGCCCATGGTAGCTGAATGGTCAACGTGACAGATTGTCAATCCTCTGGGCCCAGGTTCAATTCCCAGCTGGGTTAGGAAATTTTCTCTGCCCAGGGACTGGGTGTTGTGCTGTCCTCATCATCATCCTATCATCCTCATCGACTGCAGGTCGCCGAAGTGGCATTAGATTGAAAGACCTGCACCCGGCGAAGGGTCTGCCTGATGGGGGGTCCTAGCCATATGATAAAATAAATAAATAAATTCCTTTCTTAAATTAAAGATATATCTCATTTTGTAATTATTTATAGGAGGTGCAGAGATTACCACCAAGGGACTACATTGGTGGGCTGGAACCATATGTAGTGATGGTGATAGTTCGTTCTGGCTGGCCACTACATCGCCGTGCAGGGCCACCTCTCCATACTTTTCGAACAAGGACTCTTAGGCATTCATTTAATCCACACTTTGACCAAACTTTCACTGTGGAAGCAAAAAAATCTGAGGTGAAGGTAAGCTAATAATTCATTAAACTCGTGCACTTAAAACTTAACAAAATACAATTTATCCTGAATTGTTGGACCTTAAGCTTAAGCAAACTACAAAGGTAATGGGCTCATATTCAAAAAGGACCAGAGGTAGGTTATAATCTGTATCATAGCTGAAGTTTACAGCAATTTCCATTGAATTTTCTCAAGAATTGTGGAAGAAATACTTCAGTACAAGCACAAAATATTTCTTTTAGATTTTTTTCTTCATTTGGTCACATGTTGCATATATAGGAGTAAAAAATAATGAAATAACTTCACAGTTGACTGTCTGAATTATCCTGTAATTGACTGTAGGTTTTATGAATTTCAGTGTAACTTAAAAAAGGCTTCTCTTGCACTAACCATTAATGTCTGAGAAAGGAGGACAGCTGGTTAACTGATAGAAAGCAAAATTTTCCTGAATCTTTTCTCTCATTTTCATTTTCCCTTCATGTTTTCTTCTCAAAATCATTCCTGGTGTTACTTTGACTTCTGAGAGTGCTGCATGCTGATGTCAAACTGCAATGTATTTGTTATGAAGAGACTAACTTGCAGTCTGTCCATGAGTTACATCATTTACACATATTATCAGTTACCTGCACCTCTTCTTACACAGAAAGTCACTTATACAATATTATGAGCTACATACATCATGATAGTAGTTGAACACAACATAAGGACTGGTTCTCCCAGCTTACTATAAACACCTCTTAAGCTCAAAGGGTCTGCCCATACTGTGGGCTGTGTGCCCCCTCCATGGCAGGTTCCCACATTATTCTGCTGTGTTACTGATGCCAGTTCATCTGCCTCCACCACAATATCTCCTGGAAGTAATACTAAATATCTCCCCCCTGAAAAGGAAAAGGGCATGTACGACTGAAAATAGCCTGACTTTGTCAGAGACCTCCTGTGCAGAACATAAGAGGCTGCCAGAGAACCCTACAGCAGATCAACCACTGAACAAGGACCAAATAAGGTAACTAACAGATACTTGTCAGTGCCGTGGAGGAACCCAACCCCATACAAGAAAATGTGAAACTTTTTTTTAGCTCTGAAAATAATAGCCTCCTTTTCCACTTGTGAATAGTCACTCCATGCAGCATAAAGTGTCTTTGAAACATAAGCGATGGGCTGTTTGGTGCCATCTGGGTTCTAATGGGACAGGAGTGCACCATAGTCATACTGAGATGTGTCACAGGCCAGATTTAAAAGTTTGCCTGGCATAAAAGAAGCCAGACAGGGAGCAGAGAAAAAACCCTGCTTAGAGGCTGAAAAGCTTGTTGACACTTCACAGACCAGACAAGCTTAACATGCTTCTGGTGAAGCCAGTTAAGATTATGGCAGATGTACATGGCCTGGGAAACTCACTGAGCATAATACAAAATCTTATTCGAAAAAGACTGGAGCTCCTTCAACTTTTTGGGCACCAGCAGTTTGCCTATGGCTTTGATATGGGGGTCCATCAGGACACGGTCATCTTTGCTCATCACATGTCCCAAAAAATGCACCTTTTCAGAGACAAAAATGCACTTTTCCACCTTGCAATGAAGGCCATTCTCCAGGAGGCATTAGAATACAGACACTGGAGGTTTTTTGGGGTCCGTTACCCTGATGTCATCATGGTAACTGAGGCAATAAAGAATGTCCTGAATCAGCTGCTCTAAACACTTTTGATAAATTCCTTGCACAGGAAAGTCTGAGAGACTGGAGTTCAGTAGAACTTCAGGTAAGCATTGTGCAAACAGTGCAGGAAAAAAAATCCCCCCCCCCCCCCCCCCACACACACACACACGACAACTTTGTCAACAACTCCATTGGCTGCAAAACTGGATACAAATCTGGGACACATTTCATGTTGACTGTCTGTTTAAAATCACTGTAAAGGCACACAACACCATTGGGCTTTTGAATCACACCAAATGGGCAGCCCACTGACTTGACAAAATAGGTGAAATGACATCTTGATCCCGCAAATGCTGCAAGTTGCCCTTTATAGTGCATGCAGGAAGCCATGGCTGCTAGATGCATGGATGGCAGGGAGCGCATGGGGAGAGCAGATGTTGTGCGGGGTACAGGCAGGTTGTATACGGGAAGTGCCATTCTAAGCTGAAGCCTATACTGACATTTTCTGTAAATATTAAATGGGGGCCCTCCATGGCCACACTTGCATGGTGACCATTCATAAATATCTACTGTCACATCGGTTTTGCTTAGTATCTAAAAAGACTTTTGCCAAAAATGCAACAATTTCACTTGGTTTGTTAACCATTTGCAACTTTCAGAGAAGCATCATGAGTGGCAAATTTTGAGTAAATCCTACACATTTCTCCGATTTCCTTGTTAAAATTTACTTCTTTTGCCAAAACACAGTGGAGTTTATACAGACGTAGTTGCAAAAGAATTCTGAAATACCAGTTTATTAAGTTTATTTAGTGAGGAACCGAGGAAAAGGAAAGTCAGTAGCTTATAAAAGAGCACACTCTCAGTATAAAATAAACATGTAATGCCTTCACTTATGTTGTTCCAAAACTCATAGCAATTCTCGTTTCACCAGCTATCAATGACCCTTAAAAATTGCATTCTTTCATCAAAAAATCTGTATTTAGTGGAATAACATGGTAGATAATGAAGTTTTGTATAATAACCGTATCGTAAAATACTCTCCTCTTTGTGTGCTATTATTTTCCAAAATCTCATTACGGTATCTCAAACAGCTTATGAAATATGATGAATGTTGTAGATATTTCACTCTGGGTTTATTGCTGGAGTGGCTTGATCCTAATTACTGTGCTACATCAGATCAATTTTCTCAAGACTTGTAGCAGATAGAGACCTCCAGCCAAGTCTAAAGAAAAATTCAATATCATCATCATCATCTTGGACAGTTTCCAGCCACTGGCTGGGTCTGTCGGGAACACAAGCCTCTCCATCGTGTTCTGTCTTTCCACCATTCCCCCTCTTCCACCTTCGTCCAGTTCTCTCCTCTTCTCGTCACACATTCCTTCACTCCCTTCACCCATCTATCTCTTGGTCTTCCTCTGGGTCTCTTCCCCTCCAGTTGCAGATCAAACATCCTCTTTGGAATTCTTCCCTCATCCATTCTCTTCATGTGTCCATACCACTGCAGTCTTGATTTTTCTATCCTGTCCTGTACTGGTTCCTCCTTTAGTCTTTCCCTCACATACACATTTCGCAATCTGTCTCGTTTTGTTACACTCAACCTGCTCCTCTGGAACTTCATTTCACTAGCCTGTATTCTACTTTTGTCGCTTTTGTGCATTACCCATGTCTCACTTCCGTATGCCAATATGGGGACAAAGTAGGTTCGGTATATAATTCCCTTGGATTTCTGTGGCACCTCCTTGCTCCAAATAAGCCCCCTAACGCATTTGTAGAACTGCGCTGCTTTTCTGCACCTTTCATTTATTTCCATTGCGTTTCCCCCCTTACTTTCAATCATGCTTCCCAGGTACTTGAAGTTCTCTATCACTTGTAGTTTTTCCCCTCCACAAGTTATATCCACATTTGGCCTATTCTTCTTCCTTGTTGTGACAATTATTTCACTTTTCTTTGCAGAGAAATGCATTCCATATTGTGCTGCCGTTGCCTCCCATACATCTAACTGCTCTTGCACCTCCTTCTCGCAATTTCCCCTTAACATCAGGTCATCGGCAAAAAGCACTGCTTTCATTTTATGATCTCCAATTGCATCTGATACTTGCTGTAGGATTTCATCCATAACAATAATAAACAATAATGGCGAAAGTGCACTTCCCTGTCGCAGCCCATTTTCCAACTTGAACCATGCAGTACGTTCCCTCCCCACTTTCACACAACTCTCACTTCCCTCATACATTTTTCTGACTTTTCGTGTTATCTCTTCATCTATCCCTTTTGTGTTCAGCACATCCCAGAGCTTGTCCCTACAGATACTGTCATACGCCTTCTCAATATCTAAAAAGGCCATGATTAAGTCCTTCCCGTACTCATACTGCCTTTCCTGCAGTTGCCTTACCACAAATATGAGGTCCGTTGTTGATCTTCCCGGTCTGAAACCATACTGCTCCTCTTGCAGTCTACTTTCAATACTGCTTCTTATTCTCTTCTCCAGGATCTTTTCATAGATTTTTCCACAGTGGCATAGCAGGGTGATTCCTCTGTAGTTCTCACATCTCCTTTTATCCCCTTTCTTGAAGATCGGGACTATAATTCCTTTCTTCCAATCCTCAGGAATTCTGTTCTCCTTCCACACCACCCTCAGCACTCTGTATAGCCACTGGGTTCCTACTTCTCCTGCTGCTCATATCATATCCACTGTTACTTCGTCCCAACCTGGTGCCTTGCCGCCTTTCATCCTCTTTATGGCTTCTTCCACTTCATTCCAAGTTAGATCATCAATTTCCCCACTATTATAATTGTCTGCTGCCTTAGGCTCTCCATCGCTGTTAGTTACTCGCTTGGCGGCATTCAACAGATCTTCAAAGTACTCCTTCCAAATCTTTTTGAGCTCATGCATTTCCTCCACAACTCTTCCATTATTATCCATGATCCTCAGGCACTCGCTTCTGTCGTTCCTCTTATTTCTTACCATGGTGTAAAGTACTTTTTTGTTCCCTTCACTGTCCTCTTCTAACATTCTTGTCCATTTTTCCATCCACTTCTTCTTCTCCGCCCTTACTATGGTCTGTGCCGCTTTCTTGCTTTCCTTATATTTTACCCTAGCTTCCTCTGTTCGGGTCTGGAACCATTCTCTGAAGGCTTTGTTCTTTCGAAGTACTGCCTCTTTACATATGTTGTTCCACCATGGGGTTTCCTTACTTCTCCTCTTTGTGCTAGTTCTTCCGCACACAGTCTCAGCTGCCTCAACTAGAGCCCTCTTAAAATCTCCCCATTCTTCTTCCACTGTTCTCTGATCTTCCTTTGGCAGCTTCTTCCTGATCAGTGTCTGGTACTGGGTCCTCCGTTCATCCTCTTTCAGCATCCATGTCTTCAACCTTTTCTCCTGTATATCTGTTGCCCTCCTATCTTTTTTCTCTCTCAGGGTGGCTACCAACAGCCGATGGTCACTGTCTAAGGCCTCAGATGGAATGACCTTAACATCTGTGAGGCTGCTCATCATCTGCCTATCCACTAGTACATAGTCTACTACTGAAGTTTGGGACCAGTCTCCACTGTACCAAGTTATTTTGTGGCTACTTCTCTTCTTGTACCAGGAATTTGCGATCGCCAGCCCATTCCTCTTGCAGAATTCCAGCAACAATTTTCCTTCTCTATTTCGGTTCCCCCAGCCCTCTGGTCCCATTATCTCCTCAAATCCTTTCCTGTCTGTGCCAACATGTGCATTGAGGTCCCCTATTATAATCTGATTACCTCCATTTAGCTGCTTTTGCATGTCATCTTCAAATTCCTCCTCCTCCTTTTTTGTACACCCCACCTGTGGAGCATATGCTTGGATGATTTCAATGCTTTTTCCTTTCACTCGTACTCTGGCTTTTATCATTCGATCATTGATACCTTCCACCTCCTCCTGCAGACCCTCTCTGACCACTATTGCCACTCCATTTCTTCCCCTCTCATTCCCTATCCAGTACAGTTTACATCCTTTACTTAGTGGTTTTTCACCAACTCCTCTCCACCTAGTCTCAGCAAGTCCCAAGATGTCCAATTCCCTCCTTTCCATCATTTCTACAATTTCTTCTAACTTCCCAGTTAGAGTCCTTACGTTTAAGGTGCCCAGTCGTAAACCATCTCGTAATCCTTTTCCATTGCTTGGTCGGTTTCCTTTAAATCCATTCCGTGATCCGAGGCATGTTCCCTTTTTAAAAGCAGTTGATTTATCCACTACTGGCTTGCTAGGCCTATCGCAGCTTCACCAGAGCCCCGTTAGCCGTCACTTTTCAGGGTTCCCATAGGGCCTTCCCAGCTACCGTAGCGGTCCTGGGGCACACGAAGTCCCCGCTGTACATCGCTCCTGTAGGCAGTCCCCTACTTTGTGCCGTTGCCCATCTCCCACGACTTGGACGAGGGGTTGGACGTATGGGAGACAAAAAAATTCAATATAATAGAGGGAAACATTCCACGCGGGAAAAATATATTTAAAAACAAAGATGATGTGACTTACCATACGAAAGCGCTGGCAGGTTGATAGAAACACAGACAGACACATACATACACACAAAATTCAAGCTTTCACAACAAACTGTTGCCTCATCAGGAAAGAGGGAAGGAGAGGGAAAGATGAAAGGAAGTGGGTTTTAAGGGAGAGGGTAAGGAGTCATTCCAATCCCGGGAGTGGAAAGACTTACCTTAGGGGGAAAAAAGGACGGGTATACACTCGCACACACACACATATCCATCCACACATATACAGACACAAGCAGACATATTTAAAGACAAAAATTCAATATTTTAGCTAAGTTTCATGTGCTGCAACATATTATGTAATATGCACCAATTAAAAATCATCGTGATCTCTATTTTTCACTACAAACTGTTTTGAATTTTGCACAGTGTCTTACTTCCAAATAAATATCACTATGACCATTAATGAAATGATGGGCACACCATCATGAACCAGATGTATAAAGCTATAAGTAAAGCAAAAATGAATTTTTTCACTGAATAGTTTCTGTAAAATTGTTTGAGAAAGATTGCATGACATGCATCTTGATTCTGTCATCTCCGACCAGCCAAAAGGGTTTTAGACATTGCCGGCCTCCTCTTCTGAACTAACAAATGAATTCGGCCAGTGCTTTGACAAAAATTGCTCACAGCACATTGACCACCGTACCCTGTGTGGGCTATGCCTTGCTGCACATGGTGAAGGGACTGGGGCAGGTGCAACAAAATGTAGGTACTGCTAATGGCTTAAGAGAACATGTGCTGCAAAATTTTCTGCCTGGCCCAAAGTATTTTCAAACAGTGGGCCATATAACTGCAGTAAGGAGTCCAGATCATGAAAAGGACAGGATTTAGTCACTAAATGCATTTTGTCAACAATCTGGAAGTGTGAAATTCTCATATTTTTCACCAATGGTGAACTGACCACTAACAGTGTAAGTTGCCTGTACACATTCTTGTAACAGGGGAAGAGAGAAAATGACCCCCACTAAGGAATGCATTGTTTGTGGCCATGCAAATCCGTGCACCCCAAGAGCCTGTATAAGTCAAAATTAATGAGGCTGACTGTCACCCCTTGCCAGAATTTGACCTGCTGCCCCTCCACAAATGGTCAGCAGAATATCATGGGGTAATCTGCGTTGGTGGCAGTGATGGCCTTAGAGTCCAGTGAAAACACAGAGGTGTCTAATGAATGACTCACAGCCCACTGACTGCCACAGAAATGACTCGTGGGTTGATGACTGTCATGGACAGTTGGTAAATTACCAATCTAATGGCAAAACATATGGCTGCCTCATGCAGGCAGGCAGTCTTGATGAACATGCAACAAATAACGATTGGGACAGGACTGTTGGCTCACCCAGAGAGTGGGAAGAGAATGATATTGAGGACCCGAAACCGCCACGGCTGGGAATTATGAAGCTGCAACTGAGGCAAACCTGCCGAGCTCTGCCCAGATGAAAACAGCACTGCGACACCATTGCACTGGAATCACCAGTGGTGTCAACATATGCCTGGGGTGACCTCTGGGACATTAGGGGTTGTTTACCATGCACACACAATTGACCCACCTGACAATTATCTGAAAGGTCACCCCTTGCCACCACTGTCAGTTCATGTGGGTCCACAATCTGGACAAAGTCGGCTAAAGAAAGGTCAGATTTGTTGGTGATAGCTAGAACGTCAGCCTGGGAGTATGTGGCTTTACAAGGCTATAGTGTTATGTGTCAGGTTGTCAGCCCATCCATGGGGAGCAGGCCCTAACGCAAGCAACTGAAGAGTATATTGCGTTAAGATGTAGCTCATAATGTGTAGAATTCCTCACCATGTTTGAAACTCTTCATTTTTGTTCTGCTTCATTCCCCAAAAATTAGATGTGAATTTTGGAATTTGATGTATGTAAAAAATATAAACACTTCTACTGAAATATGTTTTGGGAAGAGTGGGCACCATTACCCCCTCCATTATAAACAGCCACCCCCCCTCCCTTCCCATCTCCTCCTTGGATCCACACTTGTTTATCTAAGATAAATACTGTTGCGGTAATGGAGATATACCCAACATTGAGGCATCATCGATTTATTTATTTATTTTTTTTAAAAAAGCAATAGTACTACTGGTAATTTTATCATGTTAAATTTAGCTTGAGTAAGCACAATCAGTTTATCACAGTTTAATGGTTAATCACTACATGAGATTCTCACAGTTGCTTTACTTTGTTACTGCATGTCATGACTCATTTTTTTGTGATGTGATCTACAGAACATGGTAAATGAACTACTAACTAAATCATCTGTATCCTGTAACTGAGATGAAAATGTGTGGTGATAACTGGTTATTTGAAAATGAACACTTGCATTTGTCAATAATTTTTTATAAAATTTGCTTATAAGGAGCAGTCTCTATTGTATGGCACACTTTACCTACATAATGACATTACATCTAATAGGAGTGGTGTCTACGAGCCACAGCCTATGATCAAGACAGGTTCGGAAACCCAACTGAACTCTGTTCCCTTGACCTTGCTCTCAGAGAAGTCAAGGGCCTAACCAGCAGTCAGGAGGAGAAGCTGCTCACACTCAGTCTGGCACCATCTTCAAAGGTAATAACTCTTTGAAAAATTTATACAAACTTAAATTTAGTGTATAAAAATGAGAAGTGTGGGGTGAGAAAGAAATTTGAGCTTCATTATCTATTTCTTGTCTGGTAGTGGAGATGAGAAATTGCTCAGCCCTAAGTTATCTTTTGTTATACATTTAATCACTGATTGGCATTTATTATCACTTTTACATAAGAATGATGGACACTATTTTAATATATGCAACTGTCTCTCTGAAACATCTGACTTTCATATTAGGCAGAATTATTCCGCTACAATGCCACATCATATGTTTGCTCAAGGAATCATTTATTTGTCATTTGGTGCATAGCTACTGTTGAAGTTATATTTGACATTGAAAACCATCACTGAATGGTTAACAGCATTTCCAATGAAATTAACAACTAGCAAAAAACATTCACAACATAAATAAAACAAACATAATGTGGCAATAGATAATATCTTGAATAACTTTTAAGAAATCAATTTATTAGATACATGAGCATCATGAAATTAATGTGAATAACCCACAAAAGTTCATACTAAGTAATAATCTTCATAGTGTGATGGGAAATAAAAATTTGATTTTTCATTAAAATTCAAAATTTGCTCAAGGCATGCATAGTATTTGGCATATAGCAAAGTTAATTTTAAAAGCAACATATTTTTCTTTTTTTTAATAGCTGTATATGTTACAGTAATGATATCTAGTTTGAAGATTTGTTGCACATATAGTACAGCAGAACAATGCATTTACTTCTACCATTAAAATGGATTGTGGCACCATTGAGGTCTACTCCAGCATTGATATGCGTTCATCTTTGGACTCTGAGCATTGTCTTTGGGCTGTACCACCATGTTCAGTTCTTTGTGAGCCTTGCGTGTGTTTAGGTGAATAAATGAACTACTGCTAAATGGGTGTTGTTTGGTGTAACCAACCCAAACAATCTCCTCACTGGTGACCCCGAGTTGTAACGTCTTCCGTTTTTGCCGTTTTACTGTGTCCCTGACCTCTGCGTTGGTTATTTTCGCATGTATTACATCGACACAGCATTCAAACAATGACTTCGGCCCAGCGCCTAATGCCGGATTTTGTGATCGATATGCATCGTGTTGCGGGCGATGTACACCCACCAGGACTGCAACACGATACTTCTTAGTCGATGATTCCACCGGACGTTTTCGAGCCTGCAACAATAAGTGAGGTTAGGAGTGCGCATGACTCTGGCTATCAAACGTCTTTGTTCCAGCCACATGTGCCCTCCCTCATCGACTGTGCAATTACCTCTTACAGATCTCTGTGCAGTGCGGGACCAATGCTGATCTCTGCAAATGCTTCATTGGACAACCTGCTACTGCCAGGACAATGATTTGCCACACCAAAATCCGTGCAGTACCACGCGGATACTTGCCACATGGCCGGAACTGCTTCATTCACAGGTCAACCTCCTCAGCATCCAACCACGCCTGCACCTGTCTCGATTCAGCATCAGCACATGCCTTCCTACTTCGATACCTTGTTCTGCAACAGAAACAATTACTTGTTATCTGTGCCTGACCCCCACCTCCATCCCACTGCTATGCCTGAGTGTTTTATGCCATGACATTCACCTTATCCGCACACCGTTTTGAGTGGAGTGACTATGAACAGTGAACATTCACACACCCCATCCCATGTTCGACATCATTCCCCACACTGTGCTTCTGGACAGCCCGCACCTCCACAGCCTCCCTGCAACACAGGTGGCCCCAGCTCTGGTCATACGTTGAGCTTTCCGTGGACTTACATGTGTTCTCAAACTTTGAACTTTTTCTCACCTGTCGCCCCCGCGCCGGCTCCAGTCGAGCTTCCACTACCGTTCTTGGCACATCTTGGTGCCTCATCTGCGTCGGTCTTCTGCGATGCGTCAATCCGAATACACCCACAACGTGTTGAGCTTCCGCAACCGCAATCGACACATTACGGTGTCTCACCCGCATCAGCCTTACGCGTCGCGACTGATCGCGCTCAACCACAACGTGTCACCTTCACGCTACCACCCGAACAGCCATCGTTGCCACATCCCTTGGAGGCACACTCTCCTGGAATACTACAGCAACAGCAGCTAAATTCTGGCAGTGCCTCGACGAACTCAACTCAACCTGTTCTTCTGCACATTCTACAACGCTTACTGACACTGCCGCCATTTAATCCCGACAGAGCAACAACCTGGTTCAAAATTGTGGACGAAGTGTTCGACCATTACAAACTCGACGAGTCAACCAGGTTTCTGTGCCTTATCTCCCACATGCACGTCCAGGAGGACTTGATTGCTGACCTGGTCGACATCCCGGACTCATCTACCCTGTACACTCTAGCCAAAACAGTTCTACGTCGGCTTGCACGCCCAACTGAGGCAGCTATACAGCAAGTGCTCCACATCAAGCAACTAGGCAACGACAAACCTACCCAGCTCTGGAGATGGCTACGTGTCCTGGTCAGCGCCGATCTAGTCTCTGACACAGCTCTGCTCTCCATCTGGTCAGATAAACTATCTCCTCACATCCAGTTTGCTCTAGCTCAATGGTCTCCTGAACCTGTCGAGCAAAGAATGACAATTGCTGACGAGCTACACGATGCATCACTGCTCTATTTCGCCAGCCACTGCCTACCTGACAAGTCTCAGGTTCAGGCTCATCGCCCTGCGGCCGGACGCGGCCGGGGCCGTGCTGTGCCAACCGTTCCGCTCGCTCTGGGAAGCAGTAAACAAGCAACTGGGACGTCACCGGCTCCGCCCGTGGTCATGCCCCCTCCTGTAACCGGACCTGCTGCAGCCACCGAATCTCGGCCATCGCCACCGCTCCATTCTGTCCAGGAACGACCAGATAATTGTGGACGACTTTACATTAAAGACATTTCGTCGGGATACCTTTTCCTACTGGACACAGGCGCTGATGTTTCGCTGCTGCCTATGTACTTAGCATCGTTGAACATCTGCCCTCATCATACTTCACTGCAAGCCATGAATTAACTAAACTACTGTGCTCGGGTTCAACTTCCCACGTCATCTCACTCTCCGCAAACTGCAAACTCGAGTGGACTTTTTTAGTGTGCGAAATTGACGAACCTGTACCAGGCATTGACTTCTTGTGACACCACAAACTTTCACCGGACCTAGTGCAAAACACCGTGTTTCATCATCCGTCCAAGACTCACTTCCCCTGTGTTCTGTCGAGCAACCCCCCCCCCCCTCCCATGACTCATTGGTCTGGACTCATCTCATCCATACATGCTCGTCTCTGTCGACGACGTTACAGGAAACCACGCACAAGTGCCTTGTCAAGCTTGAACATGTCGCTTGCCTGCTTGCCTACGCAAGGAAAACTTTGAGCTCTTCCTCCGGCTCCTCGAAACACAGCTCCAGCTCTCCGATGCAGAAAAGGAATTACAGACACTACAGCAAGGACAAAGCAAGGTCAGTAAGAGCGCCGAATCTGCTTGCAATCCCAGCAATCGAGCCTCAGTGTGTTTACCACCTGCTACCTCTTGCAGCTTTGCTGTCAAGACTGCCATAAAATGTACTGACAGTTCTGCAGGGCCACACCCTCCTAACACGGCAGCGTTTGACACTTGGCTGGACACAAGTGTGCATGCGCGACGAGCATCACATGTTCCCGAACTTACAGCTCCTACCCCACCCCTCACAGACAGCACCTCAAACTACGCAACTTCGGCTCCTCGGCTCCTGTGTGCCGCCATGCGATCGCCACTGACAACACAAACAGTGCACTCGTGCCAAGTGTTTTGCCTGCAACCGTGCTGCTACAGGCCGCGCCCTCGGACAATGGACTCACTAATGGCTCACGAGCTCTACCGAGCTCACCTGACCACGGTGCCACTGCTTTGGGCCGGCGGCCATCTTGTCGCGTTGACTCCTGGGACACTTTGCCGCCTCTGCTCCTGTCAGATCTGCCAAGTGTCTCCGAACACTGCGACCATGTCTCACCTGCCCTGCCCACCTCACATTGTAAACAAACCACCTCCCATGCCACCGGCAACATTTCCGTCGTCACCAACGGCACAGTTCACAAGTTTTGCCTCACGCCAGGTCCCCCGATCCCCAGTAAACTATGTCGACTTTGTCCCAAGCGCCTCTCTGATCTTAAAAATCAGAGTTCTGAACTACTAATCTCCGGCATCATTGAACCCTCTGCCAGTAGCTGGTCTACACCCATACATACGACACACAAGAAAGACGGGTCCTGGCACATGTGTGGAGACTACCGTCAACTAAACGCATGTACAATTCACTTTTCTACAAAAAAAAAACCCTTTTTTTCTATTTCTGATAAAAAATATTGTGATCCTAGTTGTATTTTGAGTGCTGAATTGAAAACTGTTTTTGGTTTTTTTCTGTCAGGGATAGTTTATGAGTAATCGCAATTTTATTTCTGTTTTCAGTTTCTGATATAGTGCAGCAAACGTGAGGTGAAATACGACAAACAAATGCACATCTTTATGATGTTATAAGTTCATCACATTAATGGAGGGTGGGATCTAACATATAACACAGTAACCTTTGTGTATACACTTTGAAGCATTTATTTGACATGAGAAATTACAGAAAATTGACAAGCAATGAGCCACTGCCTTGTAATGCACATCACTTTTTTCTCTTGTATTGTGAATCTTTCTTCTCTTGAATGATATTCCAGCAATAATCTGCTAATATAGAAGGTACCCATTTCCCTTCATAGCGCCTTTTTATGGTAGAAATGTCTTTATGGAATCTTTCCCCATGTTCATCTGATACGTCACTACAACTCTCTTTGAAGTAGTCCAGATGAGAGTCGATCATATGTATCTTCAAAGACATATTGCACCCAAAATCCTGATATGCTTTGATCATGTCCTTCACCATTGCTTTGTAGTTAGTAGCTCTTCTTCTTCCGAGGAAGTTTTCCAACACCATCTTGAAACAGTCCCATGCGGTTTTTTCTTTATCAATTAAACATGCTTCAAAATTTGCATCTTTGTGCAGCTCCCTGATTTGTGGGCCCACAAATACTCCTTCCTTTATTTTTGCAGCTGAAAGATGGGGGAACTTGGTAGCTAGATATGCAAACCCACAGCCTGTTGGATTCATGGCCTTCACGAATTGTTTCATCAGGACAAGTTTGATGTGAAGCGGTGGAAGTAGTATATATTCAGAAGCTACCAGACTTTCACATTGTACATTCTTTTTGCCAACTTTCCATCTTCGCCTAGGCCATTTCTTTTTCACGTAGTGAGAATTTTGGTCTCGACTATCCCACTCGCAAAGAAAACAGGCATACTTTGTGTAGCCTTGTTGCATTCCCAGTACCATAGCAATTACCTTGAAATCTGCACATATTTTCCATTTGTGTTCATTGTATTTTAATTAATTTAGCATCCTTTGTACGAATTCATAATTCTCTTTTGTCAAACTAGCGTAAGCTACTGGAACAGACGGTATTTTATTTTTGTTATGGAGAAAAACACCCTTCAGACTTTTTTTCGATGCACCTTTGAAAAGTTTCCACTCCTGTGAAATATAAGTGAAGTTCAGCACTTTCATCAACATCATTGCAAAATGTCAGTGCTTCATCAGTTGAAAAACAAGAAATAAAGACATGTTCTCTGTGCCTGAACACACTGATTTTAGTACTTTGGGGCAGTAGATTATACTCTTGTAATCTTGAATCAAGCAGCTGCGCCTTTTGTTTACTTAGTACTAGATCACGTACTAAATCATTTAAATCTGCCTGTGTTAACAAATGTGGTGATGACTCACTTGTGCAGTGATATAAAGAATCATCATCTGTGATTTCTTCAGTACTACTTATTTCACTGTCACTCGGAATTTGACCTCGAGCTCTTGAAGGTACTGGAAGGTTGTTGGAATGCTGCACTGGCATTCTCGCTGAAGGCAGATCTGGGTAAACAATGTGCCTCTTCGACTTTTTGTTTGTAAAACCCTGAATTTTTGCTAGACAGAAATAAAATCAGTAACATGATCCTTAGGCTCACTCCACACCATGGGAACAGCAAACAACGCCACATTCTCTTTACTTTTCCACCACTGAATTAGTTTGCAGTAACGTGTAGCACAACAGAAATGTGGTGCCAATTCTTTATCTTGGTCTCCTACCTCTACTCCAAAGTAATGTTTGTATGCTTTCTTTATGACTGAAGAAAGAGTCTTCCTATTTCTGGCAAAAGTGAACTTCCCACAGATGTAGCAGAAGTTGTCCGGCTTATATTGACATCCACAACGACGTGGCATTTCTGCAAATTTAAAAATACCACTTTGGTAATACACCTGTATTAAATTAATAGTAGGGAACTAGAGGAACACTGATGTGTAAAAACAAGCAGTCGTTTTACCTTCAGCACCTAGCTCAATCAGTTTACACACAGGAACTAAAAAATTCAACCGTGCTCGGAAATATGACAGACAGTTACTTGTCAGCCAAAACACCCACTCATTAAGACTGACACAAATTGCAGCTAACACCACTGCTGTAAACTCGATGCATCTGCCCCTAGGAGGCGTGAAGCTTTACTGCCGAGGCAGTGACCAGCTGTCGCCGGTCGAGTTAATGAGATGTTTCAGGTGGTCTTAATGATATAGGTGTGGCGGGGGATAGCCTAATGGTGTCTGATTCTTCCCACCTGCTGTTGCACAAGAAATTATCATGTTCTATCACTACTGGATGCGGCAACATACCCGTATTTCTCTATAACGTCTCTGTGTTTGCCTTGAATTGTGAATATACATATATATACATATTACATAAAAAGTATCCCTGACAATGATATTTTGTTTACATATTTGAATTTCTCACGGTAAAATGGTCTAGAAGCACATATGTTAATATCAGAAATAGAATCCATGTTGAACAGTGTTATGGACACCTACCCCAAACCCAACATTGCCGACTTTACCAGTTCCCTCTCAGGTGTGACCACGTTCTCTGTCATTGATTGCAAATGGGCCTACCACCAGATCCCCGTGGCACCAGAAGACATCGAGAAGACAGCAATCACTACCCCGATCGGGTTATTTCAGTTTCGATTCATGCCCTTCGGTCTGAAAAACGCAACCCACACCCGCCAATGCTTCATCAACGAAGTGCTATTCGACCTAAAATTCTGCTTTGCATATCTTGATGACATTCTTGTGTTCAGGTCTTCCGTCGAGGACAACATTCAACATGTCGAAACTGTTATGAACACTCTCGCGGCAGCAGGCATCGAGACCAACCAGGACAAATTGCAGCTACTTCAACCCGCTGTCATATTTCTTGGTTTTCGGATCTTCGCCGACGGCATTTCACCACCCCCTGAGAAAGTACAAACAATACTAAACCTACCCAGACCTTCATCATTCAAAGAGCTCTGGCGCTTTCTAGGGCCGGTTAATTATTATCACCAACGTCTACCTTGGGCTGCGGAGATTCAGGCTCCACTGACTGATGCCTTGGCAGGCACCAACACTTCTGGATCTCGGCCCGTTCCATGGACCCCTGCTATGACTGACTCTTTCACTGCCCTCAAAAATCTTCTTGCCGAGGCCTGCACCATCGTGCATCCTCATCCCAATGTGCAGCTTTTCATCACCACAGACATGAGCGATACTGCCATCAGCACTGTCCTTAGGCAGACAATCAACGGCCAAACTTTGCCTCTGCAGTTCTTCTCGTGCAAGCTCACCAATGCACAACAGAAATATTCCGCATTTAACAAGGAGTTGCTCGCAGTCTATGAAGCAATCAAGTATTTTAAGACTGACGTTGGGGGACGCCCTTTCTGTGTTTCAACAGACCACAAACCTCTGGCTGCGGCCATTACAAACCTCCATGCCCTTTTAACAGATGACTCTGCCTTGGTGGACTTAGTTTTGCGTTTTATTCGGGCAGGGGTTTTTTATCATTTAATCTGAGTGTTTATGTTTTATTGTGTTGATTCTGGCCTTTGGCCTCTGATTTTAAACTGTGTTTTTTAATGTGTTCTCAGTGGTTGGCTTTTCCTTTTTTTATCTCTATGGTCGGCCAACCACCATCACACTCTGTGTGATATTAATTTGTTTTGTCTGATTTCTAAGTATTTCTTGTCCTGTGTCGTCTGCTGTCTTTTCTGTTGTTTGTTTTTTATTCTCTGTGGGTGGTTTTAGTTTTTTTTTTAAAAAGAGACCGATGACCGTAGCAGTCTGGTCCCTTTAATCCCAGAAACCAAACCAAACCTGCCAGCTGACCCGCCTCCTCACCGCTTCAGATACATGGACTTCATATCTCAGTTCAGGACCGATGTCAGAAACATAAAGGGTGCTGACAACATAGTTGCTGATTTCCTTTCATTAGTCGACGCCATCCATTTGCTGCTAGACCTCTCTGAACTACCTAACCACCAACCTGCTGACGAGGAAACAAAACCTGATTTCAGACTCTACTTCTTCACTACACTTCATCCGCACCACCTTCCCTGTCATTTCTGGTGAGATCTGGTGTGACGACAATATGGGCACATTACGCCCCCTCATCCCAACTATGCTCCGTCAAGCTGTCTTCGACCCACTGCATAATTTAGCCCAACCCGGTGTTTGTGCGTCCGCCCGCCTCGCAGCAGAGCGCATTGTGTGGAGAAATGTCAACAAGGACAGTGCTGCAAAGTACACAAGCACACTTCACACACCCCCCCCCCCCCTTGGCGCCTTTTCAATCCCTCCTGGGCGTTTCCAGCATATTCATATTGACATTGTCGGCCCTCTCTCCCCCTCTAATGGCTTTCGTTATGTTCTGTTGTCTATCGACCGAACAACTCGCTGGGTCGAGGCTGTCCCCCTCCCCAATATTATGGCAGAAACTGTTGTTCGAGCTTTCGTTGAGTCATGGGTATCACGTTTCGGATGTCCAGCTATCATCACGACTGACCAGGGCAGACAATTTGAGTTGGCCTTGTTCAACGGGAATTGTAACATTTGGAGCATCTGGCACATCCATACCATAGCATATCATCCGCAAAGTAACGGGCTAGTTGAGTGCTGGCACCGCACTCTCAAGGCAGCTCTTCGATGCCACGACTCTCTATGGACGGAGGCCCTTCCCCTTGTGCTACTTGGCATTCGTACGATCCATAAGGAAGACCTCAAAGGCACAATAGCTGAGTTCGTGTACAGCCAGAACATTGTTCTCCCTGGCGAACTTGTGAGCCCTTCCGCTTCTCTCCCTCAGTCTGACTTACCTTCATTGACCACATAAGACGCCATTTCATCAACCTCCATATCCCTCTGCCTGCCAGCCATTCCCGCCCTAAGGTTCATGTCCCGAAATCTCTGGACAATTGCGAGTACATCATGCTCCAAGATGACACTGTCCATGCTCCCCTCCAACCTCCATATACCGGTCTGTTCTGAGTTCTCTGGTGCTCAGCCAACACCTATGACATCCAGATGAAAGGTTCAGCTGTTACAGTCTCTCTCAACAAACTTAAGCCTGCTCATGTCAAGCCTTCTTCTACCCCCCTTCAGGCCACGACCACGCCACTCACTGTCGTGGCTCACGACGCTCTGACCACTCCCTCCATGTCAGACTTACACACTCGATTGAGTGATTTCCAGATCCAATTGTCGAGCTCTCCTCTGACCTCGCCCTCTACACCGGTCTCACACACTCCATTGAGTGACTTCCAGTTCCAATCGTTGAGCTCTCCTCGACCTCGCCCTCTACTCCAGTATCACGCACTCCGTCGAGTGACCACATGCTCCCCACGTCGAGCTTACCTACAATCATGCCCTCGCTGCCGGGCCCTTCCGCCAGTCCCTTCGACCTCTCCACCGTCGCCTGCCTTGCCCTGTCAAGGTTTCTCACCCCCGCCCCCCCCCCCCCCATCTTGAACATGCCCTCGCTCGAGGTGTTTGTGCCTGTCCCCCCGGACATAATCCATGACATCTCAATAATACTGCACGATTATACACTGTTCGTTGTGTGTTTCTCTTCATCCAGTGCTCATGACACAGCCTCGACCATTCCCTGCCACCTGGTGATATGTGTTCCCCTCCGGCCCGACGTCAACCACCCCTGCCGATGCCTTAGTCACCCCCCCCCTCCCCCCTGGTCTCTCAAGAGTACTCTGTACTGCAGTGGGGGGGAGGGGGATGGGGGGGGTCTATGTGGTGTCAATGAGGTTGACATCAGCATCAATATGCATTCGTCTTTGGACTCTGAGTGTTGTCTTTGGACTCTGAGCGTTGTCTTTGGACTCTGAGCATCGTCTTTGGACTCTGAGCGTTGTCTTTGGACTCTGAACATCGTCTTTGGACTCTGAGTATTGTGTTTGGACTCTGAGCATCGTCTTTGGACTCTGAACATTGTCTTTGGGCTGTTCTGCCATGTTCAGTTCTTTGTGAGCCTTGGATGTCTTTAGGTGAATAAATGAACTACTGCTAAATGGGTGTTGTTTGGTGTAACTAACCAGAACAATCTCCTTAGGATAGTGTTTCATTGGTGTGAATTTTTTTCTTTAAATTAGCAGCATGTTACCATGTCTAACTTAGTTATAGTAAACCATCAGATTGACAAAATGATATAATGTGTGAGATCTTCACTGTAGCCTCACAAAATACACTCCTGGAAATGGAAAAAAGAACACATTGACACCGGTGTGTCAGACCCACCATACTTGCTCCGGACACTGCGAGAGGGCTGTACAAGCAATGATCACACGCACGGCACAGCGGACACACCAGGAACCGCGGTGTTGGCCGTCGAATGGCGCTAGCTGCGCAGCATTTGTGCACCGCCGCCGTCAGTGTCAGCCAGTTTGCCGTGGCATACGGAGCTCCATCGCAGTCTTTAACACTGGTAGCATGCCACGACAGCGTGGACGTGAACCGTATGTGCAGTTGACGGACTTTGAGCGAGGGCGTATAGTGGGCATGCGGGAGGCCGGGTGGACGTACCGCCGAATTGCTCAACACGTGGGGCGTGAGGTCTCCACAGTACATCGATGTTGTCGCCAGTGGTCGGCGGAAGGTGCACGTGCCCGTCGACCTGGGACCGGACCGCAGCGACGCACGGATGCACGCCAAGACCGTAGGATCCTACGCAGTGCCGTAGGGGACCGCACCGCCACTTCCCAGCAAATTAGGGACACTGTTGCTCCTGGGGTATCGGCGAGGACCATTCACAACCGTCTCCATGAAGCTGGGCTACGGTCCCGCACACCGTTAGGCCATCTTCCGCTCACGTCCCAACATCGTGCAGCCCGCCTCCAGTGGTGTCGCGACAGGCGTGAATGGAGAGACGAATGGAGACGTATCATCTTCAGCGATGAGAGTCGCTTCTGCCTTGGTGCCAATGATGGTCATATGCGTGTTTGGCGCCGTGCAGGTGAGCGCCACAATCAGGACTGCATACGACCGAGGCACACAGGGCCAACACCCGGCATCATGGTGTGGGGAGCGATCTCCTACGCTGGCCGTACACCACTGGTGATCGTCGAGGGGACACTGGATAGTGCACGGTACATCCAAACCGTCATCGAACCCATCGTTCTACCATTACTAGACCGGCAAGGGAACTTGCTGTTCCAACAGGACAATGCACGTCCGCATGTATCCCGTGCCACCCAACGTGCTCTAGAAGGTGTAAGTCAACTACCCTGGCCAGCAAGATCTCCGGATCTGTCCCCCATTGAGCATGTTTGGGACTGGATGAAGCGTCGTCTCACGCGGTCTGCACGTCCAGCACGAACGCTGGTCCAACTGAGGCGCCAGGTGGAAATGGCATGGCAAGCCGTTCCACAGGACTACATCCAGCATCTCTACGATCGTCTCCATGGGAGAATAGCAGCCTGCATTGCTGCGAAAGGTGGATATACACTGTACTAGTGCCGACATTGTGCATGCTCTGTTGCCTGGGTCTATGTGCCTGTGGTTCTGTCAGTGTAATCATGTGATGTATCTGACCCCAGGAATGTGTCAATAAAGTTTCCCCTTCCTGGGACAATGAATTCACGGTGTTCTTATTTCAATTCCCAGGAGTGTATATATTCACTTATGAAATTTGTTATTAACAATCCAAACGAATTCAAAAGTAATAGCAGTGTACATGGCTACAACACTAGGAGAAAGGATGGTCTTCACTACTCAAGGTTAAATGTAACTTTGGCTCAGAAGGGGGTAAATTATGCTGCCACAAAAGTCTTCGGTCACTTACCTAATAGCATCAAAAGTCTGACCGATAGCCATATAGCATTTAAAAAGAGATTAAAAGAATTTCTTAATGGCATCTCCTTCTACTCATTAGATGATTTTTTTTATATAGTTAGTGGGTAATTACCCCAATCCCCAACACAAAAAAGGGATAACAAATATTAAGTGTCATGTAATATTCTGTGTAATGTAATATCTCGTATAGACACCTTTTATTAACCTGATATGTTCCATATCATTACGAAGTGTCATATTCATGATCTGTGGAACTAATACTAATCTAATCTAATCATCTAAGGAAATTATAGTTAGCAACTTAGACAAAGACAGTGTATGCTGAGCTGGTAACTGTCACACATATACAAATAATACAGAAACAGTATGAAATTTTAGCTTATGTGGCATAATTTGACCTAGAGTGGCTTGGTTAACATCACTGGCTATGCTTTAAAGTGGGGAAGAGTGTGTGCAGATTAATGGAAGGTTAACAATTATATAATGTGTAAAGAATAACAGTGCAAAGTAATATATGGTAGTTAAATATAATATTAAAAGAATTATGGATGTGAGCTGTGACAAGGTGTTACAATTCTTTCTACAGCTTGTGCATGATCTTACATAAGTAAATTGTATCATGCTGTAAGACACAAAAAAACAGCATGGCCACTACAAATCAAAGTTTTCTCTTCTTACACATACAGGCAAACAACATTTGAGAACATAAACACAAGCAAAGAAGGAATCCAGGTACAGACACAAGCAGTTGCTGAGAATTACTGTGTACCCCAGAATTGAGCAGAATGAAACCTCCTCCTCCAGCCATTGTAGTTTGAGGATTGTTTAAGAGACGTTCCATAGCTGGACGAGCAATGGTATAGTATGTTGGTGAAGTGGAAGTAGTGAGGAACTGGCACACCTGATGGACCATGAAAAGCTACTGCTGGATAGTAAGTGGCAGTTCACCAGTCTCAGCACAGAGACTGGGTATGGGTCTCGTTCTGTGGCCGGCCTGATACCCTTATTGTGTACAGTGTCAATGATCTTCACTTAAAAAGACTTCACTGATCCGTACACCAAGCACCCATAGTCCAACACCCAAAAAGTCCAGCACTATAAAACTGGTGCAGACATACCCTTTCTGCTCCTCAAGACCTGTGGCTTAGACACTTCAAAATGTACTGTGCCTTCTGCGCTCTTGCCTTCAGGTCCTTCAGGTGTGGTAACCGAGACAGTTTGGAGTCAATCCTAGACCCAAAAGCTGCACTCAAAATGCAACAAGAACGATTAAAATGAACAAGGACATTATTCTCTGCAAAACATGTACAACCAGTCCTTGCAGCCTACTCTTCCAGCTCCTTTACTGTAAGTTGGAGCTGATGGGTCAATGTTGCAATACTGGAGGAGGAACAGGAAGCTGCAAAATCATCCACAGATAATAAGCATTTTATGGTATTCCTTACCATAGACTTGATACTGTTTGTGGCTGTGGCAAAGAGATGACACTTAAAACACTGCCCTGAGGAACCCCACTCTCCTGCTTGAAACTATTTGGCAGCATGTTACCCACTTGGCGCCGAAACAAGTGCTTTATTAAGAAGGACTGAATGAAGATTAGATGATGACCATTGGAAGCACCACTGGTGGAACTGTCCTAGAATACTATGTCTCCCAGTGATGTTGTATGGCCGGCCGCGGTGGTCTAGTGGTTCTAGGCGCGCAGTCTGGAACCGCGCGACTGCTACGGTCGCAGGTTTGAATCCTGCCTTGGGCATGGATGTGTGTGATGTCCTTAGGTTAGTTAGGTTTAAGTAGTTCTAAGTTCTAGGGGACTGATGACCACAGTAGTTAAGTCCCATAGTGCTCAGAGCCATTTGAACCATTTTTTTGATGTTGTATGCCTTACTGATATCAAGAAATATACCTACACAATGCTGTTTATATAGGAAAACCTGCTGGATAACCACTTCTAGCAGTGTCAGGTTGTCAACTGTTGATCGACATTTCTTGGATCCACAGTGAGAGTGACTTAGAAGCTGCCTGATCTTTAACATCCAGATTAGATGATGGTTAACCATTTGCTCCAAGGTCTACACAGCTTATTAAGGTATCACTCTGGTAACTAGCTGGACATGTTCAGTCCTTTCCCAGTTTGAAGTGAAGTATTGTGATTGCCCTCTCCATGAGTTGTGAAAGTTGCCTGTCTGTAAAATCGAATTAAAACTTTGTAAGAGGACTTTCTTTGACACTGGTTTCAAGTTCCACAGCATGCTGTATCGGATTTGGTTGTGAGTAATTTGTGTAGATGTAGACTGGGCAGAGCAACATGAGCGTCACACAGTACAGAACCCAGCTCTCACTTGGAGAATGGCCAATGGTAGGACTCCGAATTGTTGGATCTGAAGTGAAACTCACCCCTTTTCATGGTGTCACAGCAATGACAGAATGCTGGATCCTGGCTGGCAGTGGCAATAGTAACTGAAAAGTGCTCTGCCATTGTCTGTGAAATGTCTCTAAGTGTTGTTTGGAGACAACTGTGATTCAACAACACTGCTACAGTCAACCAACTGCTTTTACTGGAAATCCTCCAGTTGACTTCTCATACTGTAATAAAACAAGTCGAATGATTGATATGACTCTAGGAACGTTTGCTCTTCCTTGATGATGCATCAGGCCTTTGCCCTTGCTAAAGGCTCTGAGATTTTCCACTGTTGGGCAACTCTCAAATCATTGCAGAGCCACATGACTACACTATTTCACTGAATGGCACTCATCACTCATCAATCCACTAAGGTACAAGTAGCCTCCTGTGATGACATGAGGACCACAGGATGGAGAAATCAGTGGCATGGTGGATCACTTGTATGATGTGGTCCACCCACTCCTGGATACTGTTGTGGTATTCGGACAAAGCCAACTGACTGAATAGCATCCAGTTGGCTCTGCTGACCATCCATTGTGGTTGCATCCTTTCAGAGAGAGCCCCATCTACCAGGTGAATGTGCAGTGGAAAATGACCACTGGAATGAAAGTCGGCAATGACTTCTCACTGAACTGGGTCTGTGAGGGTGGGAGAGCAGAAAGAGAGGTCAGTGACTGAGAGAATGACCCAGTAGCACCACAGAAGTGAGTGATAGTACCGGTGTTGAGGACACAACCTTGTGAGATGTCATGTTTTGGCTCACCAAAACCTGACCCTGAGGGCAAAAGGAGGCAGAGCCCCACAATATACAATGGACATTGATATCTCCCAGTAGGACAGTAGGAGGAATGGTGAGTGGAGGCATTCAGTAAAATATGTTACAGCCTCAGACTCAATTGCATCTTGCAGAGGTAAGAAAACAACGATCATCAAACACATGTTATCTTTAAGTGCATCTGTTTGCATGTCAGTAGCCAGAGGGAGAGCAGAGAAGTGGTGCACATTATTGACAAACACAGCAACACTTCTCTTGGACCGATCTCTGGTTATCCTTGTGATAGGGCGTATAGCCCCATAGTACAGTAGCATCAGATGCTTTAAAATGCGTTCCCTGCAAACACAAGCCCAGGGAGTATTCCCGTGCTAGGAGTTTCAGTTCCTCCATATGTGTTTTGAATCCTTTAATGTTCCACTGTAATATGGGGGCAATCTATCTCGGGGGTAGCATTTTCATTCTGTCTTTCTGTTGGGGACGGGGGCCTGCACAAGGTGAAGGCCTGGTCTTGGGGTGAGATGAGAGCCCCAGTCTGACATCAAGAGGGGATGACATTGACATCATCAGACTGTTTTCTTCCTTTACCTTTGGAGCCACACCCTCAGAAATGGTAGTGGCAGTGCTGGATAGTGGACCATACTCAATCTTTGGAGGGGCAGGAAGCCCCACAGTGTTGGCAATCGCAGTCTTGTCTGAAGTTCTGGGGGGAGGAACAGGCTACAAAATAACTACAGCAGCACAAGTACATTGACAAATGCAGGTACTTGTGCTGACACCAGCAACCTCTGTTTGTGTAGCAGCATTGTTCTTCTGAATTCCCTGATTAAGAACAGAAGCAAAGAATGTAACCAACTTAACCAACTTGGGGTGCTGTGTGCCCTTATAGATCTTTTCAGTTTCACCGTATGGGATATGCTTCACTGTTTTAATTTCTTGTATCTTCTTTCCATCAAGGGAGACACTGCAGTCCCTCATCCAAACAGGATGATCCCCAGAGCAGTTTATATACTCTGGAGGAGATGAACGACTGACTTTGTCGTGGTTGGTCTCACCACATATACCATAAGTGGCCTTTCCCTTTCAAGCAAGAGTAGTGTGCCCAAAGTACTGGCACTTAAAAACAGCACACTGAGTTGGAGAGATAAGGCTACACACCTAAGTGAAGAAAACCTTTCTTGATGTGCTCTGGAAGTTTTGTACTGTTGAAAGTCAGTATAAACGAGCCTGATTTCACTTGATCATCATCCACCCATTTCATAGTGTTTTTCCCATCAACAATGCCTTCTTGGGTTCTCTAAGCTTTCTGTTCTTCTCTGGGAATGTCAGGAATACTCCTGCATTGCACAACACCTTTGCTGTAGTTTAAGTGTTTTGCGTACACCCTGAGGCATCACTCTTTCCGGAGGTTCTGTACTTATTACGAACTGGATACTTCTACCAACAGGGTCCCATTTTGCAAGTGCTTGACAGATTTTAAAGTTCCAGCAATGCTCTCTAAACCTTTTTGGATGCAGAACAGTGAAGCTTTATTGAATCTGTCCTGTTTCTGTTTACCTATTAGAAACCCATTCTGTAATCAACATGAATTCTGTTATTGTTAACTGAATCTGGATGACTGGCTACCTGAGACCTCTTGTTAGATTGAATGTATTTACCTACCAGTGGCCCACCCATACCAATGGGAGGAGGAAGAGAATATTTTGAGGTTTCCATCTCTGTCCCAAGAGCACCCAGGGAAATAAAAGTCCATCTAGACAGAGCCCCATGTGTCTGGGTAAGCATTATGCAACTGAGGTGTGGCAGGTTCCCCAGAGGTTGCCTGTTAACAACTGTTTCATTTCAGCAGTCATGCATCTCTTTGTAGTGCAGCACGTGTTGAGATTGAAGGGTTTTGTATAGTGGTTTTTATCATCTTCATGATCTGTGTAGTCAAGCCAAGATCCCCATTCCCTGTGACACATATCATTTCACCACCATGCCACTTGGTGATTGCTGAAGCATGCCCAGAGCTTATGGTGACAGAGGGCAGGTGGCTCTTAACAGTCTCCAGATCAGTAACCCTGTGGTTGACAATTTGTTCCTAGCAAAAGAATACTGAGGCAAGTATGCTGGTGGCATGGAAGCAAGCATAGTCAGTTTGTGATAGCAACTGTAGGAGCCTACTGCTGCTCAGTGAATGATTACAGCACTGCCTCCATGGACAGAACAATCAAAGGAACAACCACACACAGAAGTGAACACCATGCTCATCACCAATTATATCATACTGTAAGACAGAAACAGCAGCACAGCCACATAACCAAAGTTTATTCTTCTTCCATATACAACCAAACAACATTTGAGAACATACACGCAGATATAGAAACAATCCAGGTACTAATATATGCAGTTTTTGACAATAAGTATGAGCAAAATATGACAGTTTGTGGCTGCTGCACTGTGCTTATAAAAAGGAGTGCTCCAGGTGGAATATTTGATGTGTAGGATGCCAGCAACATGGTGCCATGACACGTACCCAAGTATTACGTACAGGGTTATAGCATAAATAACAAATACATATGAAATTCTCTTTATACATTCAGGGAAATGAGATAGTGTGCCATATTTAAGTCAAAATTGTGATTTTTGTGTTTTTTTTTTAATTGTGTCTCCTAATACAAATTATTGCTGCAGACTTATTTGCTAGTTGCATAAATGACTTACCAATTACAAGGCATATCAGATTTATTTAGAGTTTTCATGTTTATATTCTCACACTGTTTAATTTTCTTTAAGAAGCATAAAACAAATAGCAAAAGAATATTAGAGTTTCATTTTCTCCTTCTATTTTCAGGAACTAGGTCAGATACTTTTTGGACTGAGTTTCCTTCCCACAGCTCAACGTCTGTCATTTTGTATACTCAAAGCAGCAAATTTAAAGTACTTGGAAGTTACTGAGTCTCTTGGAAGTTTTTGTAAGTATATTTATGCAATAGTGCTATAATATTTGATACTGATTGTAGTCATAAGACAGTTCACATTCTCAAACCAGTAGTTCTAAGTTATGTTTAAGTTTGTCCTTAAAGAGAATAATATCTGAAATACGATGGTTTAATACTTCACATTTTGCAGAACATACATTGTCACTTTATATTACTATACTAAATTCAACATTCACATTAATTAGCTCTGTTTGTCAGATTGAGTCCTTGTATTCTTAGTAGCCAATTCATATATCCAGAATATAATCTGGCCTCAATCATATCATTCTTCTCATTCGTTTATCTGTTCACACATCATGTTCCACAATTCCCATCATCTACCAGGGTATATGGTACAAGACAAGTTACAGATAATGGGCTATTGTCGCCACTAAATGCTACTTCTGTAAATCAGACTAACAACAGCTTATAAATAGGGCTAATATATTCATATTTATATTTACCATGCTTATCTAACTTTGCATATAACACTATTAACCTTTATATATTGTTGTTGTTGTTGTTGTTTTGTCAGAGCCTGGTTTGATGCAGCTCTCCATGCTACTCTCTCCTGTGCAAGGCTCTTCATCTCCCAGTACCTACTGCAACATACATCCTTCTGAATCTGACTCGTGTATTTATCTCTTGGTCTCCCTCTAAGATTTTTACCATCCATGCTGCCCTCCAATACTAAATTGGTGACCCCATGATGCCTCAGAACATGTCCTACCAACCAATCCCTTCTTCTGGTCAAATTGTGCCACAAATTCTCTTCTCCCCAATTCTATTCAGTACCTCCTCATTAGTTACATGATCTACCCATCTAATCTTCAGCATTCTTCTGTAGCACCACATTTTGAAAGCTTCTGTTCTCTTGCTATCTAAAATACTTATCGTCCACGTTTCACATTTATACATGGCTACACTCCATGCAAATACTTTTAGAAAAGACTTCCTGACCCTTAAATCTACACTCAATGTTAACAAATTTCTCTTCTTCAGAAATGGTCCTTGCCGTTGCCAGTCTAAATTTTATATCCTCTCTACTTCGACCATCATCAGTTATTATCAGTGGTCACCGGAAGTTGCTGAAGCAATTTAATAATTTTGGCAAGATATTCAGTGACATAAGTGGCACCCTTCCCTAGAGCTCCTTGAAATGGTTCCGTGAACACGTTCTCCAGCTTATACAAAGACCTAAACAGGAGTGTTGGGAGAGATATGTCTCGAACTTTGTGCACCATAGTCACCTTCCCAAGTCTGGACAAGGATCAGACGTGTTTTTTGGTACCAGACCCCCATAGATGTCCCTGGCATTAACATCAATGGCATGTTATCTACCGATGCAAATGTGATTGCCAATCACTTTGCTGCACACTATGCTTGAGCCTTAGCATCAGAGAAGTAACCCCTAGCCTTTTGCACCCTCAAATGGTGGATAGCAAGGAAAGTCCCCTCATTCACTACAGCCCACAGTGCATCCTATAACACCCCATTTACAGAGTGGGAGCTCCTCAGCACCCTTGCACATTGCCCCGACACTGCTCCTGGGCTGGATCGGATCCACAGTCAGATGATTAAACATCTGTCGTCTGACTACTAGTGACATCTCTTCATCCTCTGGTGCATAGGGTCTTTCCATCACAATGGTGGGAGAGCACCATCATTCCAGTGCTCAAACCCAGTAAAAACTTGCTCGAAGTACATAGCTATCAGCCCATCAGCCTCACCCATGTTTTTTGTAAGCCGCTGGAACATATGGTGTGTTGGCAGTTGGGTTGGGTCCTGGAGTCATATGGCCTACCAGATCCTTGCCAGGGTGGTTTCTGCCAGGATCATTCTACCACTGATAATCTTGTGTCCCTCGAGTCTGCCATCTGAACAGCCTTTTCCAGATACCAACACTCAGTTGCCATCTTTTTTTTTTTTTTTTTGCGAAAAGTGTATGACCTGACCTGGCAACATTATGTCCTTACCACATTATACGAGTGGGGTCTCAGAGGCCTGCTCCTGATTTTATCCAAAATTTTCTGTCACTTCATACTTTCCATGTCCAAGTTTGTTCCTCTCATAGTTCCTCCAACATCCAGGAGAATGGGGTCCCGTAGGACTCTGTATTGAGTATATATCTATTTTTAGTGGCCATTTACAGTGTAGCAGCATCTGTAGGGCCATCTGTCTCACCTTCTCTGTATGCAGACGACTTTTGCATTTTGCACTGCTCCACCAGGACTGGTGTTGCTCAGCAGCGCCTACAGGGAGCCATCTACAAGGTGCATTCATGGGCTCTAGCCCACGGTTTTCAGTTTTCGGCTGCAAACTTCTGTCGGCGTTGAACCATTCATCTGGAACCAGAACTTTAACTTAATGATGATCCACTCCCTGTAGTGAAGACGTATCGATTCTTAGGACTGGTTTTTGACTCTTAGGACTGGTTTTTTTACCCCTGATTGACATGGCTTCCTCACCTTCATCAGCTTAAGTGGAAGTGCTGGCAGCACCTCAATGTCCTCCTCTGCCTGAGCAACGCCAACTGGGATGTAGATCGCTCTGCACTGCTGCATCTCTACAGGGCCCTTGTTCAATACCGCCTTCACTATGGGAATTTGGTTTATGGTTCAGCAACGCCCTCAGCATTGTGTTTACTCGACCCAGTGCACCACTGTGGGGTTCAACTAGCGACAGGCGCTTTTAGGATGAGTCCAGTGACCAGCATCCTGGTGGAGGCTGGAGTCCCTCCAGTGAAGGTTTGGTATGCACAACTGCTTGGCAGTTACATTGCACATGTTCATACTTCTCCTGCGCATCCGAATTACTGTCTCCTTTTCCCATCCACAGTGGTTCATTTCCCACATCGACAGACCAGGTCAGGGCTTACAATTGCAGTTGCATCCAATCCCTACTATCGGAACTGGAGTCCTTGCCTTTACCACCTGTACTTTAGGTCCATTCACGTACACCTCCATGGTGTACATCTAGGCTGCGGGTTCACTTGGACCTTTCACATGGCCTTAAGGACTCAGCCCTGTGGTTCTCCACTACCACTTCCTCTCAATTCTTGACATGTCATGAGGCCATGAAATGGTTTGCACCGAGGGCTTGATGGCTGGTGGTCAAGCTGGTTCGCATATGTCCATGGAATAAATATTGAAGTGCACTCCTTGCCAGATGGCTGCAGTGTTTTCACTGCAGAGCTGGTGGCTATATCTCCTGCTCTTGAGCACATCCATTCATGCCCTGGGGAGTCATTTTTTCAGTGTGCTGATTCCTTGAGCAGCCTATAAGCTATCAACCAGCGCTACCCTCTTCATCCTTTGGTAGCAACCATACATGAATTCATCTATACCCTGGAACAGTCCAGTCGTTCAGTGGTGTTTGTCTGTACCCCAGTTTATGTCAGAATCCTGGGGAACAAACTTGCCAACAGGCTGGTCAAACAGGCTACACAGAAACTGCCTCTGAAATTCGGCATCTCTGAAACTGACCTGCGTTCAGTATTATGGTGCAAGGTTTTTCGGCTTTGGGAGACGGAATGGTATAATGTCAGTACGCACAACAAACTGCATGCCATTAAGGAGACTGCGAATGTGTGGAAGTCCTCCACGTGGGCCTCTCACTGGGACTCTGGTTCTCTGCCGGCTCCATATTGGCCACACTTGCGTGACCCACAGGCTACCTCCTGCACCGTGAGGAACGGCCTCAGTGTTGGTCTGGTGCCCAGTTGACAGTGGCCCACATTCTGATGCACTGTCCCACTTTGACTGCCCTGCAACGAAATCTTGGGTTACTGGAATCATTGCCGCTAATTTTATCTGACAATGCCTCATTGGCTGATTTAGTTTTATGTTTTATTTGTGCAGTTGGGTTTTATCAGTTGATCTAAGTTTTAGTGCATGTCCTTTGTCTGCCTGTGTCTTCCACACTAGTGCTTTTAGGTTCGAGGTTTTAATGTGTTGCAGAGTGGCTGGCTTATCCTTTTTATTCTCATGGTCAGCCATTCCTGGTAATCTGCTTTCTCGTTTTAATCTCTTCTACCTGTTTCTTGCATTTCTATGGTTTTCTTGTCCCCTTTTGTCCATTGAAGTGTTTGTTGCTCTTTCGTCGTTCTTGTGGTTTTTCCTTTAATTCTGTTTTGTGCTGTAAGTCTCATTTATTTTATTCTCACCCTTGTGGCATTGTTTTCTTTAGAACAAGGGACTGATGACCTAGCAGTTTGGTCCCTTCCCTCCTCTTTTAAACAAACCAACCAACCATAATAAGCCACTTGTTATTGCTGGAGACTTAAACTGCAGAATGGATATGCAAAACTACAAAGCAAAAGTAATATTATAAAAGTTGCAGGAAGAAGGCTTTATCCTATTAAACAAGCCCAACATACCTACATATATTTCCCACAATTGGGAAAGTACAAGTAAGGTGACCAACAAGGAGTAATATATCACCACTCTGGACTGCAGACCACACACCACTTCGGAAACATGTCCCTCCTGAAATAAATATCCAAGAAGCCTGGCGAAAAGAACAAGAAAAAGAGGAAGAAGCACTTTTGAGAACAATAAGCACTGGGAAAGTGGAAGCAAACTCAGATGACATAACACAAATCCAAATGCTAATAGACAATTCATGACTAGAGGAAGCAACAGAAGCAATAGGAGAATTCCTAAGACAAGCCTTCAATCCCAGGTACAAAAAATGAAGGAAAAATGGTTTGACACAGAGTGTTACAGTCTAAGAAAAGATGTACTAGAAAGCCTACATCAACGAAACAGTGTGCGGAGAACCCTATACTCCTCAGAACTTACACTGAAAAAGGAAATCTCTATAAGAAAACCCTAAAAGAAAAGAAGAGAAACAGAGAAGGAAAGAAGCCAGTGGATGAAGCCTCAAAAGACCCATATATTGCACTACCCCCAGAAAAGGAAGTGAAACACATTGCATCAATATGAAAATATGGGAGACGCACTTTGACAACCTACTGACCAAGGAATGACTGAGAGGGTGACCAGAGGGCAAAGGGGTACAGTGCCTTAAACAACCATGGAATGGATCCCATTGGCCACCGAAGAGATCAAAGATTCCATTAACAGCACCAAAAACAAAAAAGCTGCAGGCCCTGACAGACTTTATAGCGAATATTTAAAATACACTGCTCAAATGTGGACAAAACTCTACAACAAGTGCATAGAAAAAGCCCCCATTCCAGAACAGTGGAGACAGCCTATAATAAAAGTGCTATATAAAGGGAAAGGAGACCCCAATGACCCTAACAAATACAGAGGCATAGCCCTAGAAAACTTACCTTTCAAAGTGTTCACAAAAATAATAACAGAAAGAATAAAGAAAACACTCGAACACCTCTCCAAAAGTCAAATGAGATTCAGGAAGGTGCTCTGAGCACTATGGGACTTATCATCTGAGGTCATCAGTCCCCTAGAACATAGAACTACTTAAACCTAACTAACCTAAGGACATCACACACATCCATCCCAGAGGCAGAATTTGAACATGCTACCGTAGCGGTCGCACGGTTCCAGACTGAATTCAGGAAGGGGCGATCAACTCTTATTGCAGTGGAACTCCTGCTAAAGAGCGTTTTGGAAGCCCTTGTAGACAGGTAAAAGTTTTATGTGGCATTATAAAGCCTTTGACGTTATAAACAGAAAATTAATGACCATAAAACTAAAGGAAACCATTGGAGAAAACAATATATGGACACGAATCATAAGCACAATAGTGTGATCGAATGAAGTAAGAATCTCTTCCACCTCTCCCTGTTGGAACCAGTACTCCAGTCAAACAGTGTTACTATAGGAAGACCCACTGAATCCTCTGTTGTTTATCCTTGCAGCAGAAGAAATTGTAAGAATACTCCAAAGGAAGAGTGTAATCTCATATGCAGACAATATTGTAATAGCTGCAGATGACATTGGAAAGTTACAAGAAGCAATAAATGATATAGAAGGCTAGTGTGTCAAACACGGCTTCGAAATAAATGTGCCAAAAACAGAAATGATAGTACTCAGAAATGGAGGAAGAGCACCAGCATCAGCTGAGATTTTCATATGGGAGAAAAAACTGAAGATTGTATCAGACTTCAAGTACCTAGGGGTCACAATACAAACAACTGCAAAATGTTTCACAAAACGTGTAACAGAGAAAGCAATGCAAGCAATAATGGCAATCCATAAAATACAATCAGATCCCTTAGCCTAGAGATAGCAATGACACTATTTAGAGCCAAAATCTTCCCAATACTGATGTGTGTCATAGAAATTATCTACCACGTCTTACATTGAAAAACCTAACGACACTAGAAAGAGTGAAGGTGACCTATATAAAGAAAGCAATAAGAGTGTCCAAAACATGGTCCAGACTTCTATACCTGCTGGTGAGGAAACCCTTCCTCATTGAAGACCTATGGACAAACCTGATGCTAGCCAATAGCAGCATTTTGGAAAGTCTACATAAAACATTGAAGGAAAAAAGGAGAGATGTAGCTCCAGAATTTTATAGCACAGGCACCATGGTTGACCAAACATGCACAATGGAAAACTTCAAAATTAGACACGTGATCACCAGAATGGCAGTCCATGGTTTCCACCACCTTATTTGCAACAACACATCATATCATGAGCCAAACGCAATGTATGAGTGTAAACTGTGTCATCAGATATGCAAATGTTACCATATAGAACTCTGTGCCAAAAGAACAGGATCAACAAATGACTATGCATATCGCAATATTATAATTTCTAATTTCATTTATCATTATCATTGTACTTTGAATTATTATGGCTATTTGGTTGCAATAAACTTATTATTGAGTAGTACACTGGACTTAACAGATTTTCAACGTGTTTGAGCTACTGAAAGATTTTTCTTCTAGCATATTTAAGAATACATCTGCTATTGTCCTAGCTATGCTGCATCCCATGGCCACTCCATTTGCTTGTGTATAAAATGTATTGTTAAATTGAAAGAAGATTTGTTGTAGAACTAATTGCAATAGTATTAGAATTTTATTGGTGTCTGTTTTGGAATTTTTTTTTTGTATTGTAGTAGATTATTTTCAGTTATGGCAAATGTTCATAAACCAGGATATTAGCGTAGAGATTTTTAATAGTGAATTATATAAATTTTTCAGTTTTTGATATTTATATGTCTTTTATTTTTCATGCCAATGATCTTGAGTTTTTTACTGTATGTGTTTTATTATACATGTAGAATTTTTTTAGATGGTTGTTTAATTTTGTACTAATAACCTATGTAGAGCCATCTATGCTGTCTACCACTGTTTGGATCAGAGCTAATGGTTTATAGATTCTTGGTTGTCAATGTAATATGTGTGTTATAGGGTTCATCATTATACTTGATCTTTTTACGTAGTTTTTTAGGGCTGTGTTGCATTTGTTGCTTCATTTGTGCTGTATATATTTTCATGGGATCCCTGTTTATTTGTGTGATACTATTTGCCTTAAAAAGTAATGTACTTTTTGTATGTAGTTGTTTTGCTTTAATGTAACTAAGCTATTGATTTTGTCTGCCTTTACTCCTATAGCATTATTACTTGCCAGTTTGTGGTTGAGCTGCCATAATGTTATGTGGTCTGTATTTGTTTTTGTAACGTAAGTGATTGAAAATTATTTATTTTTCTATTGTATTACCTGATTTAATGGTTATTTTATTTGTTGGTATTTTAGCGAGGTCTTTTACTACTTTTGTTGTGGCATAAGACTTTTTTTCTCCTATAGTGTTAAATTTAGATTGAAGATTAAAATATAATTCTTTATCTAGTACAATTTTTTCTTCCTTTGTGAACATAACAGCAGTTAGATTCTCAGTTCTCTTATAAAATTGGAATGGAGAGGTTTGGTTTTTCATTACATTTCTTGTGAACTGTTGCATGTCCATAATGTGTTTAATTTTCTTTTTGTATGTGTGGATTGAATTTGCTGGGTAATAAGATCTCTTTATTCATCTACAAACTTAGATATATGATGAAATGTAAGTGAATTTGTACAGTTAGTAAGTTTTCAGTGAGTGGGGTGCATTTATTGATTCAGGTATATTTTATTATTGACTTTGGCCTTGATTTCTTGCTTCATCCCCAGCCTTGATCCATATTGCTAGATGGTTGGCACTATTTTGGGTGTTGCAACATTCTTGATGTAAATGTATGTTGGAATGATTTTTTTTCTTATACATAACTTGTTGAATTTGATGCTTTGAATTAATTTTACCATTTTTATTTTTACGAACATAAAATGCAAGATATTTCCCATGAGAGTGTAAGACATAAGAGCTATAAATTTATATTCCTCTGGGCCCACTGTATAGCATATGTCTTTTAAGGATATTGTATAATTATAATTCCAAGTGTATTGCTAAGATTGATTGTTTTTGATTTACAATAGGCCCACTTCAGTTTAATTATCATGTTACCTGTAAATAAATGGTACATAGTTGTAGTACATTAATTTAGAAATTTGTGGGTAATTATTAAATAGATTTCTTTACATATGTAGCATCTTTAAGAATATATCCACTACTGTTCCAGCTATGCTGCATCCCATGGCCGTTCCATCTGCTTGTGTATAAATTTTACTGTTACATTAAAAGTAGTTTTGTTGTAGCTCTAATTGCAGAAGTTGAATGATATTATACAATAGCAGCATCCAATGGTGCCATATGGACATGAAAATATCAGTAACTACATAACAGCACTGATGAACAGTACTGCCTGTAACTATATGATATCATTGGGTTATCTGTCATGAACATACTAATATAAAGTATATAATCTGAGAACTACATAAAGCAATAAGTCAAATAAGATGATAACCAACCATTATTACTACAATAACATGAAGTGAACATGGGTAAAAGGAAACAGACAGTGACAGAACCACTGATATTGCGTGGATGTCAAAACCTGTAGACATATGTCAAAAGGTATAATAATAAAATATGTTTAACAATTACATATAAAATTATGTATATAAAATTATGTACCATTTACTTACAGATAATCAGATGACATCAATTCAGCTGAAACAGGCCTATTGTAAAATAAAAACAACAAAACTTAGCAGTGTCCATTATGATTATCTGGGCTGTTATGCTGTGGTTGGTTGATGAATTTTGTCTCAATTGAGACAAAATTCATCAACCGACCACCGCATAACAGCCCGGATAATCGTAATGGACATGACATTTCCAGCCGTGAAAGTATACATTTTAGTATCAAAACTTAGCAGCATATATGGGATCATAAATTATAATTTTGCGATGCCCTCAAAGCACATATGCTGCACAGTAGGCCTAGAAGAATGTAATTATATGAACTGAAGCTCAAAAACATACTGTACGCAAAAAAAATTCGATAGAGAAAATTCAGTATGTAACATAGTAGGACAGGTAAGTTGGGTGTATTCCTATGAGCCAGAAACAAGAGTAATCAATTGATCAAGTGCTCCAAGAGGATCTAAAACTAATGCAAGAGGTGCATTTGCAAAGTAAATCAAGAAAATGACTGCTTGTTTCTTTGGGTGTATACTTGATACGTCGCAATTATTACTGTAGAGGATCGATGAACAACAAGTGTTGAATGGTATAAAACAATTTGTTTGCCACAAGTCTGCAATGCAATTAGGGGAAACAACTGTAGGAGTCACATGATTACAATGACATCAGTGACAAAGTACATCAAAATACTCGAGCATTTGATGGAGGAAAACGTGGAATTAATGTTGCATAGCGTGTTATGGTATTCACATGATTAATCAGCAAACGACTTATAAGGTGTGTCCACAGCAATTTTGATTACCTCGAGACACTGCCAAATCTTGTCACAACCATGTTTTTGACTTATAGACATCAAAGTGGGAAAATAAGTTTCCTGAACTGATTAGATTGCATGCGGAAGTGTATAGGTTTTAAAGACAATTATTTTGAGATAAAAGAGACGATTTGCACAAAAAGGGTTTTTGTAAAAATTAGAAGGGCCCTTAATTGCCCTGTCATACTTCTATCCTCATTTCCTCCCCGCTAGAACTTATAGTCAGATTTAAACAGGTTGATACTGGCCTCTGATTTAAACTGGTTGCTATTGGCCAGCGATACAGGAGTGGAAGCTGTACTGGCATTATTGGCTCCCACTGTTGTGCCACTTCTGATGCACAAAGCGGTCAGTCTGCCTGCCATTTCTCGGAGCGAGATTCATGTAACGTTTAATTTCATGTGCCTTATGATGTGTGGTTGTTGTAATTGAAATAGAGAAAAATTGTTTGCTGTGTGTGAATTTCAGAATTTTTGTGGGAGATAAGAGACTTTATACTCCATACTTGTCTTGAGTTAAATACTCATAAAATTGGAAAAAGGAGCCACCTTCTGCCTTGTATCCACCAGTTACACTTGGAATTACCATACTCATGTAAGTGTGGCAGGAAGGGAACCCCCTATCACCGAAAATATTTGCTGTTATGCAGTGGCTTGTTTGCACATAGGAGCAGTACAGATTTGTCACAGGACCAAGTACTGTTAGGCAAACTACAGCAGAATGTATGGCAATGGAGATTAGAAACTATTTACAGTACTGGAAATTTACTGTATGAGTAACTTAATGCACAGAAATGTACATGGCCAATTCAAATTAAAGTGACAACTGCAACTGTTTGACATCAGTGTCCAATAGCCACTCACATATGGCAAGTGATAGCGCTAGCAGTGGAGTGTTGTAAAACATGCCATGTAGTTGTGGAAAACAATGCAGTTGTCATAATGTGGAAATGGAGTGATTTATCTGAGATCCAAAAGGCCATGATAAGTTTCATATAGTGCAAGGATGGATACATTTCCAAAATGGCTAAGTTTGCAAACTTTTCACATGCAGCTGTGATTCAAAAATATCGTGCATGGGAAAATGGCACTGTAAAAAATGATCACCGTGGCAACTGTGATCACCAAGGGCCATAGATGATAGGGATGAACAAAAGTTGTGGAGGTGGGTATGGGTGAATAGACAGATGAACCAAGGGGCTACTAACAGTGTCTCCTCTATGTAAACTCAATGAACTCTTCGTGAAGAAATAATAAGCAGTTAATCAGATGCAAAAGGGAAGGTTTAATTGTTGTTGACCATGGTTACGACAGTTATAAAAACATTATCTTCAGTAGAATATTGGAAACAACCTAAACAGGTTAACAGTCAATACATTTTAAGTTGTACATACAGGAACAATGGTAACTCGTTATGGATATAAAAATTATTCAGACTTACTGGCTCACAGGTTGTAGCACAGGGACATTAAAAATGTCTGAAAGGCAGCAATAAAAAATAAAATTTCACCTCCATAATATTAAAAACATGCCTAACATGGTGGTTGTCATTGAGTAACACTTCATCAATGTACAGTTCATGCACAAGCATTGCATACATAATGCTTGGACTATGGAAACCTGCTGAGAAGGGCACTAGTAGTATGCACGGGGATGGTACGCATTGGTGAATGAACATTGTTATGCTAAACTTGCTAAAAATGTTGAAATTTAAAATTATGACAATAAAAAACCCAGGTCATATGTACATACGTAAAATTAATAAAATGACAATAAGCAATAAGTTTCTACCATGAAAATCTTATTGTAGTAAGAAAAAAATTACATAAACAGTAAGATGGTGTAAATACATCATAGAGTACAATAAGACCATTGGGGGGTGGGGGTGGGGAGGAGGGGGGGGGGGACAGAGAGGAGAGGAAGATGCTAAAAAGGTGTATAACTAAAAAATGCGACATATCTGAGAAATTGTGAACATTAAGAACTCAAGAAATACATTAACATAAACATAGAAGGAACAGAGTATCACCAGCATTAAGAGATGAGGAAAATGGCATATAAAAAAGTCATATGTGAGATTGAGCCACTACTTTGTTACATATATGAAAGTAGGGGTCTGAAACTATCTAGAATTTTTTTTATTTTTGAACTGAACCTGTTCATTTAAGAAGGATACATCTTTATGAACAAAAGGTTTAAAAATGTCTCATTCTTCCAAGAAGTCAAGCTCGTAGAATTTGGTTTAATTATGCAAAATTTCTAAGTCTTTCATCCCCAAGGTGTGTGTTGGAGAAATAGCACATGCTCAGCAGAAGTGGAATGTACACACTTTCCTCACCTTTACTAAGCACGTACTCATTTTCCCTTAGTTTGAACCCCCCAGGGGCTCAGCATTCATTTGCTGAGTACGGGCTTGGCGACCCTGGGGTCCTGAGCTGGGGACTGGTCAGTGCCGCCAGTCTCCTGTCACTGTAACCCCCGAACATGCTTCAGCGACCACCGCATGGCGCGGCGGTGGAATGTTGTGTGCTGCGGGGAATGGTAATCTTGGCTTGACCACCTGGATTGCGAGGAAGGTAAACCTCTATAAAAAACCCTCAATCTTACGGTGTGCTGTGCGCCTTTAAGATGCATGGCTGTTGGGGTGGAACAGTCACAAGCGGGCAACCTCTGGGGCATCTGCCGCACCCCAGTTGTATAAGGCTTACTTAGGCACGCGGGACTCTGTCTAGGTGGACTTCTAGTTCCTGAAACATCTCCCCGTTTGTTCTATATAATAGTTAGGGCAGTCACTGCATGTATTTTTATAAACATCAGAATTAGTGAAACAATCTTCTTGTGTTCTGATAGTATGCGTTAATTTTTATTTTGGACTATTGTTTACAGAGAAAGCAGCTCTGCAGTCATATTTCTTATTTAAAGTGTACTTATCATGTGTGATACATTTCCTAGAAGTGGTATAGAAACGGACTTATGACCCTCACTTTCCATCATCAAGCTGCTGTTGCCCAGAGTTGAACATTCAGCAGGGTCTTTTTCTTTACGATATGATCAGTCGGACTAGGGTCATATCCATTGTTAATCATTATGGCTTTTATTGCAGATATTTCTTTTTGAAAAACCATTGTAATTGCAACATAGCAAAATATAATCTGATTTCGTTAGTGTCATAATTTTATAGTTTCAGCAGTTTAAGCAAGTTTACCATAATAATGCTCATTCACTAATGCACACCACCATCACGCATTCTACTAGTTCCTCTCTTGCTGGAAGGTTTCTTTAGCCCAAGCATTACATACACGTCACAAGTGCACAGGCTGTACATTGATGAAGTATCACTCAATGATCAATTAATATTATCGAGGTGAAATTTTTATTTTTCACAGACACCTGTCAGCTGTTTTTTAATGTAAACCACTATGACATGTAAGTCAGCAAGTTTGACTAATTTTTACATCCATAATTATTTACTGTTGTTCATATACATATGTATAGTATAAAATGTATCGACTGTTAACCTGTTTAGGTTTCACTAATGTTCTTCTGAAGATGATGATTTTGAAATGTGAAACCATGGTCAAAGGGTTGAAATAAATGAACCTAACAAGATTTCATCATATGGTTGCTGCTTAAGTCATCTACAAAATAAAAAATTAAAAAGAAGGCACTCAGTGAACATTGTAGCCTATGGACCTCTCCAGATGGCAACTGGTGCATGTGCCCATGCTGCCTACTGTTCACTGGTGAAGAGGGCTAGAACTGCAACCAGACATCCATGAATGGTGACAGTTGGCTCTTTCAAATGAATCATGTTTTATGCTCCATCAGACAGATGGCCGTTGGTGTGTGCAGTGTAAAATGCCTGAAAGCAACAAGGAAGGAGTGTTATGTCGGGGGATATTTTCATGGCATTCCTTGGTTAATGTTGTCATTCTGGGATGCACAGTAGATCAACACAAGTACACATGTATCCTTGGGGACCATGTCCACACCTATATGTAGTTTACATCAGATGAATTCGCAATTGCGAATAATGACTACCATAAGCTGTAGAATGGAATGACGACAATGAAAATTCTAGCGGTACTGATCATAGACTTATGGAAGTTTGGGTCTGAACGTGAGTCATGCACAGATAGCTAAATAGTGAGGCGACTGCTCCCAGTAAGCGGGAAATCCAGGTTCCAGTTCCGGTCCGGCACAAATTTTCAGTGTCGTCATTCCATTCTACAGCTGATGGTAGTCATTATTCGCAATTGCAAATTCATCTGATGATATTTAGTAATGGCTGTGGTTGCCGCAGTACTTCACGATCAGGATAACACTGGTACTTTAATATTGTGTATGAAGTTGTTTTTTTATTGGCGTGATGGCATCTACCAGCATGACAATGCAACATATCATACAGCTCACAGTGTACCTAAGTGGTTTGAAGAGCACCAAATGGGTTTACCGTACTGCCTGGTTTTAACTATTGAGAATCTCTGGAACCACCTGGAGCAGGCTGTTCGTGCCCTGGATTGTCAATCTTGATACCTAGGTGCAGCTGCCCACAGCACTGAAGTTGGCGTGGGTGTCAATACCCTCCAAAACCTATTGTGTCACTTCCTGTATGTCTTGAAGTGCTCTGTTCTGTAAAAGGTGGTTATTCAGCCTTTTGACAAGTGGTCACATTAATGTGACTAGACAGTGTAGTTTAAAATTCACTTGCCTTGATCTGTCTTCGAACACTGGTCCAGAATTGAACAGTGACTGATATAACTTGTAGAATGTCCAGTTGGGCCATTCTAGGCGCCGGTGATAGATATGTCCTGATGGAGTCTTGAGGCACAATGTTGGTGCTGTCGAACTACTGCTGATGCATTGTCTGAATGGGGCCATGCATTTGCTACTATCCAAGTTTCACCGTTGGATGTTCACTTGTGAACTATATTAGTGACATAAGGTGGAAGCATAATATAGCTCGTGTTGTTTGTGCCTTCTGTGACGTTTGACCTTAACTATGTTGCGCCTCCCTGGAGGATGGCCGCAACATATGGAAGAGCCCTCACTGTGTGTGATTGAACGTAGCTGTGGAAAGTTTGTTGCAAAGGGAAGTATTTCGAGAATAAAAGGAAAAACAAGTATTTCAGCGAGTTCAGTAGTTTTCAAATTATGACTTGATGTGTTTGAAGTTGTTACTCAGACGGTAAAATTCACCTCTTTCAAAAAAATTATCGTAACTCCGGTCCTGTTAAAATTACAAACAGTATTTGGAACGTTTAGAAACATTATAGAGATCAAAAACATACGTGAATTTCATATTTTGTGCGAGAGTTTCGTAGGAGATACAGATTTTAAAGCGGTTTTCTATGGCAGGGTTGAACTGTGCTGGCTGCTTCCGGACAATAATCATCACGACACTGTCTCAACCACGGCCAAAACGTATAGTCACGAGACCCCTGCTCCTTCTTATCATGCACTGCGGCAGCAGCGCGTCAAGCGAACAATAGTGTACACCGCTGAATACATTTCAGATGAAAGTGAATAGTGTCATCTATACTGATTTGTAACATGGTTTGTACAAAAGCGAGCGCACATTGCCTAATAAATTACAGTAATAAGTAATAACTAGAGACAGGATTATAGGCATTTGCATGTTGCACATGCATTTGCATATTTGGCTCCTTTTCACAGGTTATTGCATATTTTAACTAAAAATTAGTGACGATGCATATTTTCGCTCTATGTTTACAATATTTTAAAAATTTAGACGGGCGGTCTCCAGTTCGATCTAGTTTTGATGTCTAACAGATTGACCCCGACCTAGAACTGCGTGCAATCGCTAACCGAGAGGCCACTGCCAAGCGAAATCATTACAGAAGAGGAACAGGAACAGGCAGAGTCAATGCTCCTGCTGCCGCGTCCCTGGTTAATCCCCTCCGCTGTCATACCGTACGCGTCGGCAACAAATTAAACTACACAAGCTTTTAGTCAAAAAAATGGTTCAAATGGCTCTGAGCACTATGGGACTTAACATCTGTGGTCATCAGTCCCCTAGAACTTAGAACTACTTAAACCTAACTAACCTAAGGACATCACACACATTCATGCCCGAAGCAGGATTCAAACCTGCGACCGTAGCAGTCGCGCGGTTCCGGACTGAACGCGTAGAACCGCTTTTAGTCGCACGTCCATTGTTTCAGTTTAGCTTCCTATTTACTTGTACGCCATAGAACGTGTTTAAGACGTGTAGTGTGTAACGTGTTGTGCGCCATACCGCCCGAAAAAAGAAACGTCGTTTCGTGGATAGCTGACCATCATGGAACATTTACATACGACGGAATTGTTTTATATTGTCAAGTTTGCGAGGAAAATGTTTCGTGCAAAAAAAGTTTCAAGTAGACCATCATGTCAAGGCAAGTGTTCATATAAGGACCACGACAACTTCTGACAACACCAAGTTGCACTAGCAGGGATTTGTCCAAAAGTAACCAAAAAATAATTGAAAAGTCACGATCGCTTCAATATCGTTTACTAGGTGACCGATTTCAGCACTCTGAAGGTGTCGTCATCGGATCTGAAACGTGGATTAACATTTATAAAACCATATGGACATCATGGCACATGAGGTAGACCATCTGATAAAAATCATTGTTACAACCAGTAAAAAATAATAAAAAACTGCTCTCATGGTCGTTCTTTCCATAAAATATAAAACTGAAGTCACCAGATGAAACTACCACTGCTCGCCTAACACCGGTCGGCATCATCACCGTGTGTTAGCCGAGCAGTGGTAGTTTTATCTGGTGACTTCAGTTTTATATTTTATGGAAAGAACGGCCATGAGAGCAGTTTTTTTATTATTTTTTACTGGTTGTGACAATGATTTTTATCAGATGGTCTACCTCATGTGCCATGATGTCCATATGGTTTTATAAATGTTAATCCACGTTTCAGATCCAGTGATGGCACCTTCAGAGTGCTGGAACCGGTCATCTAGTAAACGATATTGAAGCGATCGTGGCTTTTCAATTATTTTAAAAAGAGAGTGATCGGCCCACGACACACCATGAGTTCACTGTAACCAAAAAAGGTCGGTTTAACATGGATCTATGTGAAGCATTCATTGCAAGCAATATCCTTCTTCACAATTTTACGACCCCTATCCTCAAACGCTTCCTGCGCAAATATTGCGTAAATCAAAATATACCAAATGAATCAATATGGGGTAAAAATTACGTACCGACAATTTACGTAACGTTCTGGAAGAAATACGCAGTGAACTCAAGGACAGCATTATCTGGATTTCAGTTGACAAAACTACGGACGCTTGTGGCCGTTACATTGCAAATTAAATTGTTGGTGCTTCTTCTTGCTATTTAGCGGCCTGCAAAGAACTTGAAAAAGTAAATCATTCTACGATCGCCATATTTGTGAACGAGGGTATTAGAAAAAATATGCCAGGATCTTCTGCAGATGAAAGGGTGTATATGTTTATTTCTGATGCTGTTCCCTGTATGATCACAGTAGGAAAAAACTCTCAGAGCATTTTATCCCAATTTCATTCATGTGACGTGCTTTGCTCATGGAGTACATCGCCTTGCTGAAGATGTACGTTCCACCTTCGTGAATGTAAATAAACTGTTTCTAAAGGCTCCTGCTCGCATCAAGACCTACAAAGAAAAGCTAGCAAATGTGCCTAGAATGAAATTTTCACTCCACAGCGGAGTGTGCGCTGATATGAAATTTCCTGGCAGATTAAAACTGTGTGCCGGACCAAGACTCGAACTCGGGACCTTTGCCTTTCGCGGGCAAGTGCTCTACCGACTGAGCTACCAAAGCACGACTGACGCCCCGTCCTCACAGCTTTACTTCTGCCATTACCTCGTCTCCTACCTTCCAAACAAGTTTAGAAGGTAGGAGACGAGGTACTGGCAGAAGTAAAGAAGTTTGGAAGGTAGGAGACGAGGTACTGGCAGAAGTAAAGCCGTGAGGACGGGGCGTCACTCGTGCTTGGGTAGCTCAGTTGGTAGAGCACTTGCCCGCGAAAGGCAAAGGTCCCGAGTTCGAGTCTCGGTCCGGCACAAAGTTTTAATCTGTCAGGAAGTTACATATCAGCGCACACTCCGCTGTAGAGTAAAAATTTCATTCTAGAAACATCCCCCAGGCTGTGGCTAAGCCATGTCTCCGCAATATCCTTTCTTTCAGGAGTGCTAGTTCTGCAAGGTTCGCAGGAGAGCTTCTGTAAGTTTGAAAGGTAGGAGACGAGGTACTGGCAGAAGTAAAGCTGTGAGGATGGGGCGTGAGTCGTGCTTGGGTAGCTCAGTCGGTAGAGCACTTGCCCGCGAAAGGCAAAGGTCCCGAGTTCGAGTCTCGGTCCGGCACACAGATTTAATCTGCCAGGAAGTTTCATAGCAAATGTGCCTTTACCTCCAGAAGCTGTGGTCACTCGTTGGCGTACGTGGATCAAAGATGTGTTGTTTTACAATGAACATTTCGAGGCCATTAGAGGGGTAGTAAACGACTTCGATAGTGCAGAGGCTTTGATAATTTGCCAGTGCAAGGAAGCTTTTAATGATTCCGGTATTAAAAAAAGACATTGCTGTGATTAGCACTCATTTTTCCCATATACCTGCAAGTATTAAAAAAGTTGATACTCAAGGTTTGGCGTTGAATGAAGCTTTTCAGTTAATGAATAACATTATTCTAGTGAATTCCTCATGAAAACATTTTAAACAATAACCCAGGCTTTGAACCCTGGTGCCAAACTGATTGTTTTATTAATGGAATTGGTGAACTTTTACCAGAAACGATAAGTGCCAACATCGCACCCAAATTCAAATACTGCCAAGTTGATGTAGAACGGCCCTTTTCTGCTGCTTACAAAATTTTTTTGAGTGATGGAAGACACAATCTTACTACCGAACATTTGGCACAGTACTTGGTCATTTATGTTTAGTATAGCAGAAAAATGTAAAATAAATTTTAAATGATGTTTTGGTCCAATGGTATTTGTTTTTTTAAATAAAATACTACGGAGTTCTTGAGCGTGCCCTCTGCGTTGGTCCTGTACATATCGATAGTTGCCGACCATAGTGGCCGAGCGGTTCTAGACACTACAGTCTGGAACCGTGCAACCGCTACGGTCGCATGTTCGAATCCTGCCTCGGGCCTGGATGCGTGTGATGTCCTTAAGTTAGTTAGATTTAAGTAGTTCTAAGTTCTAGGGGACTGATGACCTCAGAAGTTAAGTCCCATAGTGCTCAGAGCCATTTGAACCATTTTTATCTATAGTTTGGCTGCGACTCACTCGCATCGCATCCGCTTGTTACCGACAATAGCAAAGAAGGAACAATTCTTGAAACACGGCATGCGTCCCCATTTTGCAGACTTTAAATAAATAATCCCAGAAAGGCCCCCTTCCTAACGTCTACCAGAAAGTAGTCAGAAAATGATATCAGCGTTCTAAATGTACCGATTTTTCGCGTGGCCGGCGCTCTTCTTCGTAACTTATGTGCACAGGTTCGACTTTGAGATGATAATGCACACAGTAACTACCACGCATTTTTATTATTTGAGCTTGCATATTTCGACACTTTTCATGCATTTTTAAGCATTTTTCATGCATATTTGCTTGCATATTTTAAGGTTTCTGTGATGCGTATAATCTGGTCTCTTTAACAAAACAAGACACCAAGTTTGGCATTCTATACGGTTCCTAAGGATCACAACAGGCATGAAACAGCACATTACAAGTCACTTTGGTCAAGACTTTCTTGTAACCTACAGACATTGGCTGAAGAATGTTTCTTTTTAAGTACAGGAAATACAAGGGATGATCAACATAGACTGAGTGAGATTGATCCTTTTCATTACTCCATATCAATGTTTACATGAGCTTTTTCAGTGTTCCCCTCCTACTTGAATGTACTGTGTGTCTGCCAGTTCTCGAGGCCATTCTTTGTAAGTTCTTGAGAATCACCTCACTTTTTTTAAACACTGCTTCATAGTTCCCAAATCAAATGCCCTGGAGCTTTGTGTGTGTTTTGTTATGAGAATAAAGAAAATCGCAGGGTGGAAGACCGGGGCTCCAAGGCGAATGTGGTTCGCAGGTAATGCTGAATTGAGCCAGAAACTGCATGACTTGATTTCTTGAGAATCACTTCACTTTTTTTAAACACTGCTTCACATTTCCCGAATTAAATGCCCTGGAGATTTGTGTTTTGTTATGAGAATAAAGAAAATCGCAGGGTGGAAGACCGGGGCTGCAAGGCGAATGTGGTACGCAGGTAATGCTGAATTGAACCAGAAACTGCATGCCTTGATTTGCGACGTGAGGCCGTGCATTTTTGTGATGAAGTCGCCATCCAGTCTGAGAAATTTCTGATCGTTTCCTCGGAACGTACTTCCTCAGTTTAGCCAATACTGACGTGCAGTATGCTGCAGTAGTGGTAGTGTGAGTAGAACTGCATGCTGGTATATGACACCATGAGAGTAAAAAAAAAAAATTCTCAATCACTATCCCTGCAGATGGAACAACTTTCGCCTTTTTCGGTATTGGCGAACTTAGCACTGTGTTGGGAAGTTTTCCTTCACGATCATAGTGATGCAGCCATGACTCATCATAGTTGATAGTCGATTCCAGAAACGCATCTCCTCCATCAGCAAACAGATGCCTTACCCAACGGCTTGTCTCCATTCACACAGTCTTTTGTTTGGGAGTCAACAGACGTGGTACTGTACAGGCACAAACACGTGCCGCATGGAGATGACTGCTCTTATTAGTAAAAACACTGCCACATGAAATTCTGAACATTTCATTGAGGTTATGTAATGTTGTCCACCAATCCACACGGACAATAACAATAGCTATGTTGATGTTGACTTCAGTCACGCCGGCCGCTGTGGCCGAGCGATTCTAGACGCTTCTGTCTGGAACCGCGCTGCTGCTATGGTCGCACGTTCAAATCCTGCCTCGGGCATGGATGTGTGTGATGTCCTTAGATTAGTTGGGTTTAAGTAGTTCTAAGTCTAGGGGACTGCTGACCTCAGATGTTAAGTCCCATAGTGCTTAGTGCCATTTGAACTTAAGAAGCCGTAACATTAGGCCCTTTTTAGTTAACAGGGACAAGTCGGCCTTCTTTGAAGTCCAACAGCCACCTAAACGCTGCTGCACCAGGTAGTGCAACTTCAGCGTACGCTTTCTGTACCTTTTCGAAAGTTTCAGTGGCTGTATGGCTTTAACGAACACAGAATTTCGTTTGGCCGCACTGGTGTTTTCGCGACACCTCCATTGCTCGGTATGCGAAATGCAAAGACCGTCTACAACATAGAGCATTACTACCAACATACCTACAAGAGAGTGCTGCTGATCATGGACGTTATATATAAAAACCCGCGCCTCACGGAAGCTGCAAGAAAAAAAAAATGACTCTTAGTAGATAGTAAAAAGTAGAAAATATGATGTCTTATAGAAAGACATCGTGTGTCTTTTGTTCACTATACTTCGAAACAAAACAGTTTATGTATGCAGAATGTAGGAAACTGGTCTAGAATGCAGTGCGTACATTATTTACGGTACCAGGTAAGTCACTGTAACTGCCACACAGACATGATAATAAAACGACAAAAACAGTAATATTTTCAATATTTCTGAAGAGGTAATCTTATTAAACATGTATTTGTGAATTGGAAAGACGAGAAAAGTGGAACGTTGAGCAAATCTTTAGATTTAGTGCAAAACTGTTCCACGTAAAGGAAGTGCCAATCATAAGAGCAGTCGGAAACAGTAATATATGCTTCTTACGGATGATAAACTTCACAATCTCTTGCAGTCAGTGGACTAAGCTGCAATTATAAGAAATTTTGAGAGTATTTTTTCATAAAGGCATTATAGATGCCATTTCATTCATGGTTTCTGGGTTTGTTTACATTTATTTTATAATTAATCAGGTCTCTTGGTATCGTACTGACTCTTGGGACGGAAAAATGTAATTAATATTCTACATAAATTAAATAGAAACAGAATTAAAAACAGACGTTACACTAATGGCACAAATAAAATTAAGTGATGAATGGCTTTCTTGACGCTAGAGGTGGTAGCCTGTCTTCAGCTGTTAGACAGTAACAACTTTCACAGCAGTCGCAACACTGGACGATTAACGTCAGGCGCAAATAAATTAAATCAGACTGTAGTGGGGGCTGACCTCCTAGGACTTGGAAGATAGCAACGTCATCATCCACAGTATCGCCAGCTATTTTGTAGTAAATCAGTAAATTTTATTCGTTTTAGTTTGGGCAAACGATACTTGCTTTCGAATAGGCTCTAGGTTTTGCGATACGCCGAAGCGTTCGATACAGTTTCGAGCCCCTTCGAACAAGCACACGAGATTTGACTCGCGCGATAAACTGTAACTGCTATCGCGAGAATAAATTACAAGGCCAGTCTTTCACACGGTACCGTCAGACGTCACTAGACCGCGGGACGAGCGAAGCTCGAGAATTGGACAGAGTCAAGATTGAAATCTCTTATTTATTTGCTAGTTGTCCTTGTTACATATGGTCTGCATCTTAGAACATATTTTAGTCCGAGTTCCACAGTTATTTTTACCGTTAAAATCCATAGTGCATTGAAGACGCTAAGATTAGTCGTGGAAATACTGCCAACCACGGTCACTAGGTTGCGGGCTAATCGGAAGGTCGAACCGAATTCGAGAGTTCCCGAACTGTGACGTAAACTGTTCGAACAGTTCTAGTCGTTTTCAAACACAACGCTATTGATCATTTTCTGCGAGAGAACTGTGTGAGGAATTTGTACGTAATTTGGCTTAAGATTAGCGATACGGCTGTTAATACACTGACAGATTATTTCTCATTTGAAGTAAATTGCTTGAAGTAACACTCACGTATACGGTTCACAGATCCCTTCGTCCGCGTCATCCAGCTGAACATGTCCACGGGGCGTTCACTGCGGCGCAAGAAGACGACTTTCCGGCACGCCTCAGAGAATCCCGAGTTCAACGAGACGCTGACGTTCGACGTGGCGCCGAGCCAGCTGGAGTCGGCGACGTTCCTGGTGCTGGTGTGCACGCGGTGCCCGGACAGGCGCGCGGGCGGCGAGGAGAAGTCGCGCGCCGGCCACGGCCCCAAGGACCGCTGCCTGGGCAAGCTGGCGCTGGGGCGCGCCGTCGCCACCAGGAAGAGCCGCGACCACTGGCTGGCCATGCTCGCCTCGCCCCGCACCGTCATCTCGCTCTGGCACACCCTCAAGTGAGCCGCCGCCCTGTGCGCTGGTACTCCGGCCGCGTGCCGCTGGAACACACCAACTCTTCTGCGTAGCCAGCACGTTCTCGACACGAGCACAGATCGGGCCCGTTGCAGTTATACGCCAGAATCTCCGAAGACTTCCTCGTTATGAGCCCGATCGGAACGATAACATCCTCCAGAACTTAGACCATAAGGTTTTTCATGTTTGGATCAAAAAGATATAGGTTACCTAATCTGTATGTTCGTTGAAATCGTTTGAAGAATAAAGATAAGTTTATCTGTTTCATATATAGAGAACTAATGATTCCGTTCTTAACGACTCCACGCCTGAGTGACGGATCGCTGGCGATATCGCCTGCAGTCTGTCGCTCGCTCCGACCTCGCTACACACAGAATGGAGTTCCTCAGGGAAGCGTTTTAAGTGTCACCCTCTTTGCCGTCGCCATTAAGAGTATCACGTCCACTATCCGGAGTCCTGCCCAGTGCTCCTTGTTTGTGGACGATTTTGCTGTTTTCTGTTCTTCCTCCGGTCTTGTCACTGCTAGTCGGCAGTTGCAGCTTACGACAAAGCGATCAGAGGCATGGACTGCGAAGATGGGTTTCACCTTTTCTGCAGACAAATCTGTGTGTGTTTATTTTAATCGTTCTCGACGTCTTTTTACCTCCCTTGATTTGCGTCTGAGGGACACCATTCTTCCTTTTAGCGACACTGTGAAGTTCCTGGGCCTCACTTTTCATTCCAAGTTGTAGTGGTTGCCGCACCTTAAAGACCTCAAGGTGCGGGCCCTGAAGGCACTGAATATTTTGAAGTTATCGTAACGTAAGTCACGTCCTTTGATTTTGCAGGGGGGAAGGGACTGAAGACTTTATTTCAAGCAGTACGGTCATCACTTGTTCTCCAACACAGTCAGCACACACATCTTTGATATCGCAGTGCACTCGCCACGACGTCCGAGCTCCAACTGAATTAGTTCAAATCCTCGCCACCCACTGGCCAGCGCGCGGAGACACTGCCTACACCTGTCACGTGAGGCGGCTGGCCATTAGCGCGGGGGACGAGCCCAGCGATCGCTCCCAAGTCGTAAACATGTTTTCACTGGACACGCTGGAACTTGTCGAGTTTGACGTCACAGCAGCCCCTTGTCCGCTCACCACGTGTATTCGCCGCCTCCGCATGTTTCCTGCCAAAATTGTCTGCCTCGGAGCTGAATCACACAACGGTCGACCGTTCGCTGCCACACTTTTGGCGGCAAAGTTTGCTCGACAGTGGAATCTGCCATGACTATATAACAGCACGTTTGGACTGCACTAGAACGCCTGCTAATTGACTCGCTCTCGCACGCTCGTAATAACTGTACGATCGCTGCGCCACTCCCTCGCTTATGTCACACACCCTCCATACATGCGACGGACATAGCCATCTGTAAATACCTGGAAAATGACTCTTTATTTCAGACATTACGGTCATGCAGGTGTGTCCCAATTGACTTCTCCATGCTCACACAGCGAAACTCCAGAGCGCAGCTGACATACGCACGGCCGGCTGAGCCCGCTCCGTCAGCAGCTCCCTGGCTGGCCGACGTCAAGCGTACAGCGGTGCCCGCACACCCCCTCGGCCAGCGCGACAGGTAGGCGGCGAGCGGTGCCTCAGTGTCCCGCCACAAACGGACAGCCGCGGTCGCCTCAGAGTCCGACTACGTAAACATCTTTCCGCACCCACGAGCACTTAACGCTGGACACGGTGGAACCTGTCGACCGCGTGCCAGACAAAGGATACGTTTGGTGCCAGAGTTTGACCGACAGTGGAATCCACCATGGCCGTATAACAGCGCGTTTGCTCGTCACGAGGACGCTCGCCAATTCACTCTCACCACCCCGCTATATTAAATAACTGAATTTACAATTTCATATATGTATTCAAACGTGTTCAACTCCATAATTTCAAATACTTTTCGAGGACCAGACCGCCACCTCCTCCTCCTAGGAACCAGTGCCAAGTTTGAAATCCGCCAGTAAACAAATCTCACTTGCGTTTCCGCCACCAACGTAAGAAAATTGTTTCAAACTAAGCCACCAGCACTCAACCTCTTCCTACACATTTCTGGTAAACGGACTCACCCTGCACTAGGTCCATGGTTGGAGGAACGAATTTACTTTATTTAGGAATGGAGTATATGTATCACACCGACATGTCCCAAATCATACATACCTGCAAAACACTCCTACATAACACATTTATAATGTTCTAGACACACGATTGCTAATTGTAAACAGTTAAAAATAACTCATAGCACAGCCTACAGACATGCGAACCACTCGAAAATAATGCAAAACATTTACCTCCAAATAGCCAAACAACTGCTAATTTTCGGAAATAATTTCAGTGCATAGGCTGATGGAAGGAGGAACGAGTGTAGTTTCTTTATTTGCGACATCTTTTTGAAACTTTTACTTCTCATAGGTTTCGATATGTAAGGCTGACATAAACCAGTTTCTGAACTCCGGTAGTGTACTACACTTGGCAACACAACCACACCCATCAAGATATTCATTCCAATCCAGACCTGTAACTCCTCTACAGATAAATTTGTCAAGTTGTCTACTCACGCACAATCTGACCAGAGTGCCGTTGCACAAAAACAGCTCAGACTGCGCTATGCTGCTCGGGGAAGTAAGGACGGGCTGCACTCTATTTATTTGGAGCCCTTTTAGTTAGTCGTAGAGTATATTTGTCACAAAACACCCACACTGATACGACTGTGGTCATCTGACACAAACACGTAAACAACTCATAATTTCACCACACAATAGCAAACAGTTCTTAAATAATGCAGTACACAATATGAGCAGACGAGCTCTGTACTCTTAAACTCTCCAAATAAAGCACCGCACAGTGCACAGACATGCTCGCAAAATAGTGCAACAGACGCGCCCAAACGCCACCAGCTGCCAAACCGACCAAAGGTCTCTGCTCGGCCTCCCCCAAACATGACCTCAGCACAGTCGCATTCGCACCTATCACCGGAGTAATTGATATCGCCTATGCACCTTAGATTAGGCTCCAAGGCAGGCCGCGCGTGCGTGCGGTCGGCGGGGAAGGGGGTTCCAGAGTCTCCAGCCAAGTTCAGCTTCCGAGCGCTCGTGACAGCCGACACATGTAAAAGGTGCATTGTTCTTCTCATGTATTCCGCCGGCGTCTCAGGTCTGGACCTGCTGTCACGTCTATTGTCAGAATAGCTCATAGCTCGTTGACACACTCGATTAACGCGGACGGGAAACATTTACTACTCGCATGCAACCGAGATGGTGACGGAAAACCAATCACTCTGATCTGCGCTGCGTGTAATCTTTGTGAACACTCTATTTATTCTTTTCGAACAACTTATTTAACCATACAGTATATCTATCACGCTATCACAAAACACCAATCCCTGATGTGCTCTGGGCCATGTTGCACAGGCCACAGACACGCACCCAATCATAATTTCAGTACACACTATAGCAAACTGCTACTAAATAATACATCACACAGATGTGTAGATACGCTCAGTACCTGTAAACTATCCTAATAACGTATAGCAGAGCCTGCAGATCCGCTCGCAAAATAACTCAGCAGACGTGCGCAGGTACCCCCACTCTGCACCCTGACCACAGGATCGTGAAGTCACCCATCCGTCTGATTTCACACCTCGCACAGCCCCTGCTCGGCTTCCGCAAGCGTTAGTTGGCGCGGTCAACACGCTCGTCAGCGGTCAAAGCACACACATACGTCCGTCCAGGATCGCGATACCGGGCCGCGACCACCGAACGCGGGTGAAAGTCAACTTTATATCAACGTAGCATAATTCCAAAGCACAGCCTCCATACGCTAGACACATCATAGCAGCACATGTCTTTACCTCCTATGACACTGTAGCACACTGCACATTGCTCCTCACACGACATTACGCGGTCCTTAAACTAAACATAACTACACATCCCTGCTCTTGCCTCGTCACGTGAACAGCCATCTAAAAACGTTCTCAATATTATTCTTACTTTACAACATTTTTTTTTTTAAATAAGATCTAATTTACACCTCCCACCGCACCTAACCTCACACCCGCCCCACCATCAACATACGCAAACGTCCTCAACCCTATCTTGACACTCATATATCACCCGACAAAACATGCGCATCAATCAATTTACCATTCTCATCCCCTCTTTTCGAATTACAAACGTAGCCTCTATCTAAACAACAATCAACTCATCTTTCTCGCACTTTCAACAGTAAAATTAATTTTACACACACCCAGAAATACCAAACGCAATTAAAGAGTCAAACTCTTATACAGAGCAACAAACACATACGACACTCACACCAATATTCAAAGCCTGGTCCATATTTACCACCTCCACCTTCAATTAAATATTATTACCATTGCCGCAACATTCTGCCAGCGCTCGATTTGTACCTATTTTTCCGCTCTTAACTGCTGTCACTAGCGGTCGAATATCACTATCTATAGATTGCATAAATTTCCACATAAAAAAAAATCTCGACCCGCCGTTTAGAGACTCCTATATCCGAACACATAGCATCATTCAACTATTCTCACTTGCACTTATCTAATAACTCATCCATCAGGTCTGGGGGCTAGGTCATCCCTTTCTTTCTTTCTTTCAGCAGCAGACAGCTATTTTTTTTACAGTGGTAGCTAAACTGCGCCATCAACTTAACATCACCATTCGCGAAACATATCTTCAAATACGTAAACACACTTACTCAATTACACAGCCATCCCGCTGAGGACATGACCTTCAATATTACAGTTCTTAATCCAATAACCACCGAAACAAGTGCTAAATGCTCAAACTAATCCCATAGCGCCTTACAAAGCGAGTCTCTGAGCGCCGCCGGCGGCATGTCAAAGCCACATAGCTGTCCATCTAAACAGCCGTCCACTTACCCCCAGGACCAGAATGCTGAAGTGGGCTCTCCCTATACCCGCTCTCCAGCTATTGTCTAACGACATACAGTGCACAAATGGATTCCTGAATAGCGCAGATCTCTATCTCCCCCTTGCATCTCCAACAGGACATGTAGCCAGTGTCTCCCCCAGTCAGCAAACCCGACGTCATTCACCCTTTGCTTACAATTCCCACTCGCATATATAAAACCATATTCACTTCTGCCAAAACTCACTTAATAATAAAAAAGCATTCTCCCTTTCTAAGCATAGATGAGTATGCATTTATCTTCACCCATCAGATCTCTGCAGTTTAATTCGGAGAAAGAGATATCTATTACCTTCTGCAACCTGTCTATAAACAGAACGATCTCAGTTACTACAACAGGACCTTGTTTTGACCATTCGCCAGAAATGCGCGCAATGTTGTACGCCTCAAACTAGGTACAAGTACAACAGATCCTGAACACTCTATCAGCTTTTATCCTCTATCATAGAACAGTGAAAAAGTCATGAAGGCACCAATACGATCCACCTCCAGCGCGGACAAACGGAATTCACGATACCCTCCCCCCCCCCCCCCCCCTGAATAACTCAGAGTGCAACCATCCAAGAATTCCTAACAGCCCGCCAAATCCAACACCTCAAACTACAGATGCCTATATGAACAAGATCATATTAAATATACACACATGCTGCAGAGACCCCTTTAAAGTTTGATCACCCATACTTTAAGTGAATGAGAAGCTGCCTCTGGCCCTTGTTCAAACAGTGTTTTGTAACACGCTTTTGCACACTGCCGAGCATTTCGTCTTTCTGCCGCGATTTCGAGGTCATTGTCTGATTCTAAACAGACATTAACACGGACTGATGCACGGCCTCTCACAGGAAACTATACCTTGCACCTTATAAATCATATTCTTACAGTCGATAGCATAACATTGAATGATTTTAAATAAAGGACAGCCACAACACAAGGAAAACAGAAGAGCCTGCTGGCGCTGTAGCGACTTCCCTTGAAAGTGATTGACCGCCTCTATATTTAAACTCATATGTCGCAGTGACCGAATAGTTTATAACTCTGCATTCCATTTCTAGTGATTGGTCATTTTTGCACACAAGTACAGGATCACTGTTTTCGGTGCTAGCAACCCTGGAAGTTGCGGTCCATCAACCAAAATTTCTCCCCCAAATCAAGTAAGCATTGTCAGTCAATCATTATGTCGTACCCAATGCACAGATGCGATGTATAAGACACCACCGATCTACTGTAATATAATCCATCACAGCTGACATCGCGAAAAATTTTACAGTAAGTCCAACATTGGCCAATCATGTGACAGCTTGTTTTCTTAATTTCAATATCATAGCTAAACCATACATCCTCTACTTTGCAAGTATCATTGCGACCATTCATAGATGACTGCTCAGCACGTCCATTCACACTTGTCGAACACATAAAGACGATCAAATTATACGAGTCAACGCTATACATATTTCTAAGACCTCGCGCATAGTACTCGATCAATCTCTCCGCGTATGGCGGTCACAGAGCTATCTAGTCCTCTTATGTTAAAAGACCATCCTCACCTCAGCATTGACCTACCTACCCCGCAACATCGCTACCCAATTATTCCTCAACCGAGCAGACGAATAAAGCTACACTCCACCTCTCTTGACTGAATAGAGCTTTCCTAATCCTAACCCATCCAAGTGCACCACATTTCTCGAAATGTAACCAAGGCTTGGAGCTTAGCACACCATATCAATCTATAGTAACAGATCTCAAAGTGCCTTAATTTAATAGCATACAGTTAAGAAGAACAAGAACGGAGCGATATTTATACACAACGTAGTTCAATAGATTGTTAAGCAAATCGTCCAATCTATCATGTGTAAAGTATTGTTCTAGAGTCCATGATCGGTGCATCGAAGGTTCCGGTAGGAGAGAGAGAGAGAGAGAGAGAGAGAGAGAACATAAACACACACTCCTAAGACTAGAACGTTCAGCACTTAAAAACGGGCAATAACTTTAGATCGCTTACTTTTCCGTCCTGTCAGACATACATCCTTCTCTCCGGTCACCCTACGCTGAGCTATCTCTATCCCAAAACTTTTCCTTTCTATGATACGAGCCCAATACAGTCCTGCGGACACGTCTAGTGCCCAATGATCACACCAGATCACGAGTCAGAAATAATACTATTACTCCATCAGGTCTATATAAAAAATGATGGTTATTAGCAGCCGGTACATCCTACAAGCAAACAGATACGTATAACAGCAGCGTTCAACATGTGAAAATGACAAGTCATCCTGTCACCTACTCTGTAAACACCCGTCTGTCGGGTAAGTGTGTACACAATGATTACAGCCCCTCACAAATACCCACAGCTAACTTAGTTATGACGCTGAAGTTTAGACTTTACACCAAGCATGCGTTTAGAGGAATGTGTCAACTTTCATCACACATGAGATGGAAGTCCTCTGATGACCAACGGGTTCACCGTTAACGATCGCAAGTAGACAGCGCTTTAAACCCCATACCGAACATGTAGCCGCATACGACTAGAACGCTGGCTACATCACGTGACTAAAGCATCCAAATAGAATACTGGAAAAAAAATCTACCTTCAGCAACTTGTCGTTCTCTAGAATAAATGAATCAACGTTTGAATCGTACCTAGTTGCAGCTCTGTCTCAATCGATCATCCTGTACACCCTCTGTTATCATTTAACACAGATGTGAGTAATTTTAGACGCGAATGATTCTCTGTCCTCCTGAAAAGCATCAAATACAGTATTCAACTCGCTTGTATCACTGCTACCTCAGTAGACATACACTATAATACGAACTCAACGAGAAAAAATTGACTGCCTTCCTTATTCGGCTCGCTTCGACGTCATCGTTTTCCTGCATTGCTCTTGTTGCCACATGCTTGACTCCATGTACAAGTTCCCCCCAGCGAACCAGAAGATAGGCAAGTACGTTCTCATTTTCACCGCATTTCGGTGTATATTAGGTTAGTTTATATCTATGCACTAATCAGTTTTCGCATTTCTTTCGATTTTCTGTCAGATCCATCCATGCGACCGCGACATATGTTATCGTTCTGTGTTCTAAAATTGTCTCTAAATGTAACCAAGGCGTATCCAGCCACCTCCACATTCGGAGAGCACTTACTCTGTTTTCTGAATCTCTATGTACATGCATGTTTACGAGTACTGAGCGTATCTTTACATCTGTGTGATGTATTACTTAGTAGCAGTTTGCTATAGTGTGTACTGAAATTATGATTGGGTGCGAGTCTGTGGGCTGTGCAACATGGCCCAGTGCACATCTGGGATTGGTGTTTTGTGATAGTGTGATAGATATACTGTATGGTTAAATAAGTTGTTCGAAAAAAATAAGTAGAGTGTTCTCAATGATTACACGCGCCTGCAGCGCAGATCAGAGTGATTGGTTTTCCGTCACCATCTCGGTTGCATGCGAGTAGTAAATGTTTTCCCGGCCGCGTTAATCGAGTGTGTCAACTGAGCTATGAGCTATTCTGACAATAGACGTGAAGGCAGGTCCAGACCTGAGACGCTGGCGGTATACATGAGAAGAACAATGCACCTTTCACATGTGTCGGCTGTCACGAGCGCTCGGAAGCTGAACTTGGCTGGAGACTCTGGAACCCCCTTCCCCGCCGACCGCACGCGGGCGCGGCCTGCCTTGGAACCGAATCTAAGGTGCATAGGCGATATCAATTTCTGTGGTAATAGGTGCGAATGTGACTGTGCTGAGGTCATGTTTGGGGGAGAGTTTAAGAGTACAGAACTCGTATGCTGATATTGTGTACTGCATTATTTAAGAACTGTTTGCTATTGTGTGGTGAAATTATGAGTTGTTTACGTGTTTGTGGCCTGTGTCAGATGACCACAGTCGGATCAGTGCGGGTGTTCTGTGACAAATATACTCCATGACTAAAGAAAAGGGCTCCAAATAAATAGAGTGCAGCCCGTCCTCACTTCCCCGAGCAGCATAGCGCAGTCTGAGCTGTTTTTGCGCAACGGCACTCCGGTCAGAATGTGAGTGAGTAGACAAATAACTTGACAAACTTATCTGCAGAGGAGTTACAGGTTTGGATTGGAATGAATATCTTGATGGGTGTGGTTGTGTTGCCAAGTGTAGTACACTACTGGAGTTCAGAAACTGGCTTATGTCAGCCTTACATATCGAAACCTATGAGAAGTAAAAGTTTCAAAAAGATATGTCGCAAATAAATAAAGTACACTCGCTCCTCCTTCCATCAGCCTATGCACTGAAATTATTTCAGAAAATTAGCAGTTGTTTGGCTATTTGGAGGTAAATGTTTTACATTATTTTCGAGTGGTTCGCATGTCTGTAGGCTGTGCTATGAGTTATTTTTAACTGTTTACAATTAGCAATCGTGTGTCTAGAACATTATAAATGAGTTATGTAGGAGTGTTTTGCAGGTCTGTATGATTTGGGACATGTCGGTGTGATACATATACTCCATTCCTAAATAAAGTAAATTCGTTCCTCCAACCATGGACCTAGTGCAGGGTGAGTCCATTTACCAGAAACGTGTGGGAACAGGTTGAGTGCTGTTGGCTTAGTTTGAAACAATTTTCTTAGGTTGGTGGCGGAAGCGCAAGTGAGCTTTGTTTACTGGCGGATTTCAAACTTGGCACTGGTTCCTAGGAGGAGGAGGTGGCGGTCTGGTCCTCGAAAAGTAGTTGAAATTATGGAGTTGAACACGTTTGAATACATATATGAAATTGTAAATTCAGTTATTTAATATAGCGGGGTGGTGAGAGTGAATTAGCGAGCGTCCTCGTGACGAGCAAACGCGCTGTTATACGGCCGTGGTGGATTCCACTGTCGGTCAAACTCTGGCACCAAACGTATCCTTTGTCTGGTACGCGGTCGACAGGTTCCACCGTGTCCAGCGTTAAGTGCTCTCGGGTGCGGAAAGATGTTTACGTAGTCGGACTCTGAGGCGACCGCGGCTGACCATTTGTGGCGTGACCCTGAGGCGCGGCTCGCCGCCTACCTGGCGCTGGCCGAGGGGGTGTGCGGGCACCGCTGGTCGCTTGACGTCGGCCAGCCGGGGAGCTGCTGACGGAGCGGGCTCAGCTGGCCGCATGAACGTCAGCTGCGCTCTGGGGTTTCGCTGTGTGAGCATGGAGAAGTCAGTTGGGACACACCTGCATGACCGTAATGTCTTAAATAAAGAGTCATTTTCCAGGTATTTACGGAAGGCTATGTCCGTCGCGTGTATGGAGGGTGTGTGACGGAAGCAGGGCAGCGGCGCAGCGATTGTACAGTTATTACACGCGTGTGAGAGTGAGTCCATTAGCGGGCGTTCTAGTGCAGTCGAAACGTTCTCTTATATAGTCATGGCGGATTCCACTGTCGAGCAAACTTTGTCGCCAAAAGTGTAGCACTGCGTTCTCGCTCGTACAGGGACACGTGGTGGACAGTGAGCGGTCGGCATCGACATGTTTGAATGTGCCCAGGAAAAAAACTTTGGCGCCAAAAGTGTGGCTGCGAACGGTCGACCGTTGTGTGATTCAGCTTCGAGGCAGACAATTTTGGCGGGAAACATGTGGAGGCGACGAATACACGTGGTGAGCAGACAAGGGGCTGCTGTGACGTCAAACTCGACAAGTTCCAGCGTGTCCAGCGAAAACATGTTTACAACGTGGGAGCGATTGCTGGACTCGCACCCCGCGCTAGTGGCCTGCCGCCTCACGCGACAGGCGTAGGCAGTGTCTCCGCGCGTTGGCCAGGGGGTGTCGAGGATTTGAACTAATTCAGTTGGAGCATGGACGCCGTGGCGACTGCACTGCGATATCAAAGATGTGTGTGCTGACTGTGTTGGAGAACAAGTGATGACTGTACTGCTTGAAATAAAGTCTTCAGTCCCTCCCCCCTGCAAAATCAAAAGACGTGACTTACGTTACTATAAGTGCAGTTTATTATTTGACGCGATTATGACAGGCTACCAGTGAAAAAAGATAAGTCACGGAGAAAGTTCGTGCATGTAATCAATTATGGTGTTGGGATTTGAACTTGTGATAGATTTTTGTTATGGATGTAAGGAAAATGGCTTTCTCGCCGAGAAAATCGGCCACCTTGAATAAATAATAAATGATAATAATAAATAGAAGTACAGTTTTCGAGACATTATCGTGTTGGAATTTCAATTTGGCGCAATTTTCTAGTAAAGGTAGGCCTATAATAAATAATAATAATAATAATAATAATAAATGATAATGAATGATAAAAAATGATAATGATTGATAATAAATGACAATGAAAGATAATGAATTTTAATAAATGGTAATGAATAATAATGAATAATAATAAACAAAAGTAAGGTTTTGCAGCCATTATCATGTTGGAATTTGAATTTGGAGGGAATTTTCTAGTGGAGGCAGGTCAATAATAATAAATAATAAAAATAATATTAATAAATGATAAAGAATGTTAATAAATGATAATCAATAATAATAAAGATAAGTATGGTCTTTGCAAGCATTATCCTGTTGGAATTCAAACTTCCCGCCATTTTTTCTTCTGGAGGCTTAGCACATAGCACAATTGGGCTATTTTCCCGCCAAAATTCAAAATTCCCGCCATTTTTTCTTGAGGATAGGTTAGTGGACGTAGCACAATTGGACTATTCTCCCGCCAAAATCCGCCATCTTGGATGACATCATGCGATGTTGCCAAGTTTACATGCCGCCATCTTGGATGACGTCATCGCCGCCATCTTGAATAAATTTGGCAATAATACAATGTATGCTGGCACACAGGTTGTCCCCCTACTACCATTGGCACTCCCTTTGTAGATACGAAACAAAAGGAACACTTCAATGCTGGACAGCTGCTGTCCTTTCGTCACTGTCAGAATTGAATCACACCAAAAATAAGTTCATTCACTTTGTTCCTCGCCAATATGTAATACAGCAGAGGAGAACTCACTCTTAACTTCCATTGTGTGATGATAACCACCACAATGGTCTCGCACCAACTGCCCTCAATGCAGTACTTTCGCGGTGGAATTAGAAGCAGCCTTTCCCATGGCGATGCTCCAAAATAGCAAGGTAAATGCCTTTACGGGACCGACGAATTCATATATGGTTACCCACCACAGACTTGTTTCCAAACAGCAAGACTTGCCACTCTTGCTGGCCGCTGTGGCCGAGCGGTTCTAGGCGCTTCAGTCAGGAACCGCGCTGTTCCTACGGTCGCCGGTTCGAATCCTGCCTCGGGCATGGATGTGTGTGTTGTCCTTAGGTTAGTCAGGTTTAAGTAGTTTAGGGGACTGATGACCTCAAATGTTAAGTCCCATAGTGTTTAGAGCTATTTGAACCATTTTGAATTTTGCCACCCTTGCAAGCGAACATTTGCCATTGTCCTGGGCAATGTTCATGTATTCATGACCGCTAACAAACTGCTACCATTGTTAGCTCTCAATACACCGTCTCCTCTTATCTCTTGTGGCTGTTCTTCTGCCAGGGTGCGCGGAATCAGGCGTCTCGCGGCATACCGAAGAAACTCGAGAATCAAAGCACTGCTGCCAGTCTACCAAACGCATCGATACGAACCTACCAAATGGCTATAGTTGTTTCATAAATAACTCAAAATCACCAATATATGGAGCCCAGTATACCGTGACGTTTGCCACGAACTTCATATGAATTTCTCAGTTTACACTACAAGCTTCAATCACAGCAAAATATGAAAGTGTCAGTTTACTGACTGTATATTTCTATTCCTTCTTAGTACTAGCAGCAATTCCGGCTTCATCGCCGTTTTTAGAGTGGTTCTTGCTCTCTGAATAACAAATTGCAACCAAGTTGTTATTCCACATTCGGATAGCGAAAATAAATAAAACTATGCAATAACTTCTAGAAACCAGGCAAACGGATTACAGATGGGCAGCCATATTGTCACACGTAGTCCAGTCAACGAAGGAAAATTAACGGAAAAAATTGTTGCAGTCGCAAATTTCTGGACAGTTGCAGAAGGAAGTGTTATGAAGTACACACTAAAGCGCCAATGAAAATGGTATAGCCATGGATATTCAAATACAGAGATATGTAAACAGGCAGAACACGCCGGTGCGATCGGCAACGCCTATGTAAGACAAAAAGTGTCTGGCGCAGTTGTTGAATCGGTTACTGCTACTACAATGGCAGATTGTCAAGGTTTAAGTGTGTTTGAACGTGATGTTACAGTCGGCGCACGAGCGATGGGACACAGCATCTCCGAGGTAGCGATGAAGTGAGTATTATACCGTACGACCATTTCATGAGTGTACCGTGAATATCAGGAATCCGGTAAAACATCAAATCTCCGACATCGCTGTGGCCGGAAAAAGATCCTGCAAGAACGGGACCAACGACGACTGAAGAGAATCGTTCAACGTGACAGAAGTGCAACAGTTTCGCAAATTGTTGCAGCTAGGGCATCAACAAGTTTCAGCGTGCGAGCCATTCAACGAAACATCGTAGATATGGATAGATATGGACTTTCAGAGCTGAAGGCCCACTCGCGTACCCTTGATGACCGCACGGCGCAAAGTTTTATGCCTCGCCTGGCCCCGTCAACACCGACATTGGACTGTTGAGCCGGCCGAAGTGGCCGTGCGGTTAAAGGCGCTGCAGTCTGGAACCGCAAGACCGCTACGGTCGCAGGTTCGAATCCTGCCTCGCGCATGGATGTTTGTGATGTCCTTAGGTTAGTTAGGTTTAACTAGTTCTAAGTTCTAGGGGACTAGTGACCTCAGAAGTTGAGTCCCATAGTGCTCAGAGCCATTTGAACCATTTTTTGGACTGTTGATGACTGGAAACATGTTGTCTTGTCGGACGAATCTCGTTTCAAATTGTGTCGAGCAGATGGACTTGTATCAGTATGGAGACACCCTCATGAATCCATGGACCCTGCATGTCAGCAGGGAGCTGCTCAAGCTGGTGGAGGCTCTGTAATGGTGTAGGGCATATGCAGTTGGAGTGATATGGGACCCCTGGTACGTCTAGATACGACGCTGACAGGTAACACGCACGTAAGCATGCTCTGTGATCACCTACATCCATTCATATCCATTGTGCATTCCGACGGACTTGGGCAATTCCACCAGGACAAGCGACACCCTACACGTCCAGAATTGCTACAGAGTAGCTCCAGGAAGACTCTTCTGAGTTTAAACACTTTCACTGGCCACCAAACTCCCCAGGAATGAACATTATTGAGCATATCTGGGATCCCTCGCAACGTTCTACATCTACATCTACATCTATACTCCGCGAGCCACCTTACGGTGTGTGGCGGAGGGTACTTATTGTACCACTATCTGATCCCCCCTTCCCTGTTCCATTCACGAATTGTGCGTGGGAAGAACGACTGCTTGTAAGTCTCCGTATTTGCTCTAATTTCTCGGATCTTTTCGTTGTGATCATTACGCGAGATATATGTGGGCGGTAGTAATATGTTGCCCATCTCTTCCCGGAATGTGCTCTCTCGTAATTTCGATAATAAACCTCTCCGTATTGCGTAACGCCTTTCTTGAAGTGTCCGCCACTGGAGCTTGTTCAGCATCTCCGTAACGCTCTCGCGCTGACTAAATGTCCCCATGACGAATCGCGCTGCTTTTCGCTGGATCATGTCTATCTCTTCTATTAATCCAACCTGGTAAGGGTCCCATACTGATGAGCAATACTCAAGAATCGGACGAACAAGCGTTTTGTAAGCTACTTCTTTCGTCGATGAGTCACATTTTCTTAGAATTCTTCCTATGAATCTCAACCTGGCGCCTGCTTTTCCCACTATTTGTTTTATGTGATCATTCCACTTCAGATCGCTCCGGATAGTAACTCCTAAGTATTTTTCTGTTCAGAAGAGGTCTCCACCGTCTCGTACGCTTACAGGTTTATGGACAGTGCTGCAGGATTCATGGTGTCAATTCCCTCGAGCACTACTTCAGACATTAGTCATGCCGCGTCGTGTTGCGGTACTTCTGTGTGCTCGCGGAGCCCTAAGCGATACTAGGCAGATGTACCAGTTTCTTTGGCTCTTCAGTGTACTAAAAACCCTGACTAGTGGGGTTGGGGCAGGGGGCTTGTTAAAAGGTCGATTTTTTTGTTTTCTTGAATATCTCGAAAACATCGATTTCTAGAAAAAAATGTATTCCAGTGCAAAATTAATCTACATTAAATTTCCTACAAAAAAAAAAAAAAAAAGAGTAACAGGTTTTGTGTTGCATGGGATGAAAAAATCGCAGATTATTGAAAATAGGATATTGACTGTAATTCATTTGCAGAAGTTGTAAACTTAAAGTTCACAAATCTTACAAGAATGTGAGGAGAAGAAGTGGAGATAGACGCATTGACAGCTGCAGGAAAAATTCTGGGCTCAAAATGTAATAAGGAATTACCCTCTACAGATTATTTTACCCAAGCCATTCCAAACATGGAGGCTGTACGCAGCTCCCTCGCCTAACAGGTTGAATGCAACGGTTTGCAGTCACTTGGGATGGGCCTTTTCCGGGGAAAGGGCCAGGCTTGTCCTCATCTTTTATTAACTACGGACGTGACCAAAGAGCAGTGGCAGCTTACAGCAGCTACGTGCCGCTACAGCCGACTAGCAATGGGCTCAGTGGCGAAGTCTCCACTCAAGTAACAGGCTGCAAATCACGATTCCCCAACCAATTTATTCTCTAACTAGCGAGACTATAATTCTATCTGAATCAGAGATGCAGACAGGATGACCAAACAATGAGACTGAGGCTTTTGAAACGGGGATATTTCAACTGAACATAACATCATCGCGGCCAGCAATGCAATCATTTGCCCTCATTATCTAGAGGTGTCAGCTGACTTGTCCCCACCCTGATGTTATTAGTTACCCTTGCCATAACACTTTCCGTCAATGCTAGGATACTGTGGAGCGGCTGAGCTCGGATGTTACATATTGTTATTCCGTATTGCATGGTTTGCAGAATGATGTATTGAATGCTGCCATACTGCATCGTTTGCGCTCCTTGATTACGGATGAGCTCGGAGTGGCAATGTCTTACGACCAGCGCCCTGCCTTCTGAAACTTTATTACACATTGCGTGTTCCACACACTGAATGTGACACGGTGTGAGCAAGACCTGGTTCTTTCCCATGGGCGCCAAGTAATAATTTTAAAAAATTTATCCGGGAACTGGGTCTGCTGTGCAACAAAATGTTTAACTGTACACTTGTACACGCTTTCAGACATTTGGGGAACACCTTGCTTCAGAGGATTTGTTGTGAGTGTAAAGGCCGTTTCCTTCCAATATCTTTGGCCAAAACTTCACCTTAGGCTGATTTCATTTTCTTTGGTTGACAACTTCTGTGCACGTGGTTTGTTTTTCGAAATCTTAAACAATGCTGCAAAACGACAACTGTGTTATACAGTATTGACTGAAAAAATCAGCCATCAGTTTCAAATAAAGGTTTATTATCCCTTGACCATGGTTTCAAAATTTGGAAAAATATCTTCTCCAGAAATATTGGCCTTACTTATGTAATCTGGCGCTATCTAGAGGCATGGCTTGCAGTAACTCTTGTTTCATTAACTTCGTTTATGACAAGAGCCACTCGGCTTCATCTAATCTTTTGTGACATCATATCACGTAATAAGGCCAATACTTATGAAGAGCCGGCCGCGGTAGCCGAGCGGTTCTAGGCGCTTCGGGTCCGGAAGCGCGCGACTGCTACGGTCGCAGGTTCGAATCCTGCCTCGGGCATGGATGTGTGTGTTGTCCTTAGGTTAGTTAGGTTAAGTAGTTCTAAGTTCTAGGGGACTGATGACCACAGATGTTGAGTCCCATAGTGCTCAGAGCCATTTGAACCAAAAACAGGTGTTTACAATGCAGTTTTATACTTCAGTGACGAAAATAATGGAAAATTTGAAATGCTGAATAAGTTGGTGTAAAGCCAGGTGCGTTTACTGCAAAAGCATTTTACAGCAGCGGTCAGAGCAGGATTAAAAACGCTGACAAGGCATTGTCTGACTACAAATAAAGGCTAGACAGTTTAAAAAAATGAAGAGAAAATCTGGAGGATGAGATGGAGTGTCCCACGCGAGAGCACACGTAAATAACTGATTTTCCCAGGTCGCATGCCATTAACATTCAACACAAATACGCAAAACACAATTAAATTAACCTTCTTGACTACTACGGTAAATTCAGTACAGATTAAGTTTACCACGAAATAATAATTGATAAACCAATAGATTATGTAGTTTCTTTGCATGTACATACACATGAAAGCTAATGTGTTCCACAGAAGGAATCACGAAGATCAGAGTCACTGAACTAATTATGATCGGGATAATAATTCCTAATTCCAGTTAACACTGGTGCTTACTGATGAAAGATCGAAATCTGTGTGGTCGTACGATAACGATGGTCACAGAGCACAGTTAACTGTCTAATTTTCACACAGGAATATCAGCCTCGGAGAACCGGTCTCACAGGAGACTAAGTCGGAAGAGGCGAAGTTCCTTGGCTGACGTCAGGCTGCTCATAGTGTGTGTAGTGTAGTATCCTCAAGATTGGGCTGCTGCTGGAACCATGTGGTGTAGATCCTGGAGGAACTGCTTGCAGTGGCTCATCGAACTGAATTGTCTGAGAACGGCAGGGCGCCGCCCTAAATACAGGACTGGCGGAGTGATATGTTCTCAATGCCTGGAGAGCATGTAATTGGCGGGGGCAAAGTGGTGGTCCCGATTGCCTTGTTGTACGGGATTCGCGCGCCACTGGTCTGGAGGTTTGCGCCCCTTGTGGTCAAGCTAGTTCTGAATGCCGGCTCGAGTTCCACTTCAAAACAGACCGACTTGTTCCTGACATTGTCTAGCTTGCTGTGACAGATACGCCGAGCTTGTAATCCTGTTGTTCTCTGTGGAACTGCAGCGCAGGCGACTTGTCGACCATGTTTGTGATGCGGCTGGCCGTGGTTGCAGGTGAAGGCCGTGGATGGGTATTAGTATGGATGAGTTTAAAATACAGATACGTTTGTCACAAGTTGAATTACACGAATTAAATCTTTTAACTGCATCATCTCGGTTTTACATTTTTTGCATTATTAGATGCCTTTTCTGAAGAAGTATGTGAGGTAAATACTATGAGATTTTCAAGTGCTGTTCAAAACATGTCACAGTCTAATTGGAAGTAAAGAATATATCCTTTAATTAAATTGTGATTTATGAGTTTTCGTGTTAGGAAAAATACCTTATTTTGATTGTGCAAAATTCAAAACTTTGTAATAAAATTTTAAACATAAATTAATGATTGTAGCTCAGTGTTCTGACATCCCTTTAAGGACCCTAAAATAAAATTTTCAGATCGACAGCATGATTGACAATTCAATTCTGGCTTATTATAAAATTATTTGGGCAAAATACAGTCCAGGACTTTTACTATATTTTTCTAATAACAACAGCTCTTTTGTTTTGCACCACCACATACTAACTCTCGTGTAAAGACGTATTAAAAAGATTTTTACGTTTTGCATAGCATTGTCCCTTCAGGGAACACCACGGTACGTTATGGACTTTGTACATCCTCTCGTGTTCCTGTGTGACAATATCGTGCCACCATTTTTCAACATCACTCGTCCCGCTAGGCGGGTCAGAAACTGTCGGTACTGCAGTCTCTTCATTGAGCACGGCCGTGGGTGAGACTGGCAGAGCAGTGGCTTCTTGTATAGCGACGCCTGGCTGTGCAGCACCCTCAGAGGCCGCCACCGGCTGGGACCTGTTATCTTGAAATAACACGCCAGGCGGGGCTCTCGGCGGCACTTAAACCTGTTCACTGACCGCGGCCGGCAAGGCTGCGGGCAGCTGATGCTCCGTGAAGGCGCCGAACGTACGTTCATCCGCCTCAGCTCTGTCATAGTCCCCGAGACAAGCTAGGCAATGCTTGATGACGTGTAATTCCGGTGCCGTTAGCCCACGAAATTCCATGGAGTTGTCCTGAGCATAGTCCAAGTTGTCTTAACCGAGTCGTCATTAAGTGTGGGGCCGGTTGCGGCCGCCGCTGGACAGCGATCTGCCACACCTTCGCTGTAATACGCTTCGTACTCTCCGGCATCTCAAACCGCACTGCGTGCGTGAGTCGCGTCCCAATTTGGGCGGTCCCGTTTTACCTGTCGAGTTACAAAAATGCGCGCTGTTATGTGCCGCGCCACACACGCTATACACGTCTGAATTTGCGCCTAGCGTAACGTCTGTTTGTTCAACCTTCACACGCTCAGTATTATACGCAATAATATCTTGTCAATATGTTGTTGTTGTTGTGGTTTTCAGTCCAGAGCCTGGTTTGATGCAGCTCTCCATGCTACTCTATCCTGTGCAAGCTTCTTCATCTCCCAGTACCTACTGCAACCTACATTCTTCTGAATGTGATAAGTGTATTCATCTCTTGGTCTCCCTCTACGATTTTTACCCACCACGCTACCCTCCAGTACTAAATTAGTGATCCCTTGATGCCTCAGAATATGCCCTACCAACCGATCCCTTCTTATAGTCAAGTTGTGCCACAAATTTCTCTTATCTCCGATTCTATTCAATACCTTCTCATTAGTTATGTGATCTATCCACCTAATTTTCAGCATTCTTCTGTGGCACCACATTTCGAAAGCTTCTATTCTCTTCCTGTCCAAACTACTTATCGTCCATGTTTCACTTCCATACATGGCTACACTCCATACAAATACTTTCAGAAACAACTTTCTGACACTTAAATCTATACTCGATGTTAACAAATTTCTCTTCTTCAGAAACGCTTTCCTTGCCATTGCCAGTCTACATTTTCTATCCTCTATACTTCGACCATCATCAGTTATTTTTCTCCCCAAATAGCAAAACTCATTTACTACTTTAAGCAGCTCATTTCCTAATCTAATTCCCGCCGCATCACCCGTTTTAATTCGACTACATTCCATTATCCTCGTTTTGCTTTTGTTGATGTTCATCTTATACCCTCCTTTCAAGACACTGTCCATTCCGTTCAGCTGCTCTTCCAGGTCCTTTGCTGTCTCTTACAGACTTACAATGTCATCGGCGAATCTCGAAGTTTTTATTTCTTCTCCATGGATTTTAATTCCTACTCTGAATTTTTCTTTTGTTTCCTTTACTGCGTGCTCAATATACAGATTGAATAACATCGGGAATAGGCTACAACCACGCCTCACTCCCCTCCCAACCACTGCTTCCCTTTCATGCCCCTCGACTCTTATAACTGCCATCTGGTTTCTGTACAAATTGTAAATAACCTTTCGCTCCCTGTTTTACTCCTGCCACCTTCAGAATTTGAAAGAGGGTATTCCAGTCAACATTGTCAATAGCTTTCTCTAAGTCTACAAGTGCTAGAAACGTAGGTTTGCCTTTCCTTAATCTATCTTCTAAGATAAGTCGTAGGGTCAGTATTGCCTCACGTGTTCCAACATTTCTACGAAATCCAAACTGATCTTCCCCGAGGTCGTGTCAGTATATTGTGTGGAAATGCGTGGCCAGAACGACACAGTAGTATTGCGCAATGTTTCTGCCCGGAACGCGTCAGTTTTCTAGAACTCTGCCTCCGTACCGAACCTGCAGCGCTCGACGACGTGCAACTTGCGTGTATTGATACTGAGTTGCTTGCCTTGAAAAAACACAAGCAGAAGTAATGCAGAACGGATTAAGTCTGAGAGGCTTCCAGTAAACATTCCGGTGCACCAGGGACTCATTCACTACAGTGTAGATTCGTAGACTACAAAGACAACTAATCTCTACATACAGTATAAAAGGCAATGTCCTGACTGACTGACTGACTCATCATCGCCCAGTCCAAACCGATAAGGATAGGCACTTGGAGTCTGGAGGAGGTGTGGATCTCATACTGTATGCGTCGTTTAAGAAGGGATTACGGAAATTCCACTCCTAGGGGGGTGAAATAGGGGACGAAAGACTTTTTGAAAGTATGATACAATTAAGGGAATTTTGATGCTAAAACTGTGAAAATTGGTATTTAGTTTCTCGGTCAGAAAATAAAAAAATTACATGTTTCATCATTTTGCAAATTCAACCACTATGGGGGTAATATAGTGGGTGAAAGCTTTTTTTTGAAAGTAAATCATTAGCAAAGAACTACCACAGCATTTTTAAAGCTACTTCAAACGAAAATTGGTATTTCACGTCTCACTTAGAAATAAAAAAAAAAAATACGTGTTTCAGTGTTTCTTGGAAATTCAACCACTAAAGGAGTGCAATAGGAGATGAAAATTTATAAGGAGATTTTAAAGCTAAATTAATGAAAATTGGTATTTCATTCCTCGGTTAGATATGAAGAAGTCTTTCTCAGGGGATGAAAGTTGCTATGGTAATATATCCACACGAACGCAAAAGGCATGATTAACAAAGACTTTGGACTCCAGCTACCAGAATGGCTTTTTAGTCAGAAGTACATTGGGGAAATACCATGATTATATGGCTTCAACTAGCGTGAAACGCTTAAAAGGTGCTGCAGTTTGTGAACAACATAAAAATTCGAGTAAATGACACCAAAAAACAATCTCTGCAGGCCACATAGTCTACGCGAGCGAATCAGCGGGCGTTAAGCTAGTTACAAATAAAATATGTGAACTGTGTAATTTATCGTGTACATGCACAGTCTTATATATGTTCTCTAACAACTGTTGCAAACGAATAAAACAATTATTTACAGATTACTGATTGAAAGCTTACATAGCCTTATGTACATATGAAGGGCTTATTTCAATAGTGGAGCGTGGAATGTTAGATCCCTTAATCGGGCAGGTAGGTTAGAAAATTTAAAAAGGGAAATGGATAGGTTAAAGTTAGATATAGTGGGAATTAGTGAAGTTCGGTGGCAGGAGGAACAAGACTTTTGGTCAGGCGAATACAGGGTTATAAATACAAAGTCAAATAGGGGTATGCAGGAGTAGGTTTAATAATGAATAAAAAAATAGGAATGCGGATAAGCTACTACAAACAGCATATTGAACGCATTATTGTGGCCAAGATAGACACGAAGCCCACACCTACTACAGTAGTACAAGTTTATATGCCAACTAGCTCTGCAGATGACGAAGAAATTGAAGAAATGTATGACGAAATAAAAGAAATTATTCAGATAGTGAAGGGAGACGAAAATTTAATAGTCATGGGTGACTGGAATTCGGTAGTAGGAAAAGGGAGAGAAGGAAACGTAGTAGGTGAATATGGATTGGGGCTAAGAAATGGAAGAGGAAGCCGCCTGGTAGAATTTTGCACAAAGCACAACTTAATCATAGCTAACACTTGGTTCAAGAATCATGAAAGAAGGTTGTATACATGGAAGAAGCCTGGAGATACTGACAGATTTCAGATAGATTATATACTGGTAAGACAGAGATTTAGGAACCAGGTTTTAAACTGTAAGACATTTCCAGGGGCAGATGTGGACTCTGACCACAACCTGTTGGTTATGAACTGTAGATTAAAACTGAAGAAACTGCAAAAAGGTGGGAATTTAAGGAGATGGGACCTGGATAAACTGACTAAACCAGAGGTTGTAGAGAGTTTCAGGGAGAGCATAAGGGAACAAATGGCAGGAATGGGGGAAAGAAATACTGTAGAAGACGAATGGGTAGCTTTGAGGGATGAAGTAGTGAAGGCAGCAGAGGATCAAGTAGGTAAAAAGACGAGGGCTGGTAGAAATCCTTGGGTAACAGAAGAAATATTGAATTTAATTGATGAAAGGAGAAAATATAAAAATGCAGTAAATGAAGCAGGCCAAAAGGAATACAAACGTCTCAAAAATGATATCGACAGAAAGTGCAAAATGGCTAAGCAGCGATGGCTAGAGGATAAATGTAAGGATGTAGAGGCTTATCTCACTAGGGGTAAGATAGATACTGCCTAGAGGAAAATTAAAGAGACCTTTGGAGAAAAGAGAACCACTTGTATGAATATCAAGAGCTCAGATGGAAACCCAGTTCTAAGCAAAGAAGGGAAAGCAGAAAGATGGAAGGAGTATATCGAGGGTCTATACAACGTCGATGTACTTGAGGACAATATTATGGAAATGGAAGAGGATGCAGATGAAGATGAAATGGGAGATATGATACTGCGTGAAGAGTTTGACAGAGCACTGAAAGACCTGAGTCGTAACAAGGCCCCGGGAGTAGTCAACATTCCATTAGAACTACTGACGGCCTTGGGAGAGCCAGTCGTGACAAAACTCTACCATCTGGTGAGCAAGATGTATGAGACAGGCGAAATACCCTCAGACTTCAAGAAGAATATAATAATTCAAATACCAAAGAAAGCAGTTTAATAAGTCACCGCTGCAAAATACTAACGCGAATTCTTTACAGACGAATGGAAAAACTAGTCGAAGCCGACCTCGGGGAAGATCAGTTTGCATTCCGTAGAAATATCGGAAGACGTGAGGCAATACTGACCCTACGACTTATCTTAGAAGCTAGATTAAGGAAAGGCAAACCTACGTTTCTAGCATTTGTAGACTTAGAGAAAGCTTTTGACAATGTTGACTGGAATACTCTCTTTCAAATTCTGAAGGTGACAGGGAGCGAAAGGCTATTTACAATTTGTACAGAAACCGAATGGCAGTTATAAGAGTCAAGGGGCATGAAAGGGAAGCAGTGGTTTGGAAGGGAGTGAGACAGGGTTGTAGCCTCTCCCCGATGTTATTCAATCTGTATATTGAGCAAACAGTGAAGGAAACAAAAGAAAAATTCGGAGTAAGTATTAAAATCCATGGAGAAGAAATAAAAACTTTGAGGTTCGCCGATGACATTGTAATTCTGTCGGAGACAGCAAAGGACCTGGAAGAGCAGTTTAACGGAATGGATAGTGTCTTGAAAGGAGGATATAAGATGAACATCAACAAAAGCAAAACGAGGACAATGGTATGTAGTCGAATTAAGTCGGGTGATGCTGAGGGAATTAGGTTAGGAAATGAAACACTTAAAGTAGTAAAGGAGTTTTGATATTTGGGGAGCATAATAACTGATGATATAAAATGTAGACTGGCTATGGGAAGGAAAGCGTTTCTGAAGAATAGAAATTTAATGACATCGAGTATAGATTTATGCGTCAGCAAGTCGTTTCTGAAAGTATTTGTATGGAGTGTACCCATGTATGGATGTGAAACATGGACGATAAATAGTTTAGACAGGAAGAGAATAGAAGCTTTCGAAATGTGGTGCTACAGAAGAATGCTGAAGATTAGATGGGTAGATCACATAACTAATGAGGAGGTGTTGAATAGAATTGGGGAGAAGAGAAGTTTGTGGCACAACTTGACTAGAAGAAGGGATCGGTTGGTAGGACATGTTCTGAGGCATCAAGGGATCATCAATTTAGAATTGGAGGGCAGCGTAGAGGGTAAAAATCGTAGGGGGAGACCAAGAGATGAATACAGCAAGCAGATTCAGAAGGATGTGGGTTGCAGTAGGTACTGGAGATGAAGAAGCTTGTACAGGGTAGAGTAGCATGGAGAGCTGCATCAAACCAGTCTCAGGACTGAAGACCACAACAACAACATTTCAACAGTGGTACAAGTCCATTTTTGTTGATCTTGAGATACAGAGTCCTATAGTTAAATGAGCGCTGAAAAATCTGCAGTTGAGATACCAGAAATTTCAAGCATATTAATTTCCAGAGTATGGGGTGCGTGATTCCGTGCGTCACAGTGCCACCGTCCAGTTCCAACTATGACCACCACGTCACGTGATTAGTTATCGTGATTCATAGTCTCGTGACCAGTCGCTGTGCACTTGTTAACGTGTCAGTATGAACTTGGACAAAAGGAGTAGGGCATTATTGGTGACGCTCTATTATCAATACAGCAGTAATGCTACAGCTGCACTTAGAGAATATCGCCGGCTGAAAGGATTGGGAAAGGCTCTCTTTTTCCACCTGCTGTGCGGAGCATGATGAAGAAGTTCAAATCAACTGGAGAACAGGGCATCGCTCCGGAAAGAGGCTGGCAACTGGTTGCACCACACGTGGTTGATGAAATCACTGTTGCTATGGAAGACTACGCTGTGCACAATTCCCGATCGTCAGCCAGTGCATGTGCTATGTCACGACAGTTAAACATCCCTTGGTCCACTGTACGGAAGCTGCTTCGAAACATTCTCAAAAGGTATCCGTACAAGATCCATATCGTACAGCAGCTTGCACCACAGGACGCACAACGACGTGTTGACTTCGCTCTCGATCTTCTCGCAAGGATTGAAGTTGTTGAGGGCTGGCCTTGGACCATCCTATGGACAGACCAAGCTCATTTCTCTCTGATGGGTGAGATGAACACACAGAAAGGCCGAGAGTGGGGATCTTCACTGATGGGCGCCATACTGAGCCACTTTTGTATCAGCAGTGGAACCAGTATGTGATGGCATGACGTACCGTAGTGGCACGTTAAAAGTTTTCCACTTGAATTAATTTTGAATTGTTTCTATTCCCTATGGCCCAGACACTGATGCTACCAAGTTTGATATTCGTGCGGTAATTAGTTTCCGTGTTATAACGTGTCAAACAGGGAAAGTTTAATTATAACCACCCGGTATATATGCGCAGGTTACGTGCAGTGTAAAGGAACAGTTCACTAGCGCTAAGGGTAGCTGGCTAGGGCCAGTACATGACAATCGCATATTGAGAAATTCAAATGTCTGGGAATTGCTAATTGAATTTAAGAACACTGTTAGTTTCGATGATGAAGGCTATGGCCTATAACCCTAGTTGATGAACTCGCATCGCAATCCAACAGAGGAGGAACACAAATCATTCAACAGGCTTTAAAAAAAAGAGGGTCGTAATTCGACGTTTTTTGTTCAGCTGAAGAGACTGTTTCGTATTACGCTGTGTGTGTGTGTGTGTGTGTGTGTGTGTGTGTGTGTGTGTGTGTTTGTGTGTAGAGTTTTCTTGTTGTTGTTGTTGTGGTCTTCAGTCCATATTGATATTTACCAAGCTGATCTAACTTTGCATATAACACTATTTACCTTTATATACTGTTGTTGTTGTTGTTGTTGTTGTGGTGGTGGTGGTGGTCTTCAGTACAGAGACTGGTCTGATGCATCTCTCCATGCTACTGTATCCTGTGCAAGTTTCTTCATCTCCAAATACCTACTGCAACCTACATTCTTCTGAATCTGCTTGGTGTATTCATTTCTTGATCCCCTCTAAGATTTTTACCCTCTACGCTGCCCTCCAATTCTAAATAGGTGATCCCTTGATGCCTCAGAACAAGTCCTATCAACCAATCCTTGTCAAGTTGTGCCACAAATTTCTCTTCTCCCTAATTCTGTTCAGTACCTCCTCATTAGTTACTTGAACTACCCATCTAATCTTCAGCATTCTTCTGTAGCACCACATTTCGAAAGCCTCTATTCTCTTCTTGTCTAAACTATTTACCATCCATGTTTCACTTCCATACAGGGCTACACTCCATACAAATACTTTCAGAAATGACTTTCTCACACTTAAATCTACACTCGATGCTAACAAATTTCTCTTCTTCAGAAACGCTTTCCTTGCCACTGCCAGTCTACATTTTATATCCTCTCTACTTCGAACCATCATCAGTTATTTTGCTCCCTGAATAGCAAAACTCCTTTACTACTTTAAGTGTCTCAATTCCTAATCTAATTCCCACAGCATCACCCGTTTTAATTCGACTACATTCCACTATCCTCGTTTTGCTTTTGTTGATATTCATCTTATATCCTCCTTTCAGGACACTGTCCATTCTGTTCAACTGCTCTTCCAAGTCCATTGCTGTCTCTGACAGAATTACAATGTCATCGGCAAATCTCAAAGATTTTATTTCTTCTCCATGGATTTTACTTGTTTCTTTTACTGCTTGCGTAATATACAGATTGAATAATATCGGGGATAGGATACAAGCCTGTCTCACTCCCTTCCCAACCACTGCTTCTTTTTTATGCCCCTCGACTCGTATAACAACCATCTGGTTTCTGTACAAGCTGTATATAGCCTTTCGCTCCCTGTATTTCACCCCTGCCACCTTCAGAATTTGAAAGAGAGTATTCCAGTCAAAATTCTCAAATGCTCGAAACGTAGGTCTGCTTTTCATTAATCTATCTTCTAAGATAAGTCGTAGGGTCAATATTGCCCGACGTGTTCCAACATTTCTACGGTATCCAAACTGATTTTCCCCGAGGTCAGATTCTGCCAGTTTTTCCATTCGTCTGTAAGGAATTCGTGTAAGTATTTTGCAGCCATGACTTATTAAACCGATAGTTCCCAATGCTCTCAGTTGCTGTAACGGAATGTTGTCTACTCCCGGGGCCTTGTTTCGACTTAGGTCTTTCAGTCCTCTATCAAACTCTTCACGCAATGTCATATCTCCCATTTCATCCTCATCCTCCTCCATTTCCATAATATTGCGCTCAACGACATCGCCCTTGTATAAACCCTCTATGTATGCCTTCTACCTTTCTGCTTTCCGTTCTTTTTTAGAACTGTTTTTCCATCTGAGCTCTTGATATTCATATAGATGGTTCTCTTTTCTCTAAAGGTATCTTTAATTTTCCTGTAGACAGTATCTACCTTACCGCTAGTGATATATGCTTCTATATCCTTACATTTGTCCTCTAGCCATCCCCACTTAGCGATTTTGCACTTCCTGTTGATCTCATTTTTGAGACGTCTGCACTCCTTTTTGCCTGTTTTATTTACTGCATGTTTATATTTTCCACTTTCATCAATTAAATTCAATATCTCTTCTGTTACCCAATGATTTCTACTAGTCCTCGTCTTTTCACCTACTGCCTTCAGTGTTTCGTCTTGCAAAGCTACCCATTCTTCTTCTACTGTATTTCTTTCCCCGATATTTGTCAATTGTTCCCTAATGCTCTCTCTGAAACTCTCTACAACCTCTGGTTCTTTCAGTTTATCCAGGTCCCATCTCCTTAAATTCCCACCTTTTTGCAGTTTCTTCAGTTTTAATCTACAGCTCATAACCAACAGATTGTGGTCAGAGTCCACATCTGCCCCTGGAAATGTCTTACAATTTAAAACCTGGTTCCTAAATCTCTGTCTTACCATTATGTAATCTATCTGAAACCTTCCAGTGACTCCAGGCTTCTTCCATGTATATAACCTTCTTTCATTATTCTTAAACCAAGTGTTGGCTATGATTATGCTCTCTGCAAAATTCTACCAGGCGGCTTCCTCTTTCATTCCTTAGCCCCATTCCATATACACCCACTAATTTTGCTTCTCTTCCTTCTCCTACTATCAAATTTCAGTCCCCCATGACTATTAAATTTTTGTCTCCCTTCAGTATCTGAATAATTTCTTTTATCTCATCATACATTTCTTCAATCTCTTCGTCATCTGCGGAGCAATTTGGCATATAAACTTGTACTACTGTGGTAAGCGTGGTCTTTGTGTCTATCTTGGCTACAATAATGCGTTCACTATGCCGTTCGTAGTAGCTTACCCGCGTTCCTATTTTTTATTCATTATTAAATCTGCATTATCCCTATTTGATTTTGTATTTATAACCCTGTATTCACCTGACCAGAAGTCTTGTTCCTCCTGCCACCGAACTTCACTAATTCCCACTATATCTAACTTTAACCTATCCATTTCCCTTTTTAAATTTTCTAACCTACCTGCCCGATTAAGGGATGTGACATTCCACGCTCCGATCCGTAGAACGCCATATTTCTTTCTCCTGAAAATGACGTTCTCCTGAGTAGTCCCCGCCTTGAGATCCGAATGGGGGACCATTTTACCTCCGTAATATTTTACCCAAGAGAACGCCATCATTATTTAACCATACAGTAAAGCTGCATGCCCTCGGGAAAACTTACGGCTGCAGTTTCCCCTTGCTTTCAGTCGTTCGTAGTACCATCACAGCAAGGCCGTTTTGGTTAATGTTACAAGGCCAGATCAGTCAATCATCCTGACTGCTGCCACTGCAACTAATGAAAAGGCTGCTGCCCTTCTTCATGAACCACACGTTTGTCTAGGCTCTCAACAGTTATCCCTCCGTTGTGGTTGCACCTACGGTACGACTAGGTCCATGGTTCATGGGAGGGGGAGGGGGGGGGAGAGTTTCCTTATCAAATGTTATAATAGTTATAGCTCGCTGCTTTGTACTGCAAATGTTGCAAGACATCTACAGGATGAGTATTCTGAACATGCTGCTCTGGATTTACTTGATAATGGCGATAATGTAACTGAGAGGGAAGTTCTTAGAAGAGGACACGAAGAAAGACGACAAATTGTAGCTCTGATACAAAATGTAGGATTTTGAATTATTTAATTTATGAATAAAAGATTGCTTATCATCGACAACAATCTGTTGGTAACGCGTCCTAAAGACCGGTATATAGACCCTACATTAAAATTATTTTCATTTTCTACCACTTGAGCATTGTTTTCACTGTTAAATTTTGCATTAAGGAAGCTCATTGTCATTGCTTCTTTTTCCTTGCTGCAGCAGCATCAGCCTGCGTAATTCCGCGGCGCTGAGCTCCACTGACTCACCAGTTTCAGGCAGACATTCTGATTTCTTCATGGGTGGTAGCGTGTCACGTGAACTTGCTCTAGACGATGAGTTGCTTTCCGTCTCTTTCTTTTTGCATCCCGAAGATGTGATTTCTCTAATAATTCAGGATAAGTTTCTAAAGTCGTGGTTGTACTTCCTGCACATACCAAGCGTTCATCTGAATCGGATAAGGATAGTTTTAGTTGACAAGTCACGTGAAATCACTTAAAACAAATAAAGCGAAAGGAAGTCTTACGGCCAAGAAAACAGCGAAATTACGTGCTCGTGCTTACTCAATAAATGTTGTTGACAGTGTAGACGAAGCGGCTCACACAGTTTGAAACAAATGCTTCGCTTCTTCCTTTTGCTTGCTAGTAAATTACTGACTTCTAGCTTTATCGTACAAGCTTGTCCTTTAGTTTTAATCGTACGGCCCATGGTCTTCAATTTCCTCTGTTAATGTGCACTATGAGGTGGACTATGAGGTATCTGGCGTTTCCTGAGGAATGTAGAACTTCATTTCTCAGTACAGAGTGGTGCTTACTGTTCATCCTCCAGCACACTCCCTGATTTTTCTCATGTACTCTTTTCACTTTTTTGCAAAAATTCGTTTGAAAGGAACTGAATTTCTCTCACTCTCGACAGAAACTGCCGTTTATCGCGTAATACTAGTTACACGGTACAGTACTCTGCGGACTGTATTGAGCGAACGTCAGTATGTTTAAAGCTCTGTAGTCTCCTTCAATATATTGCACAAATCGTCAATATCACTCTCAGGCGGTCAATATTGTTGCGCAATGCGCCATTGCGCGCAATAAATGTTGAATGTGTCAAGGTCCCTTTACCATTGTTTGGTAAAATTTTAAACAAGCATTTTGGAGGAAGAAGTTCTCGTCATTTGTCAGGGGAAATTTGTAGTTACGCGAATAAAACGTTTGAGGACCTCAATCAAGAAGTTTACATCAGCTGTCTCCGATCCAAACTTTGCCGACCGTTTTTTGGGATCATCATAGATTGCTTATATTCCTACGCCAGATGCCTTATTACATGTATCATTTAAATTAGATGTGGCGTTGCCTCTAATATCAGCAAAAAGGGTAGCCGGAGAGCCAAGCAAGTTACGTATCCCCTCCACCTTTTCTTGGTTCCCTCACCGTGACATCTCGCTCTAGTCATCAGTCGGCAGAAATCGGGAACCTTCGATCAAGCAAGTATCATATTTGATTCAAGAACCACAGGCTGACCTTTGAGATTTTACAGTACTGCGAGGCAGCGCAGTGGTAGGCACGCTGGCTCGCATGCGGGAGGACGACGTCTCAAACCCGCGTGCGGCCAGATTTAGGTTTCCGTGATTTCCATAAATCGCTTAAGGAAAAGGATGGTTTCTTCTAAAGAGTACGACCGCTTTCCTTCTCCATCCTTCCCTCATCCGAGATTTTGCTCCGACTTTAACGACCAAGTTGTCGACGGGATGTGAAAAACTAATCTCCCCCTTCTTCTCCTCCTCTTCCTCCTCCCAATACTGTAGCGAGGTGCAGAGTTGAACATGAGCGAGTTGTATGAACCAAGCACACTGTCGTCACATAAATCATGTTAACGATAGATGTTTGTTCAGAAGCAGTCGTTTCGTTATGAAGTTACTTGGGCGAAGTGATGGCGGCAACTGCATGCGTTCATAGTCGCAGGTCAACGAAAAGGCTTCTCGGCGTAGGCAGAATATAGGAACACGAGGTGTAGGAATAAGCGAACTCCTTTACCTCTCAAATAAATTCTTCAACGGTTCTTTTTTCTCGTTTTGTTTTTAGTCATAGTTTGTCCCCCTCTCCCCCGTGCCCACTCCTTCTGTTTCTGAACTTTTGGAGGGATACCTATATCGGCAAGCCCTCTGTACAATTCTCGTCGTGGTAAGATCTGAACAGAACAAAAATGGTGCTAATTCTTTGGCCTTTGCATGCAGTTCGTAGTTTCTCTTTAAGCTGCTTGAAATGTAACTGCGATCGAGGGCAATGCCCAGCTAGTTGAATGACGAGGACCAAGGAATGACTTTATATTGTATACGGAGATTTTGTCTGAGTTGCAGTAGTTTTTTTTCGAAAAATAGACAGCTGTGGTTTTATCTGTATTAATATCATCTTTTTTAATTCACCGTGGTGTAGTTAATATGAGCTAGCATTGTAGTTTAGAGATATGTTTTTCGGCCGGATGCATAAAAAAACCGTGCCATCCACGTTTTATGCTAGTTTTATTCTTTGATTTTGGGGAACCTTGAGATATGCCCGTTCCGATTTCTTTTTGTGTCAGAAAATAAACGGCAGATGTACCCGACAACCTTCCGGTTTGTGATGATAAGTTTTGCCGTTTGTTTTATGTTTTCTCCCAGGCGAGGAGGGGTGCCCCATTGTATACAGCGAGTTGAAATTTTAAGGTATTAATTTAGTTAACCAGGTTCCTGTATTTCGGGTTATAATTTTTTTTTAGACTGAACTGTTCTATGTGGATGGTATCTTCAGAAGCGGAATTTGTATTTGTTTTAAAAGTAGCTTTTCGAGAATTTTGCTCATAGAATTCAACAGACTGATCGGACGGTGGTTGCTCAAATATTTGACGTTATTATTTTTGCTTTTTCCATTGTTGTGGGAACTAGGTTAATTGTAGTCATGCATAAATTATTCTTGCCTGCAAAATTGATGGATTTTCCGGTGAATGCTTGAGATGCATGTTGCAAATTTCCATGAAGTCCGGGAGCAGATTTTCCTTTTATGCATTTCAAAATGTTGCGTACCTCGGATGTCGTGGTAAGCTGTGTCAGACCGTTGGCTGTCTGTTCCGATAATTTTGGACACGTTCGAGTACCGTCCGTTCATAAACGTCCTCCTCTGGCGATAATTGGAGGTCAGGAAGAGAATTTGCTGTTCATATGTATTTAGGAAGGTTTCTACAGTTCTCAGTGTGTCGAACATGAGAAAATTTTGAGTGGTAATTGTATCTTTAGTTTTGCATCCGTAGGAGAAGCTGTTCTTTTTAGTCACTGAAAAGCAAATTTCTGGTTTGTCGTGCGGATTCCGATAGTGCTGCCATAGTGTACCTGTATACTGATTGTAGTAATTCGTCACGTAGTGGGCGGAGTACACCAAGCTGAGAATGTAGTCCTCGTGGAAGAATGGCTTCGGTCGTTTTGAATTTTCTTTGTTACGTACGTACATATGATGCGTTATCATCTGTGATGGTTAGTCGGAATATAGGGCGAACTGTCTTGAACAGAATACGTGAATATTGCTGCCAATTTATTGCGCGTTTGGAAGGGGCTTTAGTGTGGCTAACTCTTTCTGTTTGGCCGCAATGAATTGGTTGGTTTAAAAGAGAGGGGGGGGGGGGGGGGGGGAGGGACCAGACTGCTAGGTCATCGGTGCCTTGTGCCGAATAAAACAAAGCCACAAGGGTGAGAACAAAACAAACGAAACTGACTACACAAAACGGAATGAAAGGAAAATCCATCAGAACGACGGAAGGGCAACAAACACTTAAATGAGCAAAAGGGGACAAGAAAACCACAGAAACGCAGGAAACAGGTAGAAGAGATTAAATCGAAAAAGCAGATTACCACGGCTGGATGACCATGAGAATAAAAAGAAGGAGCCAGCCACTCTGCAGCACATTAAGACTACCACCCTAAAAGCACTAGGGTGGAGGACACAGAGGGACAAAGGACATGTGCTAAGACTTAGATCAATTGATAAAACCCAACCTCACGAATAAAACGCAAAACTAAGTCAGCCGATGAGGCGTTGTCAGATAAAATTAGCGGTAACGATTCCAGTAACCTAAGATTTCGTCGCAGGGCAGTCAAAGTGGGACAGTGCATCAGAATATGGGCCACTGTCAGCCGGGCGCCGCACCGACACAGAGGCGAGTCTTCACGGAGCAGGATGCAGCCATGAGTCGCCCCAGTGTGGCCAGAGCAGAGCCGGCAGAGAACCACAGAGTCCCTGTGGCTGGCCCGCATGGAGGACTTCCACATAGTCTCCTTAATGGTATGCAGTTTGTTGTGAGTACTGAGCCTATGCCATTCCATCCCCAGAAGCTGAAAAACCTTGCGCGTAAAACGAACGCAGGTCAGTTATTTGAATGCCGATCTCTATTAGCCATTTCTGTGTAGCCTCTTTGGCCAGCCTGTCGGCAAGTTCGTTGGTGAACGACTGGACCATTTCAGCGCATAGATGGACGCCTGGATGGTCGCTACCAAAGGATGACGAGGGTAGCACTGGTCGATAGATTGTAGGCTGCTCGAGGAATCAGTACACAGAGGAAACGACTCCCCAGGACATGAACGGATGTGATCCTTGAACACGAGATAGCCACCAGCTCTGCAGTGAAAACACTGCAGCCATCAGGGAATGAATGCTGCTCAATATGTACTCTATGGACATACGCGAAGCCTATGTGATCATCAGACATCGATCCGTTGGTGTAAAACACTTCGTGGCCTCACTACATGTCAAGAATCGAGTGGAAGTGGCAGCGGAGAGCCGCTTGGTTAACTCAGGGCCATGTGAAAAGTCCAGGGAAGCTGCAGTCTAGGTGTACACCATGGAGGTGTACGTGAATGGACCTCAAGTATAGGTGGTAAAGGCAAGGACTCCAGTTTGGGTAGAAGGGATCAGACGCGAACTGCAATTGTAAGCCCTGACCAGGGCTGCCGATGCGGGAGATGAACCCCATGGGTGGGAAAAGGAGACAGCAATTCGGATGTTCAGGAGAACTACGAACGTGTGCAACATAACTGGCGAGCAGCTGTCATGCCTAACCTTCAATGGAGGAACTCCAGCCTCCACCAGGTCGCTGGTCACTGGACTCTTCCTAAAAACTCCCATCACTAATGGAACGCCACAGTGGTGCGCTGGGTCGAGTAAATGCAACTCTGAGGGCGCCGACGAATGATATACCACACTCCCATAATGAAGGCGGGATTGAACAAGAGCTCTGTAGAGCTGCAGCAGCGTAGGGTGATCTGCACCACAGTTGGTGTTGCTCAGGCAGCGGAGGGCATTAAGTTGATGTCAGCACTTCCGCTTAAGCTGACGAAAGTGAGGAAGCCAAGTCAATCCGGCGTCGAAAACCAGTCCTAAGAATCGCTATGTCTCCACTGCAGTGAGTGGATAGCCATTAAGGTGAAGTTCTGCTTCCAGATGAACGGTATGACGCCGACAGAAGTGTATAAAACACGACTTTGTGGCCGAAAACTGGGTCCCTGTAGGCGCCGCTCAGCAGCAGCAGTACTGGTGGAGTAGTACGAAATGCAGAAGTCATCTGCATACAGAGAAAGTGAGATGGATGGCCCTAAAACTGCTGCTAGACCGTTAATGGCCATTAAAAATAGAGATACACTCAATAAAGAGCCATGCGGGATCCCATTCTACTCGATATGGGGGGGGGGGGGGGAACTATGGAAGGCACCACCTTGGACATGGAAAGTACGAAGCGACAGGAAACTTTGGATAAAAATCAGGAGTGTGCGCCTCTGAGACGCCACTCGTATAATGTGGCAAGGATATGATGTCGCCAGATGGTGTCATATACTTTTAGTAAATAGAAAAGACGGCAACAAGGTTTTGGCGTTGGCTGGCAGACTCGAGGGACACAAAATTATGAGTGGTAGAGTGACCCTGGTGGAAACCGCCCTGGCTCGGAGCCAGTAGGCCACGTGACTCCAGGACACAACCCAATCATCGCCACACCATACATTCTAGCAGGTTACAAATACAAAGAACGTTGGTAAGGCTGATAGCTATCCACGTCCAGCAGGTATTTACCGGGTTTGAGTACCGGAATGGCGGTGGTGTCCCACCATTGCGATGGAATGACATCATCGCACCAGATCTGGTTGAAGATGACGTGGAGATGTCGCTTGCAATCAGACAAGAGGTGTTTAATCATCTGACTGTGTTGGGTCAATGTGCAAGGGCATTGAGGAGCTCCCACTCTGTAAATGGGGCGTTATAGGCTTCACTGTGTTCACTGTGGCAATTAACGAGAGGACTTTCCTTTCCATCCGCCGTTCGTGGGTGCGAAAGGCTAGGGTGTTATTCTTCGATGCAGAGGTTTGAGGATAGTGCTGAGCAATCGCGTTTACGGCGATAGATAACACGCCATTGATATTAACGCCAGGGTCACCTGCTGGGGTCTGGTATCCATAAACACATTTCATCTTCGTCCATACTAGTGGAGGTGACGTATGGCACCCAATGGTCGAGACGTATCTATCCCGACGCTCCTGTTTTAGTCTTTTTATAAGCTGGCGAACGCGGCAACGGATCTGTTTAAAGGCAATAAGGTGCTCTAGGGAAGGGTACCGCTTATGTCGCTGTAGAGCTCGCCGACGCTCTTTAATTGCCTCAGCAACTTCCAGCGACCACCAAGGTACTGACTTCCGCTGGAGGCACCATAAAGAACGAGGGACTGCGTTTTCCGCCGCACAAACGATCGTTGTAATGACCTGCTCAACCACAAAATCTATGCCACCATGTGGGGGAAATGCAAAGGTGACAGCAAAGGTGAAGGCTGCCCTCTTTGCCTTGTTGAGAGCCCGTCTGGGTAGGCGTCCATGCGCATGACGCCAGGAGAGTGACAGGAAGATGGGGAAGTGGTCACTACCCCACAGGTCGTCATGTGCTCTCCAGTGGACTGATGGGAGAAGTCCTGGGCTGCAGAGGGACAAATCAATGGCCGAGTAAGGTCCATGAGCCACACTGAAATGTGTGTGTGTGTGGGGGGGGGGGGGGCGTATTTAAGAGGCAGAGATCGAACTGATCCAGTAAAGTTTCGACATCTCTGCCTCGGCCAGTCAGCATGGTGCCACTCCACATCATGAACATTAAAATCTCCCAAAAGTAGGAAAGGTGTAGGGAGTTGATCAATCAATGCAGCCTATATGTTCAGGGATACTGCACCATCTCAAGGAAGATATACATTGTGGACAGTTATTTCCTGCATCGTCCTTATCCTGACAGCCACAGCTACAAGAGGGGTGTGAAGTGGCAGAGGTTCACTGCATACTCAGTTCAGGACATAGACACAAACTCCACCTGACACTCTATTATATTCGCTACAGTTCTTGTACTACCCCCTATAGCCATGGAGGGCTGGGGTCTGCATTTCCAGGAACTAGATTTCCTGGAGGGCAATGCAGAAAACAGGTGTAAAGCTTAAGAGTTGCCATAGCTCAGCCATGTGGTTAAAAAACCGCCACAATGAGATTTGGAGGCATGAAACACTCAATGAGGCTGTCTACGCCTCAGGGTCACTGCTGCCAATGGATGAGTACCTGTGCGATCAACATCCTTTGTGTCTGAGGGCCCAGAGACATCTAGTTCCTCAGCAGATGCCAGAATCTCCACTTCACCCTCAGACGTAGTGGTGGTATGGGTGCTACCGCAATGTCTGGGTTTTTGGGGGTCTTCTTCTTTTTGGTTTTATCTCGCAGCACCTTTGGGTGTTCTGGCTGGGAGGGGTTCACTGTCTCAGGGATTGAAGAAGACTGTGAAGCCCTCTGACCAGTTACCAGTGGTTGCTTCAGCCACTGGCAGTTGTCCGCTTTGCCACTGGTAGGAACATGGGTAGGGAGTGACCCAAGCAACCCCTTCCTAACTAGAGGAGCCGAAGAAGATGTATGCTTCTCGAGCTGAGAAGTGGGGACTGATGTCCCTGATGGTTGGGGGAGGGGGGTGTTACTCCCAAAGTAAGTGGTGCAGAAGCAACAGGGAGGGAAGTGCCTTCACCATCAAACGGGCAGGTGGAGTATGATGGCTCTCAGAGGCAACTGTATGCAGCAGAATGGAAGGTGCTAGAACCGTTGTCGTAGCGACGATGTTAGTGGATGTCATATGCACAGGATGTAGTCCCTCATATTTTCGCTTAGCCTGAGGTCAGTCAGTCCAGGGTCTTGTATTCCATGATTTTCCTCTCTTTCTGTAAGATCCAGAAATCTGGCGAGCAAGATGGATGATGCTCTCCACAGTTGCCACAGATGGGAGGCAGGGGCACACAGAGTATTGGGATGTGATGGACATCCACAATCTCGACATGTGATGGTGGAAGTACAGCAGGAAGACGTATGGCTGAACTTCCAGCACTTAAAGAACCACATTGGGGGAGGGATATATGGCTTGACATCACAGTGGTAGACCATCTTCTTGACCTTCTAGGGTAATGTGTTACCCTCAAAGGCCAAGATGAAGGCACTGGAGGGAACCCAATTATCCCTCAGTCCCCCATGGACGTGCCAGATATCTCGCCACTCTAAATTGGCGCATAGCTCGTTGTCAGACTGCAAGAGAAGGTCCCTGTGGAATATAATACGCTGGACCATGTTTAAGCTTTTATGGGGTGTGATGGTGACAGATACGTACCCCAACTTCTCACAAGAGAGTAATGCCCATGACGGGGTAGAGGATGCTGTTTTGATCAAGACTGATTCTGACTGCATTTTGGACAAGCCCTCCACCTCCCCAAACTTGTCCTCTAAATGCTCCACAGAAGAAACTGAGGCCCCATTGACATGAAAGATTCCCCATCAACTCTTGTACATATGAGGAACTGAGAGGAATAAGCTTCGCTGCCATCCTTAGCCTGGTGCTTCTCCTATGGTGTGGCCAAGAGTTGTATTTCTTAGCATTGAAATTAGACTTTGACCTCTTAGAGACTGCTGGTGGTGGATCACCAGCAAGAGATGAAGTACTATGCATCACAGCGTGTCATCCGCCCTGATGCCACCCACTTCAACCAGGGGCCCTCCTCATGGGCGCCACCCACCCTCAGCAAAGGCCACCTGGTAGGATGGCCATTGCCAGGAGTCCTGATTCCCCAGGGCGGCGGTCATCTACTCCTTGGCATATGTGGGGAGTTAATGGCGCAGGCATCTGCAGAGTGATCCCTGTGTAGTTAGGGACTACAACCAACAAGGTACATGGTGGCCCCACCAAAACAGACTGGCTACTGTGCTGGATTTGAGGTGCAAAGAAGTCCATAGTCATCGCTGGCGCAGAAAACGACACTGCATAGTGGACAGAGGAAAATCCACCCAGGCAGGTGTCCTCTCCCAAGAGATGGAGAATGAACAGGACTGCTATGCCATGACGAGAAAGAGGGTTAAAGATCTCAATGTACAATGGACACGATGCACCATGTAAGGTGCCCTTCCCCAGATGGCTCGCTCTTTGCGAAAATTCTGAAAAATAGAGGTCAAACACTACAGGGGTCCATCCCATAAAGGTAGACACGTGTGAGACTCATGTTAGTCGTCTCTTACGACAGGCAGGAATACCTCGGGCCCATTCTAACCAAAGGATCCGCAGGGCGGCCGCAATAAGTTGACCCTTCGTGCGGTGGCTATCGGGAATAGCAAGGGTTATCACTAAATACTCACGGCATAGAGATTTGTGTAATAATAATGTTCGAGTAGCAACAGTAGTAGTAGTACTCGCTGTGGTGGTAATATAATGCTTACAATAGTGAAAAGTTCATGTTTTAGGTACTTACAATATTGGTGACCACAGGCGGAGTTAGCAGACATGTTTCTCGCTCTATTCGCCAGAAAAATCCACCATCTCATTCAGTTGGTACAGTACCATATAAATTTGTTGTCATTGAATGTAGCATCTTGTTATACACTCCTGGAAATGGAAAAAAGAACACATTGACACCGGTGTGTCAGACCCACCATACTTTCTCCGGACACTGCAAGAGGGCTGTACAAGCAGTGATCACACGCACGGCACAGCGGATACACCAGGAACCACGGTGTTGGCCGTCGAATGGCGCTAGCTGCGCAGCATTTGTGCACCGCCGCCGTCAGTGTCAGCCAGTTTGCCGTGGCATACGGAGCTCCATCGCAGTCTTTAACACTGGTAGCATGCCGCGACAGCGTGGACGTGAACCGTATGTGCAGTTGACGGACTTTGAGCGAGGGCGTATAGTGGGCATGCGGGAGGCCGGGTGGACGTACCGCCGAATTGCTCAACACGTGGGGCGTGAGGTCTCCACAGTACATCGATGTTGTCGCCAGTGGTCGGCGGAATGTGCACGTGCCCGTCGACCTGGGACCGGACCGCAGCGACGCACGGATGCACGCCAAGACCGTAGGATCCTACGCAGTGCCGTAGGGGACCGCACCGCCACTTCCCAGCAAATTAGGGACACTGTTGCTCCTGGGGTATCGGCGAGGACCATTCGCAACCGTCTCCATGAAGCAGGGCTACGGTCCCGCACACCGTTAGGCCGTCTTCCGCTCACGCCCCAACATCGTGCAGCCCGCCTCCAGTGGTGTCGCGACAGGCGTGAATGGAGGGACGAATGGAGACGTGTCGTCTTCAGCGATGAGAGTCGCTTCTGCCTTGGTGCCAATGATGGTCGTATGCGTGTTTGGCGCCGTGCAGGTGAGCGCCACAATCAGGACTGCATACGACCGAGGCACACAGGGCCAACACCCGGCATCATGGTGTGGGGAGCGATCTCCTACACTGGCTGTACACCACTGGTGATCGTCGAGGGGACACTGAATAGTGCACGGTACATCCAAACCGTCATAGAACCCATCGTTCTACCATTCCTAGACCGGCAAGGGAACTTGCTGTTCCAACAGGACAATGCACGTCCGCATGTATCCCGTGCCACCCAACGTGCTCTAGAAGGTGTAAGTCAACTACCCTGGCCAGCAAGATCTCCGGATCTGTCCCCCATTGAGCATGTTTGGGACTGGATGAAGCGTCGTCTCACGCGGTCTGCACGTCCAGCACGAACGCTGGTCCAACTGAGGCGCCAGGTGGAAATGGCATGGCAAGCCGTTCCACAGGACTACATCCAGCATCTCTACGATCGTCTCCATGGGAGAATAGCAGCCTGCATTGCTGCGAAAGGTGGATGTACACTGTACTAGTGCCGACATTGTGCATGCTCTGTTGCCTGTGTCTATGTGCCTGTGGTTCTGTCAGTCTGATCATGTGATGTATCTGACCCCAGGAATGTGTCAATAAAGTTTCCCCTTCCTGGGACAATGAATTCACGGTGTTCTTATTTCAATTTCCAGGAGTGTAGTTCAATTCTTTTATCTTGGCGGCTCGCGCATGCCCGCCCAGACGCTGGAGATTGCTGCGTTGCCAGTTGCACACGACGCACGCGCCAATAGAAGCAGCGCCATAGTATAGCATAGTTCGCAAGCTTATGTGTAGGGGGGAGCGCGCAGTTCATGAAGTAAAGCCACCACGGCCGCATTAACCCTTTCGCTGCTACAAAGACGTGCTCCCTGCATTCCGCGCTGTGCGCGATTTTGTCACTGCACTGCTCGCCTGTGCAGACACATTGTGTTCCGACTGCTTTGACACTCTTTATCATTCGATTCCACAAAAACTATTTGGCTCAAAAATTAGATTTTTACCTATCTTCTTGACTGATACCTTCCCCCCATAAATGACTTAATTTTGTTTCGATGTTCAACGCAGTTATTATGCAGCATTAAATATAGTAAACCTTTGCACGAAATTTTGAAGAGTTTGCAGAGATGAAAGTCCATAGAGTATACTTTCCGTATGGTCGATTTTAGTTGCCACAATGTTGAGAATGAAATGAGGACAAGATACCTATATATTTCATTTAATTTAAGTACCACATAAGTGTCGTATGTAATATTGAGAAATATTCCACCTTTCGCGACTGTAACAAAAGTTTTACTTACACTGGGCACGTTTGGCTTTATTTTAAAGCACTTCAATCGATCAAAAGGAAGTAGACAAAATACATTAAACAAAACTGTGGACTTACAAAAACATTAGGACTTGAATATACCGTCTGTCAGTGAAGTGCTCAGAGCTATGTCAAATATGATTTTGTGTGTGGCACACACAAACAGCATTTATTTGCTAAAACACTGATGAGCCAACACAAACGTTGAATATCGTGTTACCGCAGCACAAAACTACGAAAGGTGACTTGGCAATGGAGGACACAAAATACAGTCCTCTTATGATGCTTCAAAAGAGAGAAACGCGTCTGGTCTAAATAAGTCGCTTATTACAGTTGCAGAAGAGGGATATATTTCAATACCATTGGTAAAACTGCGACTTTGGAACAAGAACAGGAAATAGAACATGAATACCATTGTGTATGTGCCATACCTTTCACCGATGGAAGTGCTTTAAAATAAAGCCAAACGCGCCGTGTGTATATAAAACCTTTATTACAGTCGCGAAAGACGGAATATTTCTCAATATTACATACGACACCTATGTGGTACTTAAATTAAATGAGATATTGTTATACAGTAAATATTTTATGAAATTTAGGTATCTTGTCCACATATCATTCTCAACATTGTGGCAACTAAAATCGACTATACGGAAAGTAAACGCTATGGACTTTTACCTCTGCAAACTCTTCAAAATTTCGTGCAATGGTTTACTACATTTAATGCTGCACATCAAAACAAAATTAAGTCATTTATGGGGGGAAGGTATCAGGCAAGAAGACGTGTAAAAATCAAATTTTTTGGCCAAATAGTTTTTGTGAAATCGAATGATAAGTGTGTCAAAGCAGTGGGAACACCATGTGTCTGCACAGGCGAGAAGTGCAGTGATGACAAAATCGCGCACAGCGCGGAATGCGGGGAGCACGTGTCTGCAGCAGCGAAAAAGTTAATGAAGAGGCAAAGCACTAGAAATTTCATTCAAACGAATAAAATTCGTGAAGTAAGGCACTCCAATACTGTTTTTAAATAAAGAAAATATTAAGCACCGCACAAGGTTTGAACTCATATCCTTTCACTTGACTGCCCAACACCTTAACCGTTCCGCCACCTCAGCTCATCGAACAGTGTAGTTCTACAAGGACTCTAACACCTTACGCAACTACTTATAAACTCTGTTGGTATGACTATGAATTACTCACGCTTCGTCGAAGTACAATAGGAAATAAACAATTACCGCTGTTCTTTATTGCGAAAAAGCAGTTCGTGAGATTGAAACAAACACCTTTCCTTGCTATCGCCTGAATTAGGAGTCTTATTGCTTGTTTGTTTTAATTAATTAATAGAATATGAAGCAATTGGTATAAAGAATGCTTTTTCCAAACTTTCTGTAAAAGAAAGTCTGCTATCAAGACATTGCTTTTGTTCTATTACTTTATTTATAACTGAACGTTTCTAAAACTGAAGACACTCGTGCGTGCTCTGCACAGCTGTCGAGATCTGACAACGTCGTTCTCTGTTCATTGGCTGACTGTGTTTTGTGACGTCAGATGCGCAGAACGAACCTAAACTCGGCCGCCAAGATATATGACGCGCACTTTAGTAGCTTGGAAATGGTCGGGCCCACCACATTGTTTCACAAGTTCAGGTGGCAGAATGAGCCTATTTACAGTATCTAATGCCAGCCTATTTCTAACATTGGTTTTTATTTAACCCATTTTAGGAAAACTCTTTCACAAGAAGAGTTGGTGTGGAGTAATGACATCGCTGCCAGCGCACACTTCGCTAGTTCTTAAAATCATTATTTTCTTCAATATCGCTTTTGTCTTTCACAGCACTCCAGAAGCTATCGGGTTCAGGTACGTTCTTTATTTCGCAGGGAATGTTACTTATTGTGGATTTTCTTCAGTCATCATCTAATTTTGGACATTACTAAGTTCATTGGGATTAACAATTCGAGGCCCACTGATAATGATAGGAAAAAGGAAAGCAGCTTTGGAAGAACAAGCGGTGGTTGTATAGAGATTCAGACGGGCTGTAAATGCAAATGTGGAGTCGTCACCAAAATCGAAACGACCCTTTAACTAACAACCTGTGATACGAAAAATCACGACAGCGAGAGCACACATCTTTTGTCAGAACCTTATTTTGAAGATCTATCCTACTAAACTCGCTTATTGCTTCTCCTTGAAAAGTTCATTCTTATTAGAATCCAATGAATAAAACAGAAGGAATTGCTGTTGTGGTAGCTTCTGCAAACACCAGACGTTTTTCGAAAGCACTTCCTGTGAAGTCAAATCTTAGGGGTACTCATTGTTCTATGATCTTATCAACTACTTATGACAAAGATAACACCTAATCTGAGACGGATTGAGATTTGTATGAGAGTCTGTATTACATAACTCTTGAAAGTCCCTGAACAGTGCTTGCTGTTTTGAACTATTTTTGAACACAAAGTATACGTTTTTGCAAGAATCCTTGAGGATTCCAGGCAACATTTTGCTTGCCTCACTTGCGGATATATGCAGGGAATGGCAAGTGCGCTTTACCGAAGTGATGCCTAGTAATTCATTCCGCATCCTCTGGGCCATATCAGAGTTTCTGTCGAACATATTGTTGCATCTGTCTTTTGCAAAACATATTATATTCTTAATATCGAAGTCTGCATCTTTGAATACAGGAATTACCCTATTGTACAACCATTCTGCAGTAGCATCTGGATGAGAGATTTCAGTTTAATCAAGATGATACACCTGTGCCAACTTCAAAAAGTGTCCCACATTTTTATTTTTGTCATTGTGGTACCTCATACATATGTAGAAGCTTCTCACGGTGCTGATATCAGTGGAGTCAATTACGACGCTATACTTCACTTTGTTCAAAATGTCTGTCAATTCTCCACTGCCACACTTACTAATCATATTTTTTACAATCTTTATGCCTTTGGTGCGAAATAATTTAAATGACATAGCAATATCAGCCACTATAATTTGCCTCGCAGAGGGCAACTAGTTTAGGTGGAAGTCTTAGCTTACAGCAACATTATATTCGGCGAGACTGCATTTCAGCCCTTCTTACTTTTTTTTTTTTGCGAGACAGTTTTCCTGCTGTTACTACTTGAAGTGCTGTGCTTAAAGTTCTCGAGTCTGTCCAAAGCCAGGACCATTTAAGTTTTTTGCTTAGCTGCCTGTGCATGGGTTTTCAGCACCGGTAACTCTGCTGTATGAACAGATTTGTGCAATATACAATGCGCACGGAAAACATCGTCTTTAAGGGGACCGTTGCAAACACGGACTTCTGGATTTTGTTTCCATCGCTTACGGTACTCCAGTTTTCTGTGTAGCGGTTTCGTTGAGCAATCGCCCCTCAAAATTTCTTTCCCCAGAGTTCTACAGCTTACTCTCTTGGCTATTTCCTCATTACTCTCGCATCCGGAGTCACACTTTTGGTAAACAGTACTTCATTCCTAATTTTAAACAGTAATACCCATACAGGAACTCACGATTAGTGAGTGTGGACTAACGAAAGGCATCACGCGTCAGCAACTAACAATAATTATTAGTGCCTTAGGTTTGCTTGCCTCTGTTGTTGCAGTGCACGATCTAAATGTTAATCTAGGCCAGAGTGCTGTCAGAATAATTTGTTTATATTCGTTTCATTTCTCTATGACAAGCAAGAAAGGAAAATTATCATATATTTAGCCGATATCGTAAAATGTACTATCGTACATCGTACAAATTATGGTATGCCCCATAGCTATCGTACGATAATCTCCGACCTCGTGAACAGCGATGATATGAAGGCAGCACCGACTTCTTCTCGCAGTGTTGGCAACATTAGCGTGTTGTATGTTTTGTGCTTGTACGAAAGCAGAGATGACAAACGCGGAAATACTGGCAGCGCTGTAAGACAATGGAATATCTTCCATCTAGTGCCAATGTGTTCCGCTAGTGGCAGCACCAGTTTCGGTTGCTTGGGTCAGAGGTGCAATTGGTATTGAGTGTGTAACAAGCAGTTATTAATTTTATGTTCCTATTGTTTTTCATTTCACTTTAGTCTTGCGAATTTGTTGTGCCGTTTTGTTTTATCAAGTGAATTGCTGTAGTACTGCCATCGTATTCAAAATGTATTTGTTTGGTAGAGTAATGCTTCGAGTAGCGTATGGAGATACATGGATACGCGAGTTTGGTGGTAGTGGAGGCTTCCTTGCACGCGTTTTGGATTTTCTTGGTGAGGTAGGTTGCGGCGGATTCAATATCTTCAGCGTTTTCCAGCCTCAAAGTTGATCAAACGGAGTTTGAAAAAAAAGTCGAGGAAAATGTTGATATTCTGTTTCAATTTTAGTAGAGGCCGCTTCTGGCTATGTTGTTCTGGCTATGTTGAAGCGGCCATGTTGTTCTGGCTAGGTTGGGACGACTGAACGTCTGCCTTACGTCAGTTTATTTACTCTTTGTGTATCCACGAACGCTAGTGTATGTTTAGTAATAGCGACATACAAGACGTGTAGGCACTGTCTTCTGTTGAACGAGATGTGTCTCAGATCGACAGTTCCGAGTTCGTCGAATGATTAATTTTCAGAGTGCACTAGAGGAAATTGGGCACTTATGCAGTTTAGGGGGTACATGAGCTGATCACGAGAAAAGTACCTATTTTTGAAGGAAACGTGTATTTCTGAAGATATAAGCATATATATGCACGGAATACCAAAAATTTTTTTATTTCAAAAATTGTGTTACAGTCGTATCTGATGTGCTTGTCACCAAAAAAGTACTAATTTTCATATCGACGCAAAAAAAATCAATTAACTGTCTCAAACACTTTTTTATAAAAAATGATGTATAGCACATGTACGCACGGAATTTCAAAAACATTTTTTTTGCAAAAAAGATGGAATTAATAACAATTTTCTCAAAAAAATCATTTATTTTACACATACACACATTAAAGCTCGAAACACAGATTAGATACAGCTACCTCAAGTTAATTTGCAGCATTAGGATAGATTTTTCGAACATGCTCAAAAAAATTGTGGAATGGATTTCCCCCAAAACGTTGACGCCAGAGAAATTCCGCCAGGTAGTTATTCAGCATAGCACGGTGATTTCCGAAACGCCTTTTGTTTTTTTTTTCTTTAGCTTTTGCCGGACTGACTCCATGTGATTTGTGGTTGCGTTCGTAAAGGGATCGACAAAATAAAACGAATGATTAAGAGTCAGATGATTGTAGCCCAAGTTACCTATGGTGTTGTAAGCTAGTCACAAATCAGGAACTACTGTGGTTCCAGGCAAAACACTGTTGCAAAATTTGCAGCAAATGGGTAGCATCACGTGGCACAGCAACCATAAAGCTTTGGTTTGTTTCAACGTCATAACCACCAAAGACCCATTGCTCCCCCACTAGTATGACATCTATGGTACTTCCTCCTGACGAAGCAGCTCTCGTCTATTTTAACATATATTCTTAGATCTTCAGAAATACGCGTTTCCTTAAAAAATAGGTAATTTTCTCGTGATCAGCGCATGTACCCCCTAAACTGCATACGTGCCGGAAATTGGTTTAGCATGAGAGAAAAACGATAAGTTTTTTATTGGATGTAACTGCATGTAAAAAACTGTCAACGTTATTTCATTTGAATATGTATGGAGCAAACTATAGACTACCAAAGACTAATTAATGCATTCGATAACGGCTCAGTCGCATAAAGTCACTTATCGTTGTTGTATGGGCAAGCTGCCATTCCATGATTGCCCTAATATATTTTATTATGTCGAAAAGTACCTCCTTGGACTTCTTTACGACACGAAAAAACCATTTATTAGTGCCTCTTTAAAAAGCGCCGAATACCCATCGACCTGTTGCGTTATTTCCTCTCCCAGTTATTCTTTTTCCAAATGGGGATTCATCAATTTACAAAATTGTCTTTCCCATCAAATGTTTCATTTTTCTCTAAACACAAGTACAAACTTCCACTCAACTACGCATAGATTAACAGGTTCGTAAGAAATTTAATTGCTGTAAAATTTAAACATCAAACGACGTCAGTCGTAAAATGGTGGTTTGCTACTGCAAACCAGCAGCCTATCCTTCATAACATCCCCAAACCACACACACTGAGCATTTTCTCGTGCCGATTATTGGTAAACGTTACGTATTGGAACGTCTTGTATTTCTAATAGCTAATTTATGTGCGTTGTGTGTGTTACGCACCGAAATAATTGGGAAAGTTATTTCTGACACGTAAAGCATTTCTCCATTTATCCTGTATTTTCATTAATTTAAAGAAAAGTGTGTTAAATATGGAGCGAACGTTTGCAACTTTGAAATCGTTCCTGGAATTAGAAAGCACGATTCTCATAGCGTCATATTGACGTCAAACGGAACGAAAAAAAACAGTTCAGTTCAGAATTCACGACTCATAGATAAGATGTTCTGACACTGGCAGCAGACCATAGCGTTTATCATGAAAGAAAGATGCTGTGGCTCTTTAAAGAGCGCCGAGTACCTATTCTCCTCCCAAATTTTTTCTTGTCATATAGAGATTCATGAATTTCCCACCAAGTTTTTCTCTAAACACGCAGCAATGTAGACTTCCCTATAGTATTCTTTCCGATCAACAACAGGTTGACAATCAGTAACAAATGTGTGTACTGTTACAATCATACACCCAAAAGTACGTCAATCGCAAAACGGTATTTATCTGTAGTTTGCTACCTGTAAACCAGGAACCTTATCTTACCGAACATTGTTTCTCGTGTCCATTACTCCCTTTTACCCTACACTCCCATATGAAACCGTCACTAAAAAAAAAATCTTGTTCGCTACCAGCTTCATTACTGAATGACACATGTTACCAGCGTTGCCAACTCTCCAAAACGAAATAAGCTAAATGTGCATACAAAAGATACTAAAAAGGTGAAATAAAATAAGGTATATTATGCGCAATTTTATTTTTTGCTGTAATTGTCCTGTGTAACAGGATACTGGTTCCGTTTTTTCGTTGTTTGAACCATGCTAATTGTGTCCTCCGATTTCGTACCAGAATTTAATAGCAACGAAGCAAGCTTGTCCTTTATAGAAACGTCACTGAACCAACGCACAGATGAGCGTTAAGCATTAGCCTTGTACTACTACTGCCTTTTGGAGCAGTGACGTCATGTGTCGCCAAGGACTAAATAGTTGCCCCTAGGATACTGGATCCACTTTTTCGTTGTTTGATCTTTGCTAATTGTCTCCTACCTTTCTCGTTTTTTTAATCGTGTGTTTGGTGTTGCAGAAGTGCTACCATCTTTGATGGCTGGACCTCGTGTTGGGAAGTCAGGTAGAGGTTCTTTTTATTGGCGTTGGCAGGGCTTTGGGCTCATGGTCCTTGACACATGAAAAATACTTCTATTACTTTTATTGGAAGATTATTGATCGCGGTACCTCTATTCTGTGCCATGGTTCTGGATCTACTAAGCCTACATTTTCTAATTGTCTTGTAATTGGACGCAGGGTATCGATTTCACCGAGAAGTGCTCTTGTTTTGGTAATGACTAGATCTGCTATAGTTGGTAATCCTGTTTCTTGATGAAGTAAGTGAATTCGAGGCCACCGAGGGGCGCGAAATATGATACGAAGGTAGCGGTTTTGGAGAGTGCAGTTTCTGTATGTTAGATTTGCAAGTTGTACCCCACAAGCCACAACCATATGGCATCTTGGGGACGATCGTGGCCTGGTATAATCTAAGTTTTGTGCGAAGTGACATATCTCTACTACTAAAAATGCATAAAGGCCATGGGTAGTGCGGATAACCTTCTTACGCTCCAGTCGTGGGTGTAAGCTATATGTTTACTTATTGTCAATTGTTACGCCAAGGTAGCGAGTACTGGTGGTCGAAGCAACGTTTTGGTTTTGAATCGTGAGTGTTCTATTAAAGATCGGACGTTTTCTAGTAAATAAGATAGCTTTCATTTTATTAGGGTTTATCTTGATCTTGTTATCGGTGGCCCACAGTTGCAAGATGTCCATTTGATGTTGCAGTCTGTTGACGGTATTAATCTGTCACCCTCTCGTCATCAAGGCCATACCAACTGCAAATTGCGCTAATAGCGTATGTGGTAATTTGGGTAAATCATTGACATATACAGTGAAGAAGACTCACAAAATCACCGATCGCTGCGGAATACCATCTCGTTGTCTCTTCATTTCAGACCTGTAGCCTTCGATTTTGCACAAAAAAACGTCTGTACTGAAGGAAGTTGTCAATTGTTTTCAAGTAGCATTCAGGCAGGACTGCGGTGTGTGTAGTTTGGCTATTAGCTTATCCCGCCACACTTTATCGTAAGCCTTTTGGCCGTCTAAAAATATAGCAGCTGTATAATTTGACAGATTCATGTTGTAGAAGAGAAACTCATAAATCCGCAGTAGTTGACTCTCGGCTGATAGTTTGTGCTGAAACGCAAACTGTTGTGGTGGAATAATAATGTTTTCCAGCAGAGTGGGACGAATCCTTAGCAGCAGTAGTCTCTCTAAGAGTTTCCCAAAAGTAGAGAGAAGGCTGATAAGTCTGTGGTTCGCTGGGTCTTGCAGGGATTCGTGCTATTTTCCACTGTGTAGGAAAATATTCATTTCAACGAACAGCTGTTGTAGAGTCTAGTCAAGAGGACAAGAGGTTTCTTCTGGAGATGCTTGATGCGTAGGTTTGTGATTTTTATCTTGTCCTGGTGCAGAGTGGGTACCGAGATTCTTAATGATTCGTCGGAGCTCTCCGGGCGTTGCTCTGCTGACAGTTTGTCTAATTCGGTGAGCAGTCATTCTTGTCTGTGCGTCTTCGTGGTCATCATTTCCATAATCAGGAAAATGTAAGGTATTTCGTTCTTCATACGTCGTAGCGAATCACTCTGCATGTTGAAGTGGTTCGAATATCAATTGCCCTGCGTGTTGTAGTGCTGTTTTTGGCGTTCTTGGCTGCCGTACGTTTCTTGTGAGTTGTCACTCATGGCGGGACTGGAGGTGGATAGTTGACATTTTGTCTTCCCAAAGTTCTGATCGCCACTCTTGATCACGTCTTGTAAGCTCTCGTGACAATTCTTTCATTTCCCTGTGGTAGACAGGATTTTTTGTCTTCTGCTACTTCTTCCTGGTTCGGTTTTTTAAGTCCGGAAGCGCGGGTGGAAATGCCTCGTAAAATGAATTTGCAAACGTTACAGTAATGGATGCCTGCTTGGCCGTTCGTCGAATCTTGGACGAGAGTGTGGCTATTGTGTGATCGATAGCTTCGATTGTTGAAACGTCTTCCGTGGGGAGACGTTATTGTTAAGCCATCGTTGAAAGTGGTCCCAGTATGTAACATATTTGGAGAATGGTGCTGGGGATGGAATGGCGTTTATTAAGCGTCCAAGAACGGGATGGTGGCGTGACGTGAGGTCGTTTATGGTCTTGAGGCGTAGGTTAGGATTTATATTTTTTACCATGACGATGTCGAGGACGTCTGTTCTATGGTTACTAGCTGTTGGTATAAATGTAGGGTCTTCAGGGCTGATCGTTAGGGCTTGTACCCGTAGACTGTTTCCTCTTGCATTGCCCCGTCTCGAATTCCACGAGAGATGTTTAGCATTTAGATCGCCACCTAGGAGCACTTTGTCATATAAGTCAAAAAGTTGGATGAAATATTGTTCATGGAAAGAATCCGCAGGGCTGAGGTACGCTGCCTGGAAAAAACGCTCCTCTAGAACAGGCCATGAAGTCCCAACGGTACCGACCGGCCACCGTGTCATCCTCAACCATAGGCGTCACTGGATGTTGATATGGAGGGGCATGTGGTCAGTATACCGCTCTCCCAGCTGTATGTCAGTTTCTGAAACTGGAGCCGCTACTTCTCAATCAAGTAGCTCCTCAGTTTGCCTCACAAGGGCTGAGTGTACCCCGCTTGCCAACAGCACACGGCAGACCAGGTGGTCACCCATCTAAGTCCTAGCCCAGCCTGACAGCGCATAACTTCGGTATCTGACGGGAACCGGTGTTACCACTGTGGCAAGGCCGTTGGCGAAGTATGCTGCCACCAGTGTCAATTTTCCACGAGAGGTTTCAGTTGTCACCGCCGTTGCTTCAATTGTGGAGAGACGTGGGAGGTCTTCATGCTTATAAGTATGAGCTGAACGAAACAACATAGCCGTTCCTCCACCTCTTCTGTTCGGTTGGTCCATTTGATATGTAGTCATATTTTTTATCTTAAACGTATGTGTCGTTCTCAGGTGCGTTTCTGATAGGAACAGTACATCAGTTTTATGTCTTTCTATAAGGTCTTTTAGTTCTAGTTTCTTTTTGCTTACTCCATTTGCATTATAGACACAAATTGTGAGGTTCTGTATTCGTTGTCTCTGTTCCATTATTCGTCAGAGAAAATACCCATTACATCCTCAGTCAGTACGAGGATTTTGGTTTTTCTGTTGTGGTTTCTGTTAGGAGATGGTTGGGTGGTGAGCTGTTGCCAGTGTCTTCAGTGAGGGAAGGAAGGCTTCTGCGAAGTTGAAGGTGGGTATCTCAGTCCGACCGTGCTGGGTTCCTGTCTGCTTCAACGACAGTCTGTAGGCCTTAATGGCTTTCTGGAACTCCTCACACACCCTCCAGGAGGCAGAGCGGCCTGTTTGTCCACAGTTTGCACATTTTGGTGGTTCAAATGGCTCTGAGCACTATGGGACTCAACTGCTGAGGTCATTAGTCCCCTAGAACTTAGAACTAGTTAAACCTAACTAACCTAAGGACATCACAAACCACCATGCCCGAGGCAGGATTCGAACCTGCGACCGTAGCAGTCTTGCGGTTCCAGACTGCAGCGCCTTTAACCACACGGCCACTTCGGCCGGCGCACATTTTGGTGGTTTCGATCGTGGATGGGTACAATTTTTGGAGAGGTGGTGACCACCACATTGCACACGGCGTATTGGCAGGGAAGAATAATTGCCTGAATGGTAAAATTTTTGTCATTTTTTTACATTGGGCAGGGTCTTCTCGGGCGTGATAATCCTCTACCATGACCTTTGTTTGAACATAATTTAATGTCGCAAATAGCTTAATGGTTGGTTCCCTTTGGGAATGTGATGCTGGTTGGGGAATGAGTCTTCTCCTGTGGATATCCCACTTCTTGAATTGGTGCACTAATGAAATTTTGAAGTTGAGGTGAGTTAGTTCGGCCTTGACCTCCTTCTGAGATTTCTTCAGGGATTGCGTTGATTACAACTTGTAGTTCCCTTTCCTCTGCAGGTTGGTGGGTAAACAGCGGCATTTTGATTTGTTGAAAGAATTTAAGGCAAGTCAGTGATCTTAAATTGACTGAAAATGGTATTTTATCTGATTGTTACGATATAGGGCCTTCGCAGGACATTTGATGTGTCCTTTAAGAGTGGCATTCAGTGCGAGATATTTTCCCGCATAATTAATGGTGATCGGTGGGACCGTGGACTTTGGAGGTTGAGAAGTGGTGACACTGGAAGGTCCTGATTGTGGTTCCACAGAGTCTGTTTCGTCCATAGCAAGGGCTGAATATTTATTATGGGTGGTAACGTGTCGATTTCTTGCTGGCCACTGGTAGGTAAAGTGAACGTCGTCTTTTGTTCTTCTTTCCCCCTTAACGATTTGGAAGGGCAGTTCCGGTTCTTGCGAGTCGTCTTGAATGTCCATGGCATCTGTAGGTTCCAGGTCCCGGGATTTACTCTGGATGCGTGAGTTATCTTCTGAGATGTCGCTATTTGATGGGAGAGTCTGCAGTAGTCTGCTTCTGATGGCAGCTTTTTGTGCTGAGAGGTTTCGGTCTTGTAAGCATATGATCTTTTCATGTATAAAGCGTTGACAGAGAGGTCCTCGGATGATTCGGCACCACTGCGATCGGTAAGGAACGTCTCGCTCGCACTGAGAGGTCGCTCACAGGTCGCGAATGCTTCCTGCTCGGGCTCGCCGATGCTACGTTTTTGTACCAGCATGTCAGTTATAGAAACGTCTCTGTACTGGAGAGCCAAACCAGTTTTGTATCTGTCTGTACTGTGTTGCAGACGCAGTAGGTTGCCGAACAGCGTCGTCTTCCATCGACGCATCCGTGGAGTAGTCCATATCTTAATCCAGGTTCCTAGCCGTGGCCATCAACAAATCGTTCCCCTTCCTCCTTTGCCAGGTCTTCGACAGTGGAGTGACTGACGGGCCCGCACGGTGGTCAGTCCCTTCCGGAGCGCTGCTAGGTGCGTCCGTTCGCTTCGACATTCTGGTAGCAGAATGGTAGCAAGCGCGCGGGCGGTCCGCATCCTCGTAACTCTATTCGTTGTGGGTAACGTAGCAGTTACCTGTAGGCATTTACTATACTTCGGGATTTTCTTGATCAGAGCCTTGATAGTCAGTGGCCGGACAGCTGGAAACGTGTAGTTAGGGATGCCATCACGTACCAACTTCTCCATGACAAGGACGTAGTCGTCAGTCGCTGATAGATTGAGGTCCAGCGTGTCCTCGCCGGTTTGCTTACAATGCTTACAATGCTGCTGGAGCCAGTCACGAAACTGCTTATAATCACCCGTAAAGTGCAGGACTATGGGCGGCACCTTCTGCTGAACTGGTGGCGGCTGTTGGTCGGTGTCATTCATTTCGGCGTCGTGGACAGCTCGTTGCTGTCGCGCCTCTTCAGACTCGCTTCTTCGTCCATCACGCTGCCGTTGTCGGTCCGTTAAGGAAGCGGCTGCTTCGTCCAATGTTGCCCCAGTGCCCTGCAGTGGCTCGAAAGCATTGCAGACAGGGAGCTCCCTAGCGACGATAAGGCGTTGCCGCCGCTCGTGGCGATTCTTCGGTGGTTGTTGAAACCCATCCTCCTGTGCGACCCCTCCCCCCCACCCCCCCCCACCCGGGGAACGGCGTGCTGGGGAGCGATCATGGATGGCCCCTCTCGCCCCATCTTCTCGCTGGTGTTGGCGCTCACGCGCATCTACGAAGCTGCTTGCGTCGGAAACCGAAGAATATTCCATATCGGCGTCCGTGTACTGCTCTGCACCTTGGGTAATAATACTGCCCCTCGGTGCATGTTGTTCTGTCATAGGCGCACCGGCTGATAGCGGGGTGGCAGGCGGGGCAAACCCCACCAGACCGCGGCCGACCGGCGCGTGCGCTGCTGTCGCCGAAGCGGCGGTCGCGTGATCGCAGAGTAGCGTGTCCGTACAGCTCGACATCACTAACTCGACTGGGGTAGCAAGCGCTCCAGCCAGTCTTCTGGCTGCTTCTTCAAGTAATAAAGGCTTACTCTGGGAGCATTTCCTTCCTCATCTGATGGGTATGGGTGTTTGTGTTCATCTTTATTTTAGTGTTTGGCTTGGGTGCTTGTGGGACGTGTTTTTAAACATCAATGGGAATTTGGTTATACTTATTTTGTGATGTCTATATTTACCTATCCAGGAGTGCGATAGGTCGTCTGTGTGGTCCTTGCTGTTCAAGTGGGTCCCCCAGCTCCCTTATAACGGGGTTTGTGGATGTTGCCGCTTTTTGATAAAATCGTTTGGTGATTTGTTGGTGTCGCTGAAGTCCTTCTTTCTCTTCTGCTGCTTCGTGCAGATAGCGGTGTGGGAACCGCAGGGGTACGTGATAGACTCGTCATAATATCTTGTTCTCCAGCGTCTGGAGTCGCTGTATGTATGTTCTCGCTGCACCACTCCACACTTGACAGGTGTAGTCAAACAGTGGTACAATCGGTATATTAGCAGGCCGTTTTCGACAGATAGGGTAGTGTGTTCATTCATAATGGGGTAGAGTGCCCCCACGCACTGGTTTATCTTCCGCCGGACTTCTTCGATGTGTTGTCTCCAGGTAAGTTTCCTGTCCATCAGGACTCCTAAGTAGTGTGCAGTCTCTTGCCGCTGGAGTTCCATGTCGTAGATGCGGAGTCGGCGTTGAGGCATCGTACGTTTCCATGTGAAGATTATGGCTTGTGTTTTTGCCGGGTTAAAGCTGATGCGCCACTTTGCTGCCCAGTCTTGTAGTGCATTGCAGGCACTTCGTAGGCGTGGACAAGTACTTCTTTCCAGTGGCTAGGGGTAAAGATCATCGTGTCGTCTGCATAAATGGCATGTTCGACTCGTGGAATTGCAGGCAGGTTGGAGGTATAGATGGTATGACACAGGTCCAAGAACTGATCCCTGTGGTACGCTGGCCTTGATTTGTTAGCTTCACGTACTTGGTTGGGAAGCCGAATCGGCGAAGCTTCCAGATGAGGCCTGAGTGCCAGACACTGTCAAAAGCTTTAGTAACATCGAGCAGCACAGCTCCACAGTATTCTCGACGATTGACTGCAATGGTGATGTACTCCACTGCCCTGAGTATCTGCTGGGTGGTTGAGTGTCCACTTCTAAAACCAAACTGCCGGCCGGAGGCAGAATCTCCTCTTGTGCGATGATTCGTTGCAGCCGGCTGAGAAGTAGTCACTCGAAGAGCTTACTAATGTGCAGTAGTAGGCTAATTGGACGATAGCTGGAGGTTGCTTGCGATTTTTCCTGGGTTTGGGCACTGCAACTGCAATGGAGTGCTTCCAAGCTCGTGGGAACGTAGCTGTTCGAAGTATCCCGTTAAAGATGGCCGTCAGGTGAACGATGGCTGACCATGGTAGTTGCTTTGACACGTCCAGGGATAGCATCCACTCCAGGGCTTTGTTGGCTAGTAACTGCTTAATTTCTTCTTGCACTACTTCTGGTGTAATGGGTGGAATTGGGTCGACCTCTTCGTCTGCAGTCTGTAGAAGGTTGGCGACATCCCTCTCAATGGTTTCTACCCTCTGCTGGTCTATGCGGTCTTGGAGTGGCTGGAAGTTTGCAGCGAAGGTGTTAGCCAACATGTTAGCTTTCTCCAATGGGCTGTAGGCTGTGTGGTCTTCAGAGGTGAGCGGTGGAATTCGCTATCTATTAGTGAGGAAGCGGACCGATTGCCATCCAAGTGGGTCCGGGGCGAAGGATCGTAATTTATCGGCCCGTAGACGGTTCTTCTGCTCAATGACACGTGCCCGTATGTTACATCGCAGCTGGTTGATTTTCCGCTTTAGGGCAGCGTCCCTGGTGATTCTCCATTCACGGCAGAGCCCGTTGCAGGTACGGATAGCGGCGAGAATGTGTGGCGGAAGGTCCGGCGTCCGTAAAGCCAAAAGAGGACCGGAAGGTGATCAGAGTTTCGTTCATGTAGCACTTCTGCATCCATGAATTGTGGGATACCCTTGGTGATGGCGATGTCTATGATGTCCGGTTGGCCATTGGATGGATAACATGTGAGTTCCTCAGGTCCACAAGCAAAGGCATGAACTTCTTCCATAGCCTGTAGGAGACGTCCGCTCTCATTGGTGACGAGAGAATTCCACGTAACATGCTTGGAACTTAGATGTCCAGATACAAACAGTTTGCCGGGGTGTTGTTGCAGCGTGCGGGCATCATCCAGTTCCAATACTCTCCTTGGGCTGCGGTACACTGCGACAAAGGTAATAGGTCCAGTCTGGGTTTTACTAGAACTGTAGTTGCTTCTATGTAGCGTGTGATTGGCGGTTGAGCTTCGAAGTGACGGGTGGAGTTTCGGATGAATACGGCTGTTCCCCTTCGGTGCGTCGGCCTGTCCGTCCTATAGCAGCGGTAATTGGGAATGTTACTGCGGATGCCAGGCTTCAGAAAAGTTTCATTGACCATGCAAATATCTGTATTTCGGTCGATGACAAACTGCTGCAGCTCACGTAGATCGTGTGTGACATTGTTGGCATTGTAAGCTACAATGCAGAGTTCTTCCAGATGTGGAATTCCAGCCATGATGGGGTACTGCTGAAACTTCTTACTGCCTGGACGGCTCTGCTGACCGCCGATTCGACGGTGGTGGCTAGGATTGCTGGAAGTTGTGAGAGTTGTCTTGTGACTTCCGCCAAGGATGATGTAACTTGCGTCAGAAGTTGTACGATGGCTGAGAAGTCCTGCGGTGGTGCGTGTTGAGCAGCTGGAGTCGTCTGTTGTTGTGGTTCCGGTGGTAAGGCTCGCTGACTCACTGCAGGTGGTGGAGTAGTAGGCTGAGATCCTTGTCTCACTGCGTCAGCGACACGTGAGTTCTGCTCGAATTCTGGCTGCTCGTCGGTCCATCGATGTTGGCCATGCTTTTTCTTCGGAGGTCGGTGAGGCTCGTGGCTGTCGGTGGTGACGTCGATCACTTGTAGCGGTGTTCTTGTGAAGAGGAGGGAGGCCTCGTTGCCGCCTGCTCTCCTGCTTGTGTTTGATGCATGACCGGAAATTTGCCTGATGCGATCTGCCACAAAGTCTACAGGTGGGCGGTTCTTCCCGTTTCCGCGTGCATTCTTTGCTGCTGTGTCCCCCGCCGCATCTAATGCACATCAGGGGCATGGTGCAGAGACGAGAGACGTTCTCAAAACCTTGGCAGCGATAACACTGTACTGGTCCTCGTGATTTGCGTAATTTTTCGACTGTAATGTATAGGTTGTAGAACCTGGTTAGTTTGTAGACTTCCCTGTGAGCTGGCGTATCTTCCAGGATGACAACCCGATGTCTAGTGGGGTGATTTGTGCTTGGCATGCGGTGAAAATCTACACGTGATGCAACAAATCCCATACCTTCAAGCTCTTCTTTGACGTCTCAGTTGGAGAGCGTTTTAGGAATCTTCTTAAAGAGAGCCTGGAGTGCGTACTGCGGACAATGTATAATTAGGTATTCCGTCTCGTCCTAGCTTATCCATAACCAATACGCAATCGTCCATTGATGAAAAGTTCAGCTTCAGCGTGTCTTTACCTGTTTGCTTCACCAGGAACGGCATTTTGCAGTTGGTCTTGAGCCAATTCTGCAACTCCTTGTAGTCTTCTTTGTATTGAAGAACTATCGGAGGTACTTTTCGGTGTACTGGTGCTGGTGGCGATAGATCTTCTTCCATACCATCTCCACCTTCGCCTCTGTGGTCGTGTGTAGCATCTGAGTCTCGTTGCTGATCCGTTCTTGCATGTTGTTGCGCCGCTAACGATGATGTAGCTTCTTGTATTGTCTGTCCAAGCCCTTGTAGAGGTTGGAAACGGTTGGAAATCGGAAGTTCCCTGGCAACTAATAGCCGCTGCGGCAGCGCTTGCTTTTTCTTGGGCGGCTGGCGATACCCATCTTCTGGCGCTTCGTCACGCAGAGGTCGGCGTGATGGCTATCGGTCGCGGGTTCCTCTTCTCTCCCGCTCCTCACGTCGTCGGGTCTCAGTACGCGAGGCGAGAGTGCTGTCCGCGTCTTTATCCGAATAATAATCCATCTCGGTGTCTAAGTACTGCTCCGGAGCAAGCCCCGCCGCGCCGCGGCCGGCCGGCGCATGCGCAGTGCGAGCGAGCTCATTCTCCGTGGCTGCGCCGGCAGCGCAGGCTCCGCTAACACCCGAATCATGCGGCATCGTGTCCGCGACTGCAAGCGCGGCGCTCCGTCCACCTTCTTGTGGCTATCTTACAGCTATTTTGTGCAGGATTTGCTAAATGCCTGCTTCTTCTGGGTTTTTGCGTGTAGGTATGGTCATCTTTATTTTCTGTGTATCTTGTGTGTGTGTGTGTGTGTGTGTGTGTGTGTGTGTGTGTGTGTGTGTGTGTGTGTGTGTGTCGGGGGATGAACTTCTTTGCTTAGTTGCGGAACTATTTTTGTCTTCTGGGGCGAATTGTCTTCAGAGCCCATTGGGGCTGTATTGAAACGAGTATGTCTTCCTGTTACGTCGTCTTATACGCGGTCAAGTAAGGCAATAGGTCTTCTGTAGCGGTCTCTTGCGTTCTGTGGCGCTCCAAGTGCTCTGATGAGGGGATTTTCGGCGTCTTGAGTCTTCCTGTAAAAGCGTCTTCCGATGTCTTGATGTCGTTGTATTACTTCTTGTTCTCCTGCTTCGTCTTGGAGGTAGCGATGTGGAAACTGTGAATGCGCGTGAAATAGGCGGCGTAGAATCTTGTTCTGTAATGACTGCAGTCGTTGTATGAGAGTTCGAGCGGCACAGCCCCATACTTCAGAGGCATAATCCATTAGCGGCCGAACATACATACGAAAGATCAGAAGTCCGTTCGCGACGGGAAGGTCCGAGTTTTCATTGATGAGGGGGTACAGGGCTCCAATCCGCTGATTGACTTTGGCACGGACGTCTTCTTTGTGCATCTTCCAAGTTAGTCTTTTGTCCAGTATGACTCCTAGATATCGCGCAGAGGCTTCCCACGGGAGCCCAGTGTTGTAAAGTCGTAGTTGTCGGGCAGGCATGGTCTTCCGTCGAGTGAAAATGACTGCTTGCGTCTTCGGTGGGTGGAAACTGATGCGCCATTTGGCTGCCCACTGCTCAAGGGCGTTGAGCGCGCTCTGCAGGCGAGGCACGAGGACCTCTCTCCATCGGCTTCTCGTATATATCATTGTATCGTCGGCGTATATAGCCTCCTCCACTCGTGGCTGCGAAGGAATGTCCGACGTGAAAATTGAGTAGAGGACCGGCCCAAGGACATATCCTTGAGGCACTCCGGCGTTGATATGACGTGCAGTTGATAGTGCGTCTTCTATTCGGACAGCAAAGGAATAGAACATTGTGTCACCTCCGGTAATCTGCAGGCGTCCTTGGCAGCTCGATCAGCTTGTTCATTTCCCCGTATGCCCACATGCCCTGGCACCCAGCAAAAGGACACTTGCTTGCTCTGTCGTTGGAGGATGTACAGTTGGTCGTAAATCAGCTGTTCCAACTTCTCCTCTGGGTACAGGTTCTGCAGTGACTGTAATGCGCTCAGTGAGTCAGAGCAAATTAGAAAGTGTTTGCCCTGAGTACACCGTATCTGCTCCAATGCCTTCAGGATCGCATGAAGTTCTGCGGAAAAAACAGTGTGTTCCTGGGGAAGGCGAATCCTGATGACACGTTTGGGGAACACTACTGAGCAGCCAAGAAAATCCCCCTGTTGGGATCCATCAGTGTAGACTACTGTAAAATCATGATGCCTGTCTGAAACATTAAAAAACAAAGATTTGAAACTAAAATCTGATGTACTGTCTTTCTTAAAATTTGCCATATCTAAAATCAGTCTGGGCCTCTGGAGGAGCCAAAGTGGATATCTGCTCAAACCTCGACGTGAAACATTAAAACCGGCCACACCCATCTCTAAAATGCAATCCTTTGCACGAATCCCATAGGGCCTTGTTGCTCGTTGCCGGTTGCGAAAAAGCCTTTCCAGTGGAGACCAAGCAACAGTGTAGTATGCAGGTGTGTATGGTGTGGATAATGTTTTATAGGCCTGGCGCACCATTAGTAGACGCCGCCGGAGGTGAAGTGGCGGTTCACATGCCTCTGCACAGAGGCTCGATATGGGGCTCGTTCTGAACGCCCCAGTGGCCATCCGAATCCCCTCATGGTGCACCACATCCAACAGCTTTAAATAAGTGGGTCTTGCAGACCCATACACCGTGCATTCATAATCAAGCCGGGACCGCACGAGGGCTCTGTAAAACCGGAGCAGACAAGTCCTGTCTGCCCCCCATGTGTGGAGACTGACATTTTAAAATAGACAGTGCCTTAAGAGACCGTTTTTTCAGTTCCTTAATGTGTGGCAGCCACGTAAGGTTACAATCAAAAGTGAGGCCCAGAAACTTCACCGTGTCTTTAAAATTCAGAATGGTGTCCCTAATCCTCAACTTGGGCAAGTCAAAAATGGAACGAGAACGGTTCAAAAGAACACACACTGACTTATCAGTTGAAAACTTAAAACCACTCTTCTGTGGCCCTTCATCCAAACGTCACAAAGTGAACTGCAACTGACGGGTCGTCGTTGCAAGGCTTGAAGGAGAGCAAAATACAGAGAAATCATCCACAAACAAGGAACACTGCACAGGACGTTTCACGACAGACGTAATACTATTAATAGCAATGGCAAAGACCGTCACACATAAAACACTACCTTGAGGGACACCGTTCTCTTGTTCAAAGCGACCAGACAGTACGTCTCCGACTCGGTACCGAAAATAACGTGGCGACAGGAAGGACCTAATAAAATTGTGAAGACATCCAAAAAACCCCATTTGTGGAGCTGCCTGATGATAAGATGCCTCCAAGTAGTGTCGTATGCCTTTTCAATGTCAAAAAATATTCCCAACAAGTGATGCAGGTGCAGGAAAGCCTGTTGTATAGCCGCCTCCAGGAGGGCCAGGTTATCAAAGGTAGAGTGATACCTCCTGAACCCACACTGAAAGCGACTAAGGAGCTGTCTGGATTCTAACATCCAGACAAGGCGGCGGTTGACCATCTGCTCCAAGGTCTTTCCCACGCAGTTAGTGAGGGCAACACTACAGTAACTACCCGGGCACATGCAGGCTTTCCCAGGTTTTAAAAGAGGAATTAAAATTGCTTCACGCCACGAGTCGGGGAAGTGACCAGACATCCAAACAAGATTAAAAAGTCGGAGGAGGATTTCTTTGTCACTGTGAGGTGCCGCTGCATGTTATAGTGGATTCTATCCTGACCAGGGGATGCATCATGAGCCCCACACAATGCAGAATCCAGTTCCCACATGGAAAATGGGCAGTTGTACTCTTCTGTATTGGGTGAGCGGAAGTCAAAACTGCTCCTCTCAGCAGCCACTCTGTGGGGCTGGAAAGCTGGATTCTGACTGGCGGTTGCAGTAATAGTTGCAAAATGAGCCGCCATAGACTGGGCAATATCTTTTGGGGTCGTTTGGAGAGTACCATTCCACATTATAGCAGCCATAGGGCACCTCCCACCTCTCCCAGAAATCCTCCTGATGATCTCCCATACAATGGAACTTCATTTAGAACGATTAATGGTGTTCAGGAACTGCTGCCATGATCTCTTCTTGCTCTCTCGTATAATCCGACGACACTTTGCCCTCGCCACCCGAAAGGCTGCAAGGTTCTCTACAATTGGCCGGCATTTGAACCTACGCAGAGCTGCCCGCCTAGCCCTGATTGCAGAGCGGCATTCATTGCTCCACCAAGGGACGGGCTGCCGCTTTGGTTGTCCCATGGACTGTGGGATGGACGCTTCATTGGCGCGGTGGATCACTTCAGTAATATGATCCACCCATTCCTGGACACTGACATTCAAACTGGGCTGTCTGACTATACGGTGCCCAGTTGGCTCTACCGAGCACCCATCGAGGTGGGTTCCACTGCATGTGCCAGGTGAATCCAGATGGGGAAGTGATCGCTGCCGTGTAAGTCATCAACCACTTCCCATTCAGCAGTGTGGGTGATGGCTGGAGAGCAAAGCGATAGATCAATGGCAGAAACGACCCAGTTGCAATTTCAAAAATGCGTGTTTTTACCTATATTTATGAAATAGGCATTGGAAGACAGAAGAAGCCTCTCGATTGCTCTACCCCTGGGGCAAGTACTCACAGAGCCCCAAAGCATATTGTGTGCATTAAAATCACCACAGAGGATGAAGGGATGGGGGAGCTGTGTAAGAAGATCACTGAGAGCCTCTTTGTCGAGCACATCATGTGGGGGCAGATAAAGCGAACATACTGTTAGCATATGACGTACATGTACTAATATTGCAACTTCCTGTAAATTCGTCGTGAGGGGGAGAGGCGAGGAGTGGTAGTCGGTGTTCACGAAGATACCTACTCCTCCTCGAGCTCTGTCCACTCAGGTCGTCCTTTCTGTGGAGGACATAACCACATAGCTCAGGGGTTTATGTTTCACTGAAATTTCTCTTGCAGACATACACACATAGGTCTATCCTGAATCAGTAGATGTAGTTCCTCCACATGTGTCCTGAACCCTTGCAGGTTCCATTGTAACATGGGAGCCATCACGGTGGTTGTATTTTCTGCCTCTCTTTCTGCTGGGGTGGGGAGACTGCAGCGGGTGGAGGCTCAGTCTTGGGGCGAGATGATTGCTCCATATTCTCAGACTCCATCAGCTCTGGGGAAGAGTCTGATGAAACGTCTGGTTGAACCACATTAACATGATCCGAGGGTTTACCAGCCGACTTAATCTGTTGGTGCTGCTTGATGTGAGCTTTCCTTTGTTTAGGGGGCTTTGCTGGAACTGGAGCTGGGGTGTTTATGACCATGCTGGGCTTTGGAACAGCCTCAGCCATCGGAGATGCCTGGGGCTCTTGAATGTTAGCTACTGTACCTTTCTCTGCTGTTCGAGGAGGGGCTACAGGCTGTGATTCACTTGCTACCTTGCAAGTGCACTGACATGTGCAGGTGTTCGTGCCAACACTAACAACCTCCGTCTGTGTAGATGCATCGACTTTTGGAGGCAGCTTCTGAACAAGGGAGGCTAAAGACGTGGGGGGGAGGGGGTGGATGGCCTTAAAGATCTTTTTGGCTTCACTGCAGGGGATACGCTTAGTTGTTTTTAGTTCTTGTATTTTACGTTCCTCTAGGAAGATTCTACAGTCCCTACTTCAAACAGGGTGGCTTTCAGAACAGTTTATACATCTGACAGGAGACGAACAGTCAACTCCGTCATGGGCAGCCTTACTACAGTTGCCACACATCGTTTCTCCTTTACACCCTAGAGTTGTATGCCCAAAACGCTGGCACTTAAAACAGCGCATTGGGTTTGGGACATACGACCGTACGTTTAGGCGAAGAAATCCTGCCTTGACGTGTTCTGGGAGTTTGGGGGTATTGAAAGTAAGAATGAAGGAGTCAGATTTCACCAGGTTCCCATCCACCCTTTTCATGATGTTCTGAACGTCAACAGTTCCCTCCTGAGCCCACTCACTCTTTAATTCTTCTACAGGAATGTCAACGAGATCCCTACAGGTCACAACACCCTTACTAAAGTTCAGGGTGCTGTGAAGCTCTGTATCGATTGTGTATTCCCCCAAGCTTTTAGCTGTTTGAAGGTTAACTGCTTGCTGAGAAGTTGATGTTTCAACAAGCAGTGTCCCATTCCATAAACGCTTCACTGATTTTAAAGTTTCAGCTATTCCTTCTAGACCCTTTTGGATATAGAATGGCGAAATCTTTTCAAAGGAACCCTGTTTCCTTTTCATTATTAAAAACACTGGTTATCAGTATGTGCTCTGTTACTCTGAACTGCTGTAAGTTTGCTGACACCTGAGTCAGGAGGACTGGCTAACCTAGCCCTCTTGTTTGATTGGTTGGTAGTGCCTACCAGCAGTCCACACGTCCCACTGGCCAGCGAAAAATTAGAAGGAGAAAAAGAGGAAGAATTCGTGGTGTCCATGATCGTTCTACGAGCAGCTAGGGAAACTTATGTCCATCCAGACAGAGCCCCGCATGACTGGATAATCCTTGTACAACTGAGGTGCGGCAGGTTCCCCAGAGGTTGCCCGCTAGCGACTGTTCCACCTCAACAGCCATGCATCTTATTTGCGCGCAGCACACCTTAAGATTGAAGGGTATTTTGTAGAGGTATGTACCGTCCTCGCGATCCAGGCAATCAAGCAAAGATCCCCGGTCCCTACGACACACAACGTTCCACTGTTGCGCCACACAGTGGTCGCTGAAGCATGCCCAGAGCTTACAGTATCAGCAGACTGGCGGCGCACCAGTCCGCAGCTCGAGGACCCCGGGTTCGCCAAGCCCGTACCTAGCAAATGAATGCTGAGCCCCCTGAGGGAGATCCAGTTGAAAATTGCGGCGAGTCGAACTATCGCTGTCCATGGTAACTGTTTCAGGACACGACCCTGAGCCAGGAGCTTTGTTTGGTGGTAGTGCCCGGATGCCTGCCTGCACTTCTTCGGCGGTAATCGGTGGAACAGGGTCGTCTTCTTCGTCCGGTTCCTGCAGTAGCGCGTTCGCCTCTCGTTCAATGGCGTCAATTCGTTGCGGGTCTCCTCTATCGTTTAACGGTTGAAAATTAACTTCAAAAGCATCGGCCATCATGTTAGCTTTACCTTCTGGTCGGTATGCAGTCTTGTCTTGAGTTTGCAGCGGTGGAATCGTCGTGCGTCGGTGGTGAAGAAACTGACTGAGTGCCAGTGCATCGGGTCTGGTGTAAAAGCTCGGAATTTTGCTGCCCACTGCTGGTTCTTATGGGCAACGTTGGCTGCTTTGATCTCTCTCCTCAGTTGATTTATCCGTTGTTTGAGGTGCTGGTCGCGCGTAATGCGCCACTCACGGCAAAGTCGGTTTCGATGGTGGATGGATGCTAAGATTTCCGGCGGCAGTCCAGGTGTCGGTAAGGGCGGCGTCTTGGGTGGCGGTGTGGCGTAGGTGAGCGCTTCTGTGATGCAGTCAGTGAGTTAAGTGATGGTCTTCAGTGATATCTTCTGCTTGCAGCACATCGTCAGAGAATGTGACACGCTCGCGGAAGGTGTCCCAGTTAGTGCGTCGGAGGTTTAGGCGGCCAGTGTGATGTTCTGGTGCGATGTGCAGATGAAAAATGACAGGAGGGTGATCAGAGTTCAGCGCGTGTACGACTTCGGCAGTCATGAAGTGACGGATGCCTTTGGTGATGGAGACGTCGATGATATCCGGTCGACCTCGAGATGGGTAACATGTAGGCTCTTCTGGTCTGCACACGTAGGCGTTTGCCCCTTCAGTGGCTTGCAGAAGAAGTCGGCTGCTCATGTTCGTCACCAGTGTGTTCCATGCAGCGTGTTTTGAATTCAGGTCTCCTGCTATGAAGAGTTTTCCCGGCGTACACAGTAATGCTCGGGCATCATCCAGGTCCAGTAGCTGTCGTGGACTTCTGTATACAGCAATGAAAGTGATTGGACCCGTCTGCGACTCCACGAGAACGGCGGTGGTTTAGATGTGACGAGTGATAGGTGGTTGTACTTCATGATGTATGATGGAGCGGCGAATGAAGATGGCGGTGCCTCCTCTGTGCGTCAGTCTGTCGGTCCTGTAGCATCGGCAGTTGGGAATGTTTGGTCTTATCCCAGGCTTCAAGAACGTCTCGTTGACAAAGCAGATATCAATGGTTTTGTCAGTAAGAAATTACTGCAGTTCCGGTACGCCGTGGGTGAGGTTATCTGCGTTGTACGTCATTATTCTTAGTTCATCCAGTCTTGGTGCTCTAGGCATGATGTTGAGGTGCAGATGCTTCTCTGGTTGCCAATAAGGCCCTGCAGGTCGTCGCTTCAATGGTAGCGGCGATGGTAGTAGGAAGCTGAGCAAGTGTTCTGCTCACTTCCGCGAGCGATAACGCGATCTGTGTGAGCAGAAAATAGATACCTTGCTGGTCTGTGGTGGTGGTGGTGGTGGTGGTGGTGGTGGTGGCTGCCGATGAGTTGCAGGTGCAGCCTGGCGCTGTGGAGCGCCAGGCGGTGGTGCGGTGGGCTGAAGGCCCTGCTTCAGGGCGTCTGTTGCTGTGAGTTCAGCGCGAAACCGGATTGCGCGGTGCTGCATCGGCGTGGGCAAGCTGCGCTGGTCCATTGCCGGTGCAGGAGGCGGCGGTGGGCGTTGCCAGTGGGTGGATGGCTTCAGTGGTGGTAGGCCGCGGTGCCTTCTGCTTGCCTCTTTGTGTTTGGGGCAGGTGCGGTAATTTGCTGGATGTGCACCGCCACATGAGCCACAGGTCGGAGCTTCTTCTTTCGGCCGCTTACATTCGCGGCTATCGTGTTCGCCGCCGCATTTCACACAAACTGGAGACATTGAACAATATCTGGGCACGTGATTGAAACCCTGACATCGAAAACATTGGATGTGGCCGCGTGATCTTCTGAGTCTTTCTACCTTAATAGACAGGTCATAGATTCTTATCAGTTGAAAGATATTGCGATGTTCCGGCGTGTCAGATAAGATGACGACCCTGTGCCCCGTCAGTTGGTTCGTGCCCAGCATTCTGTGATGATCGATGAGCGTCGCCACGAATCCAAGATCTTCTAGCTCTTGCATTACTTCAGAGTGCGTGAGCGAGGACGGAATGCCCTTTATCAATGTCTTCAGAGTTGGTGGGCGGACCGCTGGCGTGGTGTACGTGGGGATACCTTCTTACCCAAGCTTCCCGACGACCATTACATAGTCTTCAGTGGTCTGAAGGGTTAACTTGAGTGTCTCGCCGCCCGTCTGTTTGAGTGTGAATGGCGCCTTGCAGTGGTTCTTCAGCCAGGTATGGAGTGTCTTGTAAGATTCTTTTAACTGTAAGATGATAGGTGGAACCTTCTTATGTGCTGGTGCAGTTGTTTGTTGCGACATGGCCGGTTGTTCCACGTCCATGGTCTCTTCGTCCGATCGGTTTCGCCGCGCAAATTGTGCTCGTTGCTGCTGTCTGTTTACTAAGTCCGCTGTTGCATCATTCAGGGTGGCCCCCGTCCCTTGCAGGGCTTGGAATCGGTTGGAAACGTATAGCTCCCTTGCGACGATGAGTGGTTGCAGCCTAGCTTGCTTCTTTCTGGGAGGCAGTTGGAACCCTCCTCCTGTCGTGTTCCCGAGTTCGTGTCTTCCATCTGTAGAGGTCGCGTTCTCCTCTTCTAAGTTGTTTTGCTTCTCGCAGGCTGACAGTTCGTTCAGCGGTGTCATCATCGGGTAAAGCCGGAGTGAAGTCCATCTCTGACTCCGTAAGCAGCTCTGACGCAGGGGTACTATTAATTTCCCCCACGCCGGGTCGAGTCGTCATAGGTGTGTCGGCTGATGGCGGGGCGGTCGACGGGGCAAGCCCCGCCGAACCGCGGCCGGCCGACACGGAATCACTCACTCCGCTCGCGCGCGTAGACCCTCCCTCCATTACGTGCGACATCTCAGCCGCAAGCGCGGCGCGGCGGCACGCAGAGTGGCGGCCGCTCTCTCGGCAGTCTGCATCCGCTAGCGGCACTGGCTGGGCCAGGCGCGCTGGCGACTATCCTCTGTGGCTGCACTGCGCTCTGCTCTGCTTGCCGTCCTGCTCCGCTCTCGCTATGTGTACGCGCGTCGTCGAAATGGCAGGTCTGGTGGCTACGAACGAGACTGCTGCGGCACCCGCCGCCACCTACACTACGAAGAATGCAAAGTCTGCGTCCTCTGCGAAGAAGCCGCGCGCCAAGCCTGCGCACACGCGCACCTCTGAGATGGTGACGGCCGCCATCAAGAGTCTGAAGGAGCGCGGCGGCTTGTCGCTGCACACGATCAAGAAGTACATTGAGGCGCACTACAAGCTGGACGCGGAGAAGCTGGCGCCGTTTATCAAGAAGTACCTCAAGTCGGCCGTCGTGGCCGGCGAGATGGAACAGACGAAGGGCCAAGGGAGCGTCCGGCTCTTTCAACGCACCAATGGGCGTAAAGCATTGGGCTCGTATTGACACTGCCTGATGGAGCAGGATCGACATTTCTCGCCCAGACCTGAATAGATGTACTTGGGCTGCTGGATTTCACTTTTTCCGTGGTTCGATCTGTGTTGATGAATTCATACGTTTTCGTAACAGCATTTAAATGTGGCGAAGCAAATCTGTCCTTTATACAAATGGCACTGAATCTGCACACCAATGGACGTTAAACATTGGGCTCGTAGTGACACTGCCTGATAGAGCAGGAACGACGTTTCTCGCGCAGGCCTGAATAGTTGTGCTTAATATGCTGGATTTCACTCTTTTCGTGGTTTGATATGTCCTGATGTATTCATCCGTTTTTGTAACAGCATTTAAATGCGGCGAAGGAAACCTGTCCTTTATAGAAATGGCAGTAAATCTGCACACCTATAGGCGTTAACCCTTCGCTACACGCGCGATTTTTTTACCTCCGCTACACGCGCGTGGACTGAGTCCACATTGCGTTTTACACCATTTTCATGAACAATTCTGACATTGTAGTTGGCAAATGTAATATATTCGATTCTGGATAACATAATAAAACAATGAATTCGTAAACACAATGTATTTCAGCTTCAGTAGTGTAAATAAAATATTTTAACTCATAATTTACCCGTAAACCAATGAGAACATTTATTGTACTCGCTGAAATTTACGTTCATTCTGTTTTTTCACTGTTTTTCCAAATGAATATTAACCAACACTTATCTTCAGTAAATTAGTTCAGAAACGTTTTCAGAAAAACTATAGTTTACAGCTTCACTGTCAATTCGAGTGAATCACTCGTGGTGATTGCCATTTTCACTGCACTCACTGCACAGATATGCACCGACGTGTTCCAGGCATACAAATTTATTGCACACATTGGAGGAAACTCTCGTCGGTCTGTTTTTTTTTTTTTCCTATCACAGAAGTTGCATCTTCCTCGAGCCGTGGTTTGTGGAGGTCTAGGAAGAGCTTCAGCTGTTGGTAATCCCAAAATTTTCCTTGATACGATTCTTGATGTTCACCGGTGTACTTAGATGATTGACCTTCATTGTCATATGATCATGCAACAGTTTTTTGGGCAGAACTTTTAGATAGTCTTTTCTGGGAATTGTTGAATCCGAATTGCTCTTGTAAATTATGTATCCATTGATTCCAGCAATATTTAGAAGAGAGGAAAAAATTATAAATGGCCGTCTTCCGGCAATTCTTGTCACAGAATATGTACATTTCATCTCATCAACTTTATCCACACCAGATTTAGTCTCGTTGTAAAAATGTTATTTCCGGCTTGCATTTTCCGAATCACTGTCGATATTGTCATCATGTAGACAGTACCAGAACAACCTTGTCTTTCTTAGGTTTATATGAAACCAGTGTCATATTCTTCCTAAATGCAAAAATGTTGGATTCCACAGGACGATCTTTTGCTACTGTCATAAATGAATTTCACGTTTATTTTTTCGAATTGTTCCAACCATTGTCAGCTTGTCATTTTCCAACTACTCAGCCGCAAGTGGAATTGATGTGAACCAATTATCACATGTTACATTTCTGCTCTATTTGGATATCCATTTCACCATTCTTTTGACAATAACATGAGGTGTGTTATCACACAGATAAGGCCCATCCACTTGCTTTCCACAGTATATTTCTAAATGGCTGGTATAGAACATCCTTGCATCTGTAAGTGCAAACATTTTTATACCATATTTTGCCGGTTTTGATGGAATGTATTTCTATAAATCAACATCTGCCCCTGAATGCATCCAGCATTTCATCTATTGTTACTAGTTCTGATAAACTATAATGCTTCTTGCAGTTTTCATTGAACTGATCTATCAAGAATCGCACAGCAGCTAATTTGTCTCTTTCCTTCCGATGAGCTCTGTTTCTGACGTCATCAAATCTGACATGTCAGAAAGCAACGAAAACGGTTTATGCCCATTGAAAGTCTAAAGTACTCCACTAGTACTCTGCAGCCCAGAGTTCTAGTAAATTTGTGTGTGATGTTCGTAGCACACCCGCCAAGAAAAGGAGTCCTATACAAGCTTTGATTTCTGTAATGTTAGTGTCTGCAGCATCTCTTTCTCTGGAATATTTAGAACGAATGGTAGCAATGTAAATATTAGTGCAGCGAACAATTTCTTCTAAAATGTCATCTGTGAAGGAAAGTTGTAAACAGTCAATTGGACGCTTGGCATTTTTTGCTTCTCCTATGACTCTCGGTAAATGCTTGACAATATTATGTTGAGGTCTTCTTACACTTCTGTTTTGGATTATAGGTCGATGGCTCCATTGCAGACGGTCTTTCCCAAAATATAAGTCAAGTTTTTCTATAGAATCACTTTCATCCAGCGACTGTTCACTATCTGAATAGTGATCACTTTCGAATATTGACTCCAGATCACGACATTCTTCATTTCCAAGCTCTTCGTCCAACCACTGCAAAACCTGATAGTCATCCACCGTTCTTCTGAAAAAAATGTATAACTTATTTCACTAATCGGTGTTGGTCAATGAAAAGTCTCATAATTGTATGACAGTTTGGATAATAAATAAATAAAGTTTATAAACGTAACTATGTTTTGTAATATTTTAAAGTAAGAAACCTCCTTACCTGCAATACATTGTAAAAGAAATGATTGAACCGCGCCACACGAATGCACACACGGGGACTGACTCCCCACACCTCACGAGACTGCTGCTTCTGGCAATAATGACTAACTTCAATTGTTGCCAATAATTCGTTACAGGAGGGGAAGGTAGAAAAAGCCACTAATGGAAATCTTGAATTTATAAGTGATTGTTGATGGAAAGATAAAATTGCGGACTCACAGTCCGCAGTGCGTGTAACGGAGGGTTAAGCATTGGCCACGCAGTGACACTGCCTGATTGAGCAGGAACGACGTTACTCGTGCAGGCCCGAATAGTTGTACTTAATATACTGGATTTCACTCTTTTCGTGGTTTGATATGTCCTTATGTATTCATATGTTTCTGTAACAACATTTTAATGCGGCGAAGGAAATCTGTCCTTTATAGAAACGGCACTGAATCTGAACACCAATGGGCGTTAAGCATTGGCCACGTATAACACTGGCTGATGGCCCTCCCACGGGTTCGGGGGTAAGAATAGGTCCACGGTATTCCTGCCTGTCGTAAGAGGCGACTAAAAGGAGTCTCCAACGTTTCGGCCTTAATGTGATGGTCCCCTAAGGGGTTTGACCCCACTCCATTTCAAAATTTTCCGTTAGTGCGTACCATCTGGAGATGGACGCCTTACGTGGTGCATCATAA